>NW_028255677.1:0-1200000 GCF_964263255.1 Lissotriton vulgaris
TAAATGACTGTTGGATGTGAATTATGACTTTGTCAACTAAAATAAGTGTGTTTAAAGTCATTTCTGTGCCTGAAACGGGTCAAAATTGAAGCTTTTGAGTAAGCAAAACTCTGTAAAAATGGCAATTTTGGTCACTCTGAGGGTTTAAAAAGTGGTCATTCAACATGAGGCACGATCCAATTGACATTTTGAATCATTTTTGGTACAGTCCAAAAAATCAATTTTCGGATGAAAAACGATGACTCCGGACATGTCGAACGATCCCAAAATGGTCAATATGGATGAAATTTTAACATTTAATCTTTTGACTGTAAATGACTGTTGGATGTGAAATATGACTTTGTCAACGAAAATAAGTGTGTTTAAAGTCATTTATGTGCCTCAAAGGGGTCAAAATTGAAGCTTTTGAGTAATCAAAACTCTGTAAAAATGGCAATTTTGGTCACTGTGAGGGTTTAAAAAGTGGTTATTCAACATGAGGCACGATCCAATTGACATTTTGAATCATTTTTGGTACAGTCCAAAAAATCAATTTTCGGATGAAAAACTATGACTCCTGACATGTCGAATGATCCCAAAATGATCAATATGGACGAAATTTTAACATTTAATCTTTTGACTGTAAATGACTGTTGGATGTGAATTATGACTTTGTCAACTAAAATAAGTGTGTTTAAAGTCATTTCCGTGCCTGAAATCGGTCAAAATTGAAGCTTTTGAGTAAGCAAAACTCTTTAAAATTGGCAATTTTGGTCACTGTGAGGGTTTAAAAAGTGGTTATTTAACATGAGGCACGATCCAATTGACATTTTGAATGATTTTTGGTACTGTCCAATTAATCAATTTTCGGATGAAAAACGATGACTCCGGACATGTCGAACGATCCCAAAATGGTCTATAATGATGAAATTTTAACATTTAATCTTTTGACTGTAAATGACTGTTGGATGTGAATTATGACTTTGTCAACTAAAATAAGTGTGTTTAAAGTCATTTTTGTGCCTCAAAGGGGTCAAAATTGAAGCTTTTGAGTAATCAAAACTCTGTAAAAATGGCAATTTTGGTCACTGTGAGGGTTTAAAAAGTGGTTATTCAACATGAGGCACGATCCAATTGACATTTTGAATCATTTTTGGTACAGTCCAAAAAATCAATTTTCGGATGAAAAACGATGACTCCGGACATGCCAAACGATCCCAAAATGGTCAATATGGATGAAATTTTAACATTTAATCTTTTGACTGTAAATGACTGTTGGATGTGAATTATGACTTTGTCAACTAAAATAAGTGTGTTTAAAGTCATTTCTGTGCCTCAAAGGGGTCAAAATTGAAGCTTTTGAGTAATCAAAACTCTGTAAAAATGGCAATTTTGGTCACTGTGAGGGTTTAAAAAGTGGTTATTCAACATGAGGCACGATCCAATTGCCATTTTGAATCATTTTTGGTACAGTCCAAAAAATCAATTTTCGGATGAAAAACGATGACTCCGGACATGTCGAACGATCCCAAAATGGTCAATATGGATGAAATTTTAACATTTAATCTTTTGACTCTAAATGACTGTTGGATGTGAATTATGACTTTGTCAACTAAAATAAGTGTGTTTAAAGTCATTTCCGTGCCTGAAATGGGTCAAAATTGAAGCTTTTGAGTAAGCAAAACGCTGTAAAAATGGCAATTTTGGTCACTCTGAGGGTTTAAAAAGTGGTCATTCAACATGAGGCACGATCCAATTGACATTTTGAATGATTTTTGGTACAGTCCAAAAAATCAATTTTCGGATGAAAAATGATAACTCCGGACATGTCGAACGATCCCAAAATGGTCAATATGGATGAAATTTTAACATTTAATCTTTTGACTGTAAATGACTGTTGGATGTGAATTATGACTTTGTCAACTAAAATAAGTGTGTTTAAAGTCATTTATGTGCCTCAAAGGGGTCAAAATTGAAGCTTTTGAGTAATCAAAACTCTGTAAAAATGGCAATTTTGGTCACTGTGAGGGTTTAAAAAGTGGTTATTCAACATGAGGCACGATCCAATTGACATTTTGAATCATTTTTGGTACAGTCCAAAAAATCAATTTTCGGATGAAAAACTATGACTCCTGACATGTCGAATGATCCCAAAATGATCAATATGGACGAAATTTTAACATTTAATCTTTTGACTGTAAATGACTGTTGGATGTGAATTATGACTTTGTCAACTAAAATAAGTGTGTTTAAAGTCATTTCCGTGCCTGAAATCGGTCAAAATTGAAGCTTTTGAGTAAGCAAAACTCTTTAAAATTGGCAATTTTGGTCACTGTGAGGGTTTAAAAAGTGGTTATTTAACATGAGGCACGATCCAATTGACATTTTGAATGATTTTTGGTACTGTCCAATTAATCAATTTTCGGATGAAAAACGATGACTCCGGACATGTCGAACGATCCCAAAATGGTCTATAATGATGAAATTTTAACATTTAATCTTTTGACTGTAAATGACTGTTGGATGTGAATTATGACTTTGTCAACTAAAATAAGTGTGTTTAAAGTCATTTTTGTGCCTCAAAGGGGTCAAAATTGAAGCTTTTGAGTAATCAAAACTCTGTAAAAATGGCAATTTTGGTCACTGTGAGGGTTTAAAAAGTGGTTATTCAACATGAGGCACGATCCAATTGACATTTTGAATCATTTTTGGTACAGTCCAAAAAATCAATTTTCGGATGAAAAACGATGACTCCGGACATGCCAAACGATCCCAAAATGGTCAATATGGATGAAATTTTAACATTTAATCTTTTGACTGTAAATGACTGTTGGATGTGAATTATGACTTTGTCAACTAAAATAAGTGTGTTTAAAGTCATTTCTGTGCCTCAAAGGGGTCAAAATTGAAGCTTTTGAGTAATCAAAACTCTGTAAAAATGGCAATTTTGGTCACTGTGAGGGTTTAAAAAGTGGTTATTCAACATGAGGCACGATCCAATTGCCATTTTGAATCATTTTTGGTACAGTCCAAAAAATCAATTTTCGGATGAAAAACGATGACTCCGGACATGTCGAACGATCCCAAAATGGTCAATATGGATGAAATTTTAACATTTAATCTTTTGACTCTAAATGACTGTTGGATGTGAATTATGACTTTGTCAACTAAAATAAGTGTGTTTAAAGTCATTTCCGTGCCTGAAATGGGTCAAAATTGAAGCTTTTGAGTAAGCAAAACGCTGTAAAAATGGCAATTTTGGTCACTCTGAGGGTTTAAAAAGTGGTCATTCAACATGAGGCACGATCCAATTGACATTTTGAATGATTTTTGGTACAGTCCAAAAAATCAATTTTCGGATGAAAAATGATAACTCCGGACATGTCGAACGATCCCAAAATGGTCAATATGGATGAAATTTTAACATTTAATCTTTTGACTGTAAATGACTGTTGGATGTGAATTATGACTTTGTCAACTAAAATAAGTGTGTTTAAAGTCATTTCTGTGCCTCAAAGGGGTCAAAATTGAAGCTTTTGAGTAATCAAAACTCTGTAAAAATGGCAATTTTGGTCACTGTGAGGGTTTAAAAAGTGGTTATTCAACATGAGGCACGATCCAATTGACATTTTGAATCATTTCTGGTACAGTCCAAAAAATCTATTTTCGGATGAAAAACGATGACTCCGGACATGCCGAACGATCCCAAAATGGTCCATATGGATGAAATTTTAACATTTAATCTTTTGACTATAAATGACTGTTGGATGTGAATTATGACTTTGTCAACTAAAATAAGTGTGTTTAAAGTCATTTCTGTGCCTCAAAGGGGTCAAAATTGAAGCTTTTGAGTAATCAAAACTCTGTAAAAATGGCAATTTTGGTCACTCTGAGGGTTTAAAAAGTGGTTATTCAACATGAGGCACGATCCAATTGCCATTTTGAATCATTTTTGGTACAGTCCAAAAAATCAATTTTCGGATGAAAAACGATGACTCCGGACATGTCGAACGATCCCAAAATGGTCAATATGGATGAAATTTTAACATTTAATCTTTTGACTGTAAATGACTGTTGGATGTGAATTATGACTTTGTCAACTAAAATAAGTGTGTTTAAAGTCATTTCTGTGCCTCAAAGGGGTCAAAATTGAAGCTTTTGAGTAATCAAAACTCTGTAAAAATGGCAATTTTGGTCACTGTGAGGGTTTAAAAAGTGGTTATTCAACATGAGGCACAATCCAATTGACATTTTGAATCATTTTTGGTACAATCCAAAAAATCAATTTTCGGATGAAAAACGATGACTCCGGACCTGTCGAACGTTCCCAAAATGGTCTATAATGATGAAATTTTAACATTTAATCTTTTGACTGTAAATGACTGTTGGATGTGAATTATGACTTTGTCAACTAAAATAAGTGTGTTTAAAGTCATTTCTGTGCCTCAAAGGGGTCAAAATTGAAGCTTTTGAGTAATCAAAACTCTGTAAAAATGGCAATTTTGGTCACTATGAGGGTTTAAAAAGTGGTTATTCAACATGAGGCACGATCCAATTGACATTTTGAATCATTTTTGGTACAGTCCAAAAAATCAATTTTCGGATGAAAAACGATGACTCCGGACATGCCAAACATTCCCAAAATGGTCAATATGGATGAAATTTTAACATTTAATCTTTTGACTGTAAATGACTGTTGGATGTGAATTATGACTTTGTCAACTAAAATAAGTGTATTTAAAGTCATTTCCGTGCCTGAAATGGGTCAAAATTGAAGCTTTTGAGTAAGCAAAACGCTGTAAAAATGGCAATTTTGGTCACTCTGAGGGTTTAAAAAGTGGTCATTCAACATGAGGCACGATCCAATTGCCATTTTGAATCATTTTTGGTACAGTCCAAAAAATCAATTTTCGGATGAAAAACGATGACTCCGGACATGTCGAACGATCCCAAAATGGTCAATATGGATGAAATTTTAACATTTAATCTTTTGACTGTAAATGACTGTTGGATGTGAATTATGACTTTGTCATCTAAAATAAGTGTGTTTAAAGTCATTTCTGTGCCTCAAAGGGGTCAAAATTGAAGCTTTTGAGTAATCAAAACTCTGTAAAAATGGCAATATTGGTCACTGTGAGGGTTTAAAAAGTGGTTATTCAACATGAGGCACGATCCAATTGACATTTTGAATCATTTTTGGTACAGTCCAAAAAATCAATTTTCGGATGAAAAACGATGACTCCTGACATGTCGAATGATCCCAAAATGTCAATATGGATGAAATTTTAACATTTAATCTTTTGACTGTAAATGACTGTTGTATGTGAATTATGACTTTGTCAACTAAAATAAGTGTGTTTAAAGTCATTTCTGTGCCTCAAAGGGGTCAAAATTGAAGCTTTTGAGTAATCAAAGCTCTGTAAAAATGGCAATTTTGGTCACTGTGAGGGTTTAAAAAGTGGTTATTCAACACGAGGCACGATCCAATTGACATTTTGAATCATTTTTGGTACAGTCCAAAAAATCAATTTTCGGATGAAAAACGATGACTCCGGACATGTGGAACGATCCCCAAATGGTCAACATGGATGAAATTTTAACATTTAATCTTTTGACTGTAAATGACTGTTGGATGTGAATTATGACTTTGTCATCTAAAATAAGTGTGTTTAAAGTCATTTCTGTGCCTCAAAGGGGTCAAAATTGAAGCTTTTGAGTAATCAAAGCTCTGTAAAAATGGCAATTTTGGTCACTGTGAGGGTTTAAAAAGTGGTTATTCAACATGAGGCACGATCCAATTGACATTTTGAATCATTTTTGGTACAGTCCAAAAAATCCATTTTCGGATGAAAAACGATGACTCCTGACATGTCGAATGATCCCAAAATGTCAATATGGATGAAATTTTAACATTTAATCTTTTGACTGTAAATGACTGTTGGATGTGAATTATGACTTTGTCAACTAAAATAAGTGTGTTTAAAGTCATTTCTGTGCCTGAAATGGGTCAAAATTGAAGCTTTTGAGTAAGCAAAACTCTGTAAAATTGGCAATTTTGGTCACTGTGAGGGTTTAAAAAGTGGTTATTCAACATGAGGCACGATCCATTTGACATTTTGAATAATTTTTGGTACAGTCCAAAAAATCAATTTTCGGATAAAAAACGATGACTCCTGACATGTCGAACGATCCCAAAATGGTCAATATGGATGAAATTTTAACATTTAATCTTTTGACTGTAAATGACTGTTGTATGTGAATTATGACTTTGTCAACTAAAATAAGTGTGTTTAAAGTCATTTCTGTGCCTCAAAGGGGTCAAAATTGAAGCTTTTGAGTAATCAAAACTCTGTAAAAATGGCAATTTTGGTCACTGTGAGGGTTTAAAAAGTGGTTATTCAACATGAGGCACGATCCAATTGACATTTTGAATCATTTCTGGTACAGTCCAAAAAATCAATTTTCGGATGAAAAACGATGACTCCGGACATGCCGAACGATCCCAAAATGGTCAATATGGATGAAATTTTAACATTTAATCTTTTGACTGTAAATGACTGTTGGATGTGAATTATGACTTTGTCAACTACAATAAGTGTGTTTAAAGTCATTTCTGTGCCTCAAAGGGGTCAAAATTGAAGCTTTTGAGTAATCAAAACTCTGTAAAAATGGCAATTTTGGTCACTGTGAGGGTTTAAAAAGTGGTTATTCAACATGAGGCACGATCCAATTGACATTTTGAATCATTTTTGGTACAGTCCAAAAAATCAATTTTCGGATGAAAAACGATGACTCCTGACATGTCGAATGATCCCAAAATGGTCAATATGGACGAAATTTTAACATTTATTCTTTTGACTGTAAATGACTGTTGGATGTGAATTATGACTTTGTCAACTAAAATAAGTGTGTTTAAAGTCATTTCCGTGCCTGAAATGGGTCAAAATTGAAGCTTTTGAGTAAGCAAAACTCTTTAAAATTGGCAATTTTGGTCACTGTGAGGGTTTAAAAAGTGGTTATTCAACATGAGGCACGATCCAATTGACATTTTGAATGATTTTTGGTACTGTCCAAAAACTCAATTTTCGGATGAAAAACGATGACTCCGGACATGTCGAACGATCCCAAAATGGTCAATATGGATGAAATTTTAACATTTAATCTTTTGACTGTAAATGACTGTTGGATGTGAATTATGACTTTGTCAACTAAAATAAGTGTGTTTAAAGTCATTTCTGTGCCTGAAATGGGTCAAAATTGAAGCTTTTGAGTAAGCAAAACTCTGTAAAATTGGCAATTTTGGTCACTGTGAGGGTTTAAAAAGTGGTTATTCAACATGAGGCACGATCCAATTGACATTTTGAATGATTTTTGGTACGGTCCAAAAAATCAATTTTCGGATGAAAAACGATGACTCCGGACCTGTCGAACGTTCCCAAAATGGTCTATAATGATGAAATTTTAACATTTAATCTTTTGACTCTAAATGACTGTTGGATGTGAATTATGACTTTGTCAACTAAAATAAGTGTGTTTAAAGTCATTTCTGTGCCTCAAAGGGGTCAAAATTGCAGCTTTTGAGTAATCAAAACTCTGTAAAAATGGCAATTTTGGTCACTGTGAGGGTTTAAAAAGTGGTTATTCAACATGAGGCACGATCCAATTGACATTTTGAATCATTTTTGGTACAGTCCAAAAAATCAATTTTCGGATGAAAAACGATGACTCCTGACATGTCGAATGATCCCCAAAATGATCAATATGGACGAAATTTTAACATTTAATCTTTTGACTGTAAATGACTGTTGGATGTGAATTATGACTTTGTCAACTAAAATAAGTGTGTTTAAAGTCATTTCCGTGCCTGAAATGGGTCAAAATTGAAGCTTTTGAGTAAGCAAAACTCTTTAAAATTGGCAATTTTGGTCACTGTGAGGGTTTAAAAAGTGGTTATTTAACATGAGGCACGATCCAATTGACATTTTGAATGATTTTTGGTACTGTCCAAAAAATCAATTTTCGGATGAAAAACGATGACTCCGGACATGTCGAACGATCCCAAAATGGTCTATAATGATGAAATTTTAACATTTAATCTTTTGAATGTAAATGACTGTTGGATGTGAATTATGACTTTGTCAACTAAAATAAGTGTGTTTAAAGTCATTTCTGTGCCTCAAAGGGGTCAAAATTGAAGCTTTTGAGTAATCAAAACTCTGTAAAAATGGCAATTTTGGTCACTGTGAGGGTTTAAAAAGTGGTTATTCAACATGAGGCACGATCCAATTGACATTTTGAATCATTTTTGGTACAGTCCAAAAAATCAATTTTCGGATGAAAAACGATGACTCCTGACATGTCGAATGAGCCCAAAATGATCAATATGGACGAAATTTTAACATTTAATCTTTTGACTGTAAATGACTGTTGGATGTGAATTATGACTTTGTCAACTAAAATAAGTGTGTTTAAAGTCATTTCCGTGCCTGAAATGGGTCAAAATTGAAGCTTTTGAGTAAGCAAAACTCTTTAAAATTGGCAATTTTGGTCACTGTGAGGGTTTAAAAAGTGGGTATTTAACATGAGGCACGATCCAATTGACATTTTGAATGATTTTTGGTACTGTCCAAAAAATCAATTTTCGGATGAAAAACCATGACTCCGGACATGTCGAACGATCCCAAAATGGTCTATGATGATGAAATTTTAACATTTAATCTTTTGAATGTAAATGACTGTTGGATGTGAATTATGACTTTGTCAACTAAAATAAGTGTGTTTAAAGTCATTTCTGTGCCTCAAAGGGGTCAAAATTGAAGCTTTTGAGTAATCAAAACTCTGTAAAAATGGCAATTTTGGTCACTGTGAGGGTTTAAAAAGTGGTTATTCAACATGAGGCACGATCCAATTGCCATTTTGAATCATTTTTGGTACAGTCCAAAAAATCAATTTTCGGATGAAAAACGATGACTCCTGACATGTCGAATGATCCCAAAATGGTCAATATGGACGAAATTTTAACATTTAATCTTTTGACTGTAAATGACTGTTGGATGTGAATTATGACTTTGTCAACTAAAATAAGTGTGTTTAAAGTCATTTCCGTGCCTGAAATGGGTCAAAATTGAAGCTTTTGAGTAAGCAAAACGCTGTAAAAATGGCAATTTTGGTCACTCTGAGGGTTTAAAAAGTGGTCATTCAACATGAGGCACGATCCAATTGACATTTTGAATGATTTTTGGTACAGTCCAAAAAATCAATTTTCGGATGAAAAACGATGACTCCGGACATGTCGAACGATCCCAAAATGGTCAATATGGATGAAATTTTAACATTTAATCTTTTGACTGTAAATGACTGTTGGATGTGAATTATGACTTTGTCAACTAAAATAAGTGTGTTTAAAGTCATTTCTGTGCCTCAAAGGGGTCAAAATTGAAGCTTTTGAGTAATCAAAACTCTGTAAAAATGGCAATTTTGGTCACTGTGAGGGTTTAAAAAGTGGTTATTCAACATGAGGCACGATCCAATTGACATTTTGAATCATTTCTGGTACAGTCCAAAAAATCAATTTTCGGATGAAAAACGATGACTCCGGACATGCCGAACGATCCCAAAATGGTCCATATGGATGAAATTTTAACATTTAATCTTTTGACTATAAATGACTGTTGGATGTGAATTATGACTTTGTCAACTAAAATAAGTGTGTTTAAAGTCATTTCTGTGTCTCAAAGGGGTCAAAATTGAAGCTTTTGAGTAATCAAAACTCTGTAAAAATGGCCATTTTGGTCACTCTGAGGGTTTAAAAAGTGGTCATTCAACATGAGGCACGATCCAATTGCCATTTTGAATCATTTTTGGTACAGTCCAAAAAATCAATTTTCGGATGAAAAACGATGACTCCGGACATGTCGAACGATCCCAAAATGGTCAATATGGATGAAATTTTAACATTTAATCTTTTGACTTTAAATGACTGTTGGATGTGAATTATGACTTTGTCAACTAAAATAAGTGTGTTTAAAGTCATTTCTGTGCCTCAAAGGGGTCAAAATTGAAGCTTTTGAGTAATCAAAACTCTGTAAAAATGGCAATTTTGGTCACTGTGAGGGTTTAAAAAGTTTTTATTCAACACGAGGCACGATCCAATTGACATTTTGAATCATTTTTGGTACAATCCAAAAAATCAATTTTCGGATGAAAAACGATGACTCCGGACCTGTCGAACATTCCCAAAATGGTCTATAATGATGAAATTTTAACATTTAATCTTTTGACTGTAAATGACTGTTGGATGTGAATTATGACTTTGTCAACTAAAATAAGTGTGTTTAAAGTCATTTCTGTGCCTCAAAGGGGTCAAAATTGAAGCTTTTGAGTAATCAAAACTCTGTAAAAATGGCAATTTTGGTCACTGTGAGGGTTTAAAAAGTGGTTATTCAACATGAGGCACGATCCAATTGACATTTTGAATCATTTTTGGTACAGTCCAAAAAATCAATTTTCGGATGAAAAACGATGACTCCGGACATGCCAAACATTCCCAAAATGGTCAATATGGATGAAATTTTAACATTTAATCTTTTGACTGTAAATGACTGTTGGATGTGAATTATGACTTTGTCAACTAAAATAAGTGTGTTTAAAGTCATTTCTGTGCCTGAAATGGGTCAAAATTGAAGCTTTTGAGTAAGCAAAACTCTGTAAAATTGGCAATTTTGGTCACTGTGAGGGTTTAAAAAGTGGTTATTCAACATGAGGCACGATCCAATTGACATTTTGAATAATTTTTGGTACAGTCCAAAAAATCAATTTTCGGATGAAAAACGATGACTCCTGACATGTCGAACGATCCCAAAATGGTCAATATGGATGAAATTTTAACATTTAATCTTTTGACTGTAAATGACTGTTGTATGTGAATTATGACTTTGTCAACTAAAATAAGTGTGTTTAAAGTCATTTCTGTGCCTCAAAGGGGTCAAAATTGAAGCTTTTGAGTAATCAAAACTCTGTAAAAATGGCAATTTTGGTCACTGTGAGGGTTTAAAAAGTGGTTATTCAACATGAGGCACGATCCAATTGCCATTTTGAATCATTTTTGGTACAGTCCAAAAAATCAATTTTCGGATGAAAAACGATGACTCCGGACATGTCGAACGATCCCAAAATGGTCAACATGGATGAAATTTTAACATTTAATCTTTTGACTGTAAATGACTGTTGGATGTGAATTATGACTTTGTCATCTAAAATAAGTGTGTTTAAAGTCATTTCTGTGCCTCAAAGGGGTCAAAATTGAAGCTTTTGAGTAATCAAAGCTCTGTAAAAATGGCAATTTTGGTCACTGTGAGGGTTTAAAAAGTGGTTATTCAACATGAGGCACGATCCAATTGACATTTTGAATCATTTTTGGTACAGTCCAAAAAATCAATTTTCCGATGAAAAACGATGACTCCTGACATGTCGAATGATCCCAAAATGTCAATATGGATGAAATTTTAACATTTAATCTTTTGACTGTAAATGACTGTTGGATGTGAATTATGACTTTGTCAACTAAAATAAGTGTGTTTAAAGTCATTTCTGTGCCTGAAATGGGTCAAAATTGAAGCTTTTGAGTAAGCAAAACTCTGTAAAATTGGCAATTTTGGTCACTGTGAGGGTTTAAAAAGTGGTTATTCAACATGAGGCACGATCCAATTGACATTTTGAATAATTTTTGGTACAGTCCAAAAAATCAATTTTCGGATAAAAAACGATGACTCCTGACATGTCGAACGATCCCAAAATGGTCAATATGGATGAAATTTTAACATTTAATCTTTTGACTGTAAATGACTGTTGTATGTGAATTATGACTTTGTCAACTAAAATAAGTGTGTTTAAAGTCATTTCTGTGCCTCAAAGGGGTCAAAATTGAAGCTTTTGAGTAATCAAAACTCTGTAAAAATGGCAATTTTGGTCACTGTGAGGGTTTAAAAAGTGGTTATTCAACATGAGGCACGATCCAATTGACATTTTGAATCATTTCTGGTACAGTCCAAAAAATCAATTTTCGGATGAAAAACGATGACTCCGGACATGCCGAACGATCCCAAAATGGTCAATATGGATGAAATTTTAACATTTAATCTTTTGACTGTAAATGACTGTTGGATGTGAATTATGACTTTGTCAACTAAAATAAGTGTGTTTAAAGTCATTTATGTGCCTCAAAGGGGTCAAAATTGAAGCTTTTGAATAATCAAAACTCTGTAAAAATGGCAATTTTGGTCACTGTGAGGGTTTAAAAAGTGGTTATTCAACATGAGGCACGATCCAATTGACATTTTGAATCATTTTTGGTACAGTCCAAAAAATCAATTTTCGGATGAAAAACGATGACTCCGGGACATGCCAAACGATCCCAAAATGGTCAATATGGATGAAATGTTAACATTTAATCTTTTGACTGTAAATGACTGTTGGATGTGAATTATGACTTTGTCAACTAAAATAAGTGTGTTTAAAGTCATTTCTGTGCCTCAAAGGGGTCAAAATTGAAGCTTTTGAGTAATCAAAACTCTGTAAAAATGGCAATTTTGGTCACTGTGAGGGTTTAAAAAGTGGTTATTCAACATGAGGCACGATCCAATTGCCATTTTTAATCATTTTTGGTACAGTCCAAAAAATCAATTTTCGGATGAAAAACGATGACTCCGGACATGTCGAACGATCCCAAAATGGTCAATATGGATGAAATTTTAACATTTAATCTTTTGACTCTAAATGACTGTTGGATGTGAATTATGACTTTGTCAACTAAAATAAGTGTGTTTAAAGTCATTTCTGTTCCTCAAAGAGGTCAAAATTGAAGCTTTTGAGTAATCAAAACTCTGTAAAAATGGCAATTTTGGTCACTGTGAGGGTTTAAAAAGTGGTTATTCAACATGAGGCACGATCCAATTGACATTTTGAATGATTTTTGGTACAGTCTAAAAAATCAATTTTCGGATGAAAAACGATGACTCCGGACATGTCGAACGATCCCAAAATGGTCCATATGGATGAAATTTTAACATTTAATCTTTTGACTATAAATGACTGTTGGATGTGAATTATGACTTTGTCAACTAAAATAAGTGTGTTTAAAGTCATTTCTGTGTCTCAAAGGGGTCAAAATTGAAGCTTTTGAGTAATCAAAACTCTGTAAAAATGGCAATTTTGGTCACTCTGAGGGTTTAAAAAGTGGTTATTCAACATGAGGCACGATCCAATTGCCATTTTGAATCATTTTTGGTACAGTCCAAAAAATCAATTTTCGGATGAAAAACGATGACTCCGGACATGTCGAACGATCCCAAAATGGTCTATAATGATGAAATTTTAACATTTAATCTTTTGACTGTAAATGACTGTTGGATGTGAATTATGACTTTGTCAACTAAAATAAGTGTGTTTAAAGTCATTTCTGTGCCTCAAAGGGATCAAAATTGAAGCTTTTGAGTAATCAAAACTCTGTAAAAATGGCAATTTTGGTCACTGTGAGGGTTTAAAAAGTGGTTATTCAACATGAGGCACGATCCAATTGACATTTTGAATCATTTTTGGTACAGTCCAAAAAATCAATTTTCGGATGAAAAACGATGACTCCGGACATGCCAAACATTCCCAAAATGGTCAATATGGACGAAATTTTAACATTTAATCTTTTGACTGTAAATGACTGTTGGGTGTGAATTATGACTTTGTCAACTAAAATAAGTGTGATTAAAGTCATTTCTGTGCCTGACATGGGTCAAAATTGAAGCTTTTGAGTAAGCAAAACTCTGTAAAATTGGCAATTTTGGTCACTGTGAGGGTTTAAAAAGTGGTTATTCAACATGAGGCACGATCAAATTGACATTTTGAATAATTTTTGGTACAGTCCAAAAAATCAATTTTCGGATGAAAAACGATGACTCCTGACATGTCGAACGATCCCAAAATGGTCAATATGGATGAAATTTTAACATTTAATCTTTTGACTGTAAATGACTGTTGGATGTGAATTATGACTTTGTCAAGTAAAATAAGTGTGTTTAAAGTCATTTCTGTGCCTCAAAGGGGTCAAAATTGAAGCTTTTGAGTAATCAAAACTCTGTAAAAATGGCAATTTTGGTCACTGTGAGGGTTTAAAAAGTGGTCATTCAACATGAGGCACGATCCAATTGACATTTTGAATCATTTTTGGTACAGTCCAAAAAATCAATTTTCGGATGAAAAACGATGACTCCGGACATGTCAAACGATCCCAAAATGGTCAATATGGATGAAATTTTAACATTTAATCTTTTGACTGTAAATGACTGTTGGATGTGAATTATGACTTTGTCAACTAAAATAAGTGTGTTTAAAGTCATTTCTGTGCCTGAAATGGGTCAAAATTGAAGCTTTTGAGTAAGCAAAACTCTGTAAAATTGGCAATTTTGGTCACTGTGAGGGTTTAAAAAGTGGTTATTCAACATGAGGCACGATCCAATTGCCATTTTGAATCAATTTTTGGTACAGTCCAAAAAATCAATTTTCGGATGAAAAACGATGACTCCGGACATGTCGAACGATCCCAAAATGGTCAATATGGATGAAATTTTGACATTTAATCTGTTGACTGTAAATGACTGTTGGATGTGAATTATGACTTTGTCAACTAAAATAAGTGTGTTTAAAGTCATTTCTGTGCCTCAAAGGGGTCAAAATTGAAGCTTTTGAGTAATCAAAACTCTGTAAAAATGGCAATTTTGGTCACTGTGAGGGTTTAAAAAGTGGTTATTCAACATGAGGCACGATCCAATTGACATTTTGAATCATTTTTGGTACAGTCCAAAAAATCAATTTTCGGATGAAAAACGATGACTCCGGACATGCCGAACGATCCCAAAATGGTCAATATGGATGAAATTTTAACATTTAATCTTTTGACTGAAATGACTGTTGGATGTGAATTATGACTTTGTCAACTAAAATAAGTGTGTTTAAAGTCATTTCTGTGCCTGAAATGGGTCAAAATTGAAGCTTTTGAGTAAGCAAAACTCTGTAAAATTGGCAATTTTGGTCACTGTGAGGGTTTAAAAAGTGGTTATTCAACATGAGGCACGATCCAATTGACATTTTGAATGATTTTTGGTACAGTCCAAAAAATCAATTTTCGGATGAAAAACGATGACTCCGGACATGTCGAACGATCCCAAAATGGTCAATATGGATGAAATTTTAACATTTAATCTTTTGACTGTAAATGACTGTTGTATGTGAATTATGACTTTGTCAACTAAAATAAGTGTGTTTAAAGTCATTTCTGTGCCTCAAAGGGGTCAAAATTGAAGCTTTTGAGTAATCAAAACTCTGTAAAAATGGCAATTTTGGTCACTGTGAGGGTTTAAAAAGTGGTTATTCAACATGAGGCACGATCCAATTGCCATTTTGAATCATTTTTGGTACAGTCCAAAAAATCAATTTTCGGATGAAAAACGATGACTCCGGACATGTCGAACGATCCCAAAATGGTCAACATGGATGAAATTTTAACATTTAATCTTTTGACTGTAAATGACTGTTGGATGTGAATTATGACTTTGTCATCTAAAATAAGTGTGTTTAAAGTCATTTCTGTGCCTCAAAGGGGTCAAAATTGAAGCTTTTGAGTAATCAAAGCTCTGTAAAAATGGCAATTTTGGTCACTGTGAGGGTTTAAAAAGTGGTTATTCAACATGAGGCACGATCCAATTGACATTTTGAATCATTTTTGGTACAGTCCAAAAAATCAATTTTCCGATGAAAAACGATGACTCCTGACATGTCGAATGATCCCAAAATGTCAATATGGATGAAATTTTAACATTTAATCTTTTGACTGTAAATGACTGTTGGATGTGAATTATGACTTTGTCAACTAAAATAAGTGTGTTTAAAGTCATTTCTGTGCCTGAAATGGGTCAAAATTGAAGCTTTTGAGTAAGCAAAACTCTGTAAAATTGGCAATTTTGGTCACTGTGAGGGTTTAAAAAGTGGTTATTCAACATGAGGCACGATCCAATTGACATTTTGAATAATTTTTGGTACAGTCCAAAAAATCAATTTTCGGATAAAAAACGATGACTCCTGACATGTCGAACGATCCCAAAATGGTCAATATGGATGAAATTTTAACATTTAATCTTTTGACTGTAAATGACTGTTGTATGTGAATTATGACTTTGTCAACTAAAATAAGTGTGTTTAAAGTCATTTCTGTGCCTCAAAGGGGTCAAAATTGAAGCTTTTGAGTAATCAAAACTCTGTAAAAATGGCAATTTTGGTCACTGTGAGGGTTTAAAAAGTGGTTATTCAACATGAGGCACGATCCAATTGACATTTTGAATCATTTCTGGTACAGTCCAAAAAATCAATTTTCGGATGAAAAACGATGACTCCGGACATGCCGAACGATCCCAAAATGGTCAATATGGATGAAATTTTAACATTTAATCTTTTGACTGTAAATGACTGTTGGATGTGAATTATGACTTTGTCAACTAAAATAAGTGTGTTTAAAGTCATTTATGTGCCTCAAAGGGGTCAAAATTGAAGCTTTTGAATAATCAAAACTCTGTAAAAATGGCAATTTTGGTCACTGTGAGGGTTTAAAAAGTGGTTATTCAACATGAGGCACGATCCAATTGACATTTTGAATCATTTTTGGTACAGTCCAAAAAATCAATTTTCGGATGAAAAACGATGACTCCGGGACATGCCAAACGATCCCAAAATGGTCAATATGGATGAAATTTTAACATTTAATCTTTTGACTGTAAATGACTGTTGGATGTGAATTATGACTTTGTCAACTAAAATAAGTGTGTTTAAAGTCATTTCTGTGCCTCAAAGGGGTCAAAATTGAAGCTTTTGAGTAATCAAAACTCTGTAAAAATGGCAATTTTGGTCACTGTGAGGGTTTAAAAAGTGGTTATTCAACATGAGGCACGATCCAATTGCCATTTTTAATCATTTTTGGTACAGTCCAAAAAATCAATTTTCGGATGAAAAACGATGACTCCGGACATGTCGAACGATCCCAAAATGGTCAATATGGATGAAATTTTAACATTTAATCTTTTGACTCTAAATGACTGTTGGATGTGAATTATGACTTTGTCAACTAAAATAAGTGTGTTTAAAGTCATTTCTGTTCCTCAAAGAGGTCAAAATTGAAGCTTTTGAGTAATCAAAACTCTGTAAAAATGGCAATTTTGGTCACTGTGAGGGTTTAAAAAGTGGTTATTCAACATGAGGCACGATCCAATTGACATTTTGAATGATTTTTGGTACAGTCTAAAAAATCAATTTTCGGATGAAAAACGATGACTCCGGACATGTCGAACGATCCCAAAATGGTCCATATGGATGAAATTTTAACATTTAATCTTTTGACTATAAATGACTGTTGGATGTGAATTATGACTTTGTCAACTAAAATAAGTGTGTTTAAAGTCATTTCTGTGTCTCAAAGGGGTCAAAATTGAAGCTTTTGAGTAATCAAAACTCTGTAAAAATGGCAATTTTGGTCACTCTGAGGGTTTAAAAAGTGGTTATTCAACATGAGGCACGATCCAATTGCCATTTTGAATCATTTTTGGTACAGTCCAAAAAATCAATTTTCGGATGAAAAACGATGACTCCGGACATGTCGAACGATCCCAAAATGGTCTATAATGATGAAATTTTAACATTTAATCTTTTGACTGTAAATGACTGTTGGATGTGAATTATGACTTTGTCAACTAAAATAAGTGTGTTTAAAGTCATTTCTGTGCCTCAAAGGGATCAAAATTGAAGCTTTTGAGTAATCAAAACTCTGTAAAAATGGCAATTTTGGTCACTGTGAGGGTTTAAAAAGTGGTTATTCAACATGAGGCACGATCCAATTGACATTTTGAATCATTTTTGGTACAGTCCAAAAAATCAATTTTCGGATGAAAAACGATGACTCCGGACATGCCAAACATTCCCAAAATGGTCAATATGGACGAAATTTTAACATTTAATCTTTTGACTGTAAATGACTGTTGGGTGTGAATTATGACTTTGTCAACTAAAATAAGTGTGATTAAAGTCATTTCTGTGCCTGACATGGGTCAAAATTGAAGCTTTTGAGTAAGCAAAACTCTGTAAAATTGGCAATTTTGGTCACTGTGAGGGTTTAAAAAGTGGTTATTCAACATGAGGCACGATCAAATTGACATTTTGAATAATTTTTGGTACAGTCCAAAAAATCAATTTTCGGATGAAAAACGATGACTCCTGACATGTCGAACGATCCCAAAATGGTCAATATGGATGAAATTTTAACATTTAATCTTTTGACTGTAAATGACTGTTGGATGTGAATTATGACTTTGTCAAGTAAAATAAGTGTGTTTAAAGTCATTTCTGTGCCTCAAAGGGGTCAAAATTGAAGCTTTTGAGTAATCAAAACTCTGTAAAAATGGCAATTTTGGTCACTGTGAGGGTTTAAAAAGTGGTCATTCAACATGAGGCACGATCCAATTGACATTTTGAATCATTTTTGGTACAGTCCAAAAAATCAATTTTCGGATGAAAAACGATGACTCCGGACATGTCAAACGATCCCAAAATGGTCAATATGGATGAAATTTTAACATTTAATCTTTTGACTGTAAATGACTGTTGGATGTGAATTATGACTTTGTCAACTAAAATAAGTGTGTTTAAAGTCATTTCTGTGCCTGAAATGGGTCAAAATTGAAGCTTTTGAGTAAGCAAAACTCTGTAAAATTGGCAATTTTGGTCACTGTGAGGGTTTAAAAAGTGGTTATTCAACATGAGGCACGATCCAATTGCCATTTTGAATCAATTTTTGGTACAGTCCAAAAAATCAATTTTCGGATGAAAAACGATGACTCCGGACATGTCGAACGATCCCAAAATGGTCAATATGGATGAAATTTTGACATTTAATCTGTTGACTGTAAATGACTGTTGGATGTGAATTATGACTTTGTCAACTAAAATAAGTGTGTTTAAAGTCATTTCTGTGCCTCAAAGGGGTCAAAATTGAAGCTTTTGAGTAATCAAAACTCTGTAAAAATGGCAATTTTGGTCACTGTGAGGGTTTAAAAAGTGGTTATTCAACATGAGGCACGATCCAATTGACATTTTGAATCATTTTTGGTACAGTCCAAAAAATCAATTTTCGGATGAAAAACGATGACTCCGGACATGCCGAACGATCCCAAAATGGTCAATATGGATGAAATTTTAACATTTAATCTTTTGACTGAAATGACTGTTGGATGTGAATTATGACTTTGTCAACTAAAATAAGTGTGTTTAAAGTCATTTCTGTGCCTGAAATGGGTCAAAATTGAAGCTTTTGAGTAAGCAAAACTCTGTAAAATTGGCAATTTTGGTCACTGTGAGGGTTTAAAAAGTGGTTATTCAACATGAGGCACGATCCAATTGACATTTTGAATGATTTTTGGTACAGTCCAAAAAATCAATTTTCGGATGAAAAACGATGACTCCGGACATGTCGAACGATCCCAAAATGGTCAATATGGATGAAATTTTAACATTTAATCTTTTGACTGTAAATGACTGTTGTATGTGAATTATGACTTTGTCAACTAAAATAAGTGTGTTTAAAGTCATTTCTGTGCCTCAAAGGGGTCAAAATTGAAGCTTTTGAGTAATCAAAACTCTGTAAAAATGGCAATTTTGGTCACTGTGAGGGTTTAAAAAGTGGTTATTCAACATGAGGCACGATCCAATTGACATTTTTAATCATTTCTGGTACAGTCCAAAAAATCAATTTTCGGATGAAAAACGATGACTCCGGACATGCCGAACGATCCCAAAATGGTCAATGTGGATGAAATTTTAACATTTAATCTTTTGACTGTAAATGACTGTTGGATGTGAATTATGACTTTGTCAACTAAAATAAGTGTGTTTAAAGTCATTTCTGTGCCTCAAAGGGGTCAAAATTGAAGCTTTTGAGTAATCAAAACTCTGTAAAAATGGCAATTTTGGTCACTGTGAGGGTTTAAAAAGTGGTTATTCAACATGAGGCACGATCCAATTGACATTTTGAATCATTTTTGGTACATTCCAAAAAATCAATTTTCGGATGAAAAACGATGACTCCTGACATGTCGAATGATCCCAAAATGGTCAATATGGACGAAATTTTTACATTTATTCTTTTGACTGTAAATGACTGTTGGATGTGAATTATGACTTTGTCAACTAAAATAAGTGTGTTTAAAGTCATTTCCGTGCCTGAAATGGGTCAAAATTGAAGCTTTTGAGTAAGCAAAACTCTTTAAAATTGGCAATTTTGGTCACTGTGAGGGTTTAAAAAGTGGTTATTCAACATGAGGCACGATCCAATTGACATTTTGAATGATTTTTGGTACTGTCCAAAAACTCAATTTTCGGATGAAAAACGATGACTCCGGACATGTCGAACGATCCCAAAATGGTCAATATGGATGAAATTTTAACATTTAATCTTTTGACTGTAAATGACTGTTGGATGTGAATTATGACTTTGTCAACTAAAATAAGTGTGTTTAAAGTCATTTCTGTGCCTGAAACGGGTCAAAATTGAAGCTTTTGAGTAAGCAAAACTCTGTAAAAATGGCAATTTTGGTCACTCTGAGGGTTTAAAAAGTGGTCATTCAACATGAGGCACGATCCAATTGACATTTTGAATCATTTTTGGTACAGTCCAAAAAATCAATTTTCGGATGAAAAACGATGACTCCGGACATGTCGAACGATCCCAAAATGGTCAATATGGATGAAATTTTAACATTTAATCTTTTGACTGTAAATGACTGTTGGATGTGAAATATGACTTTGTCAACTAAAATAAGTGTGTTTAAAGTCATTTATGTGCCTCAAAGGGGTCAAAATTGAAGCTTTTGAGTAATCAAAACTCTGTAAAAATGGCAATTTTGGTCACTGTGAGGGTTTAAAAAGTGGTTATTCAACATGAGGCACGATCCAATTGACATTTTGAATCATTTTTGGTACAGTCCAAAAAATCAATTTTCGGATGAAAAACTATGACTCCTGACATGTCGAATGATCCCAAAATGATCAATATGGACGAAATTTTAACATTTAATCTTTTGACTGTAAATGACTGTTGGATGTGAATTATGACTTTGTCAACTAAAATAAGTGTGTTTAAAGTCATTTCCGTGCCTGAAATCGGTCAAAATTGAAGCTTTTGAGTAAGCAAAACTCTTTAAAATTGGCAATTTTGGTCACTGTGAGGGTTTAAAAAGTGGTTATTTAACATGAGGCACGATCCAATTGACATTTTGAATGATTTTTGGTACTGTCCAATTAATCAATTTTCGGATGAAAAACGATGACTCCGGACATGTCGAACGATCCCAAAATGGTCTATAATGATGAAATTTTAACATTTAATCTTTTGACTGTAAATGACTGTTGGATGTGAATTATGACTTTGTCAACTAAAATAAGTGTGTTTAAAGTCATTTCTGTGCCTCAAAGGGGTCAAAATTGAAGCTTTTGAGTAATCAAAACTCTGTAAAAATGGCAATTTTGGTCACTGTGAGGGTTTAAAAAGTGGTTATTCAACATGAGGCACGATCCAATTGACATTTTGAATCATTTCTGGTACAGTCCAAAAAATCAATTTTCGGATGAAAAACGATGACTCCGGACATGCCGAACGATCCCAAAATGGTCAATGTGGATGAAATTTTAACATTTAATCTTTTGACTGTAAATGACTGTTGGATGTGAATTATGACTTTGTCAACTAAAATAAGTGTGTTTAAAGTCATTTCTGTGCCTCAAAGGGGTCAAAATTGAAGCTTTTGAGTAATCAAAACCCTGTAAAAATGGCAATTTTGGTCACTGTGAGGGTTTAAAAAGTGGTTATTCAACATGAGGCACGATCCAATTGACATTTTGAATCATTTTTGGTACATTCCAAAAAATCAATTTTCGGATGAAAAACGATGACTCCTGACATGTCGAATGATCCCAAAATGGTCAATATGGACGAAATTTTTACATTTATTCTTTTGACTGTAAATGACTGTTGGATGTGAATTATGACTTTGTCAACTAAAATAAGTGTGTTTAAAGTCATTTCCGTGCCTGAAATGGGTCAAAATTGAAGCTTTTGAGTAAGCAAAACTCTTTAAAATTGGCAATTTTGGTCACTGTGAGGGTTTAAAAAGTGGTTATTCAACATGAGGCACGATCCAATTGACATTTTGAATGATTTTTGGTACTGTCCAAAAACTCAATTTTCGGATGAAAAACGATGACTCCGGACATGTCGAACGATCCCAAAATGGTCAATATGGATGAAATTTTAACATTTAATCTTTTGACTGTAAATGACTGTTAGATGTGAATTATGACTTTGTCAACTAAAATAAGTGTGTTTAAAGTCATTTCTGTGCCTGAAACGGGTCAAAATTGAAGCTTTTGAGTAAGCAAAACTCTGTAAAAATGGCAATTTTGGTCACTCTGAGGGTTTAAAAAGTGGTCATTCAACATGAGGCACGATCCAATTGACATTTTGAATCATTTTTGGTACAGTCCAAAAAATCAATTTTCGGATGAAAAAAGATGACTCCGGACATGTCGAACGATCCCAAAATGGTCAATATGGATGAAATTTTGACATTTAATCTGTTGACTGTAAATGACTGTTGGATGTGAATTATGACTTTGTCAACTAAAATAAGTGTGTTTAAAGTCATTTCTGTGCCTCAGAGGGGTCAAAATTGAAGCTTTTGAGTAATCAAAACTCTGTAAAAATGGCAATTTTGGTCACTGTGAGGGTTTAAAAAGTGGTTATTCAACATGAGGCACGATCCAATTGACATTTTGAATCATTTTTGGTACAGTCCAAAAAATCAATTTTCGGATGAAAAACGATGACTCCGGACATGCCGAACGATCCCAAAATGGTCAATATGGATGAAATTTTAACATTTAATCTTTTGACTGAAATGACTGTTGGATGTGAATTATGACTTTGTCAACTAAAATAAGTGTGTTTAAAGTCATTTCTGTGCCTGAAATGGGTCAAAATTGAAGCTTTTGAGTAAGCAAAACTCTGTAAAATTGGCAATTTTGGTCACTGTGAGGGTTTAAAAAGTGGTTATTCAACATGAGGCACGATCCAATTGACATTTTGAATGATTTTTGGTACAGTCCAAAAAATCAATTTTCGGATGAAAAACGATGACTCCGGACATGTCGAACGATCCCAAAATGGTCTATAATGATGAAATTTTAACATTTAATCTTTTGACTGTAAATGACTGTTGTATGTGAATTATGACTTTGTCAACTAAAATAAGTGTGTTTAAAGTCATTTCTGTGCCTCAAAGGGGTCAAAATTGAAGCTTTTGAGTAATCAAAACTCTGTAAAAATGGCAATTTTGGTCACTGTGAGGGTTTAAAAAGTGGTTATTCAACATGAGGCACGATCCAATTGACATTTTGAATCATTTCTGGTACAGTCCAAAAAATCAATTTTCGGATGAAAAACGATGACTCCGGACATGCCGAACGATCCCAAAATGGTCAATGTGGATGAAATTTTAACATTTAATCTTTTGACTGTAAATGACTGTTGGATGTGAATTATGACTTTGTCAACTAAAATAAGTGTGTTTAAAGTCATTTCTGTGCCTCAAAGGGGTCAAAATTGAAGCTTTTGAGTAATCAAAACTCTGTAAAAATGGCAATTTTGGTCACTGTGAGGGTTTAAAAAGTGGTTATTCAACATGAGGCACGATCCAATTGACATTTTGAATCATTTTTGGTACATTCCAAAAAATCAATTTTCGGATGAAAAACGATGACTCCTGACATGTCGAATGATCCCAAAATGGTCAATATGGACGAAATTTTTACATTTATTCTTTTGACTGTAAATGACTGTTGGATGTGAATTATGACTTTGTCAACTAAAGTAAGTGTGTTTAAAGTCATTTCCGTGCCTGAAATGGGTCAAAATTGAAGCTTTTGAGTAAGCAAAACTCTTTAAAATTGGCAATTTTGGTCACTGTGAGGGTTTAAAAAGTGGTTATTCAACATGAGGCACGATCCAATTGACATTTTGAATGATTTTTGGTACTGTCCAAAAACTCAATTTTCGGATGAAAAACGATGACTCCGGACATGTCGAACGATCCCAAAATGGTCAATATGGATGAAATTTTAACATTTAATCTTTTGACTGTAAATGACTGTTGGATGTGAATTATGACTTTGTCAACTAAAATAAGTGTGTTTAAAGTCATTTCTGTGCCTGAAACGGGTCAAAATTGAAGCTTTTGAGTAAGCAAAACTCTGTAAAAATGGCAATTTTGGTCACTCTGAGGGTTTAAAAAGTGGTCATTCAACATGAGGCACGATCCAATTGACATTTTGAATCATTTTTGGTACAGTCCAAAAAATCAATTTTCGGATGAAAAACGATGACTCCGGACATGTCGAACGATCCCAAAATGGTCAATATGGATGAAATTTTAACATTTAATCTTTTGACTGTAAATGACTGTTGGATGTGAAATATGACTTTGTCAACTAAAATAAGTGTGTTTAAAGTCATTTATGTGCCTCAAAGGGGTCAAAATTGAAGCTTTTGAGTAATCAAAACTCTGTAAAAATGGCAATTTTGGTCACTGTGAGGGTTTAAAAAGTGGTTATTCAACATGAGGCATGATCCAATTGACATTTTGAATCATTTTTGGTACAGTCCAAAAAATCAATTTTCGGATGAAAAACTATGACTCCTGACATGTCGAATGATCCCAAAATGATCAATATGGACGAAATTTTAACATTTAATCTTTTGACTGTAAATGACTGTTGGATGTGAATTATGACTTTGTCAACTAAAATAAGTGTGTTTAAAGTCATTTCCGTGCCTGAAATCGGTCAAAATTGAAGCTTTTGAGTAAGCAAAACTCTTTAAAATTGGCAATTTTGGTCACTGTGAGGGTTTAAAAAGTGGTTATTTAACATGAGGCACGATCCAATTGACATTTTGAATGATTTTTGGTACTGTCCAATTAATCAATTTTCGGATGAAAAACGATGACTCCGGACATGTCGAACGATCCCAAAATGGTCTATAATGATGAAATTTTAACATTTAATCTTTTGACTGTAAATGACTGTTGGATGTGAATTATGACTTTGTCAACTAAAATAAGTGTGTTTAAAGTCATTTCTGTGCCTCAAAGGGGTCAAAATTGAAGCTTTTGAGTAATCAAAACTCTGTAAAAATGGCAATTTTGGTCACTGTGAGGGTTTAAAAAGTGGTTATTCAACATGAGGCACGATCCAATTGACATTTTGAATCATTTTTGGTACAGTCCAAAAAATCAATTTTCGGATGAAAAACGATGACTCCGGACATGCCAAACGATCCCAAAATGGTCAATATGGATGAAATTTTAACATTTAATCTTTTGACTGTAAATGACTGTTGGATGTGAATTATGACTTTGTCAACTAAAGTAAGTGTGTTTAAAGTCATTTCTGTGCCTCAAAGGGGTCAAAATTGAAGCTTTTGAGTAATCAAAACTCTGTAAAAATGGCAATTTTGGTCACTGTGAGGGTTTAAAAAGTGGTTATTCAACATGAGGCACGATCCAATTGCCATTTTGAATCATTTTTGGTACAGTTCAAAAAATCAATTTTCGGATGAAAAACGATGACTCCGGACATGTCGAACGATCCCAAAATGGTCAATATGGATGAAATTTTAACATTTAATCTTTTGACTCTAAATGACTGTTGGATGTGAATTATGACTTTGTCAACTAAAATAAGTGTGTTTAAAGTCATTTCTGTGCCTCAAAGAGGTCAAAATTGAAGCTTTTGAGTAATCAAAACTCTGTAAAAATGGCAATTTTGGTCACTGTGAGGGTTTAAAAAGTGGTTATTCAACATGAGGCACGATCCAATTGACATTTTGAATCATTTTTGGTACAGTCCAAAAAATCAATTTTCGGATGAAAAACGATGACTCCGGACATGTCAAACGATCCCAAAATGGTCAATATGGATGAAATTTTAACATTTAATCTTTTGACTGTAAATGACTGTTGGATGTGAATTATGACTTTGTCAACTAAAATAAGTGTGTTTAAAGTCATTTCTGTGCCTGAAATGGGTCAAAATTGAAGCTTTTGAGTAAGCAAAACTCTGTAAAATTGGCAATTTTGGTCACTGTGAGGGTTTAAAAAGTGGTCATTCAACATGAGGCACGATCCAATTGCCATTTTGAATCATTTTTGGTACAGTCCAAAAAATCAATTTTCGGATGAAAAACGATGACTCCGGACATGTCGAACGATCCCAAAATGGTCAATATGGATGAAATTTTAACATTTAATCTTTTGACTGTAAATGACTGTTGGATGTGAATTATGACTTTGTCATCTAAAATAAGTGTGTTTAAAGTCATTTCTGTGCCTCAAAGGGGTCAAAATTGAAGCTTTTGAGTAAGTAAAACTCTGTAAAAATGGCAATTTTGGTCACTGTGAGGGTTTAAAAAGTGGTTATTCAACATGAGGCACGATCCAATTGACATTTTGAATCATTTTTGGTACAGTCCAAAAAATCAATTTTCGGATGAAAAACGATGACTCCTGACATGTCGAATGATCCCAAAATGGTCAATATGGACGAAATTTTAACATTTAATCTTTTGACTGTAAATGACTGTTGGATGTGAATTATGACTTTGTCAACTAAAATAAGTGTGTTTAAAGTCATTTCTGTGCCTGAAATGGGTCAAAATTGAAGCTTTTGAGTAAGCAAAACTCTGTAAAATTGGCAATTTTGGTCACTGTGAGGGTTTAAAAAGTGGTTATTCAACATGAGGCACGATCCAATTGACATTTTGAATGATTTTTGGTACAGTCCAAAAAATCAATTTTCGGATGAAAAACGATGACTCCGGACATGTCGAACGATCCCAAAATGGTCAATATGGATGAAATTTTAACATTTAATCTTTTGACTGTAAATGACTGTTGTATGTGAATTATGACTTTGTCAACTAAAATAAGTGTGTTTAAAGTCATTTCTGTGCCTCAAAGGGGTCAAAATTGAAGCTTTTGAGTAATCAAAACTCTGTAAAAATGGCAATTTTGGTCACTGTGAGGGTTTAAAAAGTGGTTATTCAACATGAGGCACGATCCAATTGACATTTTGAATCATTTCTGGTACAGTCCAAAAAATCAATTTTCGGATGAAAAACGATGACTCCGGACATGCCGAACGATCCCAAAATGGTCAATGTGGATGAAATTTTAACATTTAATCTTTTGACTGTAAATGACTGTTGGATGTGAATTATGACTTTGTCAACTAAAATAAGTGTGTTTAAAGTCATTTCTGTGCCTCAAAGGGGTCAAAATTGAAGCTTTTGAGTAATCAAAACTCTGTAAAAATGGCAATTTTGGTCACTGTGAGGGTTTAAAAAGTGGTTATTCAACATGAGGCACGATCCAATTGACATTTTGAATCATTTTTGGTACTGTCCAAAAACTCAATTTTCGGATGAAAAACGATGACTCCGGACATGTCGAACGATCCCAAAATGGTCAATATGGATGAAATTTTAACATTTAATCTTTTGACTGTAAATGACTGTTGGATGTGAATTATGACTTTGTCAACTAAAATAAGTGTGTTTAAAGTCATTTCTGTGCCTGAAACGGGTCAAAATTGAAGCTTTTGAGTAAGCAAAACTCTGTAAAAATGGCAATTTTGGTCACTCTGAGGGTTTAAAAAGTGGTCATTCAACATGAGGCACGATCCAATTGACATTTTGAATCATTTTTGGTACAGTCCAAAAAATCAATTTTCGGATGAAAAACGATGACTCCGGACATGTCGAACGATCCCAAAATGGTCAATATGGATGAAATTTTAACATTTAATCTTTTGACTGTAAATGACTGTTGGATGTGAAATATGACTTTGTCAACTAAAATAAGTGTGTTTAAAGTCATTTATGTGCCTCAAAGGGGTCAAAATTGAAGCTTTTGAGTAATCAAAACTCTGTAAAAATGGCAATTTTGGTCACTGTGAGGGTTTAAAAAGTGGTTATTCAACATGAGGCACGATCCAATTGACATTTTGAATCATTTTTGGTACAGTCCAAAAAATCAATTTTCGGATGAAAAACTATGACTCCTGACATGTCGAATGATCCCAAAATGATCAATATGGACGAAATTTTAACATTTAATCTTTTGACTGTAAATGACTGTTGGATGTGAATTATGACTTTGTCAACTAAAATAAGTGTGTTTAAAGTCATTTCCGTGCCTGAAATCGGTCAAAATTGAAGCTTTTGAGTAAGCAAAACTCTTTAAAATTGGCAATTTTGGTCACTGTGAGGGTTTAAAAAGTGGTTATTTAACATGAGGCACGATCCAATTGACATTTTGAATGATTTTTGGTACTGTCCAATTAATCAATTTTCGGATGAAAAACGATGACTCCGGACATGTCGAACGATCCCAAAATGGTCTATAATGATGAAATTTTAACATTTAATCTTTTGACTGTAAATGACTGTTGGATGTGAATTATGACTTTGTCAACTAAAATAAGTGTGTTTAAAGTCATTTCTGTGCCTCAAAGGGGTCAAAATTGAAGCTTTTGAGTAATCAAAACTCTGTAAAAATGGCAATTTTGGTCACTGTGAGGGTTTAAAAAGTGGTCATTCAACATGAGGCACGATCCAATTGACATTTTGAATCATTTCTGGTACAGTCCAAAAAATCAATTTTCGGATGAAAAACGATGACTCCGGACATGTCGAACGATCCCAAAATGGTCAATATGGATGAAATTTTAACATTTAATCTTTTGACTGTAAATGACTGTTGGATGTGAATTATGACTTTGTCATCTAAAATAAGTGTGTTTAAAGTCATTTCTGTGCCTCAAAGGGGTCAAAATTGAAGCTTTTGAGTAAGTAAAACTCTGTAAAAATGGCAATTTTGGTCACTGTGAGGGTTTAAAAAGTGGTTATTCAACATGAGGCACGATCCAATTGACATTTTGAATCATTTTTGGTACAGTCCAAAAAATCAATTTTCGGATGAAAAACGATGACTCCTGACATGTCGAATGATCCCAAAATGGTCAATATGGACGAAATTTTAACATTTAATCTTTTGACTGTAAATGACTGTTGGATGTGAATTATGACTTTGTCAACTAAAATAAGTGTGTTTAAAGTCATTTCTGTGCCTGAAATGGGTCAAAATTGAAGCTTTTGAGTAAGCAAAACTCTGTAAAATTGGCAATTTTGGTCACTGTGAGGGTTTAAAAAGTGGTTATTCAACATGAGGCACGATCCAATTGACATTTTGAATGATTTTTGGTACAGTCCAAAAAATCAATTTTCGGATGAAAAACGATGACTCCGGACATGTCGAACGATCCCAAAATGGTCAATATGGATGAAATTTTAACATTTAATCTTTTGACTGTAAATGACTGTTGTATGTGAATTATGACTTTGTCAACTAAAATAAGTGTGTTTAAAGTCATTTCTGTGCCTCAAAGGGGTCAAAATTGAAGCTTTTGAGTAATCAAAACTCTGTAAAAATGGCAATTTTGGTCACTGTGAGGGTTTAAAAAGTGGTTATTCAACATGAGGCACGATCCAATTGACATTTTGAATCATTTCTGGTACAGTCCAAAAAATCAATTTTCGGATGAAAAACGATGACTCCGGACATGCCGAACGATCCCAAAATGGTCAATGTGGATGAAATTTTAACATTTAATCTTTTGACTGTAAATGACTGTTGGATGTGAATTATGACTTTGTCAACTAAAATAAGTGTGTTTAAAGTCATTTCTGTGCCTCAAAGGGGTCAAAATTGAAGCTTTTGAGTAATCAAAACTCTGTAAAAATGGCAATTTTGGTCACTGTGAGGGTTTAAAAAGTGGTTATTCAACATGAGGCACGATCCAATTGACATTTTGAATCATTTTTGGTACTGTCCAAAAACTCAATTTTCGGATGAAAAACGATGACTCCGGACATGTCGAACGATCCCAAAATGGTCAATATGGATGAAATTTTAACATTTAATCTTTTGACTGTAAATGACTGTTGGATGTGAATTATGACTTTGTCAACTAAAATAAGTGTGTTTAAAGTCATTTCTGTGCCTGAAACGGGTCAAAATTGAAGCTTTTGAGTAAGCAAAACTCTGTAAAAATGGCAATTTTGGTCACTCTGAGGGTTTAAAAAGTGGTCATTCAACATGAGGCACGATCCAATTGACATTTTGAATCATTTTTGGTACAGTCCAAAAAATCAATTTTCGGATGAAAAACGATGACTCCGGACATGTCGAACGATCCCAAAATGGTCAATATGGATGAAATTTTAACATTTAATCTTTTGACTGTAAATGACTGTTGGATGTGAAATATGACTTTGTCAACTAAAATAAGTGTGTTTAAAGTCATTTATGTGCCTCAAAGGGGTCAAAATTGAAGCTTTTGAGTAATCAAAACTCTGTAAAAATGGCAATTTTGGTCACTGTGAGGGTTTAAAAAGTGGTTATTCAACATGAGGCACGATCCAATTGACATTTTGAATCATTTTTGGTACAGGAATCATTTTTGGTACAGTCCAAAAAATCAATTTTCGGATGAAAACTATGACTCCTGACATGTCGAATGATCCCAAAATGATCAATATGGACGAAATTTTAACATTTAATCTTTTGACTGTAAATGACTGTTGGATGTGAATTATGACTTTGTCAACTAAAATAAGTGTGTTTAAAGTCATTTCCGTGCCTGAAATCGGTCAAAATTGAAGCTTTTGAGTAAGCAAAACTCTTAAAATTGGCAATTTTGGTCACTGTGAGGGTTTAAAAAGTGGTTATTTAACATGAGGCACGATCCAATTGACATTTGAATGATTTTTGGTACTGTCCAATTAATCAATTTTCGGATGAAAAACGATGACTCCGGACATGTCGAACGATCCAAAATGGTCTATAATGATGAAATTTTAACATTTAATCTTTTGACTGTAAATGACTGTTGGATGTGAATTATGACTTTGTCAACTAAAATAAGTGTGTTTAAAGTCATTTCTGTGCCTCAAAGGGGTCAAAATTGAAGCTTTTGAGTAATCAAAACTCTGTAAAAATGGCAATTTTGGTCACTGTGAGGGTTTAAAAAGTGGTTATTCAACATGAGGCACGATCCAATTGACATTTTGAATCATTTCTGGTACAGTCCAAAAATCAATTTTCGGATGAAAAACGATGACTCCGGACATGCCGAACGATCCCAAAATGGTCAATGTGGATGAAATTTTAACATTTAATCTTTTGACTGTAAATGACTGTTGGATGTGAATTATGACTTTGTCAACTAAAATAAGTGTGTTTAAAGTCATTTCTGTGCCTCAAAGGGGTCAAAATTGAAGCTTTTGAGTAATCAAAACCCTGTAAAAATGGCAATTTTGGTCACTGTGAGGGTTTAAAAAGTGGTTATTCACATGAGGCACGATCCAATTGACATTTTGAATCATTTTTGGTACATTCCAAAAAATCAATTTTCGGATGAAAAACGATGACTCCTGACATGTCGAATGATCCCAAAATGGTCAATATGGACGAAATTTTTACATTTATTCTTTTGACTGTAAATGACTGTTGGATGTGAATTATGACTTTGTCAACTAAAATAAGTGTGTTTAAAGTCATTTCCGTGCCTGAAATGGGTCAAAATTGAAGCTTTTGAGTAAGCAAAACTCTTTAAAATTGGCAATTTTGGTCACTGTGAGGGTTTAAAAAGTGGTTATTCAACATGAGGCACGATCCAATTGACATTTTGAATGATTTTTGGTACTGTCCAAAAACTCAATTTTCGGATGAAAAACGATGACTCCGGACATGTCGAACGATCCCAAAATGGTCAATATGGATGAAATTTTAACATTTAATCTTTTGACTGTAAATGACTGTTAGATGTGAATTATGACTTTGTCAACTAAAATAAGTGTGTTTAAAGTCATTTCTGTGCCTGAAACGGGTCAAAATTGAAGCTTTTGAGTAAGCAAAACTCTGTAAAAATGGCAATTTTGGTCACTCTGAGGGTTTAAAAAGTGGTCATTCAACATGAGGCACGATCCAATTGACATTTTGAATCATTTTTGGTACAGTCCAAAAAAATCAATTTTCGGATGAAAAACGATGACTCCGGACATGTCGAACGATCCCAAAATGGTCAATATGGATGAAATTTTGACATTTAATCTGTTGACTGTAAATGACTGTTGGATGTGAATTATGACTTTGTCAACTAAAATAAGTGTGTTTAAAGTCATTTCTGTGCCTCAGAGGGGTCAAAATTGAAGCTTTTGAGTAATCAAAACTCTGTAAAAATGGCAATTTTGGTCACTGTGAGGGTTTAAAAGTGGTTATTCAACATGAGGCACGATCCAATTGACATTTTGAATCATTTTTGGTACAGTCCAAAAAATCAATTTTCGGATGAAAAACGATGACTCCGGACATGCCGAACGATCCAAAATGGTCAATATGGATGAAATTTTAACATTTAATCTTTTGACTGAAATGACTGTTGGATGTGAATTATGACTTTGTCAACTAAAATAAGTGTGTTTAAAGTCATTTCTGTGCCTGAAATGGGTCAAATTGAAGCTTTTTGAGTAAGCAAAACTCTGTAAAATTGGCAATTTTGGTCACTGTGAGGGTTTAAAAAGTGTTATTCAACATGAGGCACGATCCAATTGACATTTTGAATGATTTTTGGTACTGTCCAAAAACTCAATTTTCGGATGAAAAACGATGACTCCGGACATGTCGAACGATCCCAAAATGGTCAATATGGATGAAATTTTAACATTTAATCTTTTGACTGTAATGACTGTTGGATGTGAATTATGACTTTGTCAACTAAAATAAGTGTGTTTAAAGTCATTTCTGTGCCTGAAACGGGTCAAAATTGAAGCTTTTGAGTAAGCAAAACTCTGTAAAAATGGCAATTTGGTCACTCTGAGGGTTTAAAAAGTGGTCATTCAACATGAGGCACGATCCAATTGACATTTTGAATCATTTTTGGTACAGTCCAAAAAATCAATTTTCGGATGAAAAACGATGACTCCGGACATGTCGAACGATCCCAAAATGGTCAATATGGATGAAATTTTAACATTTAATCTTTTGACTGTAAATGACTGTTGGATGTGAAATATGACTTTGTCACTAAAATAAGTGTGTTTAAAGTCATTTATGTGCCTCAAAGGGGTCAAAATTGAAGCTTTTGAGTAATCAAAACTCTGTAAAAATGGCAATTTTGGTCACTGTGAGGGTTTAAAAGTGGTTATTCAACATGAGGCATGATCCAATTGACATTTTGAATCATTTTTGGTACAGTCCAAAAAATCAATTTCGGATGAAAAACTATGACTCCTGACATGTCGAATGATCCCAAAATGATCAATATGGACGAAATTTTAACATTTAATCTTTTGACTGTAAATGACTGTTGGATGTGAATTATGACTTTGTCAACTAAAATAAGTGTGTTTAAAGTCATTTCCGTGCCTGAAATCGGTCAAAATTGAAGCTTTTGAGTAAGCAAAACTCTTTAAAATTGGCAATTTTGGTCACTGTGAGGGTTTAAAAAGTGGTTATTTAACATGAGGCACGATCCAATTGACATTTTGAATGATTTTTGGTACTGTCCAATAATCAATTTTCGGATGAAAAACGATGACTCCGGACATGTCGAACGATCCCAAAATGGTCTATAATGATGAAATTTTAACATTTAATCTTTTGACTGTAAATGACTGTTGGATGTGAATTATGACTTTGTCAACTAAAGTAAGTGTGTTTAAAGTCATTTCCGTGCCTGAAATGGGTCAAAATTGAAGCTTTTGAGTAAGCAAAACTCTTTAAAATTGGCAATTTTGGTCACTGTGAGGGTTTAAAAAGTGGTTATTCAACATGAGGCACGATCCAATTGACATTTTGAATGATTTTTGGTACTGTCCAAAAACTCAATTTTCGGATGAAAAACGATGACTCCGGACATGTCGAACGATCCCAAAATGGTCAATATGGATGAAATTTTAACATTTAATCTTTGACTGTAAATGACTGTTGGATGTGAATTATGACTTTGTCAACTAAAATAAGTGTGTTTAAAGTCATTTCTGTGCCTGAAACGGGTCAAAATTGAAGCTTTTGAGTAAGCAAAACTCTGTAAAAATGGCAATTTTGGTCACTCTGAGGGTTTAAAAAGTGGTCATTCACATGAGGCACGATCCAATTGACATTTTGAATCATTTTTGGTACAGTCCAAAAAATCAATTTTCGGATGAAAAACGATGACTCCGGACATGTCGAACGATCCAAAATGGTCAATATGGATGAAATTTTAACATTTAATCTTTTGACTGTAAATGACTGTTGGATGTGAAATATGACTTTGTCAACTAAAATAAGTGTGTTTAAAGTCATTTATGTGCCTCAAAGGGGTCAAAATTGAAGCTTTGAGTAATCAAAACTCTGTAAAAATGGCAATTTTGGTCACTGTGAGGGTTTAAAAAGTGGTTATTCAACATGAGGCATGATCCAATTGACATTTTGAATCATTTTTGGTACAGTCCAAAAAATCAATTTTCGGATGAAAAACTATGACTCCTGACATGTCGAATGATCCCAAAATGATCAATATGGACGAAATTTTAACATTTAATCTTTTGACTGTAAATGACTGTTGGATGTGAATTATGACTTTGTCAACTAAAATAAGTGTGTTTAAAGTCATTTCCGTGCCTGAAATCGGTCAAAATTGAAGCTTTTGAGTAAGCAAAACTCTTTAAAATTGGCAATTTTGGTCACTGTGAGGGTTTAAAAAGTGGTTATTTAACATGAGGCACGATCCAATTGACATTTTGAATGATTTTTGGTACTGTCCAATTAATCAATTTTCGGATGAAAAACGATGACTCCGGACATGTCGAACGATCCCAAAATGGTCTATAATGATGAAATTTTAACATTTAATCTTTTGACTGTAAATGACTGTTGGATGTGAATTATGACTTTGTCAACTAAAATAAGTGTGTTTAAAGTCATTTCTGTGCCTCAAAGGGGTCAAAATTGAAGCTTTTGAGTAATCAAAACTCTGTAAAAATGGCAATTTTGGTCACTGTGAGGGTTTAAAAAGTGGTTATTCAACATGAGGCACGATCCAATTGACATTTTGAATCATTTTTGGTACAGTCCAAAAAATCAATTTTCGGATGAAAAACGATGACTCCGGACATGCCAAACGATCCCAAAATGGTCAATATGGATGAAATTTTAACATTTAATCTTTTGACTGTAAATGACTGTTGGATGTGAATTATGACTTTGTCAACTAAAGTAAGTGTGTTTAAAGTCATTTCTGTGCCTCAAAGGGGTCAAAATTGAAGCTTTTGAGTAATCAAAACTCTGTAAAAATGGCAATTTTGGTCACTGTGAGGGTTTAAAAAGTGGTTATTCAACATGAGGCACGATCCAATTGCCATTTTGAATCATTTTTGGTACAGTTCAAAAAATCAATTTTCGGATGAAAAACGATGACTCCGGACATGTCGAACGATCCCAAAATGGTCAATATGGATGAAATTTTAACATTTAATCTTTTGACTCTAAATGACTGTTGGATGTGAATTATGACTTTGTCAACTAAAATAAGTGTGTTTAAAGTCATTTCTGTGCCTCAAAGAGGTCAAAATTGAAGCTTTTGAGTAATCAAAACTCTGTAAAAATGGCAATTTTGGTCACTGTGAGGGTTTAAAAAGTGGTTATTCAACATGAGGCACGATCCAATTGACATTTTGAATCATTTTTGGTACAGTCCAAAAAATCAATTTTCGGATGAAAAACGATGACTCCGGACATGTCAAACGATCCCAAAATGGTCAATATGGATGAAATTTTAACATTTAATCTTTTGACTGTAAATGACTGTTGGATGTGAATTATGACTTTGTCAACTAAAATAAGTGTGTTTAAAGTCATTTCTGTGCCTGAAATGGGTCAAAATTGAAGCTTTTGAGTAAGCAAAACTCTGTAAAATTGGCAATTTTGGTCACTGTGAGGGTTTAAAAAGTGGTCATTCAACATGAGGCACGATCCAATTGCCATTTTGAATCATTTTTGGTACAGTCCAAAAAATCAATTTTCGGATGAAAAACGATGACTCCGGACATGTCGAACGATCCCAAAATGGTCAATATGGATGAAATTTTAACATTTAATCTTTTGACTGTAAATGACTGTTGGATGTGAATTATGACTTTGTCATCTAAAATAAGTGTGTTTAAAGTCATTTCTGTGCCTCAAAGGGGTCAAAATTGAAGCTTTTGAGTAAGTAAAACTCTGTAAAAATGGCAATTTTGGTCACTGTGAGGGTTTAAAAAGTGGTTATTCAACATGAGGCACGATCCAATTGACATTTTGAATCATTTTTGGTACAGTCCAAAAAATCAATTTTCGGATGAAAAACGATGACTCCTGACATGTCGAATGATCCCAAAATGGTCAATATGGACGAAATTTTAACATTTAATCTTTTGACTGTAAATGACTGTTGGATGTGAATTATGACTTTGTCAACTAAAATAAGTGTGTTTAAAGTCATTTCTGTGCCTGAAATGGGTCAAAATTGAAGCTTTTGAGTAAGCAAAACTCTGTAAAATTGGCAATTTTGGTCACTGTGAGGGTTTAAAAAGTGGTTATTCAACATGAGGCACGATCCAATTGACATTTTGAATGATTTTTGGTACAGTCCAAAAAATCAATTTTCGGATGAAAAACGATGACTCCGGACATGTCGAACGATCCCAAAATGGTCAATATGGATGAAATTTTAACATTTAATCTTTTGACTGTAAATGACTGTTGTATGTGAATTATGACTTTGTCAACTAAAATAAGTGTGTTTAAAGTCATTTCTGTGCCTCAAAGGGGTCAAAATTGAAGCTTTTGAGTAATCAAAACTCTGTAAAAATGGCAATTTTGGTCACTGTGAGGGTTTAAAAAGTGGTTATTCAACATGAGGCACGATCCAATTGACATTTTGAATCATTTCTGGTACAGTCCAAAAAATCAATTTTCGGATGAAAAACGATGACTCCGGACATGCCGAACGATCCCAAAATGGTCAATGTGGATGAAATTTTAACATTTAATCTTTTGACTGTAAATGACTGTTGGATGTGAATTATGACTTTGTCAACTAAAATAAGTGTGTTTAAAGTCATTTCTGTGCCTCAAAGGGGTCAAAATTGAAGCTTTTGAGTAATCAAAACTCTGTAAAAATGGCAATTTTGGTCACTGTGAGGGTTTAAAAAGTGGTTATTCAACATGAGGCACGATCCAATTGACATTTTGAATCATTTTTGGTACTGTCCAAAAACTCAATTTTCGGATGAAAAACGATGACTCCGGACATGTCGAACGATCCCAAAATGGTCAATATGGATGAAATTTTAACATTTAATCTTTTGACTGTAAATGACTGTTGGATGTGAATTATGACTTTGTCAACTAAAATAAGTGTGTTTAAAGTCATTTCTGTGCCTGAAACGGGTCAAAATTGAAGCTTTTGAGTAAGCAAAACTCTGTAAAAATGGCAATTTTGGTCACTCTGAGGGTTTAAAAAGTGGTCATTCAACATGAGGCACGATCCAATTGACATTTTGAATCATTTTTGGTACAGTCCAAAAAATCAATTTTCGGATGAAAAACGATGACTCCGGACATGTCGAACGATCCCAAAATGGTCAATATGGATGAAATTTTAACATTTAATCTTTTGACTGTAAATGACTGTTGGATGTGAAATATGACTTTGTCAACTAAAATAAGTGTGTTTAAAGTCATTTATGTGCCTCAAAGGGGTCAAAATTGAAGCTTTTGAGTAATCAAAACTCTGTAAAAATGGCAATTTTGGTCACTGTGAGGGTTTAAAAAGTGGTTATTCAACATGAGGCACGATCCAATTGACATTTTGAATCATTTTTGGTACAGTCCAAAAAATCAATTTTCGGATGAAAAACTATGACTCCTGACATGTCGAATGATCCCAAAATGATCAATATGGACGAAATTTTAACATTTAATCTTTTGACTGTAAATGACTGTTGGATGTGAATTATGACTTTGTCAACTAAAATAAGTGTGTTTAAAGTCATTTCCGTGCCTGAAATCGGTCAAAATTGAAGCTTTTGAGTAAGCAAAACTCTTTAAAATTGGCAATTTTGGTCACTGTGAGGGTTTAAAAAGTGGTTATTTAACATGAGGCACGATCCAATTGACATTTTGAATGATTTTTGGTACTGTCCAATTAATCAATTTTCGGATGAAAAACGATGACTCCGGACATGTCGAACGATCCCAAAATGGTCTATAATGATGAAATTTTAACATTTAATCTTTTGACTGTAAATGACTGTTGGATGTGAATTATGACTTTGTCAACTAAAATAAGTGTGTTTAAAGTCATTTCTGTGCCTCAAAGGGGTCAAAATTGAAGCTTTTGAGTAATCAAAACTCTGTAAAAATGGCAATTTTGGTCACTGTGAGGGTTTAAAAAGTGGTTATTCAACATGAGGCACGATCCAATTGACATTTTGAATCATTTCTGGTACAGTCCAAAAAATCAATTTTCGGATGAAAAACGATGACTCCGGACATGCCGAACGATCCCAAAATGGTCAATGTGGATGAAATTTTAACATTTAATCTTTTGACTGTAAATGACTGTTGGATGTGAATTATGACTTTGTCAACTAAAATAAGTGTGTTTAAAGTCATTTCTGTGCCTCAAAGGGGTCAAAATTGAAGCTTTTGAGTAATCAAAACCCTGTAAAAATGGCAATTTTGGTCACTGTGAGGGTTTAAAAAGTGGTTATTCAACATGAGGCACGATCCAATTGACATTTTGAATCATTTTTGGTACATTCCAAAAAATCAATTTTCGGATGAAAAACGATGACTCCTGACATGTCGAATGATCCCAAAATGGTCAATATGGACGAAATTTTTACATTTATTCTTTTGACTGTAAATGACTGTTGGATGTGAATTATGACTTTGTCAACTAAAATAAGTGTGTTTAAAGTCATTTCCGTGCCTGAAATGGGTCAAAATTGAAGCTTTTGAGTAAGCAAAACTCTTTAAAATTGGCAATTTTGGTCACTGTGAGGGTTTAAAAAGTGGTTATTCAACATGAGGCACGATCCAATTGACATTTTGAATGATTTTTGGTACTGTCCAAAAACTCAATTTTCGGATGAAAAACGATGACTCCGGACATGTCGAACGATCCCAAAATGGTCAATATGGATGAAATTTTAACATTTAATCTTTTGACTGTAAATGACTGTTAGATGTGAATTATGACTTTGTCAACTAAAATAAGTGTGTTTAAAGTCATTTCTGTGCCTGAAACGGGTCAAAATTGAAGCTTTTGAGTAAGCAAAACTCTGTAAAAATGGCAATTTTGGTCACTCTGAGGGTTTAAAAAGTGGTCATTCAACATGAGGCACGATCCAATTGACATTTTGAATCATTTTTGGTACAGTCCAAAAAATCAATTTTCGGATGAAAAACGATGACTCCGGACATGTCGAACGATCCCAAAATGGTCAATATGGATGAAATTTTGACATTTAATCTGTTGACTGTAAATGACTGTTGGATGTGAATTATGACTTTGTCAACTAAAATAAGTGTGTTTAAAGTCATTTCTGTGCCTCAGAGGGGTCAAAATTGAAGCTTTTGAGTAATCAAAACTCTGTAAAAATGGCAATTTTGGTCACTGTGAGGGTTTAAAAAGTGGTTATTCAACATGAGGCACGATCCAATTGACATTTTGAATCATTTTTGGTACAGTCCAAAAAATCAATTTTCGGATGAAAAACGATGACTCCGGACATGCCGAACGATCCCAAAATGGTCAATATGGATGAAATTTTAACATTTAATCTTTTGACTGAAATGACTGTTGGATGTGAATTATGACTTTGTCAACTAAAATAAGTGTGTTTAAAGTCATTTCTGTGCCTGAAATGGGTCAAAATTGAAGCTTTTGAGTAAGCAAAACTCTGTAAAATTGGCAATTTTGGTCACTGTGAGGGTTTAAAAAGTGGTTATTCAACATGAGGCACGATCCAATTGACATTTTGAATGATTTTTGGTACTGTCCAAAAACTCAATTTTCGGATGAAAAACGATGACTCCGGACATGTCGAACGATCCCAAAATGGTCAATATGGATGAAATTTTAACATTTAATCTTTTGACTGTAAATGACTGTTGGATGTGAATTATGACTTTGTCAACTAAAATAAGTGTGTTTAAAGTCATTTCTGTGCCTGAAACGGGTCAAAATTGAAGCTTTTGAGTAAGCAAAACTCTGTAAAAATGGCAATTTTGGTCACTCTGAGGGTTTAAAAAGTGGTCATTCAACATGAGGCACGATCCAATTGACATTTTGAATCATTTTTGGTACAGTCCAAAAAATCAATTTTCGGATGAAAAACGATGACTCCGGACATGTCGAACGATCCCAAAATGGTCAATATGGATGAAATTTTAACATTTAATCTTTTGACTGTAAATGACTGTTGGATGTGAAATATGACTTTGTCAACTAAAATAAGTGTGTTTAAAGTCATTTATGTGCCTCAAAGGGGTCAAAATTGAAGCTTTTGAGTAATCAAAACTCTGTAAAAATGGCAATTTTGGTCACTGTGAGGGTTTAAAAAGTGGTTATTCAACATGAGGCATGATCCAATTGACATTTTGAATCATTTTTGGTACAGTCCAAAAAATCAATTTTCGGATGAAAAACTATGACTCCTGACATGTCGAATGATCCCAAAATGATCAATATGGACGAAATTTTAACATTTAATCTTTTGACTGTAAATGACTGTTGGATGTGAATTATGACTTTGTCAACTAAAATAAGTGTGTTTAAAGTCATTTCCGTGCCTGAAATCGGTCAAAATTGAAGCTTTTGAGTAAGCAAAACTCTTTAAAATTGGCAATTTTGGTCACTGTGAGGGTTTAAAAAGTGGTTATTTAACATGAGGCACGATCCAATTGACATTTTGAATGATTTTTGGTACTGTCCAATTAATCAATTTTCGGATGAAAAACGATGACTCCGGACATGTCGAACGATCCCAAAATGGTCTATAATGATGAAATTTTAACATTTAATCTTTTGACTGTAAATGACTGTTGGATGTGAATTATGACTTTGTCAACTAAAATAAGTGTGTTTAAAGTCATTTCTGTGCCTCAAAGGGGTCAAAATTGAAGCTTTTGAGTAATCAAAACTCTGTAAAAATGGCAATTTTGGTCACTGTGAGGGTTTAAAAAGTGGTTATTCAACATGAGGCACGATCCAATTGACATTTTGAATCATTTCTGGTACAGTCCAAAAAATCAATTTTCGGATGAAAAACGATGACTCCGGACATGCCGAACGATCCCAAAATGGTCAATGTGGATGAAATTTTAACATTTAATCTTTTGACTGTAAATGACTGTTGGATGTGAATTATGACTTTGTCAACTAAAATAAGTGTGTTTAAAGTCATTTCTGTGCCTCAAAGGGGTCAAAATTGAAGCTTTTGAGTAATCAAAACCCTGTAAAAATGGCAATTTTGGTCACTGTGAGGGTTTAAAAAGTGGTTATTCAACATGAGGCACGATCCAATTGACATTTTGAATCATTTTTGGTACATTCCAAAAAATCAATTTTCGGATGAAAAACGATGACTCCTGACATGTCGAATGATCCCAAAATGGTCAATATGGACGAAATTTTTACATTTATTCTTTTGACTGTAAATGACTGTTGGATGTGAATTATGACTTTGTCAACTAAAATAAGTGTGTTTAAAGTCATTTCCGTGCCTGAAATGGGTCAAAATTGAAGCTTTTGAGTAAGCAAAACTCTTTAAAATTGGCAATTTTGGTCACTGTGAGGGTTTAAAAAGTGGTTATTCAACATGAGGCACGATCCAATTGACATTTTGAATGATTTTTGGTACTGTCCAAAAACTCAATTTTCGGATGAAAAACGATGACTCCGGACATGTCGAACGATCCCAAAATGGTCAATATGGATGAAATTTTAACATTTAATCTTTTGACTGTAAATGACTGTTAGATGTGAATTATGACTTTGTCAACTAAAATAAGTGTGTTTAAAGTCATTTCTGTGCCTGAAACGGGTCAAAATTGAAGCTTTTGAGTAAGCAAAACTCTGTAAAAATGGCAATTTTGGTCACTCTGAGGGTTTAAAAAGTGGTCATTCAACATGAGGCACGATCCAATTGACATTTTGAATCATTTTTGGTACAGTCCAAAAAATCAATTTTCGGATGAAAAACGATGACTCCGGACATGTCGAACGATCCCAAAATGGTCAATATGGATGAAATTTTGACATTTAATCTGTTGACTGTAAATGACTGTTGGATGTGAATTATGACTTTGTCAACTAAAATAAGTGTGTTTAAAGTCATTTCTGTGCCTCAGAGGGGTCAAAATTGAAGCTTTTGAGTAATCAAAACTCTGTAAAAATGGCAATTTTGGTCACTGTGAGGGTTTAAAAAGTGGTTATTCAACATGAGGCACGATCCAATTGACATTTTGAATCATTTTTGGTACAGTCCAAAAAATCAATTTTCGGATGAAAAACGATGACTCCGGACATGCCGAACGATCCCAAAATGGTCAATATGGATGAAATTTTAACATTTAATCTTTTGACTGAAATGACTGTTGGATGTGAATTATGACTTTGTCAACTAAAATAAGTGTGTTTAAAGTCATTTCTGTGCCTGAAATGGGTCAAAATTGAAGCTTTTGAGTAAGCAAAACTCTGTAAAATTGGCAATTTTGGTCACTGTGAGGGTTTAAAAAGTGGTTATTCAACATGAGGCACGATCCAATTGACATTTTGAATGATTTTTGGTACAGTCCAAAAAATCAATTTTCGGATGAAAAACGATGACTCCGGACATGTCGAACGATCCCAAAATGGTCTATAATGATGAAATTTTAACATTTAATCTTTTGACTGTAAATGACTGTTGTATGTGAATTATGACTTTGTCAACTAAAATAAGTGTGTTTAAAGTCATTTCTGTGCCTCAAAGGGGTCAAAATTGAAGCTTTTGAGTAATCAAAACTCTGTAAAAATGGCAATTTTGGTCACTGTGAGGGTTTAAAAAGTGGTTATTCAACATGAGGCACGATCCAATTGACATTTTGAATCATTTCTGGTACAGTCCAAAAAATCAATTTTCGGATGAAAAACGATGACTCCGGACATGCCGAACGATCCCAAAATGGTCAATGTGGATGAAATTTTAACATTTAATCTTTTGACTGTAAATGACTGTTGGATGTGAATTATGACTTTGTCAACTAAAATAAGTGTGTTTAAAGTCATTTCTGTGCCTCAAAGGGGTCAAAATTGAAGCTTTTGAGTAATCAAAACTCTGTAAAAATGGCAATTTTGGTCACTGTGAGGGTTTAAAAAGTGGTTATTCAACATGAGGCACGATCCAATTGACATTTTGAATCATTTTTGGTACATTCCAAAAAATCAATTTTCGGATGAAAAACGATGACTCCTGACATGTCGAATGATCCCAAAATGGTCAATATGGACGAAATTTTTACATTTATTCTTTTGACTGTAAATGACTGTTGGATGTGAATTATGACTTTGTCAACTAAAATAAGTGTGTTTAAAGTCATTTCCGTGCCTGAAATGGGTCAAAATTGAAGCTTTTGAGTAAGCAAAACTCTTTAAAATTGGCAATTTTGGTCACTGTGAGGGTTTAAAAAGTGGTTATTCAACATGAGGCACGATCCAATTGACATTTTGAATGATTTTTGGTACTGTCCAAAAACTCAATTTTCAGATGAAAAACGATGACTCCGGACATGTCGAACGATCCCAAAATGGTCAATATGGATGAAATTTTAACATTTAATCTTTTGACTGTAAATGACTGTTGGATGTGAATTATGACTTTGTCAACTAAAATAAGTGTGTTTAAAGTCATTTCTGTGCCTGAAACGGGTCAAAATTGAAGCTTTTGAGTAAGCAAAACTCTGTAAAAATGGCAATTTTGGTCACTCTGAGGGTTTAAAAAGTGGTCATTCAACATGAGGCACGATCCATTGACATTTTGAATCATTTTTGGTACAGTCCAAAAAATCAATTTTCGGATGAAAAACGATGACTCCGGACATGTCGAACGATCCCAAAATGGTCAATATGGATGAAATTTTAACATTTAATCTTTTGACTGTAAATGACTGTTGGATGTGAAATATGACTTTGTCAACTAAAATAAGTGTGTTTAAAGTCATTTATGTGCCTCAAAGGGGTCAAAATTGAAGCTTTTGAGTAATCAAAACTCTGTAAAAATGGCAATTTTGGTCACTGTGAGGGTTTAAAAAGTGGTTATTCAACATGAGGCATGATCCAATTGACATTTTGAATCATTTTTGGTACAGTCCAAAAAATCAATTTTCGGATGAAAAACTATGACTCCTGACATGTCGAATGATCCCAAAATGATCAATATGGACGAAATTTTAACATTTAATCTTTTGACTGTAAATGACTGTTGGATGTGAATTATGACTTTGTCAACTAAAATAAGTGTGTTTAAAGTCATTTCCGTGCCTGAAATCGGTCAAAATTGAAGCTTTTGAGTAAGCAAAACTCTTTAAAATTGGCAATTTTGGTCACTGTGAGGGTTTAAAAAGTGGTTATTTAACATGAGGCACGATCCAATTGACATTTTGAATGATTTTTGGTACTGTCCAATTAATCAATTTTCGGATGAAAAACGATGACTCCGGACATGTCGAACGATCCCAAAATGGTCTATAATGATGAAATTTTAACATTTAATCTTTTGACTGTAAATGACTGTTGGATGTGAATTATGACTTTGTCAACTAAAATAAGTGTGTTTAAAGTCATTTCTGTGCCTCAAAGGGGTCAAAATTGAAGCTTTTGAGTAATCAAAACTCTGTAAAAATGGCAATTTTGGTCACTGTGAGGGTTTAAAAAGTGGTTATTCAACATGAGGCACGATCCAATTGACATTTTGAATCATTTTTGGTACAGTCCAAAAAATCAATTTTCGGATGAAAAACGATGACTCCGGACATGCCAAACGATCCCAAAATGGTCAATATGGATGAAATTTTAACATTTAATCTTTTGACTGTAAATGACTGTTGGATGTGAATTATGACTTTGTCAACTAAAGTAAGTGTGTTTAAAGTCATTTCTGTGCCTCAAAGGGGTCAAAATTGAAGCTTTTGAGTAATCAAAACTCTGTAAAAATGGCAATTTTGGTCACTGTGAGGGTTTAAAAAGTGGTTATTCAACATGAGGCACGATCCAATTGCCATTTTGAATCATTTTTGGTACAGTTCAAAAAATCAATTTTCGGATGAAAAACGATGACTCCGGACATGTCGAACGATCCCAAAATGGTCAATATGGATGAAATTTTAACATTTAATCTTTTGACTCTAAATGACTGTTGGATGTGAATTATGACTTTGTCAACTAAAATAAGTGTGTTTAAAGTCATTTCTGTGCCTCAAAGAGGTCAAAATTGAAGCTTTTGAGTAATCAAAACTCTGTAAAAATGGCAATTTTGGTCACTGTGAGGGTTTAAAAAGTGGTTATTCAACATGAGGCACGATCCAATTGACATTTTGAATCATTTTTGGTACAGTCCAAAAAATCAATTTTCGGATGAAAAACGATGACTCCGGACATGTCAAACGATCCCAAAATGGTCAATATGGATGAAATTTTAACATTTAATCTTTTGACTGTAAATGACTGTTGGATGTGAATTATGACTTTGTCAACTAAAATAAGTGTGTTTAAAGTCATTTCTGTGCCTGAAATGGGTCAAAATTGAAGCTTTTGAGTAAGCAAAACTCTGTAAAATTGGCAATTTTGGTCACTGTGAGGGTTTAAAAAGTGGTCATTCAACATGAGGCACGATCCAATTGCCATTTTGAATCATTTTTGGTACAGTCCAAAAAATCAATTTTCGGATGAAAAACGATGACTCCGGACATGTCGAACGATCCCAAAATGGTCAATATGGATGAAATTTTAACATTTAATCTTTTGACTGTAAATGACTGTTGGATGTGAATTATGACTTTGTCATCTAAAATAAGTGTGTTTAAAGTCATTTCTGTGCCTCAAAGGGGTCAAAATTGAAGCTTTTGAGTAATCAAAACTCTGTAAAAATGGCAATTTTGGTCACTGTGAGGGTTTAAAAAGTGGTTATTCAACATGAGGCACGATCCAATTGACATTTTGAATCATTTTTGGTACAGTCCAAAAAATCAATTTTCGGATGAAAAACGATGACTCCTGACATGTCGAATGATCCCAAAATGGTCAATATGGACGAAATTTTAACATTTAATCTTTTGACTGTAAATGACTGTTGGATGTGAATTATGACTTTGTCAACTAAAATAAGTGTGTTTAAAGTCATTTCCGTGCCTGAAATGGGTCAAAATTGAAGCTTTTGAGTAAGCAAAACGCTGTAAAAATGGCAATTTTGGTCACTCTGAGGGTTTAAAAAGTGGTCATTCAACATGAGGCACGATCCAATTGCCATTTTGAATCATTTTTGGTACAGTCCAAAAAATCAATTTTCGGATGAAAAACGATGACTCCGGACATGTCGAACGATCCCAAAATGGTCAATATGGATGAAATTTTAACATTTAATCTTTTGACTGTAAATGACTGTTGGATGTGAATTATGACTTTGTCATCTAAAATAAGTGTGTTTAAAGTCATTTCTGTGCCTCAAAGGGGTCAAAATTGAAGCTTTTGAGTAATCAAAACTCTGTAAAAATGGCAATTTTGGTCACTGTGAGGGTTTAAAAAGTGGTTATTCAACATGAGGCACGATCCAATTGACATTTTGAATCATTTTTGGTACAGTCCAAAAAATCAATTTTCGGATGAAAAACGATGACTCCTAACATGTCGAATGATCCCAAAATGGTCAATATGGACGAAATTTTAACATTTAATCTTTTGACTGTAAATGACTGTTGGATGTGAATTATGACTTTGTCAACTAAAATAAGTGTATTTAAAGTCATTTCCGTGCCTGAAATGGGTCAAAATTGAAGCTTTTGAGTAAGCAAAACGCTGTAAAAATGGCAATTTTGGTCACTCTGAGGGTTTAAAAAGTGGTCATTCAACATGAGGCACGATCCAATTGCCATTTTGAATCATTTTTGGTACAGTCCAAAAAATCAATTTTCGGATGAAAAACGATGACTCCGGACATGTCGAACGATCCCAAAATGGTCAATATGGATGAAATTTTAACATTTAATCTTTTGACTGTAAATGACTGTTGGATGTGAATTATGACTTTGTCATCTAAAATAAGTGTGTTTAAAGTCATTTCTGTGCCTCAAAGGGGTCAAAATTGAAGCTTTTGAGTAATCAAAACTCTGTAAAAATGGCAATATTGGTCACTGTGAGGGTTTAAAAAGTGGTTATTCAACATGAGGCACGATCCAATTGACATTTTGAATCATTTTTGGTACAGTCCAAAAAATCAATTTTCGGATGAAAAACGATGACTCCTGACATGTCGAATGATCCCAAAATGGTCAATATGGACGAAATTTTAACATTTAATCTTTTGACTGTAAATGACTGTTGGATGTGAATTATGACTTTGTCAACTAAAATAAGTGTATTTAAAGTCATTTCCGTGCCTGAAATGGGTCAAAATTGAAGCTTTTGAGTAAGCAAAACGCTGTAAAAATGGCAATTTTGGTCACTCTGAGGGTTTAAAAAGTGGTCATTCAACATGAGGCACGATCCAATTGCCATTTTGAATCATTTTTGGTACAGTCCAAAAAATCAATTTTCGGATGAAAAACGATGACTCCGGACATGTCGAACGATCCCAAAATGGTCAATATGGATGAAATTTTAACATTTAATCTTTTGACTGTAAATGACTGTTGGATGTGAATTATGACTTTGTCATCTAAAATAAGTGTGTTTAAAGTCATTTCTGTGCCTCAAAGGGGTCAAAATTGAAGCTTTTGAGTAATCAAAACTCTGTAAAAATGGCAATATTGGTCACTGTGAGGGTTTAAAAAGTGGTTATTCAACATGAGGCACGATCCAATTGACATTTTGAATCATTTTTGGTACAGTCCAAAAAATCAATTTTCGGATGAAAAACGATGACTCCTGACATGTCGAATGATCCCAAAATGTCAATATGGATGAAATTTTAACATTTAATCTTTTGACTGTAAATGACTGTTGGATGTGAATTATGACTTTGTCAACTAAAATAAGTGTGTTTAAAGTCATTTCTGTGCCTGAAATGGGTCAAAATTGAAGCTTTTGAGTAAGCAAAACTCTGTAAAATTGGCAATTTTGGTCACTGTGAGGGTTTAAAAAGTGGTTATTCAACATGAGGCACGATCCAATTGACAATTTGAATAATTTTTGGTACAGTCCAAAAAATCAATTTTCGGATGAAAAACGATGACTCCTGACATGTCGAACGATCCCAAAATGGTCAATATGGATGAAATTTTAACATTTAATCTTTTGACTGTAAATGACTGTTGTATGTGAATTATGACTTTGTCAACTAAAATAAGTGTGTTTAAAGTCATTTCTGTGCCTCAAAGGGGTCAAAATTGAAGCTTTTGAGTAATCAAAGCTCTGTAAAAATGGCAATTTTGGTCACTGTGAGGGTTTAAAAAGTGGTTATTCAACACGAGGCACGATCCAATTGACATTTTGAATCATTTTTGGTACAGTCCAAAAAATCAATTTTCGGATGAAAAACGATGACTCCGGACATGTGGAACGATCCCCAAATGGTCAACATGGATGAAATTTTAACATTTAATCTTTTGACTGTAAATGACTGTTGGATGTGAATTATGACTTTGTCATCTAAAATAAGTGTGTTTAAAGTCATTTCTGTGCCTCAAAGGGGTCAAAATTGAAGCTTTTGAGTAATCAAAGCTCTGTAAAAATGGCAATTTTGGTCACTGTGAGGGTTTAAAAAGTGGTTATTCAACATGAGGCATGATCCAATTGACATTTTGAATCATTTTTGGTACAGTCCAAAAAATCAATTTTCGGATGAAAAACGATGACTCCTGACATGTCGAATGATCCCAAAATGTCAATATGGATGAAATTTTAACATTTAATCTTTTGACTGTAAATGACTGTTGGATGTGAATTATGACTTTGTCAACTAAAATAAGTGTGTTTAAAGTCATTTCTGTGCCTGAAATGGGTCAAAATTGAAGCTTTTGAGTAAGCAAAACTCTGTAAAATTGGCAATTTTGGTCACTGTGAGGGTTTAAAAAGTGGTTATTCAACATGAGGCACGATCCAATTGACATTTTGAATAATTTTTGGTACAGTCCAAAAAATCAATTTTCGGATAAAAAACGATGACTCCTGACATGTCGAACGATCCCAAAATGGTCAATATGGATGAAATTTTAACATTTAATCTTTTGACTGTAAATGACTGTTGTATGTGAATTATGACTTTGTCAACTAAAATAAGTGTGTTTAAAGTCATTTCTGTGCCTCAAAGGGGTCAAAATTGAAGCTTTTGAGTAATCAAAACTCTGTAAAAATGGCAATTTTGGTCACTGTGAGGGTTTAAAAAGTGGTTATTCAACATGAGGCACGATCCAATTGACATTTTGAATCATTTCTGGTACAGTCCAAAAAATCAATTTTCGGATGAAAAACGATGACTCCGGACATGCCGAACGATCCCAAAATGGTCAATATGGATGAAATTTTAACATTTAATCTTTTGACTGTAAATGACTGTTGGATGTGAATTATGACTTTGTCAACTACAATAAGTGTGTTTAAAGTCATTTCTGTGCCTCAAAGGGGTCAAAATTGAAGCTTTTGAGTAATCAAAACTCTGTAAAAATGGCAATTTTGGTCACTGTGAGGGTTTAAAAAGTGGTTATTCAACATGAGGCACGATCCAATTGACATTTTGAATCATTTTTGGTACAGTCCAAAAAATCAATTTTCGGATGAAAAACGATGACTCCTGACATGTCGAATGATCCCCAAAATGATCAATATGGACGAAATTTTAACATTTAATCTTTTGACTGTAAATGACTGTTGGATGTGAATTATGACTTTGTCAACTAAAATAAGTGTGTTTAAAGTCATTTCCGTGCCTGAAATGGGTCAAAATTGAAGCTTTTGAGTAAGCAAAACTCTTTAAAATTGGCAATTTTGGTCACTGTGAGGGTTTAAAAAGTGGTTATTCAACATGAGGCACGATCCAATTGACATTTTGAATGATTTTTGGTACTGTCCAAAAAATAAATTTTCGGATGAAAAACGATGACTCCGGACATGTCGAACGATCCCAAAATGGTCTATAATGATGAAATTTTAACATTTAATCTTTTGAATGTAAATGACTGTTGGATGTGAATTATGACTTTGTCAACTAAAATAAGTGTGTTTAAAGTCATTTCTGTGCCTCAAAGGGGTCAAAATTGAAGCTTTTGAGTAATCAAAACTCTGTAAAAATGGCAATTTTGGTCACTGTGAGGGTTTAAAAAGTGGTTATTCAACATGAGGCACGATCCAATTGACATTTTGAATCATTTTTGGTACAGTCCAAAAAATCAATTTTCGGATGAAAAACGATGACTCCTGACATGTCGAATGATCCCAAAATGATCAATATGGACGAAATTTTAACATTTAATCTTTTGACTGTAAATGACTGTTGGATGTGAATTATGACTTTGTCAACTAAAATAAGTGTGTTTAAAGTCATTTCCGTGCCTGAAATGGGTCAAAATTGAAGCTTTTGAGTAAGCAAAACTCTTTAAAATTGGCAATTTTGGTCACTGTGAGGGTTTAAAAAGTGGGTATTTAACATGAGGCACGATCCAATTGACATTTTGAATGATTTTTGGTACTGTCCAAAAAATCAATTTTCGGATGAAAAACCATGACTCCGGACATGTCGAACGATCCCAAAATGGTCTATGATGATGAAATTTTAACATTTAATCTTTTGAATGTAAATGACTGTTGGATGTGAATTATGACTTTGTCAACTAAAATAAGTGTGTTTAAAGTCATTTCTGTGCCTCAAAGGGGTCAAAATTGAAGCTTTTCAGTAATCAAAACTCTGTAAAAATGGCAATTTTGGTCACTGTGAGGGTTTGAAAAGTGGTTATTCAACATGAGGCACGATCCAATTGCCATTTTTAATCATTTTTGGTACAGTCCAAAAAATCAATTTTCGGATGAAAAACGATGACTCCGGACATGTCGAACGATCCCAAAATGGTCAATATGGATGAAATTTTAACATTTAATCTTTTGACTGTAAATGACTGTTGGATGTGAATTATGACTTTGTCAACTAAAATAAGTGTGTTTAAAGTCATTTCTGTGCCTCAAAGGGGTCAAAATTGAAGCTTTTGAGTAATCAAAACTCTGTAAAAATGGCAATTTTGGTCACTGTGAGGGTTTAAAAAGTGGTTATTCAACATGAGGCACGATCCAATTGACATTTTGAATCATTTCTGGTACAGTCCAAAAAATCAATTTTCGGATGAAAAACGATGACTCCGGACATGCCGAACGATCCCAAAATGGTCAATGTGGATGAAATTTTAACATTTAATCTTTTGACTGTAAATGACTGTTGGATGTGAATTATGACTTTGTCAACTAAAATAAGTGTGTTTAAAGTCATTTCTGTGCCTCAAAGGGGTCAAAATTGAAGCTTTTGAGTAATCAAAACCCTGAAAAAATGGCAATTTTGGTCACTGTGAGGGTTTAAAAAGTGGTTATTCAACATGAGGCACGATCCAATTGACATTTTGAATCATTTTTGGTACATTCCAAAAAATCAATTTTCGGATGAAAAACGATGACTCCTGACATGTCGAATGATCCCAAAATGGTCAATATGGACGAAATTTTTACATTTATTCTTTTGACTGTAAATGACTGTTGGATGTGAATTATGACTTTGTCAACTAAAATAAGTGTGTTTAAAGTCATTTCCGTGCCTGAAATGGGTCAAAATTGAAGCTTTTGAGTAAGCAAAACTCTTTAAAATTGGCAATTTTGGTCACTGTGAGGGTTTAAAAAGTGGTTATTCAACATGAGGCACGATCCAATTGACATTTTGAATGATTTTTGGTACTGTCCAAAAACTCAATTTTCGGATGAAAAACGATGACTCCGGACATGTCGAAAGATCCCAAAATGGTCAATATGGATGAAATTTTAACATTTAATCTTTTGACTGTAAATGACTGTTGGATGTGAATTATGACTTTGTCAACTAAAATAAGTGTGTTTAAAGTCATTTCTGTGCCTGAAACGGGTCAAAATTGAAGCTTTTGAGTAAGCAAAACTCTGTAAAAATGGCAATTTTGGTCACTCTGAGGGTTTAAAAAGTGGTCATTCAACATGAGGCACGATCCAATTGACATTTTGAATCATTTTTGGTACAGTCCAAAAAATCAATTTTCGGATGAAAAACGATGACTCCGGACATGTCGAACGATCCCAAAATGGTCAATATGGATGAAATTTTGACATTTAATCTGTTGACTGTAAATGACTGTTGGATGTGAATTATGACTTTGTCAACTAAAATAAGTGTGTTTAAAGTCATTTCTGTGCCTCAAAGGGGTCAAAATTGAAGCTTTTGAGTAATCAAAACTCTGTAAAAATGGCAATTTTGGTCACTGTGAGGGTTTAAAAAGTGGTTATTCAACATGAGGCACGATCCAATTGACATTTTGAATCATTTTTGGTACAGTCCAAAAAATCAATTTTCGGATGAAAAACGATGACTCCGGACATGCCGAACGATCCCAAAATGGTCAATATAGATGAAATTTTAACATTTAATCTTTTGACTGAAATGACTGTTGGATGTGAATTATGACTTTGTCAACTAAAATAAGTGTGTTTAAAGTCATTTCTGTGCCTGAAATGGGTCAAAATTGAAGCTTTTGAGTAAGCAAAACTCTGTAAAATTGGCAATTTTGGTCACTGTGAGGGTTTAAAAAGTGGTTATTCAACATGAGGCACGATCCAATTGACATTTTGAATGATTTTTGGTACAGTCCAAAAAATCAATTTTCGGATGAAAAACGATGACTCCGGACATGTCGAACGATCCCAAAATGGTCTATAATGATGAAATTTTAACATTTAATCTTTTGACTGTAAATGACTGTTGTATGTGAATTATGACTTTGTCAACTAAAATAAGTGTGTTTAAAGTCATTTCTGTGCCTCAAAGGGGTCAAAATTGAAGCTTTTGAGTAATCAAAACTCTGTAAAAATGGCAATTTTGGTCACTGTGAGGGTTTAAAAAGTGGTTATTCAACATGAGGCACGATCCAATTGACATTTTGAATCATTTCTGGTACAGTCCAAAAAATCAATTTTCGGATGAAAAACGATGACTCCGGACATGCCGAACGATCCCAAAATGGTCAATGTGGATGAAATTTTAACATTTAATCTTTTGACTGTAAATGACTGTTGGATGTGAATTATGACTTTGTCAACTAAAATAAGTGTGTTTAAAGTCATTTCTGTGCCTCAAAGGGGTCAAAATTGAAGCTTTTGAGTAATCAAAACTCTGTAAAAATGGCAATTTTGGTCACTGTGAGGGTTTAAAAAGTGGTTATTCAACATGAGGCACGATCCAATTGACATTTTGAATCATTTTTGGTACATTCCAAAAAATCAATTTTCGGATGAAAAACGATGACTCCTGACATGTCGAATGATCCCAAAATGGTCAATATGGACGAAATTTTTACATTTATTCTTTTGACTGTAAATGACTGTTGGATGTGAATTATGACTTTGTCAACTAAAATAAGTGTGTTTAAAGTCATTTCCGTGCCTGAAATGGGTCAAAATTGAAGCTTTTGAGTAAGCAAAACTCTTTAAAATTGGCAATTTTGGTCACTGTGAGGGTTTAAAAAGTGGTTATTCAACATGAGGCACGATCCAATTGACATTTTGAATGATTTTTGGTACTGTCCAAAAACTCAATTTTCGGATGAAAAACGATGACTCCGGACATGTCGAACGATCCCAAAATGGTCTATAATGATGAAATTTTAACATTTAATCTTTTGACTGTAAATGACTGTTGGATGTGAATTATGACTTTGTCAACTAAAATAAGTGTGTTTAAAGTCATTTCTGTGCCTCAAAGGGGTCAAAATTGAAGCTTTTGAGTAATCAAAACTCTGTAAAAATGGCAATTTTGGTCACTGTGAGGGTTTAAAAAGTGGTTATTCAACATGAGGCACGATCCAATTGACATTTTGAATCATTTTTGGTACAGTCCAAAAAATCAATTTTCGGATGAAAAACGATGACTCCGGACATGCCAAACGATCCCAAAATGGTCAATATGGATGAAATTTTAACATTTAATCTTTTGACTGTAAATGACTGTTGGATGTGAATTATGACTTTGTCAACTAAAGTAAGTGTGTTTAAAGTCATTTCTGTGCCTCAAAGGGGTCAAAATTGAAGCTTTTGAGTAATCAAAACTCTGTAAAAATGGCAATTTTGGTCACTGTGAGGGTTTAAAAAGTGGTTATTCAACATGAGGCACGATCCAATTGCCATTTTGAATCATTTTTGGTACAGTTCAAAAAATCAATTTTCGGATGAAAAACGATGACTCCGGACATGTCGAACGATCCCAAAATGGTCAATATGGATGAAATTTTAACATTTAATCTTTTGACTCTAAATGACTGTTGGATGTGAATTATGACTTTGTCAACTAAAATAAGTGTGTTTAAAGTCATTTCTGTGCCTCAAAGAGGTCAAAATTGAAGCTTTTGAGTAATCAAAACTCTGTAAAAATGGCAATTTTGGTCACTGTGAGGGTTTAAAAAGTGGTTATTCAACATGAGGCACGATCCAATTGACATTTTGAATCATTTTTGGTACAGTCCAAAAAATCAATTTTCGGATGAAAAACGATGACTCCGGACATGTCAAACGATCCCAAAATGGTCAATATGGATGAAATTTTAACATTTAATCTTTTGACTGTAAATGACTGTTGGATGTGAATTATGACTTTGTCAACTAAAATAAGTGTGTTTAAAGTCATTTCTGTGCCTGAAATGGGTCAAAATTGAAGCTTTTGAGTAAGCAAAACTCTGTAAAATTGGCAATTTTGGTCACTGTGAGGGTTTAAAAAGTGGTCATTCAACATGAGGCACGATCCAATTGCCATTTTGAATCATTTTTGGTACAGTCCAAAAAATCAATTTTCGGATGAAAAACGATGACTCCGGACATGTCGAACGATCCCAAAATGGTCAATATGGATGAAATTTTTACATTTATTCTTTTGACTGTAAATGACTGTTGTATGTGAATTATGACTTTGTCAACTAAAATAAGTGTGTTTAAAGTCATTTCTGTGCCTCAAAGGGGTCAAAATTGAAGCTTTTGAGTAATCAAAACTCTGTAAAAATGGCAATTTTGGTCACTGTGAGGGTTTAAAAAGTGGTTATTCAACATGAGGCACGATCCAATTGACATTTTGAATCATTTCTGGTACAGTCCAAAAAATCAATTTTCGGATGAAAAACGATGACTCCGGACATGCCGAACGATCCCAAAATGGTCAATATGGATGAAATTTTAACATTTAATCTTTTGACTGTAAATGACTGTTGGATGTGAATTATGACTTTGTCAACTACAATAAGTGTGTTTAAAGTCATTTCTGTGCCTCAAAGGGGTCAAAATTGAAGCTTTTGAGTAATCAAAACTCTGTAAAAATGGCAATTTTGGTCACTGTGAGGGTTTAAAAAGTGGTTATTCAACATGAGGCACGATCCAATTGACATTTTGAATCATTTTTGGTACAGTCCAAAAAATCAATTTTCGGATGAAAAACGATGACTCCTGACATGTCGAATGATCCCCAAAATGATCAATATGGACGAAATTTTAACATTTAATCTTTTGACTGTAAATGACTGTTGGATGTGAATTATGACTTTGTCAACTAAAATAAGTGTGTTTAAAGTCATTTCCGTGCCTGAAATGGGTCAAAATTGAAGCTTTTGAGTAAGCAAAACTCTTTAAAATTGGCAATTTTGGTCACTGTGAGGGTTTAAAAAGTGGTTATTCAACATGAGGCACGATCCAATTGACATTTTGAATGATTTTTGGTACTGTCCAAAAAATCAATTTTCGGATGAAAAACGATGACTCCGGACATGTCGAACGATCCCAAAATGGTCTATAATGATGAAATTTTAACATTTAATCTTTTGAATGTAAATGACTGTTGGATGTGAATTATGACTTTGTCAACTAAAATAAGTGTGTTTAAAGTCATTTCTGTGCCTCAAAGGGGTCAAAATTGAAGCTTTTGAGTAATCAAAACTCTGTAAAAATGGCAATTTTGGTCACTGTGAGGGTTTAAAAAGTGGTTATTCAACATGAGGCACGATCCAATTGACATTTTGAATCATTTTTGGTACAGTCCAAAAAATCAATTTTCGGATGAAAAACGATGACTCCTGACATGTCGAATGATCCCAAAATGATCAATATGGACGAAATTTTAACATTTAATCTTTTGACTGTAAATGACTGTTGGATGTGAATTATGACTTTGTCAACTAAAATAAGTGTGTTTAAAGTCATTTCCGTGCCTGAAATGGGTCAAAATTGAAGCTTTTGAGTAAGCAAAACTCTTTAAAATTGGCAATTTTGGTCACTGTGAGGGTTTAAAAAGTGGGTATTTAACATGAGGCACGATCCAATTGACATTTTGAATGATTTTTGGTACTGTCCAAAAAATCAATTTTCGGATGAAAAACCATGACTCCGGACATGTCGAACGATCCCAAAATGGTCTATGATGATGAAATTTTAACATTTAATCTTTTGAATGTAAATGACTGTTGGATGTGAATTATGACTTTGTCAACTAAAATAAGTGTGTTTAAAGTCATTTCTGTGCCTCAAAGGGGTCAAAATTGAAGCTTTTCAGTAATCAAAACTCTGTAAAAATGGCAATTTTGGTCACTGTGAGGGTTTGAAAAGTGGTTATTCAACATGAGGCACGATCCAATTGCCATTTTTAATCATTTTTGGTACAGTCCAAAAAATCAATTTTCGGATGAAAAACGATGACTCCGGACATGTCGAACGATCCCAAAATGGTCAATATGGATGAAATTTTAACATTTAATCTTTTGACTGTAAATGACTGTTGGATGTGAATTATGACTTTGTCAACTAAAATAAGTGTGTTTAAAGTCATTTCTGTGCCTCAAAGGGGTCAAAATTGAAGCTTTTGAGTAATCAAAACTCTGTAAAAATGGCAATTTTGGTCACTGTGAGGGTTTAAAAAGTGGTTATTCAACATGAGGCACGATCCAATTGACATTTTGAATCATTTCTGGTACAGTCCAAAAAATCAATTTTCGGATGAAAAACGATGACTCCGGACATGCCGAACGATCCCAAAATGGTCAATGTGGATGAAATTTTAACATTTAATCTTTTGACTGTAAATGACTGTTGGATGTGAATTATGACTTTGTCAACTAAAATAAGTGTGTTTAAAGTCATTTCTGTGCCTCAAAGGGGTCAAAATTGAAGCTTTTGAGTAATCAAAACCCTGAAAAAATGGCAATTTTGGTCACTGTGAGGGTTTAAAAAGTGGTTATTCAACATGAGGCACGATCCAATTGACATTTTGAATCATTTTTGGTACATTCCAAAAAATCAATTTTCGGATGAAAAACGATGACTCCTGACATGTCGAATGATCCCAAAATGGTCAATATGGACGAAATTTTTACATTTATTCTTTTGACTGTAAATGACTGTTGGATGTGAATTATGACTTTGTCAACTAAAATAAGTGTGTTTAAAGTCATTTCCGTGCCTGAAATGGGTCAAAATTGAAGCTTTTGAGTAAGCAAAACTCTTTAAAATTGGCAATTTTGGTCACTGTGAGGGTTTAAAAAGTGGTTATTCAACATGAGGCACGATCCAATTGACATTTTGAATGATTTTTGGTACTGTCCAAAAACTCAATTTTCGGATGAAAAACGATGACTCCGGACATGTCGAAAGATCCCAAAATGGTCAATATGGATGAAATTTTAACATTTAATCTTTTGACTGTAAATGACTGTTGGATGTGAATTATGACTTTGTCAACTAAAATAAGTGTGTTTAAAGTCATTTCTGTGCCTGAAACGGGTCAAAATTGAAGCTTTTGAGTAAGCAAAACTCTGTAAAAATGGCAATTTTGGTCACTCTGAGGGTTTAAAAAGTGGTCATTCAACATGAGGCACGATCCAATTGACATTTTGAATCATTTTTGGTACAGTCCAAAAAATCAATTTTCGGATGAAAAACGATGACTCCGGACATGTCGAACGATCCCAAAATGGTCAATATGGATGAAATTTTGACATTTAATCTGTTGACTGTAAATGACTGTTGGATGTGAATTATGACTTTGTCAACTAAAATAAGTGTGTTTAAAGTCATTTCTGTGCCTCAAAGGGGTCAAAATTGAAGCTTTTGAGTAATCAAAACTCTGTAAAAATGGCAATTTTGGTCACTGTGAGGGTTTAAAAAGTGGTTATTCAACATGAGGCACGATCCAATTGACATTTTGAATCATTTTTGGTACAGTCCAAAAAATCAATTTTCGGATGAAAAACGATGACTCCGGACATGCCGAACGATCCCAAAATGGTCAATATAGATGAAATTTTAACATTTAATCTTTTGACTGAAATGACTGTTGGATGTGAATTATGACTTTGTCAACTAAAATAAGTGTGTTTAAAGTCATTTCTGTGCCTGAAATGGGTCAAAATTGAAGCTTTTGAGTAAGCAAAACTCTGTAAAATTGGCAATTTTGGTCACTGTGAGGGTTTAAAAAGTGGTTATTCAACATGAGGCACGATCCAATTGACATTTTGAATGATTTTTGGTACAGTCCAAAAAATCAATTTTCGGATGAAAAACGATGACTCCGGACATGTCGAACGATCCCAAAATGGTCTATAATGATGAAATTTTAACATTTAATCTTTTGACTGTAAATGACTGTTGTATGTGAATTATGACTTTGTCAACTAAAATAAGTGTGTTTAAAGTCATTTCTGTGCCTCAAAGGGGTCAAAATTGAAGCTTTTGAGTAATCAAAACTCTGTAAAAATGGCAATTTTGGTCACTGTGAGGGTTTAAAAAGTGGTTATTCAACATGAGGCACGATCCAATTGACATTTTGAATCATTTCTGGTACAGTCCAAAAAATCAATTTTCGGATGAAAAACGATGACTCCGGACATGCCGAACGATCCCAAAATGGTCAATGTGGATGAAATTTTAACATTTAATCTTTTGACTGTAAATGACTGTTGGATGTGAATTATGACTTTGTCAACTAAAATAAGTGTGTTTAAAGTCATTTCTGTGCCTCAAAGGGGTCAAAATTGAAGCTTTTGAGTAATCAAAACTCTGTAAAAATGGCAATTTTGGTCACTGTGAGGGTTTAAAAAGTGGTTATTCAACATGAGGCACGATCCAATTGACATTTTGAATCATTTTTGGTACATTCCAAAAAATCAATTTTCGGATGAAAAACGATGACTCCTGACATGTCGAATGATCCCAAAATGGTCAATATGGACGAAATTTTTACATTTATTCTTTTGACTGTAAATGACTGTTGGATGTGAATTATGACTTTGTCAACTAAAATAAGTGTGTTTAAAGTCATTTCCGTGCCTGAAATGGGTCAAAATTGAAGCTTTTGAGTAAGCAAAACTCTTTAAAATTGGCAATTTTGGTCACTGTGAGGGTTTAAAAAGTGGTTATTCAACATGAGGCACGATCCAATTGACATTTTGAATGATTTTTGGTACTGTCCAAAAACTCAATTTTCGGATGAAAAACGATGACTCCGGACATGTCGAACGATCCCAAAATGGTCTATAATGATGAAATTTTAACATTTAATCTTTTGACTGTAAATGACTGTTGGATGTGAATTATGACTTTGTCAACTAAAATAAGTGTGTTTAAAGTCATTTCTGTGCCTCAAAGGGGTCAAAATTGAAGCTTTTGAGTAATCAAAACTCTGTAAAAATGGCAATTTTGGTCACTGTGAGGGTTTAAAAAGTGGTTATTCAACATGAGGCACGATCCAATTGACATTTTGAATCATTTTTGGTACAGTCCAAAAAATCAATTTTCGGATGAAAAACGATGACTCCGGACATGCCAAACGATCCCAAAATGGTCAATATGGATGAAATTTTAACATTTAATCTTTTGACTGTAAATGACTGTTGGATGTGAATTATGACTTTGTCAACTAAAGTAAGTGTGTTTAAAGTCATTTCTGTGCCTCAAAGGGGTCAAAATTGAAGCTTTTGAGTAATCAAAACTCTGTAAAAATGGCAATTTTGGTCACTGTGAGGGTTTAAAAAGTGGTTATTCAACATGAGGCACGATCCAATTGCCATTTTGAATCATTTTTGGTACAGTTCAAAAAATCAATTTTCGGATGAAAAACGATGACTCCGGACATGTCGAACGATCCCAAAATGGTCAATATGGATGAAATTTTAACATTTAATCTTTTGACTCTAAATGACTGTTGGATGTGAATTATGACTTTGTCAACTAAAATAAGTGTGTTTAAAGTCATTTCTGTGCCTCAAAGAGGTCAAAATTGAAGCTTTTGAGTAATCAAAACTCTGTAAAAATGGCAATTTTGGTCACTGTGAGGGTTTAAAAAGTGGTTATTCAACATGAGGCACGATCCAATTGACATTTTGAATCATTTTTGGTACAGTCCAAAAAATCAATTTTCGGATGAAAAACGATGACTCCGGACATGTCAAACGATCCCAAAATGGTCAATATGGATGAAATTTTAACATTTAATCTTTTGACTGTAAATGACTGTTGGATGTGAATTATGACTTTGTCAACTAAAATAAGTGTGTTTAAAGTCATTTCTGTGCCTGAAATGGGTCAAAATTGAAGCTTTTGAGTAAGCAAAACTCTGTAAAATTGGCAATTTTGGTCACTGTGAGGGTTTAAAAAGTGGTCATTCAACATGAGGCACGATCCAATTGCCATTTTGAATCATTTTTGGTACAGTCCAAAAAATCAATTTTCGGATGAAAAACGATGACTCCGGACATGTCGAACGATCCCAAAATGGTCAATATGGATGAAATTTTAACATTTAATCTTTTGACTGTAAATGACTGTTGGATGTGAATTATGACTTTGTCATCTAAAATAAGTGTGTTTAAAGTCATTTCCGTGCCTGAAATGGGTCAAAATTGAAGCTTTTGAGTAAGCAAAACTCTTTAAAATTGGCAATTTTGGTCACTGTGAGGGTTTAAAAAGTGGGTATTTAACATGAGGCACGATCCAATTGACATTTTGAATGATTTTTGGTACTGTCCAAAAAATCAATTTTCGGATGAAAAACCATGACTCCGGACATGTCGAACGATCCCAAAATGGTCTATGATGATGAAATTTTAACATTTAATCTTTTGAATGTAAATGACTGTTGGATGTGAATTATGACTTTGTCAACTAAAATAAGTGTGTTTAAAGTCATTTCTGTGCCTCAAAGGGGTCAAAATTGAAGCTTTTCAGTAATCAAAACTCTGTAAAAATGGCAATTTTGGTCACTGTGAGGGTTTGAAAAGTGGTTATTCAACATGAGGCACGATCCAATTGCCATTTTTAATCATTTTTGGTACAGTCCAAAAAATCAATTTTCGGATGAAAAACGATGACTCCGGACATGTCGAACGATCCCAAAATGGTCAATATGGATGAAATTTTAACATTTAATCTTTTGACTGTAAATGACTGTTGGATGTGAATTATGACTTTGTCAACTAAAATAAGTGTGTTTAAAGTTATTTCTGTGCCTCAAAGGGGTCAAAATTGAAGCTTTTGAGTAATCAAAACTCTGTAAAAATGGCAATTTTGGTCACTGTGAGGGTTTAAAAAGTGGTTATTCAACATGAGGCACGATCCAATTGACATTTTGAATCATTTCTGGTACAGTCCAAAAAATCAATTTTCGGATGAAAAACGATGACTCCGGACATGCCGAACGATCCCAAAATGGTCAATGTGGATGAAATTTTAACATTTAATCTTTTGACTGTAAATGACTGTTGGATGTGAATTATGACTTTGTCAACTAAAATAAGTGTGTTTAAAGTCATTTCTGTGCCTCAAAGGGGTCAAAATTGAAGCTTTTGAGTAATCAAAACCCTGAAAAAATGGCAATTTTGGTCACTGTGAGGGTTTAAAAAGTGGTTATTCAACATGAGGCACGATCCAATTGACATTTTGAATCATTTTTGGTACATTCCAAAAAATCAATTTTCGGATGAAAAACGATGACTCCTGACATGTCGAATGATCCCAAAATGGTCAATATGGACGAAATTTTTACATTTATTCTTTTGACTGTAAATGACTGTTGGATGTGAATTATGACTTTGTCAACTAAAATAAGTGTGTTTAAAGTCATTTCCGTGCCTGAAATGGGTCAAAATTGAAGCTTTTGAGTAAGCAAAACTCTTTAAAATTGGCAATTTTGGTCACTGTGAGGGTTTAAAAAGTGGTTATTCAACATGAGGCACGATCCAATTGACATTTTGAATGATTTTTGGTACTGTCCAAAAACTCAATTTTCGGATGAAAAACGATGACTCCGGACATGTCGAAAGATCCCAAAATGGTCAATATGGATGAAATTTTAACATTTAATCTTTTGACTGTAAATGACTGTTGGATGTGAATTATGACTTTGTCAACTAAAATAAGTGTGTTTAAAGTCATTTCTGTGCCTGAAACGGGTCAAAATTGAAGCTTTTGAGTAAGCAAAACTCTGTAAAAATGGCAATTTTGGTCACTCTGAGGGTTTAAAAAGTGGTCATTCAACATGAGGCACGATCCAATTGACATTTTGAATCATTTTTGGTACAGTCCAAAAAATCAATTTTCGGATGAAAAACGATGACTCCGGACATGTCGAACGATCCCAAAATGGTCAATATGGATGAAATTTTGACATTTAATCTGTTGACTGTAAATGACTGTTGGATGTGAATTATGACTTTGTCAACTAAAATAAGTGTGTTTAAAGTCATTTCTGTGCCTCAAAGGGGTCAAAATTGAAGCTTTTGAGTAATCAAAACTCTGTAAAAATGGCAATTTTGGTCACTGTGAGGGTTTAAAAAGTGGTTATTCAACATGAGGCACGATCCAATTGACATTTTGAATCATTTTTGGTACAGTCCAAAAAATCAATTTTCGGATGAAAAACGATGACTCCGGACATGCCGAACGATCCCAAAATGGTCAATATGGATGAAATTTTAACATTTAATCTTTTGACTGAAATGACTGTTGGATGTGAATTATGACTTTGTCAACTAAAATAAGTGTGTTTAAAGTCATTTCTGTGCCTGAAATGGGTCAAAATTGAAGCTTTTGAGTAAGCAAAACTCTGTAAAATTGGCAATTTTGGTCACTGTGAGGGTTTAAAAAGTGGTTATTCAACATGAGGCACGATCCAATTGACATTTTGAATGATTTTTGGTACAGTCCAAAAAATCAATTTTCGGATGAAAAACGATGACTCCGGACATGTCGAACGATCCCAAAATGGTCTATAATGATGAAATTTTAACATTTAATCTTTTGACTGTAAATGACTGTTGTATGTGAATTATGACTTTGTCAACTAAAATAAGTGTGTTTAAAGTCATTTCTGTGCCTCAAAGGGGTCAAAATTGAAGCTTTTGAGTAATCAAAACTCTGTAAAAATGGCAATTTTGGTCACTGTGAGGGTTTAAAAAGTGGTTATTCAACATGAGGCACGATCCAATTGACATTTTGAATCATTTCTGGTACAGTCCAAAAAATCAATTTTCGGATGAAAAACGATGACTCCGGACATGCCGAACGATCCCAAAATGGTCAATGTGGATGAAATTTTAACATTTAATCTTTTGACTGTAAATGACTGTTGGATGTGAATTATGACTTTGTCAACTAAAATAAGTGTGTTTAAAGTCATTTCTGTGCCTCAAAGGGGTCAAAATTGAAGCTTTTGAGTAATCAAAACTCTGTAAAAATGGCAATTTTGGTCACTGTGAGGGTTTAAAAAGTGGTTATTCAACATGAGGCACGATCCAATTGACATTTTGAATCATTTTTGGTACATTCCAAAAAATCAATTTTCGGATGAAAAACGATGACTCCTGACATGTCGAATGATCCCAAAATGGTCAATATGGACGAAATTTTTACATTTATTCTTTTGACTGTAAATGACTGTTGGATGTGAATTATGACTTTGTCAACTAAAATAAGTGTGTTTAAAGTCATTTCCGTGCCTGAAATGGGTCAAAATTGAAGCTTTTGAGTAAGCAAAACTCTTTAAAATTGGCAATTTTGGTCACTGTGAGGGTTTAAAAAGTGGTTATTCAACATGAGGCACGATCCAATTGACATTTTGAATGATTTTTGGTACTGTCCAAAAACTCAATTTTCGGATGAAAAACGATGACTCCGGACATGTCGAACGATCCCAAAATGGTCTATAATGATGAAATTTTAACATTTAATCTTTTGACTGTAAATGACTGTTGGATGTGAATTATGACTTTGTCAACTAAAATAAGTGTGTTTAAAGTCATTTCTGTGCCTCAAAGGGGTCAAAATTGAAGCTTTTGAGTAATCAAAACTCTGTAAAAATGGCAATTTTGGTCACTGTGAGGGTTTAAAAAGTGGTTATTCAACATGAGGCACGATCCAATTGACATTTTGAATCATTTTTGGTACAGTCCAAAAAATCAATTTTCGGATGAAAAACGATGACTCCGGACATGCCAAACGATCCCAAAATGGTCAATATGGATGAAATTTTAACATTTAATCTTTTGACTGTAAATGACTGTTGGATGTGAATTATGACTTTGTCAACTAAAGTAAGTGTGTTTAAAGTCATTTCTGTGCCTCAAAGGGGTCAAAATTGAAGCTTTTGAGTAATCAAAACTCTGTAAAAATGGCAATTTTGGTCACTGTGAGGGTTTAAAAAGTGGTTATTCAACATGAGGCACGATCCAATTGCCATTTTGAATCATTTTTGGTACAGTTCAAAAAATCAATTTTCGGATGAAAAACGATGACTCCGGACATGTCGAACGATCCCAAAATGGTCAATATGGATGAAATTTTAACATTTAATCTTTTGACTCTAAATGACTGTTGGATGTGAATTATGACTTTGTCAACTAAAATAAGTGTGTTTAAAGTCATTTCTGTGCCTCAAAGAGGTCAAAATTGAAGCTTTTGAGTAATCAAAACTCTGTAAAAATGGCAATTTTGGTCACTGTGAGGGTTTAAAAAGTGGTTATTCAACATGAGGCACGATCCAATTGACATTTTGAATCATTTTTGGTACAGTCCAAAAAATCAATTTTCGGATGAAAAACGATGACTCCGGACATGTCAAACGATCCCAAAATGGTCAATATGGATGAAATTTTAACATTTAATCTTTTGACTGTAAATGACTGTTGGATGTGAATTATGACTTTGTCAACTAAAATAAGTGTGTTTAAAGTCATTTCTGTGCCTGAAATGGGTCAAAATTGAAGCTTTTGAGTAAGCAAAACTCTGTAAAATTGGCAATTTTGGTCACTGTGAGGGTTTAAAAAGTGGTCATTCAACATGAGGCACGATCCAATTGCCATTTTGAATCATTTTTGGTACAGTCCAAAAAATCAATTTTCGGATGAAAAACGATGACTCCGGACATGTCGAACGATCCCAAAATGGTCAATATGGATGAAATTTTAACATTTAATCTTTTGACTGTAAATGACTGTTGGATGTGAATTATGACTTTGTCATCTAAAATAAGTGTGTTTAAAGTCATTTCTGTGCCTCAAAGGGGTCAAAATTGAAGCTTTTGAGTAATCAAAACTCTGTAAAAATGGCAATTTTGGTCACTGTGAGGGTTTAAAAAGTGGTTATTCAACATGAGGCACGATCCAATTGACATTTTGAATCATTTTTGGTACAGTCCAAAAAATCAATTTTCGGATGAAAAACGATGACTCCGGACATGTCGAACGATCCCAAAATGGTCAATATGGATGAAATTTTAACATTTAATCTTTTGACTGTAAATGACTGTTGGATGTGAATTATGACTTTGTCATCTAAAATAAGTGTGTTTAAAGTCATTTCTGTGCCTCAAAGGGGTCAAAATTGAAGCTTTTGAGTAATCAAAACTCTGTAAAAATGGCAATATTGGTCACTGTGAGGGTTTAAAAAGTGGTTATTCAACATGAGGCACGATCCAATTGACATTTTGAATCATTTTTGGTACAGTCCAAAAAATCAATTTTCGGATGAAAAACGATGACTCCTGACATGTCGAATGATCCCAAAATGGTCAATATGGACGAAATTTTAACATTTAATCTTTTGACTGTAAATGACTGTTGGATGTGAATTATGACTTTGTCAACTAAAATAAGTGTATTTAAAGTCATTTCCGTGCCTGAAATGGGTCAAAATTGAAGCTTTTGAGTAAGCAAAACGCTGTAAAAATGGCAATTTTGGTCACTCTGAGGGTTTAAAAAGTGGTCATTCAACATGAGGCACGATCCAATTGCCATTTTGAATCATTTTTGGTACAGTCCAAAAAATCAATTTTCGGATGAAAAACGATGACTCCGGACATGTCGAACGATCCCAAAATGGTCAATATGGATGAAATTTTAACATTTAATCTTTTGACTGTAAATGACTGTTGGATGTGAATTATGACTTTGTCATCTAAAATAAGTGTGTTTAAAGTCATTTCTGTGCCTCAAAGGGGTCAAAATTGAAGCTTTTGAGTAATCAAAACTCTGTAAAAATGGCAATATTGGTCACTGTGAGGGTTTAAAAAGTGGTTATTCAACATGAGGCACGATCCAATTGACATTTTGAATCATTTTTGGTACAGTCCAAAAAATCAATTTTCGGATGAAAAACGATGACTCCTGACATGTCGAATGATCCCAAAATGTCAATATGGATGAAATTTTAACATTTAATCTTTTGACTGTAAATGACTGTTGGATGTGAATTATGACTTTGTCAACTAAAATAAGTGTGTTTAAAGTCATTTCTGTGCCTGAAATGGGTCAAAATTGAAGCTTTTGAGTAAGCAAAACTCTGTAAAATTGGCAATTTTGGTCACTGTGAGGGTTTAAAAAGTGGTTATTCAACATGAGGCACGATCCAATTGACAATTTGAATAATTTTTGGTACAGTCCAAAAAATCAATTTTCGGATGAAAAACGATGACTCCTGACATGTCGAACGATCCCAAAATGGTCAATATGGATGAAATTTTAACATTTAATCTTTTGACTGTAAATGACTGTTGTATGTGAATTATGACTTTGTCAACTAAAATAAGTGTGTTTAAAGTCATTTCTGTGCCTCAAAGGGGTCAAAATTGAAGCTTTTGAGTAATCAAAGCTCTGTAAAAATGGCAATTTTGGTCACTGTGAGGGTTTAAAAAGTGGTTATTCAACACGAGGCACGATCCAATTGACATTTTGAATCATTTTTGGTACAGTCCAAAAAATCAATTTTCGGATGAAAAACGATGACTCCGGACATGTGGAACGATCCCCAAATGGTCAACATGGATGAAATTTTAACATTTAATCTTTTGACTGTAAATGACTGTTGGATGTGAATTATGACTTTGTCATCTAAAATAAGTGTGTTTAAAGTCATTTCTGTGCCTCAAAGGGGTCAAAATTGAAGCTTTTGAGTAATCAAAGCTCTGTAAAAATGGCAATTTTGGTCACTGTGAGGGTTTAAAAAGTGGTTATTCAACATGAGGCATGATCCAATTGACATTTTGAATCATTTTTGGTACAGTCCAAAAAATCAATTTTCGGATGAAAAACGATGACTCCTGACATGTCGAATGATCCCAAAATGTCAATATGGATGAAATTTTAACATTTAATCTTTTGACTGTAAATGACTGTTGGATGTGAATTATGACTTTGTCAACTAAAATAAGTGTGTTTAAAGTCATTTCTGTGCCTGAAATGGGTCAAAATTGAAGCTTTTGAGTAAGCAAAACTCTGTAAAATTGGCAATTTTGGTCACTGTGAGGGTTTAAAAAGTGGTTATTCAACATGAGGCACGATCCAATTGACATTTTGAATCATTTTTGGTACAGTCCAAAAAATCAATTTTCCGATGAAAAACGATGACTCCTGACATGTCGAATGATCCCAAAATGTCAATATGGATGAAATTTTAACATTTAATCTTTTGACTGTAAATGACTGTTGGATGTGAATTATGACTTTGTCAACTAAAATAAGTGTGTTTAAAGTCATTTCTGTGCCTGAAATGGGTCAAAATTGAAGCTTTTGAGTAAGCAAAACTCTGTAAAATTGGCAATTTTGGTCACTGTGAGGGTTTAAAAAGTGGTTATTCAACATGAGGCACGATCCAATTGACATTTTGAATAATTTTTGGTACAGTCCAAAAAATCAATTTTCGGATAAAAAACGATGACTCCTGACATGTCGAACGATCCCAAAATGGTCAATATGGATGAAATTTTAACATTTAATCTTTTGACTGTAAATGACTGTTGTATGTGAATTATGACTTTGTCAACTAAAATAAGTGTGTTTAAAGTCATTTCTGTGCCTCAAAGGGGTCAAAATTGAAGCTTTTGAGTAATCAAAACTCTGTAAAAATGGCAATTTTGGTCACTGTGAGGGTTTAAAAAGTGGTTATTCAACATGAGGCACGATCCAATTGACATTTTGAATCATTTCTGGTACAGTCCAAAAAATCAATTTTCGGATGAAAAACGATGACTCCGGACATGCCGAACGATCCCAAAATGGTCAATATGGATGAAATTTTAACATTTAATCTTTTGACTGTAAATGACTGTTGGATGTGAATTATGACTTTGTCAACTAAAATAAGTGTGTTTAAAGTCATTTATGTGCCTCAAAGGGGTCAAAATTGAAGCTTTTGAATAATCAAAACTCTGTAAAAATGGCAATTTTGGTCACTGTGAGGGTTTAAAAAGTGGTTATTCAACATGAGGCACGATCCAATTGACATTTTGAATCATTTTTGGTACAGTCCAAAAAATCAATTTTCGGATGAAAAACGATGACTCCGGGACATGCCAAACGATCCCAAAATGGTCAATATGGATGAAATTTTAACATTTAATCTTTTGACTGTAAATGACTGTTGGATGTGAATTATGACTTTGTCAACTAAAATAAGTGTGTTTAAAGTCATTTCTGTGCCTCAAAGGGGTCAAAATTGAAGCTTTTGAGTAATCAAAACTCTGTAAAAATGGCAATTTTGGTCACTGTGAGGGTTTAAAAAGTGGTTATTCAACATGAGGCACGATCCAATTGCCATTTTTAATCATTTTTGGTACAGTCCAAAAAATCAATTTTCGGATGAAAAACGATGACTCCGGACATGTCGAACGATCCCAAAATGGTCAATATGGATGAAATTTTAACATTTAATCTTTTGACTCTAAATGACTGTTGGATGTGAATTATGACTTTGTCAACTAAAATAAGTGTGTTTAAAGTCATTTCTGTTCCTCAAAGAGGTCAAAATTGAAGCTTTTGAGTAATCAAAACTCTGTAAAAATGGCAATTTTGGTCACTGTGAGGGTTTAAAAAGTGGTTATTCAACATGAGGCACGATCCAATTGACATTTTGAATGATTTTTGGTACAGTCTAAAAAATCAATTTTCGGATGAAAAACGATGACTCCGGACATGTCGAACGATCCCAAAATGGTCCATATGGATGAAATTTTAACATTTAATCTTTTGACTATAAATGACTGTTGGATGTGAATTATGACTTTGTCAACTAAAATAAGTGTGTTTAAAGTCATTTCTGTGTCTCAAAGGGGTCAAAATTGAAGCTTTTGAGTAATCAAAACTCTGTAAAAATGGCAATTTTGGTCACTCTGAGGGTTTAAAAAGTGGTTATTCAACATGAGGCACGATCCAATTGCCATTTTGAATCATTTTTGGTACAGTCCAAAAAATCAATTTTCGGATGAAAAACGATGACTCCGGACATGTCGAACGATCCCAAAATGGTCTATAATGATGAAATTTTAACATTTAATCTTTTGACTGTAAATGACTGTTGGATGTGAATTATGACTTTGTCAACTAAAATAAGTGTGTTTAAAGTCATTTCTGTGCCTCAAAGGGATCAAAATTGAAGCTTTTGAGTAATCAAAACTCTGTAAAAATGGCAATTTTGGTCACTGTGAGGGTTTAAAAAGTGGTTATTCAACATGAGGCACGATCCAATTGACATTTTGAATCATTTTTGGTACAGTCCAAAAAATCAATTTTCGGATGAAAAACGATGACTCCGGACATGCCAAACATTCCCAAAATGGTCAATATGGACGAAATTTTAACATTTAATCTTTTGACTGTAAATGACTGTTGGGTGTGAATTATGACTTTGTCAACTAAAATAAGTGTGATTAAAGTCATTTCTGTGCCTGACATGGGTCAAAATTGAAGCTTTTGAGTAAGCAAAACTCTGTAAAATTGGCAATTTTGGTCACTGTGAGGGTTTAAAAAGTGGTTATTCAACATGAGGCACGATCAAATTGACATTTTGAATAATTTTTGGTACAGTCCAAAAAATCAATTTTCGGATGAAAAACGATGACTCCTGACATGTCGAACGATCCCAAAATGGTCAATATGGATGAAATTTTAACATTTAATCTTTTGACTGTAAATGACTGTTGGATGTGAATTATGACTTTGTCAAGTAAAATAAGTGTGTTTAAAGTCATTTCTGTGCCTCAAAGGGGTCAAAATTGAAGCTTTTGAGTAATCAAAACTCTGTAAAAATGGCAATTTTGGTCACTGTGAGGGTTTAAAAAGTGGTCATTCAACATGAGGCACGATCCAATTGACATTTTGAATCATTTTTGGTACAGTCCAAAAAATCAATTTTCGGATGAAAAACGATGACTCCGGACATGTCAAACGATCCCAAAATGGTCAATATGGATGAAATTTTAACATTTAATCTTTTGACTGTAAATGACTGTTGGATGTGAATTATGACTTTGTCAACTAAAATAAGTGTGTTTAAAGTCATTTCTGTGCCTGAAATGGGTCAAAATTGAAGCTTTTGAGTAAGCAAAACTCTGTAAAATTGGCAATTTTGGTCACTGTGAGGGTTTAAAAAGTGGTTATTCAACATGAGGCACGATCCAATTGCCATTTTGAATCAATTTTTGGTACAGTCCAAAAAATCAATTTTCGGATGAAAAACGATGACTCCGGACATGTCGAACGATCCCAAAATGGTCAATATGGATGAAATTTTGACATTTAATCTGTTGACTGTAAATGACTGTTGGATGTGAATTATGACTTTGTCAACTAAAATAAGTGTGTTTAAAGTCATTTCTGTGCCTCAAAGGGGTCAAAATTGAAGCTTTTGAGTAATCAAAACTCTGTAAAAATGGCAATTTTGGTCACTGTGAGGGTTTAAAAAGTGGTTATTCAACATGAGGCACGATCCAATTGACATTTTGAATCATTTTTGGTACAGTCCAAAAAATCAATTTTCGGATGAAAAACGATGACTCCGGACATGCCGAACGATCCCAAAATGGTCAATATGGATGAAATTTTAACATTTAATCTTTTGACTGAAATGACTGTTGGATGTGAATTATGACTTTGTCAACTAAAATAAGTGTGTTTAAAGTCATTTCTGTGCCTGAAATGGGTCAAAATTGAAGCTTTTGAGTAAGCAAAACTCTGTAAAAATGGCAATTTTGGTCACTGTGAGGGTTTAAAAAGTGGTTATTCAACATGAGGCACGATCCAATTGACATTTTGAATCATTTCTGGTACAGTCCAAAAAATCAATTTTCGGATGAAAAACGATGACTCCGGACATGCCGAACGATCCCAAAATGGTCAATATGGATGAAATTTTAACATTTAATCTTTTGACTGTAAATGACTGTTGGATGTGAATTATGACTTTGTCAACTACAATAAGTGTGTTTAAAGTCATTTCTGTGCCTCAAAGGGGTCAAAATTGAAGCTTTTGAGTAATCAAAACTCTGTAAAAATGGCAATTTTGGTCACTGTGAGGGTTTAAAAAGTGGTTATTCAACATGAGGCACGATCCAATTGACATTTTGAATCATTTTTGGTACAGTCCAAAAAATCAATTTTCGGATGAAAAACGATGACTCCTGACATGTCGAATGATCCCAAAATGGTCAATATGGACGAAATTTTAACATTTATTCTTTTGACTGTAAATGACTGTTGGATGTGAATTATGACTTTGTCAACTAAAATAAGTGTGTTTAAAGTCATTTCCGTGCCTGAAATGGGTCAAAATTGAAGCTTTTGAGTAAGCAAAACTCTTTAAAATTGGCAATTTTGGTCACTGTGAGGGTTTAAAAAGTGGTTATTCAACATGAGGCACGATCCAATTGACATTTTGAATGATTTTTGGTACTGTCCAAAAACTCAATTTTCGGATGAAAAACGATGACTCCGGACATGTCGAACGATCCCAAAATGGTCAATATGGATGAAATTTTAACATTTAATCTTTTGACTGTAAATGACTGTTGGATGTGAATTATGACTTTGTCAACTAAAATAAGTGTGTTTAAAGTCATTTCTGTGCCTGAAACGGGTCAAAATTGAAGCTTTTGAGTAAGCAAAACTCTGTAAAAATGGCAATTTTGGTCACTCTGAGGGTTTAAAAAGTGGTCATTCAACATGAGGCACGATCCAATTGACATTTTGAATCATTTTTGGTACAGTCCAAAAAATCAATTTTCGGATGAAAAACGATGACTCCGGACATGTCGAACGATCCCAAAATGGTCAATATGGATGAAATTTTAACATTTAATCTTTTGACTGTAAATGACTGTTGGATGTGAATTATGACTTTGTCAACTAAAATAAGTGTGTTTAAAGTCATTTATGTGCCTCAAAGGGGTCAAAATTGAAGCTTTTGAGTAATCAAAACTCTGTAAAAATGGCAATTTTGGTCACTGTGAGGGTTTAAAAAGTGGTTATTCAACATGAGGCACGATCCAATTGACATTTTGAATCATTTTTGGTACAGTCCAAAAAATCAATTTTCGGATGAAAAACGATGACTCCTGACATGTCGAATGATCCCCAAAATGATCAATATGGACGAAATTTTAACATTTAATCTTTTGACTGTAAATGACTGTTGGATGTGAATTATGACTTTGTCAACTAAAATAAGTGTGTTTAAAGTCATTTCCGTGCCTGAAATGGGTCAAAATTGAAGCTTTTGAGTAAGCAAAACTCTTTAAAATTGGCAATTTTGGTCACTGTGAGGGTTTAAAAAGTGGTTATTTAACATGAGGCACGATCCAATTGACATTTTGAATGATTTTTGGTACTGTCCAAAAAATCAATTTTCGGATGAAAAACGATGACTCCGGACATGTCGAACGATCCCAAAATGGTCTATAATGATGAAATTTTAACATTTAATCTTTTGAATGTAAATGACTGTTGGATGTGAATTATGACTTTGTCAACTAAAATAAGTGTGTTTAAAGTCATTTCTGTGCCTCAAAGGGGTCAAAATTGAAGCTTTTGAGTAATCAAAACTCTGTAAAAATGGCAATTTTGGTCACTGTGAGGGTTTAAAAAGTGGTTATTCAACATGAGGCACGATCCAATTGACATTTTGAATCATTTTTGGTACAGTCCAAAAAATCAATTTTCGGATGAAAAACGATGACTCCTGACATGTCGAATGATCCCAAAATGATCAATATGGACGAAATTTTAACATTTAATCTTTTGACTGTAAATGACTGTTGGATGTGAATTATGACTTTGTCAACTAAAATAAGTGTGTTTAAAGTCATTTCCGTGCCTGAAATGGGTCAAAATTGAAGCTTTTGAGTAAGCAAAACTCTTTAAAATTGGCAATTTTGGTCACTGTGAGGGTTTAAAAAGTGGGTATTTAACATGAGGCACGATCCAATTGACATTTTGAATGATTTTTGGTACTGTCCAAAAAATCAATTTTCGGATGAAAAACCATGACTCCGGACATGTCGAACGATCCCAAAATGGTCTATGATGATGAAATTTTAACATTTAATCTTTTGAATGTAAATGACTGTTGGATGTGAATTATGACTTTGTCAACTAAAATAAGTGTGTTTAAAGTCATTTCTGTGCCTCAAAGGGGTCAAAATTGAAGCTTTTCAGTAATCAAAACTCTGTAAAAATGGCAATTTTGGTCACTGTGAGGGTTTGAAAAGTGGTTATTCAACATGAGGCACGATCCAATTGCCATTTTTAATCATTTTTGGTACAGTCCAAAAAATCAATTTTCGGATGAAAAACGATGACTCCGGACATGTCGAACGATCCCAAAATGGTCAATATGGATGAAATTTTAACATTTAATCTTTTGACTGTAAATGACTGTTGGATGTGAATTATGACTTTGTCAACTAAAATAAGTGTGTTTAAAGTCATTTCTGTGCCTCAAAGGGGTCAAAATTGAAGCTTTTGAGTAATCAAAACTCTGTAAAAATGGCAATTTTGGTCACTGTGAGGGTTTAAAAAGTGGTTATTCAACATGAGGCACGATCCAATTGACATTTTGAATCATTTCTGGTACAGTCCAAAAAATCAATTTTCGGATGAAAAACGATGACTCCGGACATGCCGAACAATCCCAAAATGGTCCATATGGATGAAATTTTAACATTTAATCTTTTGACTATAAATGACTGTTGGATGTGAATTATGACTTTGTCAACTAAAATAAGTGTGTTTAAAGTCATTTCTGTGTCTCAAAGGGGTCAAAATTGAAGCTTTTGAGTAATCAAAACTCTGTAAAAATGGCAATTTTGGTCACTCTGAGGGTTTAAAAAGTGGTTATTCAACATGAGGCACGATCCAATTGCCATTTTGAATCATTTTTGGTACAGTCCAAAAAATCAATTTTCGGATGAAAAACGATGACTCCGGACATGTCGAACGATCCCAAAATGGTCAATATGGATGAAATTTTAACATTTAATCTTTTGACTTTAAATGACTGTTGGATGTGAATTATGACTTTGTCAACTAAAATAAGTGTGTTTAAAGTCATTTCTGTGCCTCAAAGGGGTCAAAATTGAAGCTTTTGAGTAATCAAAACTCTGTAAAAATGGCAATTTTGGTCACTGTGAGGGTTTAAAAAGTGGTTATTCAACACGAGGCACGATCCAATTGACATTTTGAATCATTTTTGGTACAATCCAAAAAATCAATTTTCGGATGAAAAACGATGACTCCGGACCTGTCGAACGTTCCCAAAATGGTCTATAATGATGAAATTTTAACATTTAATCTTTTGACTGTAAATGACTGTTGGATGTGAATTATGACTTTGTCAACTAAAATAAGTGTGTTTAAAGTCATTTCTGTGCCTCAAAGGGGTCAAAATTGAAGCTTTTGAGTAATCAAAACTCTGTAAAAATGGCAATTTTGGTCACTGTGAGGGTTTAAAAAGTGGTTATTCAACATGAGGCACGATCCAATTGACATTTTGAATCATTTTTGGTACAGTCCAAAAAATCAATTTTCGGATGAAAAACGATGACTCCGGACATGCCAAACATTCCCAAAATGGTCAATATGGATGAAATTTTAACATTTAATCTTTTGACTGTAAATGACTGTTGGATGTGAATTATGACTTTGTCAACTAACATAAGTGTGTTTAAAGTCATTTCTGTGCCTGAAATGGGTCAAAATTGAAGCTTTTGAGTAAGCAAAACTCTGTAAAATTGGCAATTTTGGTCACTGTGAGGGTTTAAAAAGTGGTTATTCAACATGAGGCACGATCCAATTGACATTTTGAATAATTTTTGGTACAGTCCAAAAAATCAATTTTCGGATAAAAAACGATGACTCCTGACATGTCGAACGATCCCAAAATGGTCAATATGGATGAAATTTTAACATTTAATCTTTTGACTGTAAATGACTGTTGTATGTGAATTATGACTTTGTCAACTAAAATAAGTGTGTTTAAAGTCATTTCTGTGCCTCAAAGGGGTCAAAATTGAAGCTTTTGAGTAATCAAAACTCTGTAAAAATGGCAATTTTGGTCACTGTGAGGGACTTAAAAAGTGGTTATTCAACATGAGGCACGATCCAATTGACATTTTGAATCATTTTTGGTACAGTCCAAAAAATCAATTTTCGGATGAAAAACGATGACTCCGGGACATGCCAAACGATTCCAAAATGGTCAATATGGATGAAATTTTAACATTTAATCTTTTGACTGTAAATGACTGTTGGATGTGAATTATGACTTTGTCAACTAAAATAAGTGTGTTTAAAGTCATTTCTGTGCCTCAAAGGGGTCAAAATTGAAGCTTTTGAGTAATCAAAACTCTGTAAAAATGGCAATTTTGGTCACTGTGAGGGTTTAAAAAGTGGTTATTCAACATGAGGCACGATCCAATTGCCATTTTTAATCATTTTTGGTACAGTCCAAAAAATCAATTTTCGGATGAAAAACGATGACTCCGGACATGTCGAACGATCCCAAAATGGTCAATATGGATGAAATTTTAACATTTAATCTTTTGACTCTAAATGACTGTTGGATGTGAATTATGACTTTGTCAACTAAAATAAGTGTGTTTAAAGTCATTTCTGTTCCTCAAAGAGGTCAAAATTGAAGCTTTTGAGTAATCAAAACTCTGTAAAAATGGCAATTTTGGTCACTGTGAGGGTTTAAAAAGTGGTTATTCAACATGAGGCACGATCCAATTGACATTTTGAATGATTTTTGGTACAGTCTAAAAAATCAATTTTCGGATGAAAAACGATGACTCCGGACATGTCGAACGATCCCAAAATGGTCCATATGGATGAAATTTTAACATTTAATCTTTTGACTATAAATGACTGTTGGATGTGAATTATGACTTTGTCAACTAAAATAAGTGTGTTTAAAGTCATTTCTGTGTCTCAAAGGGGTCAAAATTGAAGCTTTTGAGTAATCAAAACTCTGTAAAAATGGCAATTTTGGTCACTCTGAGGGTTTAAAAAGTGGTTATTCAACATGAGGCACGATCCAATTGCCATTTTGAATCATTTTTGGTACAGTCCAAAAAATCAATTTTCGGATGAAAAACGATGACTCCGGACATGTCGAACGATCCCAAAATGGTCTATAATGATGAAATTTTAACATTTAATCTTTTGACTGTAAATGACTGTTGGATGTGAATTATGACTTTGTCAACTAAAATAAGTGTGTTTAAAGTCATTTCTGTGCCTCAAAGGGATCAAAATTGAAGCTTTTGAGTAATCAAAACTCTGTAAAAATGGCAATTTTGGTCACTGTGAGGGTTTAAAAAGTGGTTATTCAACATGAGGCACGATCCAATTGACATTTTGAATCATTTTTGGTACAGTCCAAAAAATCAATTTTCGGATGAAAAACGATGACTCCTGACATGTCGAATGATCCCAAAAAGGTCAATATGGACGAAATTTTAACATTTAATCTTTTGACTGTAAATGACTGTTGGGTGTGAATTATGACTTTGTCAACTAAAATAAGTGTGATTAAAGTCATTTCTGTGCCTGACATGGGTCAAAATTGAAGCTTTTGAGTAAGCAAAACTCTGTAAAATTGGCAATTTTGGTCACTGTGAGGGTTTAAAAAGTGGTTATTCAACATGAGGCACGATCAAATTGACATTTTGAATAATTTTTGGTACAGTCCAAAAAATCAATTTTCGGATGAAAAACGATGACTCCTGACATGTCGAACGATCCCAAAATGGTCAATATGGATGAAATTTTAACATTTAATCTTTTGACTGTAAATGACTGTTGGATGTGAATTATGACTTTGTCAAGTAAAATAAGTGTGTTTAAACTCATTTCTGTGCCTCAAAGGGGTCAAAATTGAAGCTTTTGAGTAATCAAAACTCTGTAAAAATGGCAATTTTGGTCACTGTGAGGGTTTAAAAAGTGGTCATTCAACATGAGGCACGATCCAATTGACATTTTGAATCATTTTTGGTACAGTCCAAAAAATCAATTTTCGGATGAAAAACGATGACTCCGGACATGTCAAACGATCCCAAAATGGTCAATATGGATGAAATTTTAACATTTAATCTTTTGACTGTAAATGACTGTTGGATGTGAATTATGACTTTGTCAACTAAAATAAGTGTGTTTAAAGTCATTTCTGTGCCTGAAATGGGTCAAAATTGAAGCTTTTGAGTAAGCAAAACTCTGTAAAATTGGCAATTTTGGTCACTGTGAGGGTTTAAAAAGTGGTTATTCAACATGAGGCACGATCCAATTGCCATTTTGAATCAATTTTTGGTACAGTCCAAAAAATCAATTTTCGGATGAAAAACGATGACTCCGGACATGTCGAACGATCCCAAAATGGTCAATATGGATGAAATTTTGACATTTAATCTGTTGACTGTAAATGACTGTTGGATGTGAATTATGACTTTGTCAACTAAAATAAGTGTGTTTAAAGTCATTTCTGTGCCTCAAAGGGGTCAAAATTGAAGCTTTTGAGTAATCAAAACTCTGTAAAAATGGCAATTTTGGTCACTGTGAGGGTTTAAAAAGTGGTTATTCAACATGAGGCACGATCCAATTGACATTTTGAATCATTTTTGGTACAGTCCAAAAAATCAATTTTCGGATGAAAAACGATGACTCCGGACATGCCGAACGATCCCAAAATGGTCAATATGGATGAAATTTTAACATTTAATCTTTTGACTGAAATGACTGTTGGATGTGAATTATGACTTTGTCAACTAAAATAAGTGTGTTTAAAGTCATTTCTGTGCCTGAAATGGGTCAAAATTGAAGCTTTTGAGTAAGCAAAACTCTGTAAAATTGGCAATTTTGGTCACTGTGAGGGTTTAAAAAGTGGTTATTCAACATGAGGCACGATCCAATTGACATTTTGAATGATTTTTGGTACAGTCCAAAAAATCAATTTTCGGATGAAAAACGATGACTCCGGACATGTCGAACGATCCCAAAATGGTCAATATGGATGAAATTTTAACATTTAATCTTTTGACTGTAAATGACTGTTGTATGTGAATTATGACTTTGTCAACTAAAATAAGTGTGTTTAAAGTCATTTCTGTGCCTCAAAGGGGTCAAAATTGAAGCTTTTGAGTAATCAAAACTCTGTAAAAATGGCAATTTTGGTCACTGTGAGGGTTTAAAAAGTGGTTATTCAACATGAGGCACGATCCAATTGACATTTTGAATCATTTCTGGTACAGTCCAAAAAATCAATTTTCGGATGAAAAACGATGACTCCGGACATGCCGAACGATCCCAAAATGGTCAATGTGGATGAAATTTTAACATTTAATCTTTTGACTGTAAATGACTGTTGGATGTGAATTATGACTTTGTCAACTAAAATAAGTGTGTTTAAAGTCATTTCTGTGCCTCAAAGGGGTCAAAATTGAAGCTTTTGAGTAATCAAAACTCTGTAAAAATGGCAATTTTGGTCACTGTGAGGGTTTAAAAAGTGGTTATTCAACATGAGGCACGATCCAATTGACATTTTGAATCATTTTTGGTACATTCCAAAAAATCAATTTTCGGATGAAAAACGATGACTCCTGACATGTCGAATGATCCCAAAATGGTCAATATGGACGAAATTTTTACATTTATTCTTTTGACTGTAAATGACTGTTGGATGTGAATTATGACTTTGTCAACTAAAATAAGTGTGTTTAAAGTCATTTCCGTGCCTGAAATGGGTCAAAATTGAAGCTTTTGAGTAAGCAAAACTCTTTAAAATTGGCAATTTTGGTCACTGTGAGGGTTTAAAAAGTGGTTATTCAACATGAGGCACGATCCAATTGACATTTTGAATGATTTTTGGTACTGTCCAAAAACTCAATTTTCGGATGAAAAACGATGACTCCGGACATGTCGAACGATCCCAAAATGGTCAATATGGATGAAATTTTAACATTTAATCTTTTGACTGTAAATGACTGTTGGATGTGAATTATGACTTTGTCAACTAAAATAAGTGTGTTTAAAGTCATTTCTGTGCCTGAAACGGGTCAAAATTGAAGCTTTTGAGTAAGCAAAACTCTGTAAAAATGGCAATTTTGGTCACTCTGAGGGTTTAAAAAGTGGTCATTCAACATGAGGCACGATCCAATTGACATTTTGAATCATTTTTGGTACAGTCCAAAAAATCAATTTTCGGATGAAAAACGATGACTCCGGACATGTCGAACGATCCCAAAATGGTCAATATGGATGAAATTTTAACATTTAATCTTTTGACTGTAAATGACTGTTGGATGTGAAATATGACTTTGTCAACTAAAATAAGTGTGTTTAAAGTCATTTATGTGCCTCAAAGGGGTCAAAATTGAAGCTTTTGAGTAATCAAAACTCTGTAAAAATGGCAATTTTGGTCACTGTGAGGGTTTAAAAAGTGGTTATTCAACATGAGGCACGATCCAATTGACATTTTGAATCATTTCTGGTACAGTCCAAAAAATCAATTTTCGGATGAAAAACGATGACTCCGGACATGCCGAACGATCCCAAAATGGTCCATATGGATGAAATTTTAACATTTAATCTTTTGACTTTAAATGACTGTTGGATGTGAATTATGACTTTGTCAACTAAAATAAGTGTGTTTAAAGTCATTTCTGTGCCTCAAAGGGGTCAAAATTGAAGCTTTTGAGTAATCAAAACTCTGTAAAAATGGCAATTTTGGTCACTGTGAGGGTTTAAAAAGTGGTTATTCAACACGAGGCACGATCCAATTGACATTTTGAATCATTTTTGGTACAATCCAAAAAATCAATTTTCGGATGAAAAACGATGACTCCGGACCTGTCGAACGTTCCCAAAATGGTCTATAATGATGAAATTTTAACATTTAATCTTTTGACTGTAAATGACTGTTGGATGTGAATTATGACTTTGTCAACTAAAATAAGTGTGTTTAAAGTCATTTCTGTGCCTCAAAGGGGTCAAAATTGAAGCTTTTGAGTAATCAAAACTCTGTAAAAATGGCAATTTTGGTCACTGTGAGGGTTTAAAAAGTGGTTATTCAACATGAGGCACGATCCAATTGACATTTTGAATCATTTTTGGTACAGTCCAAAAAATCAATTTTCGGATGAAAAACGATGACTCCGGACATGCCAAACATTCCCAAAATGGTCAATATGGTTGAAATTTTAGGTTTTAATCTTTTGACTGTAAATGACTGTTGGATGTGAATTATGACTTTGTCAACTAAAATAAGTGTGTTTAAAGTCATTTCTGTGCCTGAAATGGGTCAAAATTGAAGCTTTTGAGTAAGCAAAACTCTGTAAAATTGGCAATTTTGGTCACTGTGAGGGTTTAAAAAGTGGTTATTCAACATGAGGCACGATCCAATTGACATTTTGAATAATTTTTGGTACAGTCCAAAAAATCAATTTTCGGATAAAAAACGATGACTCCTGACATGTCGAACGATCCCAAAATGGTCAATATGGATGAAATTTTAACATTTAATCTTTTGACTGTAAATGACTGTTGTATGTGAATTATGACTTTGTCAACTAAAATAAGTGTGTTTAAAGTCATTTCTGTGCCTCAAAGGGGTCAAAATTGAAGCTTTTGAGTAATCAAAACTCTGTAAAAATGGCAATTTTGGTCACTGTGAGGGTTTAAAAAGTGGTTATTCAACATGAGGCACGATCCAATTGACATTTTGAATCATTTCTGGTACAGTCCAAAAAATCAATTTTCGGATGAAAAACGATGACTCCGGACATGCCGAACGATCCCAAAATGGTCAATATGGATGAAATTTTAACATTTAATCTTTTGACTGTAAATGACTGTTGGATGTGAATTATGACTTTGTCAACTAAAATAAGTGTGTTTAAAGTCATTTATGTGCCTCAAAGGGGTCAAAATTGAAGCTTTTGAGTAATCAAAACTCTGTAAAAATGGCAATTTTGGTCACTGTGAGGGTTTAAAAAGTGGTTATTCAACATGAGGCACGATCCAATTGACATTTTGAATCATTTTTGGTACAGTCCAAAAAATCAATTTTCGGATGAAAAACGATGACTCCGGGACATGCCAAACGATCCCAAAATGGTCAATATGGATGAAATTTTAACATTTAATCTTTTGACTGTAAATGACTGTTGGATGTGAATTATGACTTTGTCAACTAAAATAAGTGTGTTTAAAGTCATTTCTGTGCCTCAAAGGGGTCAAAATTGAAGCTTTTGAGTAATCAAAACTCTGTAAAAATGGCAATTTTGGTCACTGTGAGGGTTTAAAAAGTGGTTATTCAACATGAGGCACGATCCAATTGCCATTTTTAATCATTTTTGGTACAGTCCAAAAAATCAATTTTCGGATGAAAAACGATGACTCCGGACATGTCGAACGATCCCAAAATGGTCAATATGGATGAAATTTTAACATTTAATCTTTTGACTCTAAATGACTGTTGGATGTGAATTATGACTTTGTCAACTAAAATAAGTGTGTTTAAAGTCATTTCTGTTCCTCAAAGAGGTCAAAATTGAAGCTTTTGAGTAATCAAAACTCTGTAAAAATGGCAATTTTGGTCACTGTGAGGGTTTAAAAAGTGGTTATTCAACATGAGGCACGATCCAATTGACATTTTGAATGATTTTTGGTACAGTCTAAAAAATCAATTTTCGGATGAAAAACGATGACTCCGGACATGTCGAACGATCCCAAAATGGTCCATATGGATGAAATTTTAACATTTAATCTTTTGACTATAAATGACTGTTGGATGTGAATTATGACTTTGTCAACTAAAATAAGTGTGTTTAAAGTCATTTCTGTGTCTCAAAGGGGTCAAAATTGAAGCTTTTGAGTAATCAAAACTCTGTAAAAATGGCAATTTTGGTCACTCTGAGGGTTTAAAAAGTGGTTATTCAACATGAGGCACGATCCAATTGCCATTTTGAATCATTTTTGGTACAGTCCAAAAAATCAATTTTCGGATGAAAAACGATGACTCCGGACATGTCGAACGATCCCAAAATGGTCTATAATGATGAAATTTTAACATTTAATCTTTTGACTGTAAATGACTGTTGGATGTGAATTATGACTTTGTCAACTAAAATAAGTGTGTTTAAAGTCATTTCTGTGCCTCAAAGGGATCAAAATTGAAGCTTTTGAGTAATCAAAACTCTGTAAAAATGGCAATTTTGGTCACTGTGAGGGTTTAAAAAGTGGTTATTCAACATGAGGCACGATCCAATTGACATTTTGAATCATTTTTGGTACAGTCCAAAAAATCAATTTTCGGATGAAAAACGATGACTCCTGACATGTCGAATGATCCCAAAAAGGTCAATATGGACGAAATTTTAACATTTAATCTTTTGACTGTAAATGACTGTTGGGTGTGAATTATGACTTTGTCAACTAAAATAAGTGTGATTAAAGTCATTTCTGTGCCTGACATGGGTCAAAATTGAAGCTTTTGAGTAAGCAAAACTCTGTAAAATTGGCAATTTTGGTCACTGTGAGGGTTTAAAAAGTGGTTATTCAACATGAGGCACGATCAAATTGACATTTTGAATAATTTTTGGTACAGTCCAAAAAATCAATTTTCGGATGAAAAACGATGACTCCTGACATGTCGAACGATCCCAAAATGGTCAATATGGATGAAATTTTAACATTTAATCTTTTGACTGTAAATGACTGTTGGATGTGAATTATGACTTTGTCAAGTAAAATAAGTGTGTTTAAACTCATTTCTGTGCCTCAAAGGGGTCAAAATTGAAGCTTTTGAGTAATCAAAACTCTGTAAAAATGGCAATTTTGGTCACTGTGAGGGTTTAAAAAGTGGTCATTCAACATGAGGCACGATCCAATTGACATTTTGAATCATTTTTGGTACAGTCCAAAAAATCAATTTTCGGATGAAAAACGATGACTCCGGACATGTCAAACGATCCCAAAATGGTCAATATGGATGAAATTTTAACATTTAATCTTTTGACTGTAAATGACTGTTGGATGTGAATTATGACTTTGTCAACTAAAATAAGTGTGTTTAAAGTCATTTCTGTGCCTGAAATGGGTCAAAATTGAAGCTTTTGAGTAAGCAAAACTCTGTAAAATTGGCAATTTTGGTCACTGTGAGGGTTTAAAAAGTGGTTATTCAACATGAGGCACGATCCAATTGCCATTTTGAATCAATTTTTGGTACAGTCCAAAAAATCAATTTTCGGATGAAAAACAATGACTCCGGACATGTCGAACGATCCCAAAATGGTCAATATGGATGAAATTTTGACATTTAATCTGTTGACTGTAAATGACTGTTGGATGTGAATTATGACTTTGTCAACTAAAATAAGTGTGTTTAAAGTCATTTCTGTGCCTCAAAGGGGTCAAAATTGAAGCTTTTGAGTAATCAAAACTCTGTAAAAATGGCAATTTTGGTCACTGTGAGGGTTTAAAAAGTGGTTATTCAACATGAGGCACGATCCAATTGACATTTTGAATCATTTTTGGTACAGTCCAAAAAATCAATTTTCGGATGAAAAACGATGACTCCGGACATGCCGAACGATCCCAAAATGGTCAATATGGATGAAATTTTAACATTTAATCTTTTGACTGAAATGACTGTTGGATGTGAATTATGACTTTGTCAACTAAAATAAGTGTGTTTAAAGTCATTTCTGTGCCTGAAATGGGTCAAAATTGAAGCTTTTGAGTAAGCAAAACTCTGTAAAATTGGCAATTTTGGTCACTGTGAGGGTTTAAAAAGTGGTTATTCAACATGAGGCACGATCCAATTGACATTTTGAATGATTTTTGGTACAGTCCAAAAAATCAATTTTCGGATGAAAAACGATGACTCCGGACATGTCGAACGATCCCAAAATGGTCAATATGGATGAAATTTTAACATTTAATCTTTTGACTGTAAATGACTGTTGTATGTGAATTATGACTTTGTCAACTAAAATAAGTGTGTTTAAAGTCATTTCTGTGCCTCAAAGGGGTCAAAATTGAAGCTTTTGAGTAATCAAAACTCTGTAAAAATGGCAATTTTGGTCACTGTGAGGGTTTAAAAAGTGGTTATTCAACATGAGGCACGATCCAATTGACATTTTGAATCATTTCTGGTACAGTCCAAAAAATCAATTTTCGGATGAAAAACGATGACTCCGGACATGCCGAACGATCCCAAAATGGTCAATGTGGATGAAATTTTAACATTTAATCTTTTGACTGTAAATGACTGTTGGATGTGAATTATGACTTTGTCAACTAAAATAAGTGTGTTTAAAGTCATTTCTGTGCCTCAAAGGGGTCAAAATTGAAGCTTTTGAGTAATCAAAACTCTGTAAAAATGGCAATTTTGGTCACTGTGAGGGTTTAAAAAGTGGTTATTCAACATGAGGCACGATCCAATTGACATTTTGAATCATTTTTGGTACATTCCAAAAAATCAATTTTCGGATGAAAAACGATGACTCCTGACATGTCGAATGATCCCAAAATGGTCAATATGGACGAAATTTTTACATTTATTCTTTTGACTGTAAATGACTGTTGGATGTGAATTATGACTTTGTCAACTAAAATAAGTGTGTTTAAAGTCATTTCCGTGCCTGAAATGGGTCAAAATTGAAGCTTTTGAGTAAGCAAAACTCTTTAAAATTGGCAATTTTGGTCACTGTGAGGGTTTAAAAAGTGGTTATTCAACATGAGGCACGATCCAATTGACATTTTGAATGATTTTTGGTACTGTCCAAAAACTCAATTTTCGGATGAAAAACGATGACTCCGGACATGTCGAACGATCCCAAAATGGTCAATATGGATGAAATTTTAACATTTAATCTTTTGACTGTAAATGACTGTTGGATGTGAATTATGACTTTGTCAACTAAAATAAGTGTGTTTAAAGTCATTTCTGTGCCTGAAACGGGTCAAAATTGAAGCTTTTGAGTAAGCAAAACTCTGTAAAAATGGCAATTTTGGTCACTCTGAGGGTTTAAAAAGTGGTCATTCAACATGAGGCACGATCCAATTGACATTTTGAATCATTTTTGGTACAGTCCAAAAAATCAATTTTCGGATGAAAAACGATGACTCCGGACATGTCGAACGATCCCAAAATGGTCAATATGGATGAAATTTTAACATTTAATCTTTTGACTGTAAATGACTGTTGGATGTGAAATATGACTTTGTCAACTAAAATAAGTGTGTTTAAAGTCATTTATGTGCCTCAAAGGGGTCAAAATTGAAGCTTTTGAGTAATCAAAACTCTGTAAAAATGGCAATTTTGGTCACTGTGAGGGTTTAAAAAGTGGTTATTCAACATGAGGCACGATCCAATTGACATTTTGAATCATTTTTGGTACAGTCCAAAAAATCAATTTTCGGATGAAAAACTATGACTCCTGACATGTCGAATGATCCCAAAATGATCAATATGGACGAAATTTTAACATTTAATCTTTTGACTGTAAATGACTGTTGGATGTGAATTATGACTTTGTCAACTAAAATAAGTGTGTTTAAAGTCATTTCCGTGCCTGAAATCGGTCAAAATTGAAGCTTTGGAGTAAGCAAAACTCTTTAAAATTGGCAATTTTGGTCACTGTGAGGGTTTAAAAAGTGGTTATTTAACATGAGGCACGATCCAATTGACATTTTGAATGATTTTTGGTACTGTCCAATTAATCAATTTTCGGATGAAAAACGATGACTCCGGACATGTCGAACGATCCCAAAATGGTCTATAATGATGAAATTTTAACTTTTAATCTTTTGACTGTAAATGACTGTTGGATGTGAATTATGACTTTGTCAACTAAAATAAGTGTGTTTAAAGTCATTTCTGTGCCTCAAAGGGGTCAAAATTGAAGCTTTTGAGTAATCAAAACTCTGTAAAAATGGCAATTTTGGTCACTGTGAGGGTTTAAAAAGTGGTTATTCAACATGAGGCACGATCCAATTGACATTTTGAATCATTTTTGGTACAGTCCAAAAAATCAATTTTCGGATGAAAAACGATGACTCCGGACATGCCAAACGATCCCAAAATGGTCAATATGGATGAAATTTTAACATTTAATCTTTTGACTGTAAATGACTGTTGGATGTGAATTATGACTTTGTCAACTAAAGTAAGTGTGTTTAAAGTCATTTCTGTGCCTCAAAGGGGTCAAAATTGAAGCTTTTGAGTAATCAAAACTCTGTAAAAATGGCAATTTTGGTCACTGTGAGGGTTTAAAAAGTGGTTATTCAACATGAGGCACGATCCAATTGCCATTTTGAATCATTTTTGGTACAGTTCAAAAAATCAATTTTCGGATGAAAAACGATGACTCCGGACATGTCGAACGATCCCAAAATGGTCAATATGGATGAAATTTTAACATTTAATCTTTTGACTCTAAATGACTGTTGGATGTGAATTATGACTTTGTCAACTAAAATAAGTGTGTTTAAAGTCATTTCTGTGCCTCAAAGAGGTCAAAATTGAAGCTTTTGAGTAATCAAAACTCTGTAAAAATGGCAATTTTGGTCACTGTGAGGGTTTAAAAAGTGGTTATTCAACATGAGGCACGATCCAATTGACATTTTGAATCATTTTTGGTACAGTCCAAAAAATCAATTTTCGGATGAAAAACGATGACTCCGGACATGTCAAACGATCCCAAAATGGTCAATATGGATGAAATTTTAACATTTAATCTTTTGACTGTAAATGACTGTTGGATGTGAATTATGACTTTGTCAACTAAAATAAGTGTGTTTAAAGTCATTTCTGTGCCTGAAATGGGTCAAAATTGAAGCTTTTGAGTAAGCAAAACTCTGTAAAATTGGCAATTTTGGTCACTGTGAGGGTTTAAAAAGTGGTTATTCAACATGAGGCACGATCCAATTGCCATTTTGAATCAATTTTTGGTACAGTCCAAAAAATCAATTTTCGGATGAAAAACGATGACTCCGGACATGTCGAACGATCCCAAAATGGTCAATATGGATGAAATTTTGACATTTAATCTGTTGACTGTAAATGACTGTTGGATGTGAATTATGACTTTGTCAACTAAAATAAGTGTGTTTAAAGTCATTTCTGTGCCTCAAAATTGAAGCTTTTGAGTAATCAAAACTCTGTAAAAATGGCAATTTTTGTCACTGTGAGGGTTTAAAAAGTGGTTATTCAACATGAGGCACGATCCAATTGACATTTTGAATGATTTTTGGTACAGTCTAAAAAATCAATTTTCGGATGAAAAACGATGACTCCGGACATGTCGAACGATCCCAAAATGGTCAATATGGATGAAATTTTAACATTTAATCTTTTGACTGTAAATGACTGTTGGATGTGAATTATGACTTTGTCAACTAAAATAAGTGTGTTTAAAGTCATTTCTGTGCCTCAAAATTGAAGCTTTTGAGTAATCAAAACTCTGTAAAAATGGCAATTTTTGTCACTGTGAGGGTTTAAAAAGTGGTTATTCAACATGAGGCACGATCCAATTGACATTTTGAATCATTTTTGGTACAGTCCAAAAAAATCAATTTTCGGATGAAAAACGATGACTCCGGACATGCCAAACGATCCCAAAATGGTCAATATGGATGAAATTTTAACATTTAATCCTTTGACTGTAAATGACTGTTGGATGTGAATTATGACTTTGTCAACTAAAATAAGTGTGTTTAAAGTCATTTCTGTGCCTCAAAGGGGTCAAAATTGAAGCTTTTGAGTAATCAAAACTCTGTAAAAATGGCAATTTTGGTCACTGTGAGGGTTTAAAAAGTGGTTATTCAACATGAGGCACGATCCAATTGACATTTTGAATCATTTCTGGTACAGTCCAAAAAATCAATTTTCGGATGAAAAACGATGACTCCGGACATGCCGAACGATCCCAAAATGGTCCATATGGATGAAATTTTAACATTTAATCTTTTGACTATAAATGACTGTTGGATGTGAATTATGACTTTGTCAACTAAAATAAGTGTGTTTAAAGTCATTTCTGTGTCTCAAAGGGGTCAAAATTGAAGCTTTTGAGTAATCAAAACTCTGTAAAAATGGCAATTTTGGTCACTCTGAGGGTTTAAAAAGTGGTTATTCAACATGAGGCACGATCCAATTGCCATTTTGAATCATTTTTGGTACAGTCCAAAAAATCAATTTTCGGATGAAAAACGATGACTCCGGACATGTCGAACGATCCCAAAATGGTCTATAATGATGAAATTTTAACATTTAATCTTTTGACTGTAAATGACTGTTGGATGTGAATTATGACTTTGTCAACTAAAATAAGTGTGTTTAAAGTCATTTCTGTGCCTCAAAGGGATCACAATTGAAGCTTTTGAGTAATCAAAACTCTGTAAAAATGGCAATTTTGGTCACTGTGAGGGTTTAAAAAGTGGTTATTCAACATGAGGCACGATCCAATTGACATTTTGAATCATTTTTGGTACAGTCCAAAAAATCAATTTTCGGATGAAAAACGATGACTCCGGACATGCCAAACATTCCCAAAATGGTCAATATGGATGAAATTTTAACATTTAATCTTTTGACTGTAAATGACTGTTGGATGTGAATTATGACTTTGTCAACTCAAATAAGTGTGTTTAAAGTCATTTCTGTGCCTGAAACGGGTCAAAATTGAAGCTTTTGAGTAAGCAAAACTCTGTAAAAATGGCAATTTTGGTCACTCTGAGGGTTTAAAAAGTGGTAATTCAACATGAGGCACGATCCAATTGACATTTTGAATCATTTTTGGTACAGTCCAAAAAATCAATTTTCGGATGAAAAACGATGACTCCTGACATGTCGAATGATCCCAAAAAGGTCAATATGGACGAAATTTTAACATTTAATCTTTTGACTGTAAATGACTGTTGGGTGTGAATTATGACTTTGTCAACTAAAATAAGTGTGTTTAAAGTCATTTCTGTGCCTCATGGGGTCAAAATTGAAGCTTTTGAGTAATCAAAACTCTGTAAAAATGGCAATTTTGGTCACTGTGAGGGTTTAAAAAGTGGTCATTCAACATGAGGCACGATCCAATTGACATTTTGAATCATTTTTGGTACAGTCCAAAAAATCAATTTTCGGATGAAAAACGATGACTCCGGACATGTCAAACGATCCCAAAATGGTCAATATGGATGAAATTTTAACATTTAATCTTTTGACTGTAAATGACTGTTGTATGTGAATTATGACTTTGTCAACTAAAATAAGTGTGTTTAAAGTCATTTCTGTGCCTGAAATGGGTCAAAATTGAAGCTTTTGAGTAATCAAAACTCTGTAAAAATGGCAATTTTGGTCACTGTGAGGGTTTAAAAAGTGGTTATTCAACATGAGGCACGATCCAATTGACATTTTGAATCATTTTTGGTACAGTCCAAAAAATCAATTTTCGGATGAAAAACGATGACTCCGGACATGCCGAACGATCCCAAAATGGTCAATATGGATGAAATTTTAACATTTAATCTTTTGACTGAAATTACTGTTGGATGTGAATTATGACTTTGTCAACTAAAATAAGTGTGTTTAAAGTCATTTCTGTGCCTGAAATGGGTCAAAATTGAAGCTTTTGAGTAAGCAAAACTCTGTAAAATTGGCAATTTTGGTCACTGTGAGGGTTTAAAAAGTGGTTATTCAACATGAGGCACGATCCAATTGACATTTTGAATGATTTTTGGTACAGTCCAAAAAATCAATTTTCGGATGAAAAACGATGACTCCGGACATGTCGAACGATCCCAAAATGGTCAATATGGATGAAATTTTAACATTTAATCTTTTGACTGTAAATGACTGTTGTATGTGAATTATGACTTTGTCAACTAAAATAAGTGTGTTTAAAGTCATTTCTGTGCCTCAAAGGGGTCAAAATTGAAGCTTTTGAGTAATCAAAACTCTGTAAAAATGGCAATTTTGGTCACTGTGAGGGTTTAAAAAGTGGTTATTCAACATGAGGCACGATCCAATTGACATTTTGAATCATTTCTGGTACAGTCCAAAAAATCAATTTTCGGATGAAAAACGATGACTCCGGACATGCCGAACGATCCCAAAATGGTCAATATGGATGAAATTTTAACATTTAATCTTTTGACTGTAAATGACTGTTGGATGTGAATTATGACTTTGTCAACTAAAATAAGTGTGTTTAAAGTCATTTCTGTGCCTCAAAGGGGTCAAAATTGAAGCTTTTGAGTAATCAAAACTCTGTAAAAATGGCAATTTTGGTCACTGTGAGGGTTTAAAAAGTGGTTATTCAACATGAGGCACGATCCAATTGACATTTTGAATCATTTTTGGTACATTCCAAAAAATCAATTTTCGGATGAAAAACGATGACTCCTGACATGTCGAATGATCCCAAAATGGTCAATATGGACGAAATTTTTACATTTATTCTTTTGACTGTAAATGACTGTTGGATGTGAATTATGACTTTGTCAACTAAAATAAGTGTGTTTAAAGTCATTTCCGTGCCTGAATGCCTGAAATGGGTCAAAATTGAAGCTTTTGAGTAAGCAAAACTCTTTAAAATTGGCAATTTTGGTCACTGTGAGGGTTTAAAAAGTGGTTATTCAACATGAGGCACGATCCAATTGACATTTTGAATGATTTTTGGTACTGTCCAAAAACTCAATTTTCGGATGAAAAACGATGACTCCGGACATGTCGAACGATCCCAAAATGGTCAATATGGATGAAATTTTAACATTTAATCTTTTGACTGTAAATGACTGTTGGATGTGAATTATGACTTTGTCAACTAAAATAAGTGTGTTTAAAGTCATTTCTGTGCCTGAAACGGGTCAAAATTGAAGCTTTTGAGTAAGCAAAACTCTGTAAAAATGGCAATTTTGGTCACTCTGAGGGTTTAAAAAGTGGTCATTCAACATGAGGCACGATCCAATTGACATTTTGAATCATTTTTGGTACAGTCCAAAAAATCAATTTTCGGATGAAAAACGATGACTCCGGACATGTCGAACGATCCCAAAATGGTCAATATGGATGAAATTTTAACATTTAATCTTTTGACTGTAAATGACTGTTGGATGTGAAATATGACTTTGTCAACTAAAATAAGTGTGTTTAAAGTCATTTATGTGCCTCAAAGGGGTCAAAATTGAAGCTTTTGAGTAATCAAAACTCTGTAAAAATGGCAATTTTGGTCACTGTGAGGGTTTAAAAAGTGGTTATTCAACATGAGGCACGATCCAATTGACATTTTGAATCATTTTTGGTACAGTCCAAAAAATCAATTTTCGGATGAAAAACTATGACTCCTGACATGTCGAATGATCCCAAAATGATCAATATGGACGAAATTTTAACATTTAATCTTTTGACTGTAAATGACTGTTGGATGTGAATTATGACTTTGTCAACTAAAATAAGTGTGTTTAAAGTCATTTCCGTGCCTGAAATCGGTCAAAATTGAAGCTTTGGAGTAAGCAAAACTCTTTAAAATTGGCAATTTTGGTCACTGTGAGGGTTTAAAAAGTGGTTATTTAACATGAGGCACGATCCAATTGACATTTTGAATGATTTTTGGTACTGTCCAATTAATCAATTTTCGGATGAAAAACGATGACTCCGGACATGTCGAACGATCCCAAAATGGTCTATAATGATGAAATTTTAACTTTTAATCTTTTGACTGTAAATGACTGTTGGATGTGAATTATGACTTTGTCAACTAAAATAAGTGTGTTTAAAGTCATTTCTGTGCCTCAAAGGGGTCAAAATTGAAGCTTTTGAGTAATCAAAACTCTGTAAAAATGGCAATTTTGGTCACTGTGAGGGTTTAAAAAGTGGTTATTCAACATGAGGCACGATCCAATTGACATTTTGAATCATTTTTGGTACAGTCCAAAAAATCAATTTTCGGATGAAAAACGATGACTCCGGACATGCCAAACGATCCCAAAATGGTCAATATGGATGAAATTTTAACATTTAATCTTTTGACTGTAAATGACTGTTGGATGTGAATTATGACTTTGTCAACTAAAGTAAGTGTGTTTAAAGTCATTTCTGTGCCTCAAAGGGGTCAAAATTGAAGCTTTTGAGTAATCAAAACTCTGTAAAAATGGCAATTTTGGTCACTGTGAGGGTTTAAAAAGTGGTTATTCAACATGAGGCACGATCCAATTGCCATTTTGAATCATTTTTGGTACAGTTCAAAAAATCAATTTTCGGATGAAAAACGATGACTCCGGACATGTCGAACGATCCCAAAATGGTCAATATGGATGAAATTTTAACATTTAATCTTTTGACTCTAAATGACTGTTGGATGTGAATTATGACTTTGTCAACTAAAATAAGTGTGTTTAAAGTCATTTCTGTGCCTCAAAGAGGTCAAAATTGAAGCTTTTGAGTAATCAAAACTCTGTAAAAATGGCAATTTTGGTCACTGTGAGGGTTTAAAAAGTGGTTATTCAACATGAGGCACGATCCAATTGACATTTTGAATCATTTTTGGTACAGTCCAAAAAATCAATTTTCGGATGAAAAACGATGATGTCAAACGATCCCAAAATGGTCAATATGGATGAAATTTTAACATTTAATCTTTTGACTGTAAATGACTGTTGGATGTGAATTATGACTTTGTCAACTAAAATAAGTGTGTTTAAAGTCATTTCTGTGCCTGAAATGGGTCAAAATTGAAGCTTTTGAGTAAGCAAAACTCTGTAAAATTGGCAATTTTGGTCACTGTGAGGGTTTAAAAAGTGGTTATTCAACATGAGGCACGATCCAATTGCCATTTTGAATCAATTTTTGGTACAGTCCAAAAAATCAATTTTCGGATGAAAAACGATGACTCCGGACATGTCGAACGATCCCAAAATGGTCAATATGGATGAAATTTTGACATTTAATCTGTTGACTGTAAATGACTGTTGGATGTGAATTATGACTTTGTCAACTAAAATAAGTGTGTTTAAAGTCATTTCTGTGCCTCAAAGGGGTCAAAATTGAAGCTTTTGAGTAATCAAAACTCTGTAAAAATGGCAATTTTGGTCACTGTGAGGGTTTAAAAAGTGGTTATTCAACATGAGGCACGATCCAATTGACATTTTGAATGATTTTTGGTACAGTCTAAAAAATCAATTTTCGGATGAAAAACGATGACTCCGGACATGTCGAACGATCCCAAAATGGTCAATATGGATGAAATTTTAACATTTAATCTTTTGACTGTAAATGACTGTTGGATGTGAATTATGACTTTGTCAACTAAAATAAGTGTGTTTAAAGTCATTTCTGTGCCTCAAAATTGAAGCTTTTGAGTAATCAAAACTCTGTAAAAATGGCAATTTTTGTCACTGTGAGGGTTTAAAAAGTGGTTATTCAACATGAGGCACGATCCAATTGACATTTTGAATCATTTTTGGTACAGTCCAAAAAAATCAATTTTCGGATGAAAAACGATGACTCCGGACATGCCAAACGATCCCAAAATGGTCAATATGGATGAAATTTTAACATTTAATCCTTTGACTGTAAATGACTGTTGGATGTGAATTATGACTTTGTCAACTAAAATAAGTGTGTTTAAAGTCATTTCTGTGCCTCAAAGGGGTCAAAATTGAAGCTTTTGAGTAATCAAAACTCTGTAAAAATGGCAATTTTGGTCACTGTGAGGGTTTAAAAAGTGGTTATTCAACATGAGGCACGATCCAATTGACATTTTGAATCATTTCTGGTACAGTCCAAAAAATCAATTTTCGGATGAAAAACGATGACTCCGGACATGCCGAACGATCCCAAAATGGTCCATATGGATGAAATTTTAACATTTAATCTTTTGACTATAAATGACTGTTGGATGTGAATTATGACTTTGTCAACTAAAATAAGTGTGTTTAAAGTCATTTCTGTGTCTCAAAGGGGTCAAAATTGAAGCTTTTGAGTAATCAAAACTCTGTAAAAATGGCAATTTTGGTCACTCTGAGGGTTTAAAAAGTGGTTATTCAACATGAGGCACGATCCAATTGCCATTTTGAATCATTTTTGGTACAGTCCAAAAAATCAATTTTCGGATGAAAAACGATGACTCCGGACATGTCGAACGATCCCAAAATGGTCTATAATGATGAAATTTTAACATTTAATCTTTTGACTGTAAATGACTGTTGGATGTGAATTATGACTTTGTCAACTAAAATAAGTGTGTTTAAAGTCATTTCTGTGCCTCAAAGGGATCACAATTGAAGCTTTTGAGTAATCAAAACTCTGTAAAAATGGCAATTTTGGTCACTGTGAGGGTTTAAAAAGTGGTTATTCAACATGAGGCACGATCCAATTGACATTTTGAATCATTTTTGGTACAGTCCAAAAAATCAATTTTCGGATGAAAAACGATGACTCCGGACATGCCAAACATTCCCAAAATGGTCAATATGGATGAAATTTTAACATTTAATCTTTTGACTGTAAATGACTGTTGGATGTGAATTATGACTTTGTCAACTCAAATAAGTGTGTTTAAAGTCATTTCTGTGCCTGAAACGGGTCAAAATTGAAGCTTTTGAGTAAGCAAAACTCTGTAAAAATGGCAATTTTGGTCACTCTGAGGGTTTAAAAAGTGGTAATTCAACATGAGGCACGATCCAATTGACATTTTGAATCATTTTTGGTACAGTCCAAAAAATCAATTTTCGGATGAAAAACGATGACTCCTGACATGTCGAATGATCCCAAAAAGGTCAATATGGACGAAATTTTAACATTTAATCTTTTGACTGTAAATGACTGTTGGGTGTGAATTATGACTTTGTCAACTAAAATAAGTGTGTTTAAAGTCATTTCTGTGCCTCATGGGGTCAAAATTGAAGCTTTTGAGTAATCAAAACTCTGTAAAAATGGCAATTTTGGTCACTGTGAGGGTTTAAAAAGTGGTCATTCAACATGAGGCACGATCCAATTGACATTTTGAATCATTTTTGGTACAGTCCAAAAAATCAATTTTCGGATGAAAAACGATGACTCCGGACATGTCAAACGATCCCAAAATGGTCAATATGGATGAAATTTTAACATTTAATCTTTTGACTGTAAATGACTGTTGTATGTGAATTATGACTTTGTCAACTAAAATAAGTGTGTTTAAAGTCATTTCTGTGCCTGAAATGGGTCAAAATTGAAGCTTTTGAGTAATCAAAACTCTGTAAAAATGGCAATTTTGGTCACTGTGAGGGTTTAAAAAGTGGTTATTCAACATGAGGCACGATCCAATTGACATTTTGAATCATTTTTGGTACAGTCCAAAAAATCAATTTTCGGATGAAAAACGATGACTCCGGACATGCCGAACGATCCCAAAATGGTCAATATGGATGAAATTTTAACATTTAATCTTTTGACTGAAATTACTGTTGGATGTGAATTATGACTTTGTCAACTAAAATAAGTGTGTTTAAAGTCATTTCTGTGCCTGAAATGGGTCAAAATTGAAGCTTTTGAGTAAGCAAAACTCTGTAAAATTGGCAATTTTGGTCACTGTGAGGGTTTAAAAAGTGGTTATTCAACATGAGGCACGATCCAATTGACATTTTGAATGATTTTTGGTACAGTCCAAAAAATCAATTTTCGGATGAAAAACGATGACTCCGGACATGTCGAACGATCCCAAAATGGTCAATATGGATGAAATTTTAACATTTAATCTTTTGACTGTAAATGACTGTTGTATGTGAATTATGACTTTGTCAACTAAAATAAGTGTGTTTAAAGTCATTTCTGTGCCTCAAAGGGGTCAAAATTGAAGCTTTTGAGTAATCAAAACTCTGTAAAAATGGCAATTTTGGTCACTGTGAGGGTTTAAAAAGTGGTTATTCAACATGAGGCACGATCCAATTGACATTTTGAATCATTTCTGGTACAGTCCAAAAAATCAATTTTCGGATGAAAAACGATGACTCCGGACATGCCGAACGATCCCAAAATGGTCAATATGGATGAAATTTTAACATTTAATCTTTTGACTGTAAATGACTGTTGGATGTGAATTATGACTTTGTCAACTAAAATAAGTGTGTTTAAAGTCATTTCTGTGCCTCAAAGGGGTCAAAATTGAAGCTTTTGAGTAATCAAAACTCTGTAAAAATGGCAATTTTGGTCACTGTGAGGGTTTAAAAAGTGGTTATTCAACATGAGGCACGATCCAATTGACATTTTGAATCATTTTTGGTACATTCCAAAAAATCAATTTTCGGATGAAAAACGATGACTCCTGACATGTCGAATGATCCCAAAATGGTCAATATGGACGAAATTTTTACATTTATTCTTTTGACTGTAAATGACTGTTGGATGTGAATTATGACTTTGTCAACTAAAATAAGTGTGTTTAAAGTCATTTCCGTGCCTGAAATGGGTCAAAATTGAAGCTTTTGAGTAAGCAAAACTCTTTAAAATTGGCAATTTTGGTCACTGTGAGGGTTTAAAAAGTGGTTATTCAACATGAGGCACGATCCAATTGACATTTTGAATGATTTTTGGTACTGTCCAAAAACTCAATTTTCGGATGAAAAACGATGACTCCGGACATGTCGAACGATCCCAAAATGGTCAATATGGATGAAATTTTAACATTTAATCTTTTGACTGTAAATGACTGTTGGATGTGAATTATGACTTTGTCAACTAAAATAAGTGTGTTTAAAGTCATTTCTGTGCCTCAAAGGGGTCAAAATTGAAGCTTTTGAGTAATCAAAACTCTGTAAAAATGGCAATTTTGGTCACTGTGAGGGTTTAAAAAGTGGTTATTCAACATGAGGCACGATCCAATTGACATTTTGAATCATTTTTGGTACAGTCCAAAAAATCAATTTTCGGATGAAAAACGATGACTCCGGACATGCCAAACGATCCCAAAATGGTCAATATGGATGAAATTTTAACATTTAATCTTCTGACTGTAAATGACTGTTGGATGTGAATTATGACTTTGTCAACTAAAGTAAGTGTGATTAAAGTCATTTCTGTGCCTCAAAGGGGTCAAAATTGAAGCTTTTGAGTAATCAAAACTCTGTAAAAATGGCAATTTTTTGGTCACTGTGAGGGTTTAAAAAGTGGTTATTCAACATGAGGCACGATCCAATTGCCATTTTGAATCATTTTTGGTACAGTTCAAAAAATCAATTTTCGGATGAAAAACGATGACTCCGGACATGTCGAACGATCCCAAAATGGTCAATATGGATGAAATTTTAACATTTAATCTTTTGACTCTAAATGACTGTTGGATGTGAATTATGACTTTGTCAACTAAAATAAGTGTGTTTAAAGTCATTTCTGTGCCTCAAAGAGGTCAAAATTGAAGCTTTTGAGTAATCAAAACTCTGTAAAAATGGCAATTTTGGTCACTGTGAGGGTTTAAAAAGTGGTTATTCAACATGAGGCACGATCCAATTGACATTTTGAATCATTTTTGGTACAGTCCAAAAAATCAATTTTCGGATGAAAAACGATGACTCCGGACATGTCAAACGATCCCAAAATGGTCAATATGGATGAAATTTTAACATTTAATCTTTTGACTGTAAATGACTGTTGGATGTGAATTATGACTTTGTCAACTAAAATAAGTGTGTTTAAAGTCATTTCTGTGCCTGAAATGGGTCAAAATTGAAGCTTTTGAGTAAGCAAAACTCTGTAAAATTGGCAATTTTGGTCACTGTGAGGGTTTAAAAAGTGGTTATTCAACATGAGGCACGATCCAATTGCCATTTTGAATCAATTTTTGGTACAGTCCAAAAAATCAATTTTCGGATGAAAAACGATGACTCCGGACATGTCGAACGATCCCAAAATGGTCAATATGGATGAAATTTTGACATTTAATCTGTTGACTGTAAATGACTGTTGGATGTGAATTATGACTTTGTCAACTAAAATAAGTGTGTTTAAAGTCATTTCTGTGCCTCAAAGGGGTCAAAATTGAAGCTTTTGAGTAATCAAAACTCTGTAAAAATGGCAATTTTGGTCACTGTGAGGGTTTAAAAAGTGGTTATTCAACATGAGGCACGATCCAATTGACATTTTGAATCATTTTTGGTACAGTCCAAAAAATCAATTTTCGGATGAAAAACGATGACTCCGGACATGCCGAACGATCCCAAAATGGTCAATATGGATGAAATTTTAACATTTAATCTTTTGACTGAAATGACTGTTGGATGTGAATTATGACTTTGTCAACTAAAATAAGTGTGTTTAAAGTCATTTCTGTGCCTGAAATGGGTCAAAATTGAAGCTTTTGAGTAAGCAAAACTCTGTAAAATTGGCAATTTTGGTCACTGTGAGGGTTTAAAAAGTGGTTATTCAACATGAGGCACGATCCAATTGACATTTTGAATGATTTTTGGTACAGTCCAAAAAATCAATTTTCGGATGAAAAACGATGACTCCGGACATATCGAACAATCCCAAAATGGTCAATATGGATGAAATTTTAACATTTAATCTTTTGACTGTAAATGACTGTTGTATGTGAATTATGACTTTGTCAACTAAAATAAGTGTGTTTAAAGTCATTTCTGTGCCTCAAAGGGGTCAAAATTGAAGCTTTTGAGTAATCAAAACTCTGTAAAAATGGCAATTTTGGTCACTGTGAGGGTTTAAAAAGTGGTTATTCAACATGAGGCACGATCCAATTGACATTTTGAATCATTTCTGGTACAGTCCAAAAAATCAATTTTCGGATGAAAAACGATGACTCCGGACATGCCGAACGATCCCAAAATGGTCAATATGGATGAAATTTTAACATTTAATCTTTTGACTGTAAATGACTGTTGGATGTGAATTATGACTTTGTCAACTAAAATAAGTGTGTTTAAAGTCATTTATGTGCCTCAAAGGGGTCAAAATTGAAGCTTTTGAGTAATCAAAACTCTGTAAAAATGGCAATTTTGGTCACTGTGAGGGTTTAAAAAGTGGTTATTCAACATGAGGCACGATCCAATTGACATTTTGAATCATTTTTGGTACAGTCCAAAAAATCAATTTTCGGATGAAAAACGATGACTCCGGAGATGTCGAACGATCCCAAAATGGTCAATATGGATGAAATTTTAACATTTAATCTTTTGACTGTAAATGACTGTTGGATGTGAATTATGACTTTGTCAACTAAAATAAGTGTGTTTAAAGTCATTTCTGTGCCTCAAAGAGGTCAAAATTGAAGCTTTTGAGTAATCAAAACTCTGTAAAAATGGCAATTTTGGTCACTGTGAGGGTTTAAAAAGTGGTTATTCAACATGAGGCACGATCCAATTGACATTTTGAATCATTTTTGGTACAGTCCAAAAAATCAATTTTCGGATGAAAAACGATGACTCCGGACATGTCAAACGATCCCAAAATGGTCAATATGGATGAAATTTTAACATTTAATCTTTTGACTGTAAATGACTGTTGGATGTGAATTATGACTTTGTCAACTAAAATAAGTGTGTTTAAAGTCATTTCTGTGCCTGAAATGGGTCAAAATTGAAGCTTTTGAGTAAGCAAAACTCTGTAAAATTGGCAATTTTGGTCACTGTGAGGGTTTAAAAAGTGGTTATTCAACATGAGGCACGATCCAATTGACATTTTGAATGATTTTTGGTACAGTCTAAAAAATCAATTTTCGGATGAAAAACGATGACTCCGGACATGTCGAACGATCCCAAAATGGTCAATATGGATGAAATTTAAACATTTAATCTTTTGACTGTAAATGACTGTTGGATGTGAATTATGACTTTGTCAACTAAAATAAGTGTGTTTAAAGTCATTTCTGTGCCTCAAAATTGAAGCTTTTGAGTAATCAAAACTCTGTAAAAATGGCAATTTTGGTCACTGTGAGGGTTTAAAAAGTGGTTATTCAACATGAGGCACGATCCAATTGACATTTTGAATCATTTTTGGTACAGTCCAAAAAATCAATTTTCGGATGAAAAACGATGACTCCGGACATGCCAAACGATCCCAAAATGGTCAATATGGATGAAATTTTAACATTTAATCCTTTGACTGTAAATGACTGTTGGATGTGAATTATGACTTTGTCAACTAAAATAAGTGTGTTTAAAGTCATTTCTGTGCCTCAAAGGGGTCAAAATTGAAGCTTTTGAGTAATCAAAACTCTGTAAAAATGGCAATTTTGGTCACTGTGAGGGTTTAAAAAGTGGTTATTCAACATGAGGCACGATCCAATTGACATTTTGAATCATTTCTGGTACAGTCCAAAAAATCAATTTTCGGATGAAAAACGATGACTCCGGACATGCCGAACGATCCCAAAATGGTCCATATGGATGAAATTTTAACATTTAATCTTTTGACTATAAATGACTGTTGGATGTGAATTATGACTTTGTCAACTAAAATAAGTGTGTTTAAAGTCATTTCTGTGTCTCAAAGGGGTCAAAATTGAAGCTTTTGAGTAATCAAAACTCTGTAAAAATGGCAATTTTGGTCACTCTGAGGGTTTAAAAAGTGGTTATTCAACATGAGGCACGATCCAATTGCCATTTTGAATCATTTTTGGTACAGTCCAAAAAATCAATTTTCGGATGAAAAACGATGACTCCGGACATGTCGAACGATCCCAAAATGGTCTATAATGATGAAATTTTAACATTTAATCTTTTGACTGTAAATGACTGTTGGATGTGAATTATGACTTTGTCAACTAAAATAAGTGTGTTTAAAGTCATTTCTGTGCCTCAAAGGGATCACAATTGAAGCTTTTGAGTAATCAAAACTCTGTAAAAATGGCAATTTTGGTCACTGTGAGGGTTTAAAAAGTGGTTATTCAACATGAGGCACGATCCAATTGACATTTTGAATTATTTTTGGTACAGTCCAAAAAATCAATTTTCGGATGAAAAACGATGACTCCGGACATGCCAAACATTCCCAAAATGGTCAATATGGATGAAATTTTAACATTTAATCTTTTGACTGTAAATGACTGTTGGATGTGAATTATGACTTTGTCAACTCAAATAAGTGTGTTTAAAGTCATTTCTGTGCCTGAAACGGGTCAAAATTGAAGCTTTTGAGTAAGCAAAACTCTGTAAAAATGGCAATTTTGGTCACTCTGAGGGTTTAAAAAGTGGTAATTCAACATGAGGCACGATCCAATTGACATTTTGAATCATTTTTGGTACAGTCCAAAAAATCAATTTTCGGATGAAAAACGATGACTCCTGACATGTCGAATGATCCCAAAAAGGTCAATATGGACGAAATTTTAACATTTAATCTTTTGACTGTAAATGACTGTTGGGTGTGAATTATGACTTTGTCAACTAAAATAAGTGTGTTTAAAGTCATTTCTGTGCCTCAAAGGGGTCAAAATTGAAGCTTTTGAGTAATCAAAACTCTGTAAAAATGGCAATTTTGGTCACTGTGAGGGTTTAAAAAGTGGTCATTCAACATGAGGCACGATCCAATTGACATTTTGAATCATTTTTGGTACAGTCCAAAAAATCAATTTTCGGATGAAAAACGATGACTCCGGACATGTCAAACGATCCCAAAATGGTCAATATGGATGAAATTTTAACATTTAATCTTTTGACTGTAAATGACTGTTGGATGTGAATTATGACTTTGTCAACTAAAATAAGTGTGTTTAAAGTCATTTCTGTGCCTGAAATGGGTCAAAATTGAAGCTTTTGAGTAAGCAAAACTCTGTAAAATTGGCAATTTTGGTCACTGTGAGGGTTTAAAAAGTGGTTATTCAACATGAGGCACGATCCAATTGCCATTTTGAATCAATTTTTGGTACAGTCCAAAAAATCAATTTTCGGATGAAAAACGATGACTCCGGACATGTCGAACGATCCCAAAATGGTCAATATGGATGAAATTTTGACATTTAATCTGTTGACTGTAAATGACTGTTGGATGTGAATTATGACTTTGTCAACTAAAATAAGTGTGTTTAAAGTCATTTCTGTGCCTCAAAGGGGTCAAAATTGAAGCTTTTGAGTAATCAAAACTCTGTAAAAATGGCAATTTTGGTCACTGTGAGGGTTTAAAAAGTGGTTATTCAACATGAGGCACGATCCAATTGACATTTTGAATCATTTTTGGTACAGTCCAAAAAATCAATTTTCGGATGAAAAACGATGACTCCGGACATGCCGAACGATCCCAAAATGGTCAATATGGATGAAATTTTAACATTTAATCTTTTGACTGAAATGACTGTTGGATGTGAATTATGACTTTGTCAACTAAAATAAGTGTGTTTAAAGTCATTTCTGTGCCTGAAATGGGTCAAAATTGAAGCTTTTGAGTAAGCAAAACTCTGTAAAATTGGCAATTTTGGTCACTGTGAGGGTTTAAAAAGTGGTTATTCAACATGAGGCACGATCCAATTGACATTTTGAATGATTTTTGGTACAGTCCAAAAAATCAATTTTCGGATGAAAAACGATGACTCCGGACATGTCGAACGATCCCAAAATGGTCAATATGGATGAAATTTTAACATTTAATCTTTTGACTGTAAATGACTGTTGTATGTGAATTATGACTTTGTCAACTAAAATACGTGTGTTTAAAGTCATTTCTGTGCTTCAAAGGGGTCAAAATTGAAGCTTTTGAGTAATCAAAACTCTGTAAAAATGGCAATTTTGGTCACTGTGAGGGTTTAAAAAGTGGTTATTCAACATGAGGCACGATCCAATTGACATTTTGAATCATTTCTGGTACAGTCCAAAAAATCAATTTTCGGATGAAAAACGATGACTCCGGACATGCCGAACGATCCCAAAATGGTCAATATGGATGAAATTTTAACATTTAATCTTTTGACTGTAAATGACTGTTGGATGTGAATTATGACTTTGTCAACTAAAATAAGTGTGTTTAAAGTCATTTCTGTGCCTGAAATGGGTCAAAATTGAAGCTTTTGAGTAAGCAAAACTCTGTAAAATTGGCAATTTTGGTCACTGTGAGGGTTTAAAAAGTGGTTATTCAACATGAGGCACGATCCAATTGACATTTTGAATGATTTTTGGTACAGTCCAAAAAATCAATTTTCGGATGAAAAACGATGACTCCGGACATGTCGAACGATCCCAAAATGGTCAATATGGATGAAATTTTAACATTTAATCTTTTGACTGTAAATGACTGTTGTATGTGAATTATGACTTTGTCAACTAAAATAAGTGTGTTTAAAGTCATTTCTGTGCCTCAAAGGGGTCAAAATTGAAGCTTTTGAGTAATCAAAACTCTGTAAAAATGGCAATTTTGGTCACTGTGAGGGTTTAAAAAATGGTTATTCAACATGAGGCACGATCCAATTGACATTTTGAATCATTTCTGGTACAGTCCAAAAAATCAATTTTCGGATGAAAAACGATGACTCCGGACATGCCGAACGATCCCAAAATGGTCAATATGGATGAAATTTTAACATTTAATCTTTTGACTGTAAATGACTGTTGGATGTGAATTATGACTTTGTCAACTAAAATAAGTGTGTTTAAAGTCATTTCTGTGCCTCAAAGGGGTCAAAATTGAAGCTTTTGAGTAATCAAAACTCTGTAAAAATGGCAATTTTGGTCACTGTGAGGGTTTAAAAAGTGGTTATTCAACATGAGGCACGATCCAATTGACATTTTGAATCATTTTTGGTACATTCCAAAAAATCAATTTTCGGATGAAAAACGATGACTCCTGACATGTCGAATGATCCCAAAATGGTCAATATGGACGAAATTTTTACATTTATTCTTTTGACTGTAAATGACTGTTGGATGTGAATTATGACTTTGTCAACTAAAATAAGTGTGTTTAAAGTCATTTCCGTGCCTGAAATGGGTCAAAATTGAAGCTTTTGAGTAAGCAAAACTCTTTAAAATTGGCAATTTTGGTCACTGTGAGGGTTTAAAAAGTGGTTATTCAACATGAGGCACGATCCAATTGACATTTTGAATGATTTTTGGTACTGTCCAAAAACTCAATTTTCGGATGAAAAACGATGACTCCGGACATGTCGAACGATCCCAAAATGGTCAATATGGATGAAATTTTAACATTTAATCTTTTGACTGTAAATGACTGTTGGATGTGAATTATGACTTTGTCAACTAAAATAAGTGTGTTTAAAGTCATTTCTGTGCCTCAAAGGGGTCAAAATTGAAGCTTTTGAGTAATCAAAACTCTGTAAAAATGGCAATTTTGGTCACTGTGAGGGTTTAAAAAGTGGTTATTCAACATGAGGCACGATCCAATTGACATTTTGAATCATTTTTGGTACAGTCCAAAAAATCAATTTTCGGATGAAAAACGATGACTCCGGAGATGTCGAACGATCCCAAAATGGTCAATATGGATGAAATTTTAACATTTAATCTTTTGACTGTAAATGACTGTTGGATGTGAATTATGACTTTGTCAACTAAAATAAGTGTGTTTAAAGTCATTTCTGTGCCTCAAAGAGGTCAAAATTGAAGCTTTTGAGTAATCAAAACTCTGTAAAAATGGCAATTTTGGTCACTGTGAGGGTTTAAAAAGTGGTTATTCAACATGAGGCACGATCCAATTGACATTTTGAATCATTTTTGGTACATTCCAAAAAATCAATTTTCGGATGAAAAACGATGACTCCTGACATGTCGAATGATCCCAAAATGGTCAATATGGACGAAATTTTTACATTTATTCTTTTGACTGTAAATGACTGTTGGATGTGAATTATGACTTTGTCAACTAAAATAAGTGTGTTTAAAGTCATTTCCGTGCCTGAAATGGGTCAAAATTGAAGCTTTTGAGTAAGCAAAACTCTGTAAAAATGGCAATTTTGGTCACTGTGAGGGTTTAAAAAGTGGTTATTCAACATGAGGCACGATCCAATTGACATTTTGAATCATTTTTGGTACAGTCCAAAAAATCAATTTTCGGATGAAAAACGATGACTCCGGACATGCCAAACGATCCCAAAATGGTCAATATGGATGAAATTTTAACATTTAATCTTCTGACTGTAAATGACTGTTGGATGTGAATTATGACTTTGTCAACTAAAGTAAGTGTGATTAAAGTCATTTCTGTGCCTCAAAGGGGTCAAAATTGAAGCTTTTGAGTAATCAAAACTCTGTAAAAATGGCAATTTTGGTCACTGTGAGGGTTTAAAAAGTGGTTATTCAACATGAGGCACGATCCAATTGCCATTTTGAATCATTTTTGGTACAGTTCAAAAAATCAATTTTCGGATGAAAAACGATGACTCCGGACATGTCGAACGATCCCAAAATGGTCAATATGGATGAAATTTTAACATTTAATCTTTTGACTCTAAATGACTGTTGGATGTGAATTATGACTTTGTCAACTAAAATAAGTGTGTTTAAAGTCATTTCTGTGCCTCAAAGAGGTCAAAATTGAAGCTTTTGAGTAATCAAAACTCTGTAAAAATGGCAATTTTGGTCACTGTGAGGGTTTAAAAAGTGGTTATTCAACATGAGGCACGATCCAATTGACATTTTGAATCATTTTTGGTACAGTCCAAAAAATCAATTTTCGGATGAAAAACGATGACTCCGGACATGTCAAACGATCCCAAAATGGTCAATATGGATGAAATTTTAACATTTAATCTTTTGACTGTAAATGACTGTTGGATGTGAATTATGACTTTGTCAACTAAAATAAGTGTGTTTAAAGTCATTTCTGTGCCTGAAATGGGTCAAAATTGAAGCTTTTGAGTAAGCAAAACTCTGTAAAATTGGCAATTTTGGTCACTGTGAGGGTTTAAAAAGTGGTTATTCAACATGAGGCACGATCCAATTGACATTTTGAATCATTTTTGGTACAGTCCAAAAAATCAATTTTCGGATGAAAAACGATGACTCCGGACATGCCGAACGATCCCAAAATGGTCAATATGGATGAAATTTTAACATTTAATCTTTTGACTGAAATGACTGTTGGATGTGAATTATGACTTTGTCAACTAAAATAAGTGTGTTTAAAGTCATTTCTGTGCCTGAAATGGGTCAAAATTGAAGCTTTTGAGTAAGCAAAACTCTGTAAAATTGGCAATTTTGGTCACTGTGAGGGTTTAAAAAGTGGTTATTCAACATGAGGCACGATCCAATTGACATTTTGAATGATTTTTGGTACAGTCCAAAAAATCAATTTTCGGATGAAAAACGATGACTCCGGACATATCGAACGATCCCAAAATGGTCAATATGGATGAAATTTTAACATTTAATCTTTTGACTGTAAATGACTGTTGTATGTGAATTATGACTTTGTCAACTAAAATAAGTGTGTTTAAAGTCATTTCTGTGCCTCAAAGGGGTCAAAATTGAAGCTTTTGAGTAATCAAAACTCTGTAAAAATGGCAATTTTGGTCACTGTGAGGGTTTAAAAAGTGGTTATTCAACATGAGGCACGATCCAATTGACATTTTGAATCATTTCTGGTACAGTCCAAAAAATCAATTTTCGGATGAAAAACGATGACTCCGGACATGCCGAACGATCCCAAAATGGTCAATATGGATGAAATTTTAACATTTAATCTTTTGACTGTAAATGACTGTTGGATGTGAATTATGACTTTGTCAACTAAAATAAGTGTGTTTAAAGTCATTTATGTGCCTCAAAGGGGTCAAAATTGAAGCTTTTGAGTAATCAAAACTCTGTAAAAATGGCAATTTTGGTCACTGTGAGGGTTTAAAAAGTGGTTATTCAACATGAGGCACGATCCAATTGACATTTTGAATCATTTTTGGTACAGTCCAAAAAATCCATTTTCGGATGAAAAACGATGACTCCGGAGATGTCGAACGATCCCAAAATGGTCAATATGGATGAAATTTTAACATTTAATCTTTTGACTGTAAATGACTGTTGGATGTGAATTATGACTTTGTCAACTAAAATAAGTGTGTTTAAAGTCATTTCTGTGCCTGAAACGGGTCAAAATTGAAGCTTTTGAGTAAGCAAAACTCTGTAAAAATGGCAATTTTGGTCACTCTGAGGGTTTAAAAAGTGGTCATTCAACATGAGGCACGATCCAATTGACATTTTGAATCATTTTTGGTACAGTCCAAAAAATCAATTTTCGGATGAAAAACGATGACTCCGGACATGTCGAACGATCCCAAAATGGTCAATATGGATGAAATTTTGACATTTAATCTGTTGACTGTAAATGACTGTTGGATGTGAATTATGACTTTGTCAACTAAAATAAGTGTGTTTAAAGTCATTTCTGTGCCTCAAAGGGGTCAAAATTGAAGCTTTTGAGTAATCAAAACTCTGTAAAAATGGCAATTTTGGTCACTGTGAGGGTTTAAAAAGTGGTTATTCAACATGAGGCACGATCCAATTGACATTTTGAATCATTTTTGGTACAGTCCAAAAAATCAATTTTCGGATGAAAAACGATGACTCCGGACATGCCGAACGATCCCAAAATGGTCAATATGGATGAAATTTTAACATTTAATCTTTTGACTGAAATGACTGTTGGATGTGAATTATGACTTTGTCAACTAAAATAAGTGTGTTTAAAGTCATTTCTGTGCCTGAAATGGGTCAAAATTGAAGCTTTTGAGTAAGCAAAACTCTGTAAAATTGGCAATTTTGGTCACTGTGAGGGTTTAAAAAGTGGTTATTCAACATGAGGCACGATCCAATTGACATTTTGAATGATTTTTGGTACAGTCCAAAAAATCAATTTTCGGATGAAAAACGATGACTCCGGACATATCGAACGATCCCAAAATGGTCAATATGGATGAAATTTTAACATTTAATCTTTTGACTGTAAATGACTGTTGTATGTGAATTATGACTTTGTCAACTAAAATAAGTGTGTTTAAAGTCATTTCTGTGCCTCAAAGGGGTCAAAATTGAAGCTTTTGAGTAATCAAAACTCTGTAAAAATGGCAATTTTGGTCACTGTGAGGGTTTAAAAAGTGGTTATTCAACATGAGGCACGATCCAATTGACATTTTGAATCATTTCTGGTACAGTCCAAAAAATCAATTTTCGGATGAAAAACGATGACTCCGGACATGCCGAACGATCCCAAAATGGTCAATATGGATGAAATTTTAACATTTAATCTTTTGACTGTAAATGACTGTTGGATGTGAATTATGACTTTGTCAACTAAAATAAGTGTGTTTAAAGTCATTTATGTGCCTCAAAGGGGTCAAAATTGAAGCTTTTGAGTAATCAAAACTCTGTAAAAATGGCAATTTTGGTCACTGTGAGGGTTTAAAAAGTGGTTATTCAACATGAGGCACGATCCAATTGACATTTTGAATCATTTTTGGTACAGTCCAAAAAATCAATTTTCGGATGAAAAACGATGACTCCGGAGATGTCGAACGATCCCAAAATGGTCAATATGGATGAAATTTTAACATTTAATCTTTTGACTGTAAATGACTGTTGGATGTGAATTATGACTTTGTCAACTAAAATAAGTGTGTTTAAAGTCATTTCTGTGCCTCAAAGAGGTCAAAATTGAAGCTTTTGAGTAATCAAAACTCTGTAAAAATGGCAATTTTGGTCACTGTGAGGGTTTAAAAAGTGGTTATTCAACATGAGGCACGATCCAATTGACATTTTGAATCATTTTTGGTACAGTCCAAAAAATCAATTTTCGGATGAAAAACGATGACTCCGGACATGTCAAACGATCCCAAAATGGTCAATATGGATGAAATTTTAACATTTAATCTTTTGACTGTAAATGACTGTTGGATGTGAATTATGACTTTGTCAACTAAAATAAGTGTGTTTAAAGTCATTTCTGTGCCTGAAATGGGTCAAAATTGAAGCTTTTGAGTAAGCAAAACTCTGTAAAATTGGCAATTTTGGTCACTGTGAGGGTTTAAAAAGTGGTTATTCAACATGAGGCACGATCCAATTGCCATTTTGAATCAATTTTTGGTACAGTCCAAAAAATCAATTTTCGGATGAAAAACGATGACTCCGGACATGTCGAACGATCCCAAAATGGTCAATATGGATGAAATTTTGACATTTAATCTGTTGACTGTAAATGACTGTTGGATGTGAATTATGACTTTGTCAACTAAAATAAGTGTGTTTAAAGTCATTTCTGTGCCTCAAAGGGGTCAAAATTGAAGCTTTTGAGTAATCAAAACTCTGTAAAAATGGCAATTTTGGTCACTGTGAGGGTTTAAAAAGTGGTTATTCAACATGAGGCACGATCCAATTGACATTTTGAATGATTTTTGGTACAGTCTAAAAAATCAATTTTCGGATGAAAAACGATGACTCCGGACATGTCGAACGATCCCAAAATGGTCAATATGGATGAAATTTAAACATTTATTCTTTTGACTGTAAATGACTGTTGGATGTGAATTATGACTTTGTCAACTAAAATAAGTGTGTTTAAAGTCATTTCTGTGCCTCAAAATTGAAGCTTTTGAGTAATCAAAACTCTGTAAAAATGGCAATTTTGGTCACTGTGAGGGTTTAAAAAGTGGTTATTCAACATGAGGCACGATCCAATTGACATTTTGAATCATTTTTGGTACAGTCCAAAAAATCAATTTTCGGATGAAAAACGATGACTCCGGACATGCCAAACGATCCCAAAATGGTCAATATGGATGAAATTTTAACATTTAATCCTTTGACTGTAAATGACTGTTGGATGTGAATTATGACTTTGTCAACTAAAATAAGTGTGTTTAAAGTCATTTCTGTGCCTCAAAGGGGTCAAAATTGAAGCTTTTGAGTAATCAAAACTCTGTAAAAATGGCAATTTTGGTCACTGTGAGGGTTTAAAAAGTGGTTATTCAACATGAGGCACGATCCAATTGACATTTTGAATCATTTCTGGTACAGTCCAAAAAATCAATTTTCGGATGAAAAACGATGACTCCGGACATGCCGAACGATCCCAAAATGGTCCATATGGATGAAATTTTAACATTTAATCTTTTGACTATAAATGACTGTTGGATGTGAATTATGACTTTGTCAACTAAAATAAGTGTGTTTAAAGTCATTTCTGTGTCTCAAAGGGGTCAAAATTGAAGCTTTTGAGTAATCAAAACTCTGTAAAAATGGCAATTTTGGTCACTCTGAGGGTTTAAAAAGTGGTTATTCAACATGAGGCACGATCCAATTGCCATTTTGAATCATTTTTGGTACAGTCCAAAAAATCAATTTTCGGATGAAAAACGATGACTCCGGACATGTCGAACGATCCCAAAATGGTCTATAATGATGAAATTTTAACATTTAATCTTTTGACTGTAAATGACTGTTGGATGTGAATTATGACTTTGTCAACTAAAATAAGTGTGTTTAAAGTCATTTCTGTGCCTCAAAGGGATCACAATTGAAGCTTTTGAGTAATCAAAACTCTGTAAAAATGGCAATTTTGGTCACTGTGAGGGTTTAAAAAGTGGTTATTCAACATGAGGCACGATCCAATTGACATTTTGAATCATTTTTGGTACAGTCCAAAAAATCAATTTTCGGATGAAAAACGATGACTCCGGACATGCCAAACATTCCCAAAATGGTCAATATGGATGAAATTTTAACATTTAATCTTTTGACTGTAAATGACTGTTGGATGTGAATTATGACTTTGTCAACTCAAATAAGTGTGTTTAAAGTCATTTCTGTGCCTGAAACGGGTCAAAATTGAAGCTTTTGAGTAAGCAAAACTCTGTAAAAATGGCAATTTTGGTCACTCTGAGGGTTTAAAAAGTGGTAATTCAACATGAGGCACGATCCAATTGACATTTTGAATCATTTTTGGTACAGTCCAAAAAATCAATTTTCGGATGAAAAACGATGACTCCTGACATGTCGAATGATCCCAAAAAGGTCAATATGGACGAAATTTTAACATTTAATCTTTTGACTGTAAATGACTGTTGGGTGTGAATTATGACTTTGTCAACTAAAATAAGTGTGTTTAAAGTCATTTCTGTGCCTCAAAGGGGTCAAAATTGAAGCTTTTGAGTAATCAAAACTCTGTAAAAATGGCAATTTTGGTCACTGTGAGGGTTTAAAAAGTGGTCATTCAACATGAGGCACGATCCAATTGACATTTTGAATCATTTTTGGTACAGTCCAAAAAATCAATTTTCGGATGAAAAACGATGACTCCGGACATGTCAAACGATCCCAAAATGGTCAATATGGATGAAATTTTAACATTTAATCTTTTGACTGTAAATGACTGTTGGATGTGAATTATGACTTTGTCAACTAAAATAAGTGTGTTTAAAGTCATTTCTGTGCCTGAAATGGGTCAAAATTGAAGCTTTTGAGTAAGCAAAACTCTGTAAAATTGGCAATTTTGGTCACTGTGAGGGTTTAAAAAGTGGTTATTCAACATGAGGCACGATCCAATTGACATTTTGAATGATTTTTGGTACAGTCTAAAAAATCAATTTTCGGATGAAAAACGATGACTCCGGACATGTCGAACGATCCCAAAATGGTCAATATGGATGAAATTTAAACATTTAATCTTTTGACTGTAAATGACTGTTGGATGTGAATTATGACTTTGTCAACTAAAATAAGTGTGTTTAAAGTCATTTCTGTGCCTCAAAATTGAAGCTTTTGAGTAATCAAAACTCTGTAAAAATGGCAATTTTGGTCACTGTGAGGGTTTAAAAAGTGGTTATTCAACATGAGGCACGATCCAATTGACATTTTGAATCATTTTTGGTACAGTCCAAAAAATCAATTTTCGGATGAAAAACGATGACTCCGGACATGCCAAACGATCCCAAAATGGTCAATATGGATGAAATTTTAACATTTAATCCTTTGACTGTAAATGACTGTTGGATGTGAATTATGACTTTGTCAACTAAAATAAGTGTGTTTAAAGTCATTTCTGTGCCTCAAAGGGGTCAAAATTGAAGCTTTTGAGTAATCAAAACTCTGTAAAAATGGCAATTTTGGTCACTGTGAGGGTTTAAAAAGTGGTTATTCAACATGAGGCACGATCCAATTGACATTTTGAATCATTTCTGGTACAGTCCAAAAAATCAATTTTCGGATGAAAAACGATGACTCCGGACATGCCGAACGATCCCAAAATGGTCCATATGGATGAAATTTTAACATTTAATCTTTTGACTATAAATGACTGTTGGATGTGAATTATGACTTTGTCAACTAAAATAAGTGTGTTTAAAGTCATTTCTGTGTCTCAAAGGGGTCAAAATTGAAGCTTTTGAGTAATCAAAACTCTGTAAAAATGGCAATTTTGGTCACTCTGAGGGTTTAAAAAGTGGTTATTCAACATGAGGCACGATCCAATTGCCATTTTGAATCATTTTTGGTACAGTCCAAAAAATCAATTTTCGGATGAAAAACGATGACTCCGGACATGTCGAACGATCCCAAAATGGTCTATAATGATGAAATTTTAACATTTAATCTTTTGACTGTAAATGACTGTTGGATGTGAATTATGACTTTGTCAACTAAAATAAGTGTGTTTAAAGTCATTTCTGTGCCTCAAAGGGATCACAATTGAAGCTTTTGAGTAATCAAAACTCTGTAAAAATGGCAATTTTGGTCACTGTGAGGGTTTAAAAAGTGGTTATTCAACATGAGGCACGATCCAATTGACATTTTGAATTATTTTTGGTACAGTCCAAAAAATCAATTTTCGGATGAAAAACGATGACTCCGGACATGCCAAACATTCCCAAAATGGTCAATATGGATGAAATTTTAACATTTAATCTTTTGACTGTAAATGACTGTTGGATGTGAATTATGACTTTGTCAACTCAAATAAGTGTGTTTAAAGTCATTTCTGTGCCTGAAACGGGTCAAAATTGAAGCTTTTGAGTAAGCAAAACTCTGTAAAAATGGCAATTTTGGTCACTCTGAGGGTTTAAAAAGTGGTAATTCAACATGAGGCACGATCCAATTGACATTTTGAATCATTTTTGGTACAGTCCAAAAAATCAATTTTCGGATGAAAAACGATGACTCCTGACATGTCGAATGATCCCAAAAAGGTCAATATGGACGAAATTTTAACATTTAATCTTTTGACTGTAAATGACTGTTGGGTGTGAATTATGACTTTGTCAACTAAAATAAGTGTGTTTAAAGTCATTTCTGTGCCTCAAAGGGGTCAAAATTGAAGCTTTTGAGTAATCAAAACTCTGTAAAAATGGCAATTTTGGTCACTGTGAGGGTTTAAAAAGTGGTCATTCAACATGAGGCACGATCCAATTGACATTTTGAATCATTTTTGGTACAGTCCAAAAAATCAATTTTCGGATGAAAAACGATGACTCCGGACATGTCAAACGATCCCAAAATGGTCAATATGGATGAAATTTTAACATTTAATCTTTTGACTGTAAATGACTGTTGGATGTGAATTATGACTTTGTCAACTAAAATAAGTGTGTTTAAAGTCATTTCTGTGCCTGAAATGGGTCAAAATTGAAGCTTTTGAGTAAGCAAAACTCTGTAAAATTGGCAATTTTGGTCACTGTGAGGGTTTAAAAAGTGGTTATTCAACATGAGGCACGATCCAATTGCCATTTTGAATCAATTTTTGGTACAGTCCAAAAAATCAATTTTCGGATGAAAAACGATGACTCCGGACATGTCGAACGATCCCAAAATGGTCAATATGGATGAAATTTTGACATTTAATCTGTTGACTGTAAATGACTGTTGGATGTGAATTATGACTTTGTCAACTAAAATAAGTGTGTTTAAAGTCATTTCTGTGCCTCAAAGGGGTCAAAATTGAAGCTTTTGAGTAATCAAAACTCTGTAAAAATGGCAATTTTGGTCACTGTGAGGGTTTAAAAAGTGGTTATTCAACATGAGGCACGATCCAATTGACATTTTGAATCATTTTTGGTACAGTCCAAAAAATCAATTTTCGGATGAAAAACGATGACTCCGGACATGCCGAACGATCCCAAAATGGTCAATATGGATGAAATTTTAACATTTAATCTTTTGACTGAAATGACTGTTGGATGTGAATTATGACTTTGTCAACTAAAATAAGTGTGTTTAAAGTCATTTCTGTGCCTGAAATGGGTCAAAATTGAAGCTTTTGAGTAAGCAAAACTCTGTAAAATTGGCAATTTTGGTCACTGTGAGGGTTTAAAAAGTGGTTATTCAACATGAGGCACGATCCAATTGACATTTTGAATGATTTTTGGTACAGTCCAAAAAATCAATTTTCGGATGAAAAACGATGACTCCGGACATGTCGAACGATCCCAAAATGGTCAATATGGATGAAATTTTAACATTTAATCTTTTGACTGTAAATGACTGTTGTATGTGAATTATGACTTTGTCAACTAAAATACGTGTGTTTAAAGTCATTTCTGTGCTTCAAAGGGGTCAAAATTGAAGCTTTTGAGTAATCAAAACTCTGTAAAAATGGCAATTTTGGTCACTGTGAGGGTTTAAAAAGTGGTTATTCAACATGAGGCACGATCCAATTGACATTTTGAATCATTTCTGGTACAGTCCAAAAAATCAATTTTCGGATGAAAAACGATGACTCCGGACATGCCGAACGATCCCAAAATGGTCAATATGGATGAAATTTTAACATTTAATCTTTTGACTGTAAATGACTGTTGGATGTGAATTATGACTTTGTCAACTAAAATAAGTGTGTTTAAAGTCATTTCTGTGCCTGAAATGGGTCAAAATTGAAGCTTTTGAGTAAGCAAAACTCTGTAAAATTGGCAATTTTGGTCACTGTGAGGGTTTAAAAAGTGGTTATTCAACATGAGGCACGATCCAATTGACATTTTGAATGATTTTTGGTACAGTCCAAAAAATCAATTTTCGGATGAAAAACGATGACTCCGGACATGTCGAACGATCCCAAAATGGTCAATATGGATGAAATTTTAACATTTAATCTTTTGACTGTAAATGACTGTTGTATGTGAATTATGACTTTGTCAACTAAAATAAGTGTGTTTAAAGTCATTTCTGTGCCTCAAAGGGGTCAAAATTGAAGCTTTTGAGTAATCAAAACTCTGTAAAAATGGCAATTTTGGTCACTGTGAGGGTTTAAAAAGTGGTTATTCAACATGAGGCACGATCCAATTGACATTTTGAATCATTTCTGGTACAGTCCAAAAAATCAATTTTCGGATGAAAAACGATGACTCCGGACATGCCGAACGATCCCAAAATGGTCAATATGGATGAAATTTTAACATTTAATCTTTTGACTGTAAATGACTGTTGGATGTGAATTATGACTTTGTCAACTAAAATAAGTGTGTTTAAAGTCATTTCTGTGCCTCAAAGGGGTCAAAATTGAAGCTTTTGAGTAATCAAAACTCTGTAAAAATGGCAATTTTGGTCACTGTGAGGGTTTAAAAAGTGGTTATTCAACATGAGGCACGATCCAATTGACATTTTGAATCATTTTTGGTACATTCCAAAAAATCAATTTTCGGATGAAAAACGATGACTCCTGACATGTCGAATGATCCCAAAATGGTCAATATGGACGAAATTTTAACATTTAATCTTTTGACTGTAAATGACTGTTGGATGTGAATTATGACTTTGTCAACTAAAATAAGTGTGTTTAAAGTCATTTCTGTGCCTCAAAGGGGTCAAAATTGAAGCTTTTGAGTAATCAAAACTCTGTAAAAATGGCAATTTTGGTCACTGTGAGGGTTTAAAAAGTGGTTATTCAACATGAGGCACGATCCAATTGACATTTTGAATCATTTTTGGTTCATTCCAAAAAATCAATTTTCGGATGAAAAACGATGACTCCTGACATGTCGAATGATCCCAAAATGGTCAATATGGACGAAATTTTTACATTTATTCTTTTGACTGTAAATGACTGTTGGATGTGAATTATGACTTTGTCAACTAAAATAAGTGTGTTTAAAGTCATTTCCGTGCCTGAAATGGGTCAAAATTGAAGCTTTTGAGTAAGCAAAACTCTGTAAAAATGGCAATTTTGGTCACTGTGAGGGTTTAAAAAGTGGTTATTCAACATGAGGCACGATCCAATTGACATTTTGAATGATTTTTGGTACAGTCCAAAAAATCAATTTTCGGATGAAAAACGATGACTCCGGACATATCGAACGATCCCAAAATGGTCAATATGGATGAAATTTTAACATTTAATCTTTTGACTGTAAATGACTGTTGTATGTGAATTATGACTTTGTCAACTAAAATAAGTGTGTTTAAAGTCATTTCTGTGCCTCAAAGGGGTCAAAATTGAAGCTTTTGAGTAATCAAAACTCTGTAAAAATGGCAATTTTGGTCACTGTGAGGGTTTAAAAAGTGGTTATTCAACATGAGGCACGATCCAATTGACATTTTGAATCATTTCTGGTACAGTCCAAAAAATCAATTTTCGGATGAAAAACGATGACTCCGGACATGCCGAACGATCCCAAAATGGTCAATATGGATGAAATTTTAACATTTAATCTTTTGACTGTAAATGACTGTTGGATGTGAATTATGACTTTGTCAACTAAAATAAGTGTGTTTAAAGTCATTTATGTGCCTCAAAGGGGTCAAAATTGAAGCTTTTGAGTAATCAAAACTCTGTAAAAATGGCAATTTTGGTCACTGTGAGGGTTTAAAAAGTGGTTATTCAACATGAGGCACGATCCAATTGACATTTTGAATCATTTTTGGTACAGTCCAAAAAATCCATTTTCGGATGAAAAACGATGACTCCGGAGATGTCGAACGATCCCAAAATGGTCAATATGGATGAAATTTTAACATTTAATCTTTTGACTGTAAATGACTGTTGGATGTGAATTATGACTTTGTCAACTAAAATAAGTGTGTTTAAAGTCATTTCTGTGCCTGAAACGGGTCAAAATTGAAGCTTTTGAGTAAGCAAAACTCTGTAAAAATGGCAATTTTGGTCACTCTGAGGGTTTAAAAAGTGGTCATTCAACATGAGGCACGATCCAATTGACATTTTGAATCATTTTTGGTACAGTCCAAAAAATCAATTTTCGGATGAAAAACGATGACTCCGGACATGTCGAACGATCCCAAAATGGTCAATATGGATGAAATTTTGACATTTAATCTGTTGACTGTAAATGACTGTTGGATGTGAATTATGACTTTGTCAACTAAAATAAGTGTGTTTAAAGTCATTTCTGTGCCTCAAAGGGGTCAAAATTGAAGCTTTTGAGTAATCAAAACTCTGTAAAAATGGCAATTTTGGTCACTGTGAGGGTTTAAAAAGTGGTTATTCAACATGAGGCACGATCCAATTGACATTTTGAATCATTTTTGGTACAGTCCAAAAAATCAATTTTCGGATGAAAAACGATGACTCCGGACATGCCGAACGATCCCAAAATGGTCAATATGGATGAAATTTTAACATTTAATCTTTTGACTGAAATGACTGTTGGATGTGAATTATGACTTTGTCAACTAAAATAAGTGTGTTTAAAGTCATTTCTGTGCCTGAAATGGGTCAAAATTGAAGCTTTTGAGTAAGCAAAACTCTGTAAAATTGGCAATTTTGGTCACTGTGAGGGTTTAAAAAGTGGTTATTCAACATGAGGCACGATCCAATTGACATTTTGAATGATTTTTGGTACAGTCCAAAAAATCAATTTTCGGATGAAAAACGATGACTCCGGACATATCGAACGATCCCAAAATGGTCAATATGGATGAAATTTTAACATTTAATCTTTTGACTGTAAATGACTGTTGTATGTGAATTATGACTTTGTCAACTAAAATAAGTGTGTTTAAAGTCATTTCTGTGCCTCAAAGGGGTCAAAATTGAAGCTTTTGAGTAATCAAAACTCTGTAAAAATGGCAATTTTGGTCACTGTGAGGGTTTAAAAAGTGGTTATTCAACATGAGGCACGATCCAATTGACATTTTGAATCATTTCTGGTACAGTCCAAAAAATCAATTTTCGGATGAAAAACGATGACTCCGGACATGCCGAACGATCCCAAAATGGTCAATATGGATGAAATTTTAACATTTAATCTTTTGACTGTAAATGACTGTTGGATGTGAATTATGACTTTGTCAACTAAAATAAGTGTGTTTAAAGTCATTTATGTGCCTCAAAGGGGTCAAAATTGAAGCTTTTGAGTAATCAAAACTCTGTAAAAATGGCAATTTTGGTCACTGTGAGGGTTTAAAAAGTGGTTATTCAACATGAGGCACGATCCAATTGACATTTTGAATCATTTTTGGTACAGTCCAAAAAATCAATTTTCGGATGAAAAACGATGACTCCGGAGATGTCGAACGATCCCAAAATGGTCAATATGGATGAAATTTTAACATTTAATCTTTTGACTGTAAATGACTGTTGGATGTGAATTATGACTTTGTCAACTAAAATAAGTGTGTTTAAAGTCATTTCTGTGCCTCAAAGAGGTCAAAATTGAAGCTTTTGAGTAATCAAAACTCTGTAAAAATGGCAATTTTGGTCACTGTGAGGGTTTAAAAAGTGGTTATTCAACATGAGGCACGATCCAATTGACATTTTGAATCATTTTTGGTACAGTCCAAAAAATCAATTTTCGGATGAAAAACGATGACTCCGGACATGTCAAACGATCCCAAAATGGTCAATATGGATGAAATTTTAACATTTAATCTTTTGACTGTAAATGACTGTTGGATGTGAATTATGACTTTGTCAACTAAAATAAGTGTGTTTAAAGTCATTTCTGTGCCTGAAATGGGTCAAAATTGAAGCTTTTGAGTAAGCAAAACTCTGTAAAATTGGCAATTTTGGTCACTGTGAGGGTTTAAAAAGTGGTTATTCAACATGAGGCACGATCCAATTGCCATTTTGAATCAATTTTTGGTACAGTCCAAAAAATCAATTTTCGGATGAAAAACGATGACTCCGGACATGTCGAACGATCCCAAAATGGTCAATATGGATGAAATTTTGACATTTAATCTGTTGACTGTAAATGACTGTTGGATGTGAATTATGACTTTGTCAACTAAAATAAGTGTGTTTAAAGTCATTTCTGTGCCTCAAAGGGGTCAAAATTGAAGCTTTTGAGTAATCAAAACTCTGTAAAAATGGCAATTTTGGTCACTGTGAGGGTTTAAAAAGTGGTTATTCAACATGAGGCACGATCCAATTGACATTTTGAATGATTTTTGGTACAGTCTAAAAAATCAATTTTCGGATGAAAAACGATGACTCCGGACATGTCGAACGATCCCAAAATGGTCAATATGGATGAAATTTAAACATTTAATCTTTTGACTGTAAATGACTGTTGGATGTGAATTATGACTTTGTCAACTAAAATAAGTGTGTTTAAAGTCATTTCTGTGCCTCAAAATTGAAGCTTTTGAGTAATCAAAACTCTGTAAAAATGGCAATTTTGGTCACTGTGAGGGTTTAAAAAGTGGTTATTCAACATGAGGCACGATCCAATTGACATTTTGAATCATTTTTGGTACAGTCCAAAAAATCAATTTTCGGATGAAAAACGATGACTCCGGACATGCCAAACGATCCCAAAATTGTCAATATGGATGAAATTTTAACATTTAATCCTTTGACTGTAAATGACTGTTGGATGTGAATTATGACTTTGTCAACTAAAATAAGTGTGTTTAAAGTCATTTCTGTGCCTCAAAGGGGTCAAAATTGAAGCTTTTGAGTAATCAAAACTCTGTAAAAATGGCAATTTTGGTCACTGTGAGGGTTTAAAAAGTGGTTATTCAACATGAGGCACGATCCAATTGACATTTTGAATCATTTCTGGTACAGTCCAAAAAATCAATTTTCGGATGAAAAACGATGACTCCGGACATGCCGAACGATCCCAAAATGGTCCATATGGATGAAATTTTAACATTTAATCTTTTGACTATAAATGACTGTTGGATGTGAATTATGACTTTGTCAACTAAAATAAGTGTGTTTAAAGTCATTTCTGTGTCTCAAAGGGGTCAAAATTGAAGCTTTTGAGTAATCAAAACTCTGTAAAAATGGCAATTTTGGTCACTCTGAGGGTTTAAAAAGTGGTTATTCAACATGAGGCACGATCCAATTGCCATTTTGAATCATTTTTGGTACAGTCCAAAAAATCAATTTTCGGATGAAAAACGATGACTCCGGACATGTCGAACGATCCCAAAATGGTCTATAATGATGAAATTTTAACATTTAATCTTTTGACTGTAAATGACTGTTGGATGTGAATTATGACTTTGTCAACTAAAATAAGTGTGTTTAAAGTCATTTCTGTGCCTCAAAGGGATCACAATTGAAGCTTTTGAGTAATCAAAACTCTGTAAAAATGGCAATTTTGGTCACTGTGAGGGTTTAAAAAGTGGTTATTCAACATGAGGCACGATCCAATTGACATTTTGAATCATTTTTGGTACAGTCCAAAAAATCAATTTTCGGATGAAAAACGATGACTCCGGACATGCCAAACATTCCCAAAATGGTCAATATGGATGAAATTTTAACATTTAATCTTTTGACTGTAAATGACTGTTGGATGTGAATTATGACTTTGTCAACTCAAATAAGTGTGTTTAAAGTCATTTCTGTGCCTGAAACGGGTCAAAATTGAAGCTTTTGAGTAAGCAAAACTCTGTAAAAATGGCAATTTTGGTCACTCTGAGGGTTTAAAAAGTGGTAATTCAACATGAGGCACGATCCAATTGACATTTTGAATCATTTTTGGTACAGTCCAAAAAATCAATTTTCGGATGAAAAACGATGACTCCTGACATGTCGAATGATCCCAAAAAGGTCAATATGGACGAAATTTTAACATTTAATCTTTTGACTGTAAATGACTGTTGGGTGTGAATTATGACTTTGTCAACTAAAATAAGTGTGTTTAAAGTCATTTCTGTGCCTCAAAGGGGTCAAAATTGAAGCTTTTGAGTAATCAAAACTCTGTAAAAATGGCAATTTTGGTCACTGTGAGGGTTTAAAAAGTGGTCATTCAACATGAGGCACGATCCAATTGACATTTTGAATCATTTTTGGTACAGTCCAAAAAATCAATTTTCGGATGAAAAACGATGACTCCGGACATGTCAAACGATCCCAAAATGGTCAATATGGATGAAATTTTAACATTTAATCTTTTGACTGTAAATGACTGTTGGATGTGAATTATGACTTTGTCAACTAAAATAAGTGTGTTTAAAGTCATTTCTGTGCCTGAAATGGGTCAAAATTGAAGCTTTTGAGTAAGCAAAACTCTGTAAAATTGGCAATTTTGGTCACTGTGAGGGTTTAAAAAGTGGTTATTCAACATGAGGCACGATCCAATTGACATTTTGAATGATTTTTGGTACAGTCTAAAAAATCAATTTTCGGATGAAAAACGATGACTCCGGACATGTCGAACGATCCCAAAATGGTCAATATGGATGAAATTTAAACATTTAATCTTTTGACTGTAAATGACTGTTGGATGTGAATTATGACTTTGTCAACTAAAATAAGTGTGTTTAAAGTCATTTCTGTGCCTCAAAATTGAAGCTTTTGAGTAATCAAAACTCTGTAAAAATGGCAATTTTGGTCACTGTGAGGGTTTAAAAAGTGGTTATTCAACATGAGGCACGATCCAATTGACATTTTGAATCATTTTTGGTACAGTCCAAAAAATCAATTTTCGGATGAAAAACGATGACTCCGGACATGCCAAACGATCCCAAAATGGTCAATATGGATGAAATTTTAACATTTAATCCTTTGACTGTAAATGACTGTTGGATGTGAATTATGACTTTGTCAACTAAAATAAGTGTGTTTAAAGTCATTTCTGTGCCTCAAAGGGGTCAAAATTGAAGCTTTTGAGTAATCAAAACTCTGTAAAAATGGCAATTTTGGTCACTGTGAGGGTTTAAAAAGTGGTTATTCAACATGAGGCACGATCCAATTGACATTTTGAATCATTTCTGGTACAGTCCAAAAAATCAATTTTCGGATGAAAAACGATGACTCCGGACATGCCGAACGATCCCAAAATGGTCCATATGGATGAAATTTTAACATTTAATCTTTTGACTATAAATGACTGTTGGATGTGAATTATGACTTTGTCAACTAAAATAAGTGTGTTTAAAGTCATTTCTGTGTCTCAAAGGGGTCAAAATTGAAGCTTTTGAGTAATCAAAACTCTGTAAAAATGGCAATTTTGGTCACTCTGAGGGTTTAAAAAGTGGTTATTCAACATGAGGCACGATCCAATTGCCATTTTGAATCATTTTTGGTACAGTCCAAAAAATCAATTTTCGGATGAAAAACGATGACTCCGGACATGTCGAACGATCCCAAAATGGTCTATAATGATGAAATTTTAACATTTAATCTTTTGACTGTAAATGACTGTTGGATGTGAATTATGACTTTGTCAACTAAAATAAGTGTGTTTAAAGTCATTTCTGTGCCTCAAAGGGATCACAATTGAAGCTTTTGAGTAATCAAAACTCTGTAAAAATGGCAATTTTGGTCACTGTGAGGGTTTAAAAAGTGGTTATTCAACATGAGGCACGATCCAATTGACATTTTGAATTATTTTTGGTACAGTCCAAAAAATCAATTTTCGGATGAAAAACGATGACTCCGGACATGCCAAACATTCCCAAAATGGTCAATATGGATGAAATTTTAACATTTAATCTTTTGACTGTAAATGACTGTTGGATGTGAATTATGACTTTGTCAACTCAAATAAGTGTGTTTAAAGTCATTTCTGTGCCTGAAACGGGTCAAAATTGAAGCTTTTGAGTAAGCAAAACTCTGTAAAAATGGCAATTTTGGTCACTCTGAGGGTTTAAAAAGTGGTAATTCAACATGAGGCACGATCCAATTGACATTTTGAATCATTTTTGGTACAGTCCAAAAAATCAATTTTCGGATGAAAAACGATGACTCCTGACATGTCGAATGATCCCAAAAAGGTCAATATGGACGAAATTTTAACATTTAATCTTTTGACTGTAAATGACTGTTGGGTGTGAATTATGACTTTGTCAACTAAAATAAGTGTGTTTAAAGTCATTTCTGTGCCTCAAAGGGGTCAAAATTGAAGCTTTTGAGTAATCAAAACTCTGTAAAAATGGCAATTTTGGTCACTGTGAGGGTTTAAAAAGTGGTCATTCAACATGAGGCACGATCCAATTGACATTTTGAATCATTTTTGGTACAGTCCAAAAAATCAATTTTCGGATGAAAAACGATGACTCCGGACATGTCAAACGATCCCAAAATGGTCAATATGGATGAAATTTTAACATTTAATCTTTTGACTGTAAATGACTGTTGGATGTGAATTATGACTTTGTCAACTAAAATAAGTGTGTTTAAAGTCATTTCTGTGCCTGAAATGGGTCAAAATTGAAGCTTTTGAGTAAGCAAAACTCTGTAAAATTGGCAATTTTGGTCACTGTGAGGGTTTAAAAAGTGGTTATTCAACATGAGGCACGATCCAATTGCCATTTTGAATCAATTTTTGGTACAGTCCAAAAAATCAATTTTCGGATGAAAAACGATGACTCCGGACATGTCGAACGATCCCAAAATGGTCAATATGGATGAAATTTTGACATTTAATCTGTTGACTGTAAATGACTGTTGGATGTGAATTATGACTTTGTCAACTAAAATAAGTGTGTTTAAAGTCATTTCTGTGCCTCAAAGGGGTCAAAATTGAAGCTTTTGAGTAATCAAAACTCTGTAAAAATGGCAATTTTGGTCACTGTGAGGGTTTAAAAAGTGGTTATTCAACATGAGGCACGATCCAATTGACATTTTGAATCATTTTTGGTACAGTCCAAAAAATCAATTTTCGGATGAAAAACGATGACTCCGGACATGCCGAACGATCCCAAAATGGTCAATATGGATGAAATTTTAACATTTAATCTTTTGACTGAAATGACTGTTGGATGTGAATTATGACTTTGTCAACTAAAATAAGTGTGTTTAAAGTCATTTCTGTGCCTGAAATGGGTCAAAATTGAAGCTTTTGAGTAAGCAAAACTCTGTAAAATTGGCAATTTTGGTCACTGTGAGGGTTTAAAAAGTGGTTATTCAACATGAGGCACGATCCAATTGACATTTTGAATGATTTTTGGTACAGTCCAAAAAATCAATTTTCGGATGAAAAACGATGACTCCGGACATGTCGAACGATCCCAAAATGGTCAATATGGATGAAATTTTAACATTTAATCTTTTGACTGTAAATGACTGTTGTATGTGAATTATGACTTTGTCAACTAAAATACGTGTGTTTAAAGTCATTTCTGTGCTTCAAAGGGGTCAAAATTGAAGCTTTTGAGTAATCAAAACTCTGTAAAAATGGCAATTTTGGTCACTGTGAGGGTTTAAAAAGTGGTTATTCAACATGAGGCACGATCCAATTGACATTTTGAATCATTTCTGGTACAGTCCAAAAAATCAATTTTCGGATGAAAAACGATGACTCCGGACATGCCGAACGATCCCAAAATGGTCAATATGGATGAAATTTTAACATTTAATCTTTTGACTGTAAATGACTGTTGGATGTGAATTATGACTTTGTCAACTAAAATAAGTGTGTTTAAAGTCATTTCTGTGCCTGAAATGGGTCAAAATTGAAGCTTTTGAGTAAGCAAAACTCTGTAAAATTGGCAATTTTGGTCACTGTGAGGGTTTAAAAAGTGGTTATTCAACATGAGGCACGATCCAATTGACATTTTGAATGATTTTTGGTACAGTCCAAAAAATCAATTTTCGGATGAAAAACGATGACTCCGGACATGTCGAACGATCCCAAAATGGTCAATATGGATGAAATTTTAACATTTAATCTTTTGACTGTAAATGACTGTTGTATGTGAATTATGACTTTGTCAACTAAAATAAGTGTGTTTAAAGTCATTTCTGTGCCTCAAAGGGGTCAAAATTGAAGCTTTTGAGTAATCAAAACTCTGTAAAAATGGCAATTTTGGTCACTGTGAGGGTTTAAAAAGTGGTTATTCAACATGAGGCACGATCCAATTGACATTTTGAATCATTTCTGGTACAGTCCAAAAAATCAATTTTCGGATGAAAAACGATGACTCCGGACATGCCGAACGATCCCAAAATGGTCAATATGGATGAAATTTTAACATTTAATCTTTTGACTGTAAATGACTGTTGGATGTGAATTATGACTTTGTCAACTAAAATAAGTGTGTTTAAAGTCATTTCTGTGCCTCAAAGGGGTCAAAATTGAAGCTTTTGAGTAATCAAAACTCTGTAAAAATGGCAATTTTGGTCACTGTGAGGGTTTAAAAAGTGGTTATTCAACATGAGGCACGATCCAATTGACATTTTGAATCATTTTTGGTACATTCCAAAAAATCAATTTTCGGATGAAAAACGATGACTCCTGACATGTCGAATGATCCCAAAATGGTCAATATGGACGAAATTTTAACATTTAATCTTTTGACTGTAAATGACTGTTGGATGTGAATTATGACTTTGTCAACTAAAATAAGTGTGTTTAAAGTCATTTCTGTGCCTCAAAGGGGTCAAAATTGAAGCTTTTGAGTAATCAAAACTCTGTAAAAATGGCAATTTTGGTCACTGTGAGGGTTTAAAAAGTGGTTATTCAACATGAGGCACGATCCAATTGACATTTTGAATCATTTTTGGTACATTCCAAAAAATCAATTTTCGGATGAAAAACGATGACTCCTGACATGTCGAATGATCCCAAAATGGTCAATATGGACGAAATTTTTACATTTATTCTTTTGACTGTAAATGACTGTTGGATGTGAATTATGACTTTGTCAACTAAAATAAGTGTGTTTAAAGTCATTTCCGTGCCTGAAATGGGTCAAAATTGAAGCTTTTGAGTAAGCAAAACTCTGTAAAAATGGCAATTTTGGTCACTGTGAGGGTTTAAAAAGTGGTTATTCAACATGAGGCACGATCCAATTGACATTTTGAATCATTTTTGGTACAGTCCAAAAAATCAATTTTCGGATGAAAAACGATGACTCCGGAGATGTCGAACGATCCCAAAATGGTCAATATGGATGAAATTTTAACATTTAATCTTTTGACTGTAAATGACTGTTGGATGTGAATTATGACTTTGTCAACTAAAATAAGTGTGTTTAAAGTCATTTCTGTGCCTCAAAGAGGTCAAAATTGAAGCTTTTGAGTAATCAAAACTCTGTAAAAATGGCAATTTTGGTCACTGTGAGGGTTTAAAAAGTGGTTATTCAACATGAGGCACGATCCAATTGACATTTTGAATCATTTTTGGTACAGTCCAAAAAATCAATTTTCGGATGAAAAACGATGACTCCGGACATGTCAAACGATCCCAAAATGGTCAATATGGATGAAATTTTAACATTTAATCTTTTGACTGTAAATGACTGTTGTATGTGAATTATGACTTTGTCAACTAAAATACGTGTGTTTAAAGTCATTTCTGTGCTTCAAAGGGGTCAAAATTGAAGCTTTTGAGTAATCAAAACTCTGTAAAAATGGCAATTTTGGTCACTGTGAGGGTTTAAAAAGTGGTTATTCAACACGAGGCACGATCCAATTGACATTTTGAATCATTTCTGGTACAGTCCAAAAAATCAATTTTCGGATGAAAAACGATGACTCCGGACATGCCGAACGATCCCAAAATGGTCAATATGGATGAAATTTTAACATTTAATCTTTTGACTGTAAATGACTGTTGGATGTGAATTATGACTTTGTCAACTAAAATAAGTGTGTTTAAAGTCATTTCTGTGCCTCAAAGGGGTCAAAATTGAAGCTTTTGAGTAATCAAAACTCTGTAAAAATGGCAATTTTGGTCACTGTGAGGGTTTAAAAAGTGGTTATTCAACATGAGGCACGATCCAATTGACATTTTGAATCATTTTTGGTACATTCCAAAAAATCAATTTTCGGATGAAAAACGATGACTCCTGACATGTCGAATGATCCCAAAATGGTCAATATGGACGAAATTTTTACATTTATTCTTTTGACTGTAAATGACTGTTGGATGTGAATTATGACTTTGTCAACTAAAATAAGTGTGTTTAAAGTCATTTCCGTGCCTGAAATGGGTCAAAATTGAAGCTTTTGAGTAAGCAAAACTCTGTAAAAATGGCAATTTTGGTCACTGTGAGGGTTTAAAAAGTGGTTATTCAACATGAGGCACGATCCAATTGACATTTTGAATCATTTTTGGTACAGTCCAAAAAATCAATTTTCGGATGAAAAACGATGACTCCGGACATGCCAAACGATCCCAAAATGGTCAATATGGATGAAATTTTAACATTTAATCTTCTGACTGTAAATGACTGTTGGATGTGAATTATGACTTTGTCAACTAAAGTAAGTGTGATTAAAGTCATTTCTGTGCCTCAAAGGGGTCAAAATTGAAGCTTTTGAGTAATCAAAACTCTGTAAAAATGGCAATTTTGGTCACTGTGAGGGTTTAAAAAGTGGTTATTCAACATGAGGCACGATCCAATTGCCATTTTGAATCATTTTTGGTACAGTTCAAAAAATCAATTTTCGGATGAAAAACGATGACTCCGGACATGTCGAACGATCCCAAAATGGTCAATATGGATGAAATTTTAACATTTAATCTTTTGACTCTAAATGACTGTTGGATGTGAATTATGACTTTGTCAACTAAAATAAGTGTGTTTAAAGTCATTTCTGTGCCTCAAAGAGGTCAAAATTGAAGCTTTTGAGTAATCAAAACTCTGTAAAAATGGCAATTTTGGTCACTGTGAGGGTTTAAAAAGTGGTTATTCAACATGAGGCACGATCCAATTGACATTTTGAATCATTTTTGGTACAGTCCAAAAAATCAATTTTCGGATGAAAAACGATGACTCCGGACATGTCAAACGATCCCAAAATGGTCAATATGGATGAAATTTTAACATTTAATCTTTTGACTGTAAATGACTGTTGGATGTGAATTATGACTTTGTCAACTAAAATAAGTGTGTTTAAAGTCATTTCTGTGCCTGAAATGGGTCAAAATTGAAGCTTTTGAGTAAGCAAAACTCTGTAAAATTGGCAATTTTGGTCACTGTGAGGGTTTAAAAAGTGGTTATTCAACATGAGGCACGATCCAATTGCCATTTTGAATCAATTTTTGGTACAGTCCAAAAAATCAATTTTCGGATGAAAAACGATGACTCCGGACATGTCGAACGATCCCAAAATGGTCAATATGGATGAAATTTTGACATTTAATCTGTTGACTGTAAATGACTGTTGGATGTGAATTATGACTTTGTCAACTAAAATAAGTGTGTTTAAAGTCATTTCTGTGCCTCAAAGGGGTCAAAATTGAAGCTTTTGAGTAATCAAAACTCTGTAAAAATGGCAATTTTGGTCACTGTGAGGGTTTAAAAAGTGGTTATTCAACATGAGGCACGATCCAATTGACATTTTGAATCATTTTTGGTACAGTCCCAAAAATCAATTTTCGGATGAAAAACGATGACTCCGGACATGCCGAACGATCCCAAAATGGTCAATATGGATGAAATTTTAACATTTAATCTTTTGACTGAAATGACTGTTGGATGTGAATTATGACTTTGTCAACTAAAATAAGTGTGTTTAAAGTCATTTCTGTGCCTGAAATGGGTCAAAATTGAAGCTTTTGAGTAAGCAAAACTCTGTAAAATTGGCAATTTTGGTCACTGTGAGGGTTTAAAAAGTGGTTATTCAACATGAGGCACGATCCAATTGACATTTTGAATGATTTTTGGTACAGTCCAAAAAATCAATTTTCGGATGAAAAACGATGACTCCGGACATATCGAACGATCCCAAAATGGTCAATATGGATGAAATTTTAACATTTAATCTTTTGACTGTAAATGACTGTTGTATGTGAATTATGACTTTGTCAACTAAAATAAGTGTGTTTAAAGTCATTTCTGTGCCTCAAAGGGGTCAAAATTGAAGCTTTTGAGTAATCAAAACTCTGTAAAAATGGCAATTTTGGTCACTGTGAGGGTTTAAAAAGTGGTTATTCAACATGAGGCACGATCCAATTGACATTTTGAATCATTTCTGGTACAGTCCAAAAAATCAATTTTCGGATGAAAAACGATGACTCCGGACATGCCGAACGATCCCAAAATGGTCAATATGGATGAAATTTTAACATTTAATCTTTTGACTGTAAATGACTGTTGGATGTGAATTATGACTTTGTCAACTAAAATAAGTGTGTTTAAAGTCATTTATGTGCCTCAAAGGGGTCAAAATTGAAGCTTTTGAGTAATCAAAACTCTGTAAAAATGGCAATTTTGGTCACTGTGAGGGTTTAAAAAGTGGTTATTCAACATGAGGCACGATCCAATTGACATTTTGAATCATTTTTGGTACAGTCCAAAAAATCCATTTTCGGATGAAAAACGATGACTCCGGAGATGTCGAACGATCCCAAAATGGTCAATATGGATGAAATTTTAACATTTAATCTTTTGACTGTAAATGACTGTTGGATGTGAATTATGACTTTGTCAACTAAAATAAGTGTGTTTAAAGTCATTTCTGTGCCTGAAACGGGTCAAAATTGAAGCTTTTGAGTAAGCAAAACTCTGTAAAAATGGCAATTTTGGTCACTCTGAGGGTTTAAAAAGTGGTCATTCAACATGAGGCACGATCCAATTGACATTTTGAATCATTTTTGGTACAGTCCAAAAAATCAATTTTCGGATGAAAAACGATGACTCCGGACATGTCGAACGATCCCAAAATGGTCAATATGGATGAAATTTTGACATTTAATCTGTTGACTGTAAATGACTGTTGGATGTGAATTATGACTTTGTCAACTAAAATAAGTGTGTTTAAAGTCATTTCTGTGCCTCAAAGGGGTCAAAATTGAAGCTTTTGAGTAATCAAAAATCTGTAAAAATGGCAATTTTGGTCACTGTGAGGGTTTAAAAAGTGGTTATTCAACATGAGGCACGATCCAATTGACATTTTGAATCATTTTTGGTACAGTCCAAAAAATCAATTTTCGGATGAAAAACGATGACTCCGGACATGCCGAACGATCCCAAAATGGTCAATATGGATGAAATTTTAACATTTAATCTTTTGACTGAAATGACTGTTGGATGTGAATTATGACTTTGTCAACTAAAATAAGTGTGTTTAAAGTCATTTCTGTGCCTGAAATGGGTCAAAATTGAAGCTTTTGAGTAAGCAAAACTCTGTAAAATTGGCAATTTTGGTCACTGTGAGGGTTTAAAAAGTGGTTATTCAACATGAGGCACGATCCAATTGACATTTTGAATGATTTTTGGTACAGTCCAAAAAATCAATTTTCGGATGAAAAACGATGACTCCGGACATATCGAACGATCCCAAAATGGTCAATATGGATGAAATTTTAACATTTAATCTTTTGACTGTAAATGACTGTTGGATGTGAATTATGACTTTGTCAACTAAAATAAGTGTGTTTAAAGTCATTTCTGTGCCTGAAACGGGTCAAAATTGAAGCTTTTGAGTAAGCAAAACTCTGTAAAAATGGCAATTTTGGTCACTCTGAGGGTTTAAAAAGTGGTCATTCAACATGAGGCACGATCCAATTGACATTTTGAATCATTTTTGGTACAGTCCAAAAAATCAATTTTCGGATGAAAAACGATGACTCCGGACATGTCGAACGATCCCAAAATGGTCAATATGGATGAAATTTTGACATTTAATCTGTTGACTGTAAATGACTGTTGGATGTGAATTATGACTTTGTCAACTAAAATAAGTGTGTTTAAAGTCATTTCTGTGCCTCAAAGGGGTCAAAATTGAAGCTTTTGAGTAATCAAAACTCTGTAAAAATGGCAATTTTGGTCACTGTGAGGGTTTAAAAAGTGGTTATTCAACATGAGGCACGATCCAATTGACATTTTGAATCATTTTTGGTACAGTCCAAAAAATCAATTTTCGGATGAAAAACGATGACTCCGGACATGCCGAACGATCCCAAAATGGTCAATATGGATGAAATTTTAACATTTAATCTTTTGACTGAAATGACTGTTGGATGTGAATTATGACTTTGTCAACTAAAATAAGTGTGTTTAAAGTCATTTCTGTGCCTGAAATGGGTCAAAATTGAAGCTTTTGAGTAAGCAAAACTCTGTAAAATTGGCAATTTTGGTCACTGTGAGGGTTTAAAAAGTGGTTATTCAACATGAGGCACGATCCAATTGACATTTTGAATGATTTTTGGTACAGTCCAAAAAATCAATTTTCGGATGAAAAACGATGACTCCGGACATATCGAACGATCCCAAAATGGTCAATATGGATGAAATTTTAACATTTAATCTTTTGACTGTAAATGACTGTTGTATGTGAATTATGACTTTGTCAACTAAAATAAGTGTGTTTAAAGTCATTTCTGTGCCTCAAAGGGGTCAAAATTGAAGCTTTTGAGTAATCAAAACTCTGTAAAAATGGCAATTTTGGTCACTGTGAGGGTTTAAAAAGTGGTTATTCAACATGAGGCACGATCCAATTGACATTTTGAATCATTTCTGGTACAGTCCAAAAAATCAATTTTCGGATGAAAAACGATGACTCCGGACATGCCGAACGATCCCAAAATGGTCAATATGGATGAAATTTTAACATTTAATCTTTTGACTGTAAATGACTGTTGGATGTGAATTATGACTTTGTCAACTAAAATAAGTGTGTTTAAAGTCATTTATGTGCCTCAAAGGGGTCAAAATTGAAGCTTTTGAGTAATCAAAACTCTGTAAAAATGGCAATTTTGGTCACTGTGAGGGTTTAAAAAGTGGTTATTCAACATGAGGCACGATCCAATTGACATTTTGAATCATTTTTGGTACAGTCCAAAAAATCAATTTTCGGATGAAAAACGATGACTCCGGAGATGTCGAACGATCCCAAAATGGTCAATATGGATGAAATTTTAACATTTAATCTTTTGACTGTAAATGACTGTTGGATGTGAATTATGACTTTGTCAACTAAAATAAGTGTGTTTAAAGTCATTTCTGTGCCTCAAAGAGGTCAAAATTGAAGCTTTTGAGTAATCAAAACTCTGTAAAAATGGCAATTTTGGTCACTGTGAGGGTTTAAAAAGTGGTTATTCAACATGAGGCACGATCCAATTGACATTTTGAATCATTTTTGGTACAGTCCAAAAAATCAATTTTCGGATGAAAAACGATGACTCCGGACATGTCAAACGATCCCAAAATGGTCAATATGGATGAAATTTTAACATTTAATCTTTTGACTGTAAATGACTGTTGGATGTGAATTATGACTTTGTCAACTAAAATAAGTGTGTTTAAAGTCATTTCTGTGCCTGAAATGGGTCAAAATTGAAGCTTTTGAGTAAGCAAAACTCTGTAAAATTGGCAATTTTGGTCACTGTGAGGGTTTAAAAAGTGGTTATTCAACATGAGGCACGATCCAATTGCCATTTTGAATCAATTTTTGGTACAGTCCAAAAAATCAATTTTCGGATGAAAAACGATGACTCCGGACATGTCGAACGATCCCAAAATGGTCAATATGGATGAAATTTTGACATTTAATCTGTTGACTGTAAATGACTGTTGGATGTGAATTATGACTTTGTCAACTAAAATAAGTGTGTTTAAAGTCATTTCTGTGCCTCAAAGGGGTCAAAATTGAAGCTTTTGAGTAATCAAAACTCTGTAAAAATGGCAATTTTGGTCACTGTGAGGGTTTAAAAAGTGGTTATTCAACATGAGGCACGATCCAATTGACATTTTGAATGATTTTTGGTACAGTCTAAAAAATCAATTTTCGGATGAAAAACGATGACTCCGGACATGTCGAACGATCCCAAAATGGTCAATATGGATGAAATTTAAACATTTAATCTTTTGACTGTAAATGACTGTTGGATGTGAATTATGACTTTGTCAACTAAAATAAGTGTGTTTAAAGTCATTTCTGTGCCTCAAAATTGAAGCTTTTGAGTAATCAAAACTCTGTAAAAATGGCAATTTTGGTCACTGTGAGGGTTTAAAAAGTGGTTATTCAACATGAGGCACGATCCAATTGACATTTTGAATCATTTTTGGTACAGTCCAAAAAATCAATTTTCGGATGAAAAACGATGACTCCGGACATGCCAAACGATCCCAAAATTGTCAATATGGATGAAATTTTAACATTTAATCCTTTGACTGTAAATGACTGTTGGATGTGAATTATGACTTTGTCAACTAAAATAAGTGTGTTTAAAGTCATTTCTGTGCCTCAAAGGGGTCAAAATTGAAGCTTTTGAGTAATCAAAACTCTGTAAAAATGGCAATTTTGGTCACTGTGAGGGTTTAAAAAGTGGTTATTCAACATGAGGCACGATCCAATTGACATTTTGAATCATTTCTGGTACAGTCCAAAAAATCAATTTTCGGATGAAAAACGATGACTCCGGACATGCCGAACGATCCCAAAATGGTCCATATGGATGAAATTTTAACATTTAATCTTTTGACTATAAATGACTGTTGGATGTGAATTATGACTTTGTCAACTAAAATAAGTGTGTTTAAAGTCATTTCTGTGTCTCAAAGGGGTCAAAATTGAAGCTTTTGAGTAATCAAAACTCTGTAAAAATGGCAATTTTGGTCACTCTGAGGGTTTAAAAAGTGGTTATTCAACATGAGGCACGATCCAATTGCCATTTTGAATCATTTTTGGTACAGTCCAAAAAATCAATTTTCGGATGAAAAACGATGACTCCGGACATGTCGAACGATCCCAAAATGGTCTATAATGATGAAATTTTAACATTTAATCTTTTGACTGTAAATGACTGTTGGATGTGAATTATGACTTTGTCAACTAAAATAAGTGTGTTTAAAGTCATTTCTGTGCCTCAAAGGGATCACAATTGAAGCTTTTGAGTAATCAAAACTCTGTAAAAATGGCAATTTTGGTCACTGTGAGGGTTTAAAAAGTGGTTATTCAACATGAGGCACGATCCAATTGACATTTTGAATCATTTTTGGTACAGTCCAAAAAATCAATTTTCGGATGAAAAACGATGACTCCGGACATGCCAAACATTCCCAAAATGGTCAATATGGATGAAATTTTAACATTTAATCTTTTGACTGTAAATGACTGTTGGATGTGAATTATGACTTTGTCAACTCAAATAAGTGTGTTTAAAGTCATTTCTGTGCCTGAAACGGGTCAAAATTGAAGCTTTTGAGTAAGCAAAACTCTGTAAAAATGGCAATTTTGGTCACTCTGAGGGTTTAAAAAGTGGTAATTCAACATGAGGCACGATCCAATTGACATTTTGAATCATTTTTGGTACAGTCCAAAAAATCAATTTTCGGATGAAAAACGATGACTCCTGACATGTCGAATGATCCCAAAAAGGTCAATATGGACGAAATTTTAACATTTAATCTTTTGACTGTAAATGACTGTTGGGTGTGAATTATGACTTTGTCAACTAAAATAAGTGTGTTTAAAGTCATTTCTGTGCCTCAAAGGGGTCAAAATTGAAGCTTTTGAGTAATCAAAACTCTGTAAAAATGGCAATTTTGGTCACTGTGAGGGTTTAAAAAGTGGTCATTCAACATGAGGCACGATCCAATTGACATTTTGAATCATTTTTGGTACAGTCCAAAAAATCAATTTTCGGATGAAAAACGATGACTCCGGACATGTCAAACGATCCCAAAATGGTCAATATGGATGAAATTTTAACATTTAATCTTTTGACTGTAAATGACTGTTGGATGTGAATTATGACTTTGTCAACTAAAATAAGTGTGTTTAAAGTCATTTCTGTGCCTGAAATGGGTCAAAATTGAAGCTTTTGAGTAAGCAAAACTCTGTAAAATTGGCAATTTTGGTCACTGTGAGGGTTTAAAAAGTGGTTATTCAACATGAGGCACGATCCAATTGACATTTTGAATGATTTTTGGTACAGTCTAAAAAATCAATTTTCGGATGAAAAACGATGACTCCGGACATGTCGAACGATCCCAAAATGGTCAATATGGATGAAATTTAAACATTTAATCTTTTGACTGTAAATGACTGTTGGATGTGAATTATGACTTTGTCAACTAAAATAAGTGTGTTTAAAGTCATTTCTGTGCCTCAAAATTGAAGCTTTTGAGTAATCAAAACTCTGTAAAAATGGCAATTTTGGTCACTGTGAGGGTTTAAAAAGTGGTTATTCAACATGAGGCACGATCCAATTGACATTTTGAATCATTTTTGGTACAGTCCAAAAAATCAATTTTCGGATGAAAAACGATGACTCCGGACATGCCAAACGATCCCAAAATGGTCAATATGGATGAAATTTTAACATTTAATCCTTTGACTGTAAATGACTGTTGGATGTGAATTATGACTTTGTCAACTAAAATAAGTGTGTTTAAAGTCATTTCTGTGCCTCAAAGGGGTCAAAATTGAAGCTTTTGAGTAATCAAAACTCTGTAAAAATGGCAATTTTGGTCACTGTGAGGGTTTAAAAAGTGGTTATTCAACATGAGGCACGATCCAATTGACATTTTGAATCATTTCTGGTACAGTCCAAAAAATCAATTTTCGGATGAAAAACGATGACTCCGGACATGCCGAACGATCCCAAAATGGTCCATATGGATGAAATTTTAACATTTAATCTTTTGACTATAAATGACTGTTGGATGTGAATTATGACTTTGTCAACTAAAATAAGTGTGTTTAAAGTCATTTCTGTGTCTCAAAGGGGTCAAAATTGAAGCTTTTGAGTAATCAAAACTCTGTAAAAATGGCAATTTTGGTCACTCTGAGGGTTTAAAAAGTGGTTATTCAACATGAGGCACGATCCAATTGCCATTTTGAATCATTTTTGGTACAGTCCAAAAAATCAATTTTCGGATGAAAAACGATGACTCCGGACATGTCGAACGATCCCAAAATGGTCTATAATGATGAAATTTTAACATTTAATCTTTTGACTGTAAATGACTGTTGGATGTGAATTATGACTTTGTCAACTAAAATAAGTGTGTTTAAAGTCATTTCTGTGCCTCAAAGGGATCACAATTGAAGCTTTTGAGTAATCAAAACTCTGTAAAAATGGCAATTTTGGTCACTGTGAGGGTTTAAAAAGTGGTTATTCAACATGAGGCACGATCCAATTGACATTTTGAATTATTTTTGGTACAGTCCAAAAAATCAATTTTCGGATGAAAAACGATGACTCCGGACATGCCAAACATTCCCAAAATGGTCAATATGGATGAAATTTTAACATTTAATCTTTTGACTGTAAATGACTGTTGGATGTGAATTATGACTTTGTCAACTCAAATAAGTGTGTTTAAAGTCATTTCTGTGCCTGAAACGGGTCAAAATTGAAGCTTTTGAGTAAGCAAAACTCTGTAAAAATGGCAATTTTGGTCACTCTGAGGGTTTAAAAAGTGGTAATTCAACATGAGGCACGATCCAATTGACATTTTGAATCATTTTTGGTACAGTCCAAAAAATCAATTTTCGGATGAAAAACGATGACTCCTGACATGTCGAATGATCCCAAAAAGGTCAATATGGACGAAATTTTAACATTTAATCTTTTGACTGTAAATGACTGTTGGGTGTGAATTATGACTTTGTCAACTAAAATAAGTGTGTTTAAAGTCATTTCTGTGCCTCAAAGGGGTCAAAATTGAAGCTTTTGAGTAATCAAAACTCTGTAAAAATGGCAATTTTGGTCACTGTGAGGGTTTAAAAAGTGGTCATTCAACATGAGGCACGATCCAATTGACATTTTGAATCATTTTTGGTACAGTCCAAAAAATCAATTTTCGGATGAAAAACGATGACTCCGGACATGTCAAACGATCCCAAAATGGTCAATATGGATGAAATTTTAACATTTAATCTTTTGACTGTAAATGACTGTTGGATGTGAATTATGACTTTGTCAACTAAAATAAGTGTGTTTAAAGTCATTTCTGTGCCTGAAATGGGTCAAAATTGAAGCTTTTGAGTAAGCAAAACTCTGTAAAATTGGCAATTTTGGTCACTGTGAGGGTTTAAAAAGTGGTTATTCAACATGAGGCACGATCCAATTGCCATTTTGAATCAATTTTTGGTACAGTCCAAAAAATCAATTTTCGGATGAAAAACGATGACTCCGGACATGTCGAACGATCCCAAAATGGTCAATATGGATGAAATTTTGACATTTAATCTGTTGACTGTAAATGACTGTTGGATGTGAATTATGACTTTGTCAACTAAAATAAGTGTGTTTAAAGTCATTTCTGTGCCTCAAAGGGGTCAAAATTGAAGCTTTTGAGTAATCAAAACTCTGTAAAAATGGCAATTTTGGTCACTGTGAGGGTTTAAAAAGTGGTTATTCAACATGAGGCACGATCCAATTGACATTTTGAATCATTTTTGGTACAGTCCAAAAAATCAATTTTCGGATGAAAAACGATGACTCCGGACATGCCGAACGATCCCAAAATGGTCAATATGGATGAAATTTTAACATTTAATCTTTTGACTGAAATGACTGTTGGATGTGAATTATGACTTTGTCAACTAAAATAAGTGTGTTTAAAGTCATTTCTGTGCCTGAAATGGGTCAAAATTGAAGCTTTTGAGTAAGCAAAACTCTGTAAAATTGGCAATTTTGGTCACTGTGAGGGTTTAAAAAGTGGTTATTCAACATGAGGCACGATCCAATTGACATTTTGAATGATTTTTGGTACAGTCCAAAAAATCAATTTTCGGATGAAAAACGATGACTCCGGACATGTCGAACGATCCCAAAATGGTCAATATGGATGAAATTTTAACATTTAATCTTTTGACTGTAAATGACTGTTGTATGTGAATTATGACTTTGTCAACTAAAATACGTGTGTTTAAAGTCATTTCTGTGCTTCAAAGGGGTCAAAATTGAAGCTTTTGAGTAATCAAAACTCTGTAAAAATGGCAATTTTGGTCACTGTGAGGGTTTAAAAAGTGGTTATTCAACATGAGGCACGATCCAATTGACATTTTGAATCATTTCTGGTACAGTCCAAAAAATCAATTTTCGGATGAAAAACGATGACTCCGGACATGCCGAACGATCCCAAAATGGTCAATATGGATGAAATTTTAACATTTAATCTTTTGACTGTAAATGACTGTTGGATGTGAATTATGACTTTGTCAACTAAAATAAGTGTGTTTAAAGTCATTTCTGTGCCTGAAATGGGTCAAAATTGAAGCTTTTGAGTAAGCAAAACTCTGTAAAATTGGCAATTTTGGTCACTGTGAGGGTTTAAAAAGTGGTTATTCAACATGAGGCACGATCCAATTGACATTTTGAATGATTTTTGGTACAGTCCAAAAAATCAATTTTCGGATGAAAAACGATGACTCCGGACATGTCGAACGATCCCAAAATGGTCAATATGGATGAAATTTTAACATTTAATCTTTTGACTGTAAATGACTGTTGTATGTGAATTATGACTTTGTCAACTAAAATAAGTGTGTTTAAAGTCATTTCTGTGCCTCAAAGGGGTCAAAATTGAAGCTTTTGAGTAATCAAAACTCTGTAAAAATGGCAATTTTGGTCACTGTGAGGGTTTAAAAAGTGGTTATTCAACATGAGGCACGATCCAATTGACATTTTGAATCATTTCTGGTACAGTCCAAAAAATCAATTTTCGGATGAAAAACGATGACTCCGGACATGCCGAACGATCCCAAAATGGTCAATATGGATGAAATTTTAACATTTAATCTTTTGACTGTAAATGACTGTTGGATGTGAATTATGACTTTGTCAACTAAAATAAGTGTGTTTAAAGTCATTTCTGTGCCTCAAAGGGGTCAAAATTGAAGCTTTTGAGTAATCAAAACTCTGTAAAAATGGCAATTTTGGTCACTGTGAGGGTTTAAAAAGTGGTTATTCAACATGAGGCACGATCCAATTGACATTTTGAATCATTTTTGGTACATTCCAAAAAATCAATTTTCGGATGAAAAACGATGACTCCTGACATGTCGAATGATCCCAAAATGGTCAATATGGACGAAATTTTAACATTTAATCTTTTGACTGTAAATGACTGTTGGATGTGAATTATGACTTTGTCAACTAAAATAAGTGTGTTTAAAGTCATTTCTGTGCCTCAAAGGGGTCAAAATTGAAGCTTTTGAGTAATCAAAACTCTGTAAAAATGGCAATTTTGGTCACTGTGAGGGTTTAAAAAGTGGTTATTCAACATGAGGCACGATCCAATTGACATTTTGAATCATTTTTGGTACATTCCAAAAAATCAATTTTCGGATGAAAAACGATGACTCCTGACATGTCGAATGATCCCAAAATGGTCAATATGGACGAAATTTTTACATTTATTCTTTTGACTGTAAATGACTGTTGGATGTGAATTATGACTTTGTCAACTAAAATAAGTGTGTTTAAAGTCATTTCCGTGCCTGAAATGGGTCAAAATTGAAGCTTTTGAGTAAGCAAAACTCTGTAAAAATGGCAATTTTGGTCACTGTGAGGGTTTAAAAAGTGGTTATTCAACATGAGGCACGATCCAATTGACATTTTGAATCATTTTTGGTACAGTCCAAAAAATCAATTTTCGGATGAAAAACGATGACTCCGGAGATGTCGAACGATCCCAAAATGGTCAATATGGATGAAATTTTAACATTTAATCTTTTGACTGTAAATGACTGTTGGATGTGAATTATGACTTTGTCAACTAAAATAAGTGTGTTTAAAGTCATTTCTGTGCCTCAAAGAGGTCAAAATTGAAGCTTTTGAGTAATCAAAACTCTGTAAAAATGGCAATTTTGGTCACTGTGAGGGTTTAAAAAGTGGTTATTCAACATGAGGCACGATCCAATTGACATTTTGAATCATTTTTGGTACAGTCCAAAAAATCAATTTTCGGATGAAAAACGATGACTCCGGACATGTCAAACGATCCCAAAATGGTCAATATGGATGAAATTTTAACATTTAATCTTTTGACTGTAAATGACTGTTGTATGTGAATTATGACTTTGTCAACTAAAATACGTGTGTTTAAAGTCATTTCTGTGCTTCAAAGGGGTCAAAATTGAAGCTTTTGAGTAATCAAAACTCTGTAAAAATGGCAATTTTGGTCACTGTGAGGGTTTAAAAAGTGGTTATTCAACACGAGGCACGATCCAATTGACATTTTGAATCATTTCTGGTACAGTCCAAAAAATCAATTTTCGGATGAAAAACGATGACTCCGGACATGCCGAACGATCCCAAAATGGTCAATATGGATGAAATTTTAACATTTAATCTTTTGACTGTAAATGACTGTTGGATGTGAATTATGACTTTGTCAACTAAAATAAGTGTGTTTAAAGTCATTTCTGTGCCTCAAAGGGGTCAAAATTGAAGCTTTTGAGTAATCAAAACTCTGTAAAAATGGCAATTTTGGTCACTGTGAGGGTTTAAAAAGTGGTTATTCAACATGAGGCACGATCCAATTGACATTTTGAATCATTTTTGGTACATTCCAAAAAATCAATTTTCGGATGAAAAACGATGACTCCTGACATGTCGAATGATCCCAAAATGGTCAATATGGACGAAATTTTTACATTTATTCTTTTGACTGTAAATGACTGTTGGATGTGAATTATGACTTTGTCAACTAAAATAAGTGTGTTTAAAGTCATTTCCGTGCCTGAAATGGGTCAAAATTGAAGCTTTTGAGTAAGCAAAACTCTGTAAAAATGGCAATTTTGGTCACTGTGAGGGTTTAAAAAGTGGTTATTCAACATGAGGCACGATCCAATTGACATTTTGAATCATTTTTGGTACAGTCCAAAAAATCAATTTTCGGATGAAAAACGATGACTCCGGACATGCCAAACGATCCCAAAATGGTCAATATGGATGAAATTTTAACATTTAATCTTCTGACTGTAAATGACTGTTGGATGTGAATTATGACTTTGTCAACTAAAGTAAGTGTGATTAAAGTCATTTCTGTGCCTCAAAGGGGTCAAAATTGAAGCTTTTGAGTAATCAAAACTCTGTAAAAATGGCAATTTTGGTCACTGTGAGGGTTTAAAAAGTGGTTATTCAACATGAGGCACGATCCAATTGCCATTTTGAATCATTTTTGGTACAGTTCAAAAAATCAATTTTCGGATGAAAAACGATGACTCCGGACATGTCGAACGATCCCAAAATGGTCAATATGGATGAAATTTTAACATTTAATCTTTTGACTCTAAATGACTGTTGGATGTGAATTATGACTTTGTCAACTAAAATAAGTGTGTTTAAAGTCATTTCTGTGCCTCAAAGAGGTCAAAATTGAAGCTTTTGAGTAATCAAAACTCTGTAAAAATGGCAATTTTGGTCACTGTGAGGGTTTAAAAAGTGGTTATTCAACATGAGGCACGATCCAATTGACATTTTGAATCATTTTTGGTACAGTCCAAAAAATCAATTTTCGGATGAAAAACGATGACTCCGGACATGTCAAACGATCCCAAAATGGTCAATATGGATGAAATTTTAACATTTAATCTTTTGACTGTAAATGACTGTTGGATGTGAATTATGACTTTGTCAACTAAAATAAGTGTGTTTAAAGTCATTTCTGTGCCTGAAATGGGTCAAAATTGAAGCTTTTGAGTAAGCAAAACTCTGTAAAATTGGCAATTTTGGTCACTGTGAGGGTTTAAAAAGTGGTTATTCAACATGAGGCACGATCCAATTGCCATTTTGAATCAATTTTTGGTACAGTCCAAAAAATCAATTTTCGGATGAAAAACGATGACTCCGGACATGTCGAACGATCCCAAAATGGTCAATATGGATGAAATTTTGACATTTAATCTGTTGACTGTAAATGACTGTTGGATGTGAATTATGACTTTGTCAACTAAAATAAGTGTGTTTAAAGTCATTTCTGTGCCTCAAAGGGGTCAAAATTGAAGCTTTTGAGTAATCAAAACTCTGTAAAAATGGCAATTTTGGTCACTGTGAGGGTTTAAAAAGTGGTTATTCAACATGAGGCACGATCCAATTGACATTTTGAATCATTTTTGGTACAGTCCAAAAAATCAATTTTCGGATGAAAAACGATGACTCCGGACATGCCGAACGATCCCAAAATGGTCAATATGGATGAAATTTTAACATTTAATCTTTTGACTGAAATGACTGTTGGATGTGAATTATGACTTTGTCAACTAAAATAAGTGTGTTTAAAGTCATTTCTGTGCCTGAAATGGGTCAAAATTGAAGCTTTTGAGTAAGCAAAACTCTGTAAAATTGGCAATTTTGGTCACTGTGAGGGTTTAAAAAGTGGTTATTCAACATGAGGCACGATCCAATTGACATTTTGAATGATTTTTGGTACAGTCCAAAAAATCAATTTTCGGATGAAAAACGATGACTCCGGACATATCGAACGATCCCAAAATGGTCAATATGGATGAAATTTTAACATTTAATCTTTTGACTGTAAATGACTGTTGTATGTGAATTATGACTTTGTCAACTAAAATAAGTGTGTTTAAAGTCATTTCTGTGCCTCAAAGGGGTCAAAATTGAAGCTTTTGAGTAATCAAAACTCTGTAAAAATGGCAATTTTGGTCACTGTGAGGGTTTAAAAAGTGGTTATTCAACATGAGGCACGATCCAATTGACATTTTGAATCATTTCTGGTACAGTCCAAAAAATCAATTTTCGGATGAAAAACGATGACTCCGGACATGCCGAACGATCCCAAAATGGTCAATATGGATGAAATTTTAACATTTAATCTTTTGACTGTAAATGACTGTTGGATGTGAATTATGACTTTGTCAACTAAAATAAGTGTGTTTAAAGTCATTTATGTGCCTCAAAGGGGTCAAAATTGAAGCTTTTGAGTAATCAAAACTCTGTAAAAATGGCAATTTTGGTCACTGTGAGGGTTTAAAAAGTGGTTATTCAACATGAGGCACGATCCAATTGACATTTTGAATCATTTTTGGTACAGTCCAAAAAATCCATTTTCGGATGAAAAACGATGACTCCGGAGATGTCGAACGATCCCAAAATGGTCAATATGGATGAAATTTTAACATTTAATCTTTTGACTGTAAATGACTGTTGGATGTGAATTATGACTTTGTCAACTAAAATAAGTGTGTTTAAAGTCATTTCTGTGCCTGAAACGGGTCAAAATTGAAGCTTTTGAGTAAGCAAAACTCTGTAAAAATGGCAATTTTGGTCACTCTGAGGGTTTAAAAAGTGGTCATTCAACATGAGGCACGATCCAATTGACATTTTGAATCATTTTTGGTACAGTCCAAAAAATCAATTTTCGGATGAAAAACGATGACTCCGGACATGTCGAACGATCCCAAAATGGTCAATATGGATGAAATTTTGACATTTAATCTGTTGACTGTAAATGACTGTTGGATGTGAATTATGACTTTGTCAACTAAAATAAGTGTGTTTAAAGTCATTTCTGTGCCTCAAAGGGGTCAAAATTGAAGCTTTTGAGTAATCAAAAATCTGTAAAAATGGCAATTTTGGTCACTGTGAGGGTTTAAAAAGTGGTTATTCAACATGAGGCACGATCCAATTGACATTTTGAATCATTTTTGGTACAGTCCAAAAAATCAATTTTCGGATGAAAAACGATGACTCCGGACATGCCGAACGATCCCAAAATGGTCAATATGGATGAAATTTTAACATTTAATCTTTTGACTGAAATGACTGTTGGATGTGAATTATGACTTTGTCAACTAAAATAAGTGTGTTTAAAGTCATTTCTGTGCCTGAAATGGGTCAAAATTGAAGCTTTTGAGTAAGCAAAACTCTGTAAAATTGGCAATTTTGGTCACTGTGAGGGTTTAAAAAGTGGTTATTCAACATGAGGCACGATCCAATTGACATTTTGAATGATTTTTGGTACAGTCCAAAAAATCAATTTTCGGATGAAAAACGATGACTCCGGACATATCGAACGATCCCAAAATGGTCAATATGGATGAAATTTTAACATTTAATCTTTTGACTGTAAATGACTGTTGTATGTGAATTATGACTTTGTCAACTAAAATAAGTGTGTTTAAAGTCATTTCTGTGCCTCAAAGGGGTCAAAATTGAAGCTTTTGAGTAATCAAAACTCTGTAAAAATGGCAATTTTGGTCACTGTGAGGGTTTAAAAAGTGGTTATTCAACATGAGGCACGATCCAATTGACATTTTGAATCATTTCTGGTACAGTCCAAAAAATCAATTTTCGGATGAAAAACGATGACTCCGGACATGCCGAACGATCCCAAAATGGTCAATATGGATGAAATTTTAACATTTAATCTTTTGACTGTAAATGACTGTTGGATGTGAATTATGACTTTGTCAACTAAAATAAGTGTGTTTAAAGTCATTTATGTGCCTCAAAGGGGTCAAAATTGAAGCTTTTGAGTAATCAAAACTCTGTAAAAATGGCAATTTTGGTCACTGTGAGGGTTTAAAAAGTGGTTATTCAACATGAGGCACGATCCAATTGACATTTTGAATCATTTTTGGTACAGTCCAAAAAATCAATTTTCGGATGAAAAACGATGACTCCGGAGATGTCGAACGATCCCAAAATGGTCAATATGGATGAAATTTTAACATTTAATCTTTTGACTGTAAATGACTGTTGGATGTGAATTATGACTTTGTCAACTAAAATAAGTGTGTTTAAAGTCATTTCTGTGCCTCAAAGAGGTCAAAATTGAAGCTTTTGAGTAATCAAAACTCTGTAAAAATGGCAATTTTGGTCACTGTGAGGGTTTAAAAAGTGGTTATTCAACATGAGGCACGATCCAATTGACATTTTGAATCATTTTTGGTACAGTCCAAAAAATCAATTTTCGGATGAAAAACGATGACTCCGGACATGTCAAACGATCCCAAAATGGTCAATATGGATGAAATTTTAACATTTAATCTTTTGACTGTAAATGACTGTTGGATGTGAATTATGACTTTGTCAACTAAAATAAGTGTGTTTAAAGTCATTTCTGTGCCTGAAATGGGTCAAAATTGAAGCTTTTGAGTAAGCAAAACTCTGTAAAATTGGCAATTTTGGTCACTGTGAGGGTTTAAAAAGTGGTTATTCAACATGAGGCACGATCCAATTGCCATTTTGAATCAATTTTTGGTACAGTCCAAAAAATCAATTTTCGGATGAAAAACGATGACTCCGGACATGTCGAACGATCCCAAAATGGTCAATATGGATGAAATTTTGACATTTAATCTGTTGACTGTAAATGACTGTTGGATGTGAATTATGACTTTGTCAACTAAAATAAGTGTGTTTAAAGTCATTTCTGTGCCTCAAAGGGGTCAAAATTGAAGCTTTTGAGTAATCAAAACTCTGTAAAAATGGCAATTTTGGTCACTGTGAGGGTTTAAAAAGTGGTTATTCAACATGAGGCACGATCCAATTGACATTTTGAATGATTTTTGGTACAGTCTAAAAAATCAATTTTCGGATGAAAAACGATGACTCCGGACATGTCGAACGATCCCAAAATGGTCAATATGGATGAAATTTAAACATTTAATCTTTTGACTGTAAATGACTGTTGGATGTGAATTATGACTTTGTCAACTAAAATAAGTGTGTTTAAAGTCATTTCTGTGCCTCAAAATTGAAGCTTTTGAGTAATCAAAACTCTGTAAAAATGGCAATTTTGGTCACTGTGAGGGTTTAAAAAGTGGTTATTCAACATGAGGCACGATCCAATTGACATTTTGAATCATTTTTGGTACAGTCCAAAAAATCAATTTTCGGATGAAAAACGATGACTCCGGACATGCCAAACGATCCCAAAATGGTCAATATGGATGAAATTTTAACATTTAATCCTTTGACTGTAAATGACTGTTGGATGTGAATTATGACTTTGTCAACTAAAATAAGTGTGTTTAAAGTCATTTCTGTGCCTCAAAGGGGTCAAAATTGAAGCTTTTGAGTAATCAAAACTCTGTAAAAATGGCAATTTTGGTCACTGTGAGGGTTTAAAAAGTGGTTATTCAACATGAGGCACGATCCAATTGACATTTTGAATCATTTCTGGTACAGTCCAAAAAATCAATTTTCGGATGAAAAACGATGACTCCGGACATGCCGAACGATCCCAAAATGGTCCATATGGATGAAATTTTAACATTTAATCTTTTGACTATAAATGACTGTTGGATGTGAATTATGACTTTGTCAACTAAAATAAGTGTGTTTAAAGTCATTTCTGTGTCTCAAAGGGGTCAAAATTGAAGCTTTTGAGTAATCAAAACTCTGTAAAAATGGCAATTTTGGTCACTCTGAGGGTTTAAAAAGTGGTTATTCAACATGAGGCACGATCCAATTGCCATTTTGAATCATTTTTGGTACAGTCCAAAAAATCAATTTTCGGATGAAAAACGATGACTCCGGACATGTCGAACGATCCCAAAATGGTCTATAATGATGAAATTTTAACATTTAATCTTTTGACTGTAAATGACTGTTGGATGTGAATTATGACTTTGTCAACTAAAATAAGTGTGTTTAAAGTCATTTCTGTGCCTCAAAGGGATCACAATTGAAGCTTTTGAGTAATCAAAACTCTGTAAAAATGGCAATTTTGGTCACTGTGAGGGTTTAAAAAGTGGTTATTCAACATGAGGCACGATCCAATTGACATTTTGAATCATTTTTGGTACAGTCCAAAAAATCAATTTTCGGATGAAAAACGATGACTCCGGACATGCCAAACATTCCCAAAATGGTCAATATGGATGAAATTTTAACATTTAATCTTTTGACTGTAAATGACTGTTGGATGTGAATTATGACTTTGTCAACTCAAATAAGTGTGTTTAAAGTCATTTCTGTGCCTGAAACGGGTCAAAATTGAAGCTTTTGAGTAAGCAAAACTCTGTAAAAATGGCAATTTTGGTCACTCTGAGGGTTTAAAAAGTGGTAATTCAACATGAGGCACGATCCAATTGACATTTTGAATCATTTTTGGTACAGTCCAAAAAATCAATTTTCGGATGAAAAACGATGACTCCTGACATGTCGAATGATCCCAAAAAGGTCAATATGGACGAAATTTTAACATTTAATCTTTTGACTGTAAATGACTGTTGGGTGTGAATTATGACTTTGTCAACTAAAATAAGTGTGTTTAAAGTCATTTCTGTGCCTCAAAGGGGTCAAAATTGAAGCTTTTGAGTAATCAAAACTCTGTAAAAATGGCAATTTTGGTCACTGTGAGGGTTTAAAAAGTGGTCATTCAACATGAGGCACGATCCAATTGACATTTTGAATCATTTTTGGTACAGTCCAAAAAATCAATTTTCGGATGAAAAACGATGACTCCGGACATGTCAAACGATCCCAAAATGGTCAATATGGATGAAATTTTAACATTTAATCTTTTGACTGTAAATGACTGTTGGATGTGAATTATGACTTTGTCAACTAAAATAAGTGTGTTTAAAGTCATTTCTGTGCCTGAAATGGGTCAAAATTGAAGCTTTTGAGTAAGCAAAACTCTTTAAAATTGGCAATTTTGGTCACTGTGAGGGTTTAAAAAGTGGTTATTCAACATGAGGCACGATCCAATTGCCATTTTGAATCAATTTTTGGTACAGTCCAAAAAATCAATTTTCGGATGAAAAACGATGACTCCGGACATGTCGAACGATCCCAAAATGGTCAATATGGATGAAATTTTGACATTTAATCTGTTGACTGTAAATGACTGTTGGATGTGAATTATGACTTTGTCAACTAAAATAAGTGTGTTTAAAGTCATTTCTGTGCCTCAAAGGGGTCAAAATTGAAGCTTTTGAGTAATCAAAACTCTGTAAAAATGGCAATTTTGGTCACTGTGAGGGTTTAAAAAGTGGTTATTCAACATGAGGCACGATCCAATTGACATTTTGAATCATTTTTGGTACAGTCCAAAAAATCAATTTTCGGATGAAAAACGATGACTCCGGACATGCCGAACGATCCCAAAATGGTCAATATGGATGAAATTTTAACATTTAATCTTTTGACTGAAATGACTGTTGGATGTGAATTATGACTTTGTCAACTAAAATAAGTGTGTTTAAAGTCATTTCTGTGCCTGAAATGGGTCAAAATTGAAGCTTTTGAGTAAGCAAAACTCTGTAAAATTGGCAATTTTGGTCACTGTGAGGGTTTAAAAAGTGGTTATTCAACATGAGGCACGATCCAATTGACATTTTGAATGATTTTTGGTACAGTCCAAAAAATCAATTTTCGGATGAAAAACGATGACTCCGGACATGTCGAACGATCCCAAAATGGTCAATATGGATGAAATTTTAACATTTAATCTTTTGACTGTAAATGACTGTTGTATGTGAATTATGACTTTGTCAACTAAAATACGTGTGTTTAAAGTCATTTCTGTGCTTCAAAGGGGTCAAAATTGAAGCTTTTGAGTAATCAAAACTCTGTAAAAATGGCAATTTTGGTCACTGTGAGGGTTTAAAAAGTGGTTATTCAACACGAGGCACGATCCAATTGACATTTTGAATCATTTCTGGTACAGTCCAAAAAATCAATTTTCGGATGAAAAACGATGACTCCGGACATGCCGAACGATCCCAAAATGGTCAATATGGATGAAATTTTAACATTTAATCTTTTGACTGTAAATGACTGTTGGATGTGAATTATGACTTTGTCAACTAAAATAAGTGTGTTTAAAGTCATTTCTGTGCCTCAAAGGGGTCAAAATTGAAGCTTTTGAGTAATCAAAACTCTGTAAAAATGGCAATTTTGGTCACTGTGAGGGTTTAAAAAGTGGTTATTCAACATGAGGCACGATCCAATTGACATTTTGAATCATTTTTGGTACATTCCAAAAAATCAATTTTCGGATGAAAAACGATGACTCCTGACATGTCGAATGATCCCAAAATGGTCAATATGGACGAAATTTTTACATTTATTCTTTTGACTGTAAATGACTGTTGGATGTGAATTATGACTTTGTCAACTAAAATAAGTGTGTTTAAAGTCATTTCCGTGCCTGAAATGGGTCAAAATTGAAGCTTTTGAGTAAGCAAAACTCTGTAAAAATGGCAATTTTGGTCACTGTGAGGGTTTAAAAAGTGGTTATTCAACATGAGGCACGATCCAATTGACATTTTGAATCATTTTTGGTACAGTCCAAAAAATCAATTTTCGGATGAAAAACGATGACTCCGGACATGCCAAACGATCCCAAAATGGTCAATATGGATGAAATTTTAACATTTAATCTTCTGACTGTAAATGACTGTTGGATGTGAATTATGACTTTGTCAACTAAAGTAAGTGTGATTAAAGTCATTTCTGTGCCTCAAAGGGGTCAAAATTGAAGCTTTTGAGTAATCAAAACTCTGTAAAAATGGCAATTTTGGTCACTGTGAGGGTTTAAAAAGTGGTTATTCAACATGAGGCACGATCCAATTGCCATTTTGAATCATTTTTGGTACAGTTCAAAAAATCAATTTTCGGATGAAAAACGATGACTCCGGACATGTCGAACGATCCCAAAATGGTCAATATGGATGAAATTTTAACATTTAATCTTTTGACTCTAAATGACTGTTGGATGTGAATTATGACTTTGTCAACTAAAATAAGTGTGTTTAAAGTCATTTCTGTGCCTCAAAGAGGTCAAAATTGAAGCTTTTGAGTAATCAAAACTCTGTAAAAATGGCAATTTTGGTCACTGTGAGGGTTTAAAAAGTGGTTATTCAACATGAGGCACGATCCAATTGACATTTTGAATCATTTTTGGTACAGTCCAAAAAATCCATTTTCGGATGAAAAACGATGACTCCGGACATGTCAAACGATCCCAAAATGGTCAATATGGATGAAATTTTAACATTTAATCTTTTGACTGTAAATGACTGTTGGATGTGAATTATGACTTTGTCAACTAAAATAAGTGTGTTTAAAGTCATTTCTGTGCCTGAAATGGGTCAAAATTGAAGCTTTTGAGTAAGCAAAACTCTGTAAAATTGGCAATTTTGGTCACTGTGAGGGTTTAAAAAGTGGTTATTCAACATGAGGCACGATCCAATTGCCATTTTGAATCAATTTTTGGTACAGTCCAAAAAATCAATTTTCGGATGAAAAACGATGACTCCGGACATGTCGAACGATCCCAAAATGGTCAATATGGATGAAATTTTGACATTTAATCTGTTGACTGTAAATGACTGTTGGATGTGAATTATGACTTTGTCAACTAAAATAAGTGTGTTTAAAGTCATTTCTGTGCCTCAAAGGGGTCAAAATTGAAGCTTTTGAGTAATCAAAACTCTGTAAAAATGGCAATTTTGGTCACTGTGAGGGTTTAAAAAGTGGTTATTCAACATGAGGCACGATCCAATTGACATTTTGAATCATTTTTGGTACAGTCCAAAAAATCAATTTTCGGATGAAAAACGATGACTCCGGACATGCCGAACGATCCCAAAATGGTCAATATGGATGAAATTTTAACATTTAATCTTTTGACTGAAATGACTGTTGGATGTGAATTATGACTTTGTCAACTAAAATAAGTGTGTTTAAAGTCATTTCTGTGCCTGAAATGGGTCAAAATTGAAGCTTTTGAGTAAGCAAAACTCTGTAAAATTGGCAATTTTGGTCACTGTGAGGGTTTAAAAAGTGGTTATTCAACATGAGGCACGATCCAATTGACATTTTGAATGATTTTTGGTACAGTCCAAAAAATCAATTTTCGGATGAAAAACGATGACTCCGGACATATCGAACGATCCCAAAATGGTCAATATGGATGAAATTTTAACATTTAATCTTTTGACTGTAAATGACTGTTGTATGTGAATTATGACTTTGTCAACTAAAATAAGTGTGTTTAAAGTCATTTCTGTGCCTCAAAGGGGTCAAAATTGAAGCTTTTGAGTAATCAAAACTCTGTAAAAATGGCAATTTTGGTCACTGTGAGGGTTTAAAAAGTGGTTATTCAACATGAGGCACGATCCAATTGACATTTTGAATCATTTCTGGTACAGTCCAAAAAATCAATTTTCGGATGAAAAACGATGACTCCGGACATGCCGAACGATCCCAAAATGGTCAATATGGATGAAATTTTAACATTTAATCTTTTGACTGTAAATGACTGTTGGATGTGAATTATGACTTTGTCAACTAAAATAAGTGTGTTTAAAGTCATTTATGTGCCTCAAAGGGGTCAAAATTGAAGCTTTTGAGTAATCAAAACTCTGTAAAAATGGCAATTTTGGTCACTGTGAGGGTTTAAAAAGTGGTTATTCAACATGAGGCACGATCCAATTGACATTTTGAATCATTTTTGGTACAGTCCAAAAAATCCATTTTCGGATGAAAAACGATGACTCCGGAGATGTCGAACGATCCCAAAATGGTCAATATGGATGAAATTTTAACATTTAATCTTTTGACTGTAAATGACTGTTGGATGTGAATTATGACTTTGTCAACTAAAATAAGTGTGTTTAAAGTCATTTCTGTGCCTGAAACGGGTCAAAATTGAAGCTTTTGAGTAAGCAAAACTCTGTAAAAATGGCAATTTTGGTCACTCTGAGGGTTTAAAAAGTGGTCATTCAACATGAGGCACGATCCAATTGACATTTTGAATCATTTTTGGTACAGTCCAAAAAATCAATTTTCGGATGAAAAACGATGACTCCGGACATGTCGAACGATCCCAAAATGGTCAATATGGATGAAATTTTGACATTTAATCTGTTGACTGTAATGACTGTTGGATGTGAATTATGACTTTGTCAACTAAAATAAGTGTGTTTAAAGTCATTTCTGTGCCTCAAAGGGGTCAAAATTGAAGCTTTTGAGTAATCAAAACTCTGTAAAAATGGCAATTTTGGTCACTGTGAGGGTTTAAAAAGTGGTTATTCAACATGAGGCACGATCCAATTGACATTTTGAATGATTTTTGGTACAGTCCAAAAAATCAATTTTCGGATGAAAAACGATGACTCCGGACATATCGAACGATCCCAAAATGGTCAATATGGATGAAATTTTAACATTTAATCTTTTGACTGTAAATGACTGTTGTATGTGAATTATGACTTTGTCAACTAAAATAAGTGTGTTTAAAGTCATTTCTGTGCCTCAAAGGGGTCAAAATTGAAGCTTTTGAGTAATCAAAACTCTGTAAAAATGGCAATTTTGGTCACTGTGAGGGTTTAAAAAGTGGTTATTCAACATGAGGCACGATCCAATTGACATTTTGAATCATTTCTGGTACAGTCCAAAAAATCAATTTTCGGATGAAAAACGATGACTCCGGACATGCCGAACGATCCCAAAATGGTCAATATGGATGAAATTTTAACATTTAATCTTTTGACTGTAAATGACTGTTGGATGTGAATTATGACTTTGTCAACTAAAATAAGTGTGTTTAAAGTCATTTATGTGCCTCAAAGGGGTCAAAATTGAAGCTTTTGAGTAATCAAAACTCTGTAAAAATGGCAATTTTGGTCACTGTGAGGGTTTAAAAAGTGGTTATTCAACATGAGGCACGATCCAATTGACATTTTGAATCATTTTTGGTACAGTCCAAAAAATCAATTTTCGGATGAAAAACGATGACTCCGGAGATGTCGAACGATCCCAAAATGGTCAATATGGATGAAATTTTAACATTTAATCTTTTGACTGTAAATGACTGTTGGATGTGAATTATGACTTTGTCAACTAAAATAAGTGTGTTTAAAGTCATTTCTGTGCCTCAAAGAGGTCAAAATTGAAGCTTTTGAGTAATCAAAACTCTGTAAAAATGGCAATTTTGGTCACTGTGAGGGTTTAAAAAGTGGTTATTCAACATGAGGCACGATCCAATTGACATTTTGAATCATTTTTGGTACAGTCCAAAAAATCAATTTTCGGATGAAAAACGATGACTCCGGACATGTCAAACGATCCCAAAATGGTCAATATGGATGAAATTTTAACATTTAATCTTTTGACTGTAAATGACTGTTGGATGTGAATTATGACTTTGTCAACTAAAATAAGTGTGTTTAAAGTCATTTCTGTGCCTGAAATGGGTCAAAATTGAAGCTTTTGAGTAAGCAAAACTCTGTAAAATTGGCAATTTTGGTCACTGTGAGGGTTTAAAAAGTGGTTATTCAACATGAGGCACGATCCAATTGCCATTTTGAATCAATTTTTGGTACAGTCCAAAAAATCAATTTTCGGATGAAAAACGATGACTCCGGACATGTCGAACGATCCCAAAATGGTCAATATGGATGAAATTTTGACATTTAATCTGTTGACTGTAAATGACTGTTGGATGTGAATTATGACTTTGTCAACTAAAATAAGTGTGTTTAAAGTCATTTCTGTGCCTCAAAGGGGTCAAAATTGAAGCTTTTGAGTAATCAAAACTCTGTAAAAATGGCAATTTTGGTCACTGTGAGGGTTTAAAAAGTGGTTATTCAACATGAGGCACGATCCAATTGACATTTTGAATGATTTTTGGTACAGTCTAAAAAATCAATTTTCGGATGAAAAACGATGACTCCGGACATGTCGAACGATCCCAAAATGGTCAATATGGATGAAATTTAAACATTTAATCTTTTGACTGTAAATGACTGTTGGATGTGAATTATGACTTTGTCAACTAAAATAAGTGTGTTTAAAGTCATTTCTGTGCCTCAAAATTGAAGCTTTTGAGTAATCAAAACTCTGTAAAAATGGCAATTTTGGTCACTGTGAGGGTTTAAAAAGTGGTTATTCAACATGAGGCACGATCCAATTGACATTTTGAATCATTTTTGGTACAGTCCAAAAAATCAATTTTCGGATGAAAAACGATGACTCCGGACATGCCAAACGATCCCAAAATGGTCAATATGGATGAAATTTTAACATTTAATCCTTTGACTGTAAATGACTGTTGGATGTGAATTATGACTTTGTCAACTAAAATAAGTGTGTTTAAAGTCATTTCTGTGCCTCAAAGGGGTCAAAATTGAAGCTTTTGAGTAATCAAAACTCTGTAAAAATGGCAATTTTGGTCACTGTGAGGGTTTAAAAAGTGGTTATTCAACATGAGGCACGATCCAATTGACATTTTGAATCATTTCTGGTACAGTCCAAAAAATCAATTTTCGGATGAAAAACGATGACTCCGGACATGCCGAACGATCCCAAAATGGTCCATATGGATGAAATTTTAACATTTAATCTTTTGACTATAAATGACTGTTGGATGTGAATTATGACTTTGTCAACTAAAATAAGTGTGTTTAAAGTCATTTCTGTGTCTCAAAGGGGTCAAAATTGAAGCTTTTGAGTAATCAAAACTCTGTAAAAATGGCAATTTTGGTCACTCTGAGGGTTTAAAAAGTGGTTATTCAACATGAGGCACGATCCAATTGCCATTTTGAATCATTTTTGGTACAGTCCAAAAAATCAATTTTCGGATGAAAAACGATGACTCCGGACATGTCGAACGATCCCAAAATGGTCTATAATGATGAAATTTTAACATTTAATCTTTTGACTGTAAATGACTGTTGGATGTGAATTATGACTTTGTCAACTAAAATAAGTGTGTTTAAAGTCATTTCTGTGCCTCAAAGGGATCACAATTGAAGCTTTTGAGTAATCAAAACTCTGTAAAAATGGCAATTTTGGTCACTGTGAGGGTTTAAAAAGTGGTTATTCAACATGAGGCACGATCCAATTGACATTTTGAATCATTTTTGGTACAGTCCAAAAAATCAATTTTCGGATGAAAAACGATGACTCCGGACATGCCAAACATTCCCAAAATGGTCAATATGGATGAAATTTTAACATTTAATCTTTTGACTGTAAATGACTGTTGGATGTGAATTATGACTTTGTCAACTCAAATAAGTGTGTTTAAAGTCATTTCTGTGCCTGAAACGGGTCAAAATTGAAGCTTTTGAGTAAGCAAAACTCTGTAAAAATGGCAATTTTGGTCACTCTGAGGGTTTAAAAAGTGGTAATTCAACATGAGGCACGATCCAATTGACATTTTGAATCATTTTTGGTACAGTCCAAAAAATCAATTTTCGGATGAAAAACGATGACTCCTGACATGTCGAATGATCCCAAAAAGGTCAATATGGACGAAATTTTAACATTTAATCTTTTGACTGTAAATGACTGTTGGGTGTGAATTATGACTTTGTCAACTAAAATAAGTGTGTTTAAAGTCATTTCTGTGCCTCAAAGGGGTCAAAATTGAAGCTTTTGAGTAATCAAAACTCTGTAAAAATGGCAATTTTGGTCACTGTGAGGGTTTAAAAAGTGGTCATTCAACATGAGGCACGATCCAATTGACATTTTGAATCATTTTTGGTACAGTCCAAAAAATCAATTTTCGGATGAAAAACGATGACTCCGGACATGTCAAACGATCCCAAAATGGTCAATATGGATGAAATTTTAACATTTAATCTTTTGACTGTAAATGACTGTTGGATGTGAATTATGACTTTGTCAACTAAAATAAGTGTGTTTAAAGTCATTTCTGTGCCTGAAATGGGTCAAAATTGAAGCTTTTGAGTAAGCAAAACTCTTTAAAATTGGCAATTTTGGTCACTGTGAGGGTTTAAAAAGTGGTTATTCAACATGAGGCACGATCCAATTGCCATTTTGAATCAATTTTTGGTACAGTCCAAAAAATCAATTTTCGGATGAAAAACGATGACTCCGGACATGTCGAACGATCCCAAAATGGTCAATATGGATGAAATTTTGACATTTAATCTGTTGACTGTAAATGACTGTTGGATGTGAATTATGACTTTGTCAACTAAAATAAGTGTGTTTAAAGTCATTTCTGTGCCTCAAAGGGGTCAAAATTGAAGCTTTTGAGTAATCAAAACTCTGTAAAAATGGCAATTTTGGTCACTGTGAGGGTTTAAAAAGTGGTTATTCAACATGAGGCACGATCCAATTGACATTTTGAATCATTTTTGGTACAGTCCAAAAAATCAATTTTCGGATGAAAAACGATGACTCCGGACATGCCGAACGATCCCAAAATGGTCAATATGGATGAAATTTTAACATTTAATCTTTTGACTGAAATGACTGTTGGATGTGAATTATGACTTTGTCAACTAAAATAAGTGTGTTTAAAGTCATTTCTGTGCCTGAAATGGGTCAAAATTGAAGCTTTTGAGTAAGCAAAACTCTGTAAAATTGGCAATTTTGGTCACTGTGAGGGTTTAAAAAGTGGTTATTCAACATGAGGCACGATCCAATTGACATTTTGAATGATTTTTGGTACAGTCCAAAAAATCAATTTTCGGATGAAAAACGATGACTCCGGACATGTCGAACGATCCCAAAATGGTCAATATGGATGAAATTTTAACATTTAATCTTTTGACTGTAAATGACTGTTGTATGTGAATTATGACTTTGTCAACTAAAATACGTGTGTTTAAAGTCATTTCTGTGCTTCAAAGGGGTCAAAATTGAAGCTTTTGAGTAATCAAAACTCTGTAAAAATGGCAATTTTGGTCACTGTGAGGGTTTAAAAAGTGGTTATTCAACACGAGGCACGATCCAATTGACATTTTGAATCATTTCTGGTACAGTCCAAAAAATCAATTTTCGGATGAAAAACGATGACTCCGGACATGCCGAACGATCCCAAAATGGTCAATATGGATGAAATTTTAACATTTAATCTTTTGACTGTAAATGACTGTTGGATGTGAATTATGACTTTGTCAACTAAAATAAGTGTGTTTAAAGTCATTTCTGTGCCTCAAAGGGGTCAAAATTGAAGCTTTTGAGTAATCAAAACTCTGTAAAAATGGCAATTTTGGTCACTGTGAGGGTTTAAAAAGTGGTTATTCAACATGAGGCACGATCCAATTGACATTTTGAATCATTTTTGGTACATTCCAAAAAATCAATTTTCGGATGAAAAACGATGACTCCTGACATGTCGAATGATCCCAAAATGGTCAATATGGACGAAATTTTTACATTTATTCTTTTGACTGTAAATGACTGTTGGATGTGAATTATGACTTTGTCAACTAAAATAAGTGTGTTTAAAGTCATTTCCGTGCCTGAAATGGGTCAAAATTGAAGCTTTTGAGTAAGCAAAACTCTTTAAAATTGGCAATTTTGGTCACTGTGAGGGTTTAAAAAGTGGTTATTCAACATGAGGCACGATCCAATTGACATTTTGAATGATTTTTGGTACTGTCCAAAAACTCAATTTTCGGATGAAAAACGATGACTCCGGACATGTCGAACGATCCCAAAATGGTCAATATGGATGAAATTTTAACATTTAATCTTTTGACTGTAAATGACTGTTGGATGTGAATTATGACTTTGTCAACTAAAATAAGTGTGTTTAAAGTCATTTCTGTGCCTCAAAGGGGTCAAAATTGAAGCTTTTGAGCAATCAAAACTCTGTAAAAATGGCAATTTTGGTCACTGTGAGGGTTTAAAAAGTGGTTATTCAACATGAGGCACGATCCAATTGACATTTTGAATCATTTTTGGTACAGTCCAAAAAATCAATTTTCGGATGAAAAACGATGACTCCGGACATGCCAAACGATCCCAAAATGGTCAATATGGATGAAATTTTAACATTTAATCTTCTGACTGTAAATGACTGTTGGATGTGAATTATGACTTTGTCAACTAAAGTAAGTGTGATTAAAGTCATTTCTGTGCCTCAAAGGGGTCAAAATTGAAGCTTTTGAGTAATCAAAACTCTGTAAAAATGGCAATTTTGGTCACTGTGAGGGTTTAAAAAGTGGTTATTCAACATGAGGCACGATCCAATTGCCATTTTGAATCATTTTTGGTACAGTTCAAAAAATCAATTTTCGGATGAAAAACGATGACTCCGGACATGTCGAACGATCCCAAAATGGTCAATATGGATGAAATTTTAACATTTAATCTTTTGACTCTAAATGACTGTTGGATGTGAATTATGACTTTGTCAACTAAAATAAGTGTGTTTAAAGTCATTTCTGTGCCTCAAAGAGGTCAAAATTGAAGCTTTTGAGTAATCAAAACTCTGTAAAAATGGCAATTTTGGTCACTGTGAGGGTTTAAAAAGTGGTTATTCAACATGAGGCACGATCCAATTGACATTTTGAATCATTTTTGGTACAGTCCAAAAAATCAATTTTCGGATGAAAAACGATGACTCCGGACATGTCAAACGATCCCAAAATGGTCAATATGGATGAAATTTTAACATTTAATCTTTTGACTGTAAATGACTGTTGGATGTGAATTATGACTTTGTCAACTAAAATAAGTGTGTTTAAAGTCATTTCTGTGCCTGAAATGGGTCAAAATTGAAGCTTTTGAGTAAGCAAAACTCTGTAAAATTGGCAATTTTGGTCACTGTGAGGGTTTAAAAAGTGGTTATTCAACATGAGGCACGATCCAATTGCCATTTTGAATCAATTTTTGGTACAGTCCAAAAAATCAATTTTCGGATGAAAAACGATGACTCCGGACATGTCGAACGATCCCAAAATGGTCAATATGGATGAAATTTTGACATTTAATCTGTTGACTGTAAATGACTGTTGGATGTGAATTATGACTTTGTCAACTAAAATAAGTGTGTTTAAAGTCATTTCTGTGCCTCAAAGGGGTCAAAATTGAAGCTTTTGAGTAATCAAAACTCTGTAAAAATGGCAATTTTGGTCACTGTGAGGGTTTAAAAAGTGGTTATTCAACATGAGGCACGATCCAATTGACATTTTGAATCATTTTTGGTACAGTCCAAAAAATCAATTTTCGGATGAAAAACGATGACTCCGGACATGCCGAACGATCCCAAAATGGTCAATATGGATGAAATTTTAACATTTAATCTTTTGACTGAAATGACTGTTGGATGTGAATTATGACTTTGTCAACTAAAATAAGTGTGTTTAAAGTCATTTCTGTGCCTGAAATGGGTCAAAATTGAAGCTTTTGAGTAAGCAAAACTCTGTAAAATTGGCAATTTTGGTCACTGTGAGGGTTTAAAAAGTGGTTATTCAACATGAGGCACGATCCAATTGACATTTTGAATGATTTTTGGTACAGTCCAAAAAATCAATTTTCGGATGAAAAACGATGACTCCGGACATATCGAACGATCCCAAAATGGTCAATATGGATGAAATTTTAACATTTAATCTTTTGACTGTAAATGACTGTTGTATGTGAATTATGACTTTGTCAACTAAAATAAGTGTGTTTAAAGTCATTTCTGTGCCTCAAAGGGGTCAAAATTGAAGCTTTTGAGTAATCAAAACTCTGTAAAAATGGCAATTTTGGTCACTGTGAGGGTTTAAAAAGTGGTTATTCAACATGAGGCACGATCCAATTGACATTTTGAATCATTTCTGGTACAGTCCAAAAAATCAATTTTCGGATGAAAAACGATGACTCCGGACATGCCGAACGATCCCAAAATGGTCAATATGGATGAAATTTTAACATTTAATCTTTTGACTGTAAATGACTGTTGGATGTGAATTATGACTTTGTCAACTAAAATAAGTGTGTTTAAAGTCATTTATGTGCCTCAAAGGGGTCAAAATTGAAGCTTTTGAGTAATCAAAACTCTGTAAAAATGGCAATTTTGGTCACTGTGAGGGTTTAAAAAGTGGTTATTCAACATGAGGCACGATCCAATTGACATTTTGAATCATTTTTGGTACAGTCCAAAAAATCCATTTTCGGATGAAAAACGATGACTCCGGAGATGTCGAACGATCCCAAAATGGTCAATATGGATGAAATTTTAACATTTAATCTTTTGACTGTAAATGACTGTTGGATGTGAATTATGACTTTGTCAACTAAAATAAGTGTGTTTAAAGTCATTTCTGTGCCTGAAACGGGTCAAAATTGAAGCTTTTGAGTAAGCAAAACTCTGTAAAAATGGCAATTTTGGTCACTCTGAGGGTTTAAAAAGTGGTCATTCAACATGAGGCACGATCCAATTGACATTTTGAATCATTTTTGGTACAGTCCAAAAAATCAATTTTCGGATGAAAAACGATGACTCCGGACATGTCGAACGATCCCAAAATGGTCAATATGGATGAAATTTTAACATTTAATCTTTTGACTGTAAATGACTGTTGGATGTGAAATATGACTTTGTCAACTAAAATAAGTGTGTTTAAAGTCATTTATGTGCCTCAAAGGGGTCAAAATTGAAGCTTTTGAGTAATCAAAACTCTGTAAAAATGGCAATTTTGGTCACTGTGAGGGTTTAAAAAGTGGTTATTCAACATGAGGCACGATCCAATTGACATTTTGAATCATTTTTGGTACAGTCCAAAAAATCAATTTTCGGATGAAAAACTATGACTCCTGACATGTCGAATGATCCCAAAATGATCAATATGGACGAAATTTTAACATTTAATCTTTTGACTGTAAATGACTGTTGGATGTGAATTATGACTTTGTCAACTAAAATAAGTGTGTTTAAAGTCATTTCCGTGCCTGAAATCGGTCAAAATTGAAGCTTTTGAGTAAGCAAAACTCTTTAAAATTGGCAATTTTGGTCACTGTGAGGGTTTAAAAAGTGGTTATTTAACATGAGGCACGATCCAATTGACATTTTGAATGATTTTTGGTACTGTCCAATTAATCAATTTTCGGATGAAAAACGATGACTCCGGACATGTCGAACGATCCCAAAATGGTCTATAATGATGAAATTTTAACATTTAATCTTTTGACTGTAAATGACTGTTGGATGTGAATTATGACTTTGTCAACTAAAATAAGTGTGTTTAAAGTCATTTCTGTGCCTCAAAGGGGTCAAAATTGAAGCTTTTGAGTAATCAAAACTCTGTAAAAATGGCAATTTTGGTCACTGTGAGGGTTTAAAAAGTGGTTATTCAACATGAGGCACGATCCAATTGACATTTTGAATCATTTTTGGTACAGTCCAAAAAATCAATTTTCGGATGAAAAACGATGACTCCGGACATGCCAAACGATCCCAAAATGGTCAATATGGATGAAATTTTAACATTTAATCTTTTGACTGTAAATGACTGTTGGATGTGAATTATGACTTTGTCAACTAAAATAAGTGTGTTTAAAGTCATTTCTGTGCCTCAAAGGGGTCAAAATTGAAGCTTTTGAGTAATCAAAACTCTGTAAAAATGGCAATTTTGGTCACTGTGAGGGTTTAAAAAGTGGTTATTCAACATGAGGCACGATCCAATTGCCATTTTGAATAATTTTTGGTACAGTCCAAAAAATCAATTTTCGGATGAAAAACGATGACTCCGGACATGTCGAACGATCCCAAAATGGTCAATATGGATGAAATTTTAACATTTAATCTTTTGACTCTAAATGACTGTTGGATGTGAATTATGACTTTGTCAACTAAAATAAGTGTGTTTAAAGTCATTTCCGTGCCTGAAATGGGTCAAAATTGAAGCTTTTGAGTAAGCAAAACGCTGTAAAAATGGCAATTTTGGTCACTCTGAGGGTTTAAAAAGTGGTCATTCAACATGAGGCACGATCCAATTGACATTTTGAATGATTTTTGGTACAGTCCAAAAAATCAATTTTCGGATGAAAAATGATAACTCCGGACATGTCGAACGATCCCAAAATGGTCAATATGGATGAAATTTTAACATTTAATCTTTTGACTGTAAATGACTGTTGGATGTGAATTATGACTTTGTCAACTAAAATAAGTGTGTTTAAAGTCATTTCTGTGCCTCAAAGGGGTCAAAATTGAAGCTTTTGAGTAATCAAAACTCTGTAAAAATGGCAATTTTGGTCACTGTGAGGGTTTAAAAAGTGGTTATTCAACATGAGGCACGATCCAATTGACATTTTGAATCATTTCTGGTACAGTCCAAAAAATCAATTTTCGGATGAAAAACGATGACTCCTAACATGCCGAACGATCCCAAAATGGTCCATATGGATGAAATTTTAACATTTAATCTTTTGACTATAAATGACTGTTGGATGTGAATTATGACTTTGTCAACTAAAATAAGTGTGTTTAAAGTCATTTCTGTGCCTCAAAGGGGTCAAAATTGAAGCTTTTGAGTAATCAAAACTCTGTAAAAATGGCAATTTTGGTCACTCTGAGGGTTTAAAAAGTGGTTATTCAACATGAGGCACGATCCAATTGCCATTTTGAATCATTTTTGGTACAGTCCAAAAAATCAATTTTCGGATGAAAAACGATGACTCCGGACATGTCGAACGATCCCAAAATGGTCAATATGGATGAAATTTTAACATTTAATCTTTTGACTGTAAATGACTGTTGGATGTGAATTATGACTTTGTCAACTAAAATAAGTGTGTTTAAAGTCATTTCTGTGCCTCAAAGGGGTCAAAATTGAAGCTTTTGAGTAATCAAAACTCTGTAAAAATGGCAATTTTGGTCACTGTGAGGGTTTAAAAAGTGGTTATTCAACATGAGGCACGATCCAATTGACATTTTGAATCATTTTTGGTACAATCCAAAAAATCAATTTTCGGATGAAAAACGATGACTCCGGACCTGTCGAACGTTCCCAAAATGGTCTATAATGATGAAATTTTAACATTTAATCTTTTGACTGTAAATGACTGTTGATGTGAATTATGACTTTGTCAACTAAAATAAGTGTGTTTAAAGTCATTTCTGTGCCTCAAAGGGGTCAAAATTGAAGCTTTTGAGTAATCAAAACTCTGTAAAAATGGCAATTTTGGTCACTATGAGGGTTTAAAAAGTGGTTATTCAACATGAGGCACGATCCAATTGACATTTTGAATCATTTTTGGTACAGTCCAAAAAATCAATTTTCGGATGAAAAACGATGACTCCGGACATGCCAAACATTCCCAAAATGGTCAATATGGATGAAATTTTAACATTTAATCTTTTGACTGTAAATGACTGTTGGATGTGAATGATGACTTTGTCAACTAAAATAAGTGTGTTTAAAGTCATTTCTGTGCCTCAAAGGGGTCAAAATTGAAGCTTTTGAGTAATCAAAACTCTGTAAAAATGGCAATTTTGGTCACTGTGAGGGTTTAAAAAGTGGTCATTCAACATGAGGCACGATCCAATTGCCATTTTGAATCATTTTTGGTACAGTCCAAAAAATCAATTTTCGGATGAAAAACGATGACTCCGGACATGTCGAACGATCCCAAAATGGTCAATATGGATGAAATTTTAACATTTAATCTTTTGACTGTAAATGACTGTTGGATGTGAATTATGACTTTGTCATCTAAAATAAGTGTGTTTAAAGTCATTTCTGTGCCTCAAAGGGGTCAAAATTGAAGCTTTTGAGTAATCAAAACTCTGTAAAAATGGCAATTTTGATCACTGTGAGGGTTTAAAAAGTGGTTATTCAACATGAGGCACGATCCAATTGACATTTTGAATCATTTTTGGTACAGTCCAAAAAATCAATTTTCGGATGAAAAACGATGACTCCTGACATGTCGAATGATCCCAAAATGGTCAATATGGACGAAATTTTAACATTTAATCTTTTGACTGTAAATGACTGTTGGATGTGAATTATGACTTTGTCAACTAAAATAAGTGTGTTTAAAGTCATTTCCGTGCCTGAAATGGGTCAAAATTGAAGCTTTTGAGTAAGCAAAACGCTGTAAAAATGGCAATTTTGGTCACTCTGCGGGTTTAAAAAGTGGTCATTCAACATGAGGCACGATCCAATTGCCATTTTGAATCATTTTTGGTACAGTCCAAAAAATCAATTTTCGGATGAAAAACGATGACTCCGGACATGTCGAACGATCCCAAAATGGTCAATATGGATGAAATTTTAACATTTAATCTTTTGACTGTAAATGACTGTTGGATGTGAATTATGACTTTGTCATCTAAAATAAGTGTGTTTAAAGTCATTTCTGTGCCTCAAAGGGGTCAAAATTGAAGCTTTTGAGTAATCAAAACTCTGTAAAAATGGCAATTTTGGTCACTGTGAGGGTTTAAAAAGTGGTTATTCAACATGAGGCACGATCCAATTGACATTTTGAATCATTTTTGGTACAGTCCAAAAAATCAATTTTCGGATGAAAAACGATGACTCCTGACATGTCGAATGATCCCAAAATGGTCAATATGGACGAAATTTTAACATTTAATCTTTTGACTGTAAATGACTGTTGGATGTGAATTATGACTTTGTCAACTAAAATAAGTGTATTTAAAGTCATTTCCGTGCCTGAAATGGGTCAAAATTGAAGCTTTTGAGTAAGCAAAACGCTGTAAAAATGGCAATTTTGGTCACTCTGAGGGTTTAAAAAGTGGTCATTCAACATGAGGCACGATCCAATTGCCATTTTGAATCATTTTTGGTACAGTCCAAAAAATCAATTTTCGGATGAAAAACGATGACTCCGGACATGTCGAACGATCCCAAAATGGTCAATATGGATGAAATTTTAACATTTAATCTTTTGACTGTAAATGACTGTTGGATGTGAATTATGACTTTGTCATCTAAAATAAGTGTGTTTAAAGTCATTTCTGTGCCTCAAAGGGGTCAAAATTGAAGCTTTTGAGTAAGCAAAACTCTGTAAAATTGGCAATTTTGGTCACTGTGAGGGTTTAAAAAGTGGTTATTCAACATGAGGCACGATCCAATTGCCATTTTGAATCAATTTTTGGTACAGTCCAAAAAATCAATTTTCGGATGAAAAACGATGACTCCGGACATGTCGAACGATCCCAAAATGGTCAATATGGATGAAATTTTGACATTTAATCTGTTGACTGTAAATGACTGTTGGATGTGAATTATGACTTTGTCAACTAAAATAAGTGTGTTTAAAGTCATTTCTGTGCCTCAAAGGGGTCAAAATTGAAGCTTTTGAGTAATCAAAACTCTGTAAAAATGGCAATTTTGGTCACTGTGAGGGTTTAAAAAGTGGTTATTCAACATGAGGCACGATCCAATTGACATTTTGAATCATTTTTGGTACAGTCCAAAAAATCAATTTTCGGATGAAAAACGATGACTCCGGACATGCCGAACGATCCCAAAATGGTCAATATGGATGAAATTTTAACATTTAATCTTTTGACTGAAATGACTGTTGGATGTGAATTATGACTTTGTCAACTAAAATAAGTTTGTTTAAAGTCATTTCTGTGCCTGAAATGGGTCAAAATTGAAGCTTTTGAGTAAGCAAAACTCTGTAAAATTGGCAATTTTGGTCACTGTGAGGGTTTAAAAAGTGGTTATTCAACATGAGGCACGATCCAATTGACATTTTGAATGATTTTTGGTACAGTCCAAAAAATCAATTTTCGGATGAAAAACGATGACTCCGGACATGTCGAACGATCCCAAAATGGTCAATATGGATGAAATTTTAACATTTAATCTTTTGACTGTAAATGACTGTTGTATGTGAATTATGACTTTGTCAACTAAAATACGTGTGTTTAAAGTCATTTCTGTGCCTCAAAGGGGTCAAAATTGAAGCTTTTGAGTAATCAAAACTCTGTAAAAATGGCAATTTTGGTCACTGTGAGGGTTTAAAAAGTGGTTATTCAACATGAGGCACGATCCAATTGACATTTTGAATCATTTCTGGTACAGTCCAAAAAATCAATTTTCGGATGAAAAACGATGACTCCGGACATGCCGAACGATCCCAAAATGGTCAATATGGATGAAATTTTAACATTTAATCTTTTGACTGTAAATGACTGTTGGATGTGAATTATGACTTTGTCAACTAAAATAAGTGTGTTTAAAGTCATTTCTGTGCCTCAAAGGGGTCAAAATTGAAGCTTTTGAGTAATCAAAACTCTGTAAAAATGGCAATTTTGGTCACTGTGAGGGTTTAAAAAGTGGTTATTCAACATGAGGCACGATCCAATTGCCATTTTGAATCATTTTTGGTACATTCCAAAAAATCAATTTTCGGATGAAAAACGATGACTCCTGACATGTCGAATGATCCCAAAATGGTCAATATGGACGAAATTTTTACATTTATTCTTTTGACTGTAAATGACTGTTGGATGTGAATTATGACTTTGTCAACTAAAATAAGTGTGTTTAAAGTCATTTCCGTGCCTGAAATGGGTCAAAATTGAAGCTTTTGAGTAAGCAAAACTCTTTAAAATTGGCAATTTTGGTCACTGTGAGGGTTTAAAAAGTGGTTATTCAACATGAGGCACGATCCAATTGACATTTTGAATGATTTTTGGTACTGTCCAAAAACTCAATTTTCGGATGAAAAACGATGACTCCGGACATGTCGAACGATCCCAAAATGGTCAATATGGATGAAATTTTAACATTTAATCTTTTGACTGTAAATGACTGTTGGATGTGAATTATGACTTTGTCAACTAAAATAAGTGTGTTTAAAGTCATTTCTGTGCCTCAAAGAGGTCAAAATTGAAGCTTTTGAGTAATCAAAACTCTGTAAAAATGGCAATTTTGGTCACTGTGAGGGTTTAAAAAGTGGTTATTCAACATGAGGCACGATCCAATTGACATTTTGAATCATTTTTGGTACAGTCCAAAAAATCAATTTTCGGATGAAAAACGATGACTCCGGACATGTCGAACGATCCCAAAATGGTCAATATGGATGAAATTTTGACATTTAATCTGTTGACTGTAAATGACTGTTGGATGTGAATTATGACTTTGTCAACTAAAATAAGTGTGTTTAAAGTCATTTCTGTGCCTCAAAGGGGTCAAAATTGAAGCTTTTGAGTAATCAAAACTCTGTAAAAATGGCAATTTTGGTCACTGTGAGGGTTTAAAAAGTGGTTATTCAACATGAGGCACGATCCAATTGACATTTTGAATCATTTTTGGTACAGTCCAAAAAATCAATTTTCGGATGAAAAACGATGACTCCGGACATGCCGAACGATCCCAAAATGGTCAATATGGATGAAATTTTAACATTTAATCTTTTGACTGAAATGACTGTTGGATGTGAATTATGACTTTGTCAACTAAAATAAGTGTGTTTAAAGTCATTTCTGTGCCTGAAATGGGTCAAAATTGAAGCTTTTGAGTAAGCAAAACTCTGTAAAATTGGCAATTTTGGTCACTGTGAGGGTTTAAAAAGTGGTTATTCAACATGAGGCACGATCCAATTGACATTTTGAATGATTTTTGGTACAGTCCAAAAAATCAATTTTCGGATGAAAAACGATGACTCCGGACATATCGAACGATCCCAAAATGGTCAATATGGATGAAATTTTAACATTTAATCTTTTGACTGTAAATGACTGTTGTATGTGAATTATGACTTTGTCAACTAAAATAAGTGTGTTTAAAGTCATTTCTGTGCCTCAAAGGGGTCAAAATTGAAGCTTTTGAGTAATCAAAACTCTGTAAAAATGGCAATTTTGGTCACTGTGAGGGTTTAAAAAGTGGTTATTCAACATGAGGCACGATCCAATTGACATTTTGAATCATTTCTGGTACAGTCCAAAAAATCAATTTTCGGATGAAAAACGATGACTCCGGACATGTCAAACGATCCCAAAATGGTCAATATGGATGAAATTTTAACATTTAATCTTTTGACTGTAAATGACTGTTGGATGTGAATTATGACTTTGTCAACTAAAATAAGTGTGTTTAAAGTCATTTCTGTGCCTGAAATGGGTCAAAATTGAAGCTTTTGAGTAAGCAAAACTCTTTAAAATTGGCAATTTTGGTCACTGTGAGGGTTTAAAAAGTGGTTATTCAACATGAGGCACGATCCAATTGACATTTTGAATGATTTTTGGTACTGTCCAAAAACTCAATTTTCGGATGAAAAACGATGACTCCGGACATGTCGAACGATCCCAAAATGGTCAATATGGATGAAATTTTAACATTTAATCTTTTGACTGTAAATGACTGTTGGATGTGAATTATGACTTTGTCAACTAAAATAAGTGTGTTTAAAGTCATTTCTGTGCCTCAAAGGGGTCAAAATTGAAGCTTTTGAGTAATCAAAACTCTGTAAAAATGGCAATTTTGGTCACTGTGAGGGTTTAAAAAGTGGTTATTCAACATGAGGCACGATCCAATTGACATTTTGAATCATTTTTGGTACAGTCCAAAAAATCAATTTTCGGATGAAAAACGATGACTCCGGACATGCCAAACGATCCCAAAATGGTCAATATGGATGAAATTTTAACATTTAATCTTCTGACTGTAAATGACTGTTGGATGTGAATTATGACTTTGTCAACTAAAGTAAGTGTGATTAAAGTCATTTCTGTGCCTCAAAGGGGTCAAAATTGAAGCTTTTGAGTAATCAAAACTCTGTAAAAATGGCAATTTTGGTCACTGTGAGGGTTTAAAAAGTGGTTATTCAACATGAGGCACGATCCAATTGCCATTTTGAATCATTTTTGGTACAGTTCAAAAAATCAATTTTCGGATGAAAAACGATGACTCCGGACATGTCGAACGATCCCAAAATGGTCAATATGGATGAAATTTTAACATTTAATCTTTTGACTCTAAATGACTGTTGGATGTGAATTATGACTTTGTCAACTAAAATAAGTGTGTTTAAAGTCATTTCTGTGCCTCAAAGAGGTCAAAATTGAAGCTTTTGAGTAATCAAAACTCTGTAAAAATGGCAATTTTGGTCACTGTGAGGGTTTAAAAAGTGGTTATTCAACATGAGGCACGATCCAATTGACATTTTGAATCATTTTTGGTACAGTCCAAAAAATCAATTTTCGGATGAAAAACGATGACTCCGGACATGTCAAACGATCCCAAAATGGTCAATATGGATGAAATTTTAACATTTAATCTTTTGACTGTAAATGACTGTTGGATGTGAATTATGACTTTGTCAACTAAAATAAGTGTGTTTAAAGTCATTTCTGTGCCTGAAATGGGTCAAAATTGAAGCTTTTGAGTAAGCAAAACTCTGTAAAATTGGCAATTTTGGTCACTGTGAGGGTTTAAAAAGTGGTTATTCAACATGAGGCACGATCCAATTGCCATTTTGAATCAATTTTTGGTACAGTCCAAAAAATCAATTTTCGGATGAAAAACGATGACTCCGGACATGTCGAACGATCCCAAAATGGTCAATATGGATGAAATTTTGACATTTAATCTGTTGACTGTAAATGACTGTTGGATGTGAATTATGACTTTGTCAACTAAAATAAGTGTGTTTAAAGTCATTTCTGTGCCTCAAAGGGGTCAAAATTGAAGCTTTTGAGTAATCAAAACTCTGTAAAAATGGCAATTTTGGTCACTGTGAGGGTTTAAAAAGTGGTTATTCAACATGAGGCACGATCCAATTGACATTTTGAATCATTTTTGGTACAGTCCAAAAAATCAATTTTCGGATGAAAAACGATGACTCCGGACATGCCGAACGATCCCAAAATGGTCAATATGGATGAAATTTTAACATTTAATCTTTTGACTGAAATGACTGTTGGATGTGAATTATGACTTTGTCAACTAAAATAAGTGTGTTTAAAGTCATTTCTGTGCCTGAAATGGGTCAAAATTGAAGCTTTTGAGTAAGCAAAACTCTGTAAAATTGGCAATTTTGGTCACTGTGAGGGTTTAAAAAGTGGTTATTCAACATGAGGCACGATCCAATTGACATTTTGAATGATTTTTGGTACAGTCCAAAAAATCAATTTTCGGATGAAAAACGATGACTCCGGACATATCGAACGATCCCAAAATGGTCAATATGGATGAAATTTTAACATTTAATCTTTTGACTGTAAATGACTGTTGTATGTGAATTATGACTTTGTCAACTAAAATAAGTGTGTTTAAAGTCATTTCTGTGCCTCAAAGGGGTCAAAATTGAAGCTTTTGAGTAATCAAAACTCTGTAAAAATGGCAATTTTGGTCACTGTGAGGGTTTAAAAAGTGGTTATTCAACATGAGGCACGATCCAATTGACATTTTGAATCATTTCTGGTACAGTCCAAAAAATCAATTTTCGGATGAAAAACGATGACTCCGGACATGCCGAACGATCCCAAAATGGTCAATATGGATGAAATTTTAACATTTAATCTTTTGACTGTAAATGACTGTTGGATGTGAATTATGACTTTGTCAACTAAAATAAGTGTGTTTAAAGTCATTTATGTGCCTCAAAGGGGTCAAAATTGAAGCTTTTGAGTAATCAAAACTCTGTAAAAATGGCAATTTTGGTCACTGTGAGGGTTTAAAAAGTGGTTATTCAACATGAGGCACGATCCAATTGACATTTTGAATCATTTTTGGTACAGTCCAAAAAATCAATTTTCGGATGAAAAACGATGACTCCGGAGATGTCGAACGATCCCAAAATGGTCAATATGGATGAAATTTTAACATTTAATCTTTTGACTGTAAATGACTGTTGGATGTGAATTATGACTTTGTCAACTAAAATAAGTGTGTTTAAAGTCATTTCTGTGCCTCAAAGAGGTCAAAATTGAAGCTTTTGAGTAATCAAAACTCTGTAAAAATGGCAATTTTGGTCACTGTGAGGGTTTAAAAAGTGGTTATTCAACATGAGGCACGATCCAATTGACATTTTGAATCATTTTTGGTACAGTCCAAAAAATCAATTTTCGGATGAAAAACGATGACTCCGGACATGTCAAACGATCCCAAAATGGTCAATATGGATGAAATTTTAACATTTAATCTTTTGACTGTAAATGACTGTTGGATGTGAATTATGACTTTGTCAACTAAAATAAGTGTGTTTAAAGTCATTTCTGTGCCTGAAATGGGTCAAAATTGAAGCTTTTGAGTAAGCAAAACTCTGTAAAATTGGCAATTTTGGTCACTGTGAGGGTTTAAAAAGTGGTTATTCAACATGAGGCACGATCCAATTGCCATTTTGAATCAATTTTTGGTACAGTCCAAAAAATCAATTTTCGGATGAAAAACGATGACTCCGGACATGTCGAACGATCCCAAAATGGTCAATATGGATGAAATTTTGACATTTAATCTGTTGACTGTAAATGACTGTTGGATGTGAATTATGACTTTGTCAACTAAAATAAGTGTGTTTAAAGTCATTTCTGTGCCTCAAAGGGGTCAAAATTGAAGCTTTTGAGTAATCAAAACTCTGTAAAAATGGCAATTTTGGTCACTGTGAGGGTTTAAAAAGTGGTTATTCAACATGAGGCACGATCCAATTGACATTTTGAATGATTTTTGGTACAGTCTAAAAAATCAATTTTCAGATGAAAAACGATGACTCCGGACATGTCGAACGATCCCAAAATGGTCAATATGGATGAAATTTTAACATTTAATCTTTTGACTGTAAATGACTGTTGGATGTGAATTATGACTTTGTCAACTAAAATAAGTGTGTTTAAAGTCATTTCTGTGCCTCAAAATTGAAGCTTTTGAGTAATCAAAACTCTGTAAAAATGGCAATTTTGGTCACTGTGAGGGTTTAAAAAGTGGTTATTCAACATGAGGCACGATCCAATTGACATTTTGAATCATTTTTGGTACAGTCCAAAAAATCAATTTTCGGATGAAAAACGATGACTCCGGACATGCCAAACGATCCCAAAATGGTCAATATGGATGAAATTTTAACATTTAATCCTTTGACTGTAAATGACTGTTGGATGTGAATTATGACTTTGTCAACTAAAATAAGTGTGTTTAAAGTCATTTCTGTGCCTCAAAGGGGTCAAAATTGAAGCTTTTGAGTAATCAAAACTCTGTAAAAATGGCAATTTTGGTCACTGTGAGGGTTTAAAAAGTGGTTATTCAACATGAGGCACGATCCAATTGACATTTTGAATCATTTCTGGTACAGTCCAAAAAATCAATTTTCGGATGAAAAACGATGACTCCGGACATGCCGAACGATCCCAAAATGGTCCATATGGATGAAATTTTAACATTTAATCTTTTGACTATAAATGACTGTTGGATGTGAATTATGACTTTGTCAACTAAAATAAGTGTGTTTAAAGTCATTTCTGTGTCTCAAAGGGGTCAAAATTGAAGCTTTTGAGTAATCAAAACTCTGTAAAAATGGCAATTTTGGTCACTCTGAGGGTTTAAAAAGTGGTTATTCAACATGAGGCACGATCCAATTGCCATTTTGAATCATTTTTGGTACAGTCCAAAAAATCAATTTTCGGATGAAAAACGATGACTCCGGACATGTCGAACGATCCCAAAATGGTCTATAATGATGAAATTTTAACATTTAATCTTTTGACTGTAAATGACTGTTGGATGTGAATTATGACTTTGTCAACTAAAATAAGTGTGTTTAAAGTCATTTCTGTGCCTCAAAGGGATCACAATTGAAGCTTTTGAGTAATCAAAACTCTGTAAAAATGGCAATTTTGGTCACTGTGAGGGTTTAAAAAGTGGTTATTCAACATGAGGCACGATCCAATTGACATTTTGAATCATTTTTGGTACAGTCCAAAAAATCAATTTTCGGATGAAAAACGATGACTCCGGACATGCCAAACATTCCCAAAATGGTCAATATGGATGAAATTTTAACATTTAATCTTTTGACTGTAAATGACTGTTGGATGTGAATTATGACTTTGTCAACTCAAATAAGTGTGTTTAAAGTCATTTCTGTGCCTGAAACGGGTCAAAATTGAAGCTTTTGAGTAAGCAAAACTCTGTAAAAATGGCAATTTTGGTCACTCTGAGGGTTTAAAAAGTGGTAATTCAACATGAGGCACGATCCAATTGACATTTTGAATCATTTTTGGTACAGTCCAAAAAATCAATTTTCGGATGAAAAACGATGACTCCTGACATGTCGAATGATCCCAAAAAGGTCAATATGGACGAAATTTTAACATTTAATCTTTTGACTGTAAATGACTGTTGGGTGTGAATTATGACTTTGTCAACTAAAATAAGTGTGTTTAAAGTCATTTCTGTGCCTCAAAGGGGTCAAAATTGAAGCTTTTGAGTAATCAAAACTCTGTAAAAATGGCAATTTTGGTCACTGTGAGGGTTTAAAAAGTGGTCATTCAACATGAGGCACGATCCAATTGACATTTTGAATCATTTTTGGTACAGTCCAAAAAATCAATTTTCGGATGAAAAACGATGACTCCGGACATGTCAAACGATCCCAAAATGGTCAATATGGATGAAATTTTAACATTTAATCTTTTGACTGTAAATGACTGTTGGATGTGAATTATGACTTTGTCAACTAAAATAAGTGTGTTTAAAGTCATTTCTGTGCCTGAAATGGGTCAAAATTGAAGCTTTTGAGTAAGCAAAACTCTGTAAAATTGGCAATTTTGGTCACTGTGAGGGTTTAAAAAGTGGTTATTCAACATGAGGCACGATCCAATTGCCATTTTGAATCAATTTTTGGTACAGTCCAAAAAATCAATTTTCGGATGAAAAACGATGACTCCGGACATGTCGAACGATCCCAAAATGGTCAATATGGATGAAATTTTGACATTTAATCTGTTGACTGTAAATGACTGTTGGATGTGAATTATGACTTTGTCAACTAAAATAAGTGTGTTTAAAGTCATTTCTGTGCCTCAAAGGGGTCAAAATTGAAGCTTTTGAGTAATCAAAACTCTGTAAAAATGGCAATTTTGGTCACTGTGAGGGTTTAAAAAGTGGTTATTCAACATGAGGCACGATCCAATTGACATTTTGAATCATTTTTGGTACAGTCCAAAAAATCAATTTTCGGATGAAAAACGATGACTCCGGACATGCCGAACGATCCCAAAATGGTCAATATGGATGAAATTTTAACATTTAATCTTTTGACTGAAATGACTGTTGGATGTGAATTATGACTTTGTCAACTAAAATAAGTGTGTTTAAAGTCATTTCTGTGCCTGAAATGGGTCAAAATTGAAGCTTTTGAGTAAGCAAAACTCTGTAAAATTGGCAATTTTGGTCACTGTGAGGGTTTAAAAAGTGGTTATTCAACATGAGGCACGATCCAATTGACATTTTGAATGATTTTTGGTACAGTCCAAAAAATCAATTTTCGGATGAAAAACGATGACTCCGGACATGTCGAACGATCCCAAAATGGTCAATATGGATGAAATTTTAACATTTAATCTTTTGACTGTAAATGACTGTTGTATGTGAATTATGACTTTGTCAACTAAAATACGTGTGTTTAAAGTCATTTCTGTGCCTCAAAGGGGTCAAAATTGAAGCTTTTGAGTAATCAAAACTCTGTAAAAATGGCAATTTTGGTCACTGTGAGGGTTTAAAAAGTGGTTATTCAACATGAGGCACGATCCAATTGACATTTTGAATCATTTCTGGGACAGTCCAAAAAATCAATTTTCGGATGAAAAACGATGACTCCGGACATGCCGAACGATCCCAAAATGGTCAATATGGATGAAATTTTAACATTTAATCTTTTGACTGTAAATGACTGTTGGATGTGAATTATGACTTTGTCAACTAAAATAAGTGTGTTTAAAGTCATTTCTGTGCCTCAAAGGGGTCAAAATTGAAGCTTTTGAGTAATCAAAACTCTGTAAAAATGGCAATTTTGGTCACTGTGAGGGTTTAAAAAGTGGTTATTCAACATGAGGCACGATCCAATTGACATTTTGAATCATTTTTGGTACATTCCAAAAAATCAATTTTCGGATGAAAAACGATGACTCCTGACATGTCGAATGATCCCAAAATGGTCAATATGGACGAAATTTTTACATTTATTCTTTTGACTGTAAATGACTGTTGGATGTGAATTATGACTTTGTCAACTAAAATAAGTGTGTTTAAAGTCATTTCCGTGCCTGAAATGGGTCAAAATTGAAGCTTTTGAGTAAGCAAAACTCTTTAAAATTGGCAATTTTGGTCACTGTGAGGGTTTAAAAAGTGGTTATTCAACATGAGGCACGATCCAATTGACATTTTGAATGATTTTTGGTACTGTCCAAAAACTCAATTTTCGGATGAAAAACGATGACTCCGGACATGTCGAACGATCCCAAAATGGTCAATATGGATGAAATTTTAACATTTAATCTTTTGACTGTAAATGACTGTTGGATGTGAATTATGACTTTGTCAACTAAAATAAGTGTGTTTAAAGTCATTTCTGTGCCTCAAAGGGGTCAAAATTGAAGCTTTTGAGCAATCAAAACTCTGTAAAAATGGCAATTTTGGTCACTGTGAGGGTTTAAAAAGTGGTTATTCAACATGAGGCACGATCCAATTGACATTTTGAATCATTTTTGGTACAGTCCAAAAAATCAATTTTCGGATGAAAAACGATGACTCCGGACATGCCAAACGATCCCAAAATGGTCAATATGGATGAAATTTTAACATTTAATCTTCTGACTGTAAATGACTGTTGGATGTGAATTATGACTTTGTCAACTAAAGTAAGTGTGATTAAAGTCATTTCTGTGCCTCAAAGGGGTCAAAATTGAAGCTTTTGAGTAATCAAAACTCTGTAAAAATGGCAATTTTGGTCACTGTGAGGGTTTAAAAAGTGGTTATTCAACATGAGGCACGATCCAATTGCCATTTTGAATCATTTTTGGTACAGTTCAAAAAATCAATTTTCGGATGAAAAACGATGACTCCGGACATGTCGAACGATCCCAAAATGGTCAATATGGATGAAATTTTAACATTTAATCTTTTGACTCTAAATGACTGTTGGATGTGAATTATGACTTTGTCAACTAAAATAAGTGTGTTTAAAGTCATTTCTGTGCCTCAAAGAGGTCAAAATTGAAGCTTTTGAGTAATCAAAACTCTGTAAAAATGGCAATTTTGGTCACTGTGAGGGTTTAAAAAGTGGTTATTCAACATGAGGCACGATCCAATTGACATTTTGAATCATTTTTGGTACAGTCCAAAAAATCAATTTTCGGATGAAAAACGATGACTCCGGACATGTCAAACGATCCCAAAATGGTCAATATGGATGAAATTTTAACATTTAATCTTTTGACTGTAAATGACTGTTGGATGTGAATTATGACTTTGTCAACTAAAATAAGTGTGTTTAAAGTCATTTCTGTGCCTGAAATGGGTCAAAATTGAAGCTTTTGAGTAAGCAAAACTCTGTAAAATTGGCAATTTTGGTCACTGTGAGGGTTTAAAAAGTGGGTATTCAACATGAGGCACGATCCAATTGCCATTTTGAATCAATTTTTGGTACAGTCCAAAAAATCAATTTTCGGATGAAAAACGATGACTCCGGACATGTCGAACGATCCCAAAATGGTCAATATGGATGAAATTTTGACATTTAATCTGTTGACTGTAAATGACTGTTGGATGTGAATTATGACTTTGTCAACTAAAATAAGTGTGTTTAAAGTCATTTCTGTGCCTCAAAGGGGTCAAAATTGAAGCTTTTGAGTAATCAAAACTCTGTAAAAATGGCAATTTTGGTCACTGTGAGGGTTTAAAAAGTGGTTATTCAACATGAGGCACGATCCAATTGACATTTTGAATCATTTTTGGTACAGTCCAAAAAATCAATTTTCGGATGAAAAACGATGACTCCGGACATGCCGAACGATCCCAAAATGGTCAATATGGATGAAATTTTAACATTTAATCTTTTGACTGAAATGACTGTTGGATGTGAATTATGACTTTGTCAACTAAAATAAGTGTGTTTAAAGTCATTTCTGTGCCTGAAATGGGTCAAAATTGAAGCTTTTGAGTAAGCAAAACTCTGTAAAATTGGCAATTTTGGTCACTGTGAGGGTTTAAAAAGTGGTTATTCAACATGAGGCACGATCCAATTGACATTTTGAATGATTTTTGGTACAGTCCAAAAAATCAATTTTCGGATGAAAAACGATGACTCCGGACATATCGAACGATCCCAAAATGGTCAATATGGATGAAATTTTAACATTTAATCTTTTGACTGTAAATGACTGTTGTATGTGAATTATGACTTTGTCAACTAAAATAAGTGTGTTTAAAGTCATTTCTGTGCCTCAAAGGGGTCAAAATTGAAGCTTTTGAGTAATCAAAACTCTGTAAAAATGGCAATTTTGGTCACTGTGAGGGTTTAAAAAGTGGTTATTCAACATGAGGCACGATCCAATTGACATTTTGAATCATTTCTGGTACAGTCCAAAAAATCAATTTTCGGATGAAAAACGATGACTCCGGACATGCCGAACGATCCCAAAATGGTCAATATGGATGAAATTTTAACATTTAATCTTTTGACTGTAAATGACTGTTGGATGTGAATTATGACTTTGTCAACTAAAATAAGTGTGTTTAAAGTCATTTATGTGCCTCAAAGGGGTCAAAATTGAAGCTTTTGAGTAATCAAAACTCTGTAAAAATGGCAATTTTGGTCACTGTGAGGGTTTAAAAAGTGGTTATTCAACATGAGGCACGATCCAATTGACATTTTGAATCATTTTTGGTACAGTCCAAAAAATCAATTTTCGGATGAAAAACGATGACTCCGGAGATGTCGAACGATCCCAAAATGGTCAATATGGATGAAATTTTAACATTTAATCTTTTGACTGTAAATGACTGTTGGATGTGAATTATGACTTTGTCAACTAAAATAAGTGTGTTTAAAGTCATTTCTGTGCCTGAAACGGGTCAAAATTGAAGCTTTTGAGTAAGCAAAACTCTGTAAAAATGGCAATTTTGGTCACTCTGAGGGTTTAAAAAGTGGTCATTCAACATGAGGCACGATCCAATTGACATTTTGAATCATTTTTGGTACAGTCCAAAAAATCAATTTTCGGATGAAAAACGATGACTCCGGACATGTCGAGCGATCCCAAAATGGTCAATATGGATGAAATTTTAACATTTAATCTTTTGACTGTAAATGACTGTTGGATGTGAAATATGACTTTGTCAACTAAAATAAGTGTGTTTAAAGTCATTTATGTGCCTCAAAGGGGTCAAAATTGAAGCTTTTGAGTAATCAAAACTCTGTAAAAATGGCAATTTTGGTCACTGTGAGGGTTTAAAAAGTGGTTATTCAACATGAGGCACGATCCAATTGACATTTTGAATCATTTTTGGTACAGTCCAAAAAATCAATTTTCGGATGAAAAACTATGACTCCTGACATGTCGAATGATCCCAAAATGATCAATATGGACGAAATTTTACTATTTAATCTTTTGACTGTAAATGACTGTTGGATGTGAATTATGACTTTGTCAACTAAAATAAGTGTGTTTAAAGTCATTTCCGTGCCTGAAATCGGTCAAAATTGAAGCTTTTGAGTAAGCAAAACTCTTTAAAATTGGCAATTTTGGTCACTGTGAGGGTTTAAAAAGTGGTTATTTAACATGAGGCACGATCCAATTGACATTTTGAATGATTTTTGGTACTGTCCAATTAATCAATTTTCGGATGAAAAACGATGACTCCGGACATGTCGAACGATCCCAAAATGGTCTATAATGATGAAATTTTAACATTTAATCTTTTGACTGTAAATGACTGTTGGATGTGAATTATGACTTTGTCAACTAAAATAAGTGTGTTTAAAGTCATTTCTGTGCCTCAAAGGGGTCAAAATTGAAGCTTTTGAGTAATCAAAACTCTGTAAAAATGGCAATTTTGGTCACTGTGAGGGTTTAAAAAGTGGTTATTCAACATGAGGCACGATCCAATTGACATTTTGAATCATTTTTGGTACAGTCCAAAAAATCAATTTTCGGATGAAAAACGATGACTCCGGACATGCCAAACGATCCCAAAATGGTCAATATGGATGAAATTTTAACATTTAATCTTTTGACTGTAAATGACTGTTGGATGTGAATTATGACTTTGTCAACTAAAATAAGTGTGTTTAAAGTCATTTCTGTGCCTCAAAGGGGTCAAAATTGAAGCTTTTGAGTAATCAAAACTCTGTAAAAATGGCAATTTTGGTCACTGTGAGGGTTTAAAAAGTGGTTATTCAACATGAGGCACGATCCAATTGCCATTTTGAATCATTTTTGGTACAGTCCAAAAAATCAATTTTCGGATGAAAAACGATGACTCCGGACATGTCGAACGATCCCAAAATGGTCAATATGGATGAAATTTTAACATTTAATCTTTTGACTCTAAATGACTGTTGGATGTGAATTATGACTTTGTCAACTAAAATAAGTGTGTTTAAAGTCATTTCCGTGCCTGAAATGGGTCAAAATTGAAGCTTTTGAGTAAGCAAAACGCTGTAAAAATGGCAATTTTGGTCACTCTGAGGGTTTAAAAAGTGGTCATTCAACATGAGGCACGATCCAATTGACATTTTGAATGATTTTTGGTACAGTCCAAAAAATCAATTTTCGGATGAAAAATGATAACTCCGGACATGTCGAACGATCCCAAAATGGTCAATATGGATGAAATTTTAACATTTAATCTTTTGACTGTAAATGACTGTTGGATGTGAATTATGACTTTGTCAACTAAAATAAGTGTGTTTAAAGTCATTTCTGTGCCTCAAAGGGGTCAAAATTGAAGCTTTTGAGTAATCAAAACTCTGTAAAAATGGCAATTTTGGTCACTGTGAGGGTTTAAAAAGTGGTTATTCAACATGAGGCACGATCCAATTGACATTTTGAATCATTTCTGGTACAGTCCAAAAAATCAATTTTCGGATGAAAAACGATGACTCCGGACATGCCGAACGATCCCAAAATGGTCCATATGGATGAAATTTTAACATTTAATCTTTTGACTATAAATGACTGTTGGATGTGAATTATGACTTTGTCAACTAAAATAAGTGTGTTTAAAGTCATTTCTGTGCCTCAAAGGGGTCAAAATTGAAGCTTTTGAGTAATCAAAACTCTGTAAAAATGGCAATTTTGGTCACTCTGAGGGTTTAAAAAGTGGTTATTCAACATGAGGCACGATCCAATTGCCATTTTGAATCATTTTTGGTACAGTCCAAAAAATCAATTTTCGGATGAAAAACGATGACTCCGGACATGTCGAACGATCCCAAAATGGTCAATATGGATGAAATTTTAACATTTAATCTTTTGACTGTAAATGACTGTTGGATGTGAATTATGACTTTGTCAACTAAAATAAGTGTGTTTAAAGTCATTTCTGTGCCTCAAAGGGATCAAAATTGAAGCTTTTGAGTAATCAAAACTCTGTAAAAATGGCAATTTTGGTCACTGTGAGGGTTTAAAAAGTGGTTATTCAACATGAGGCACGATCCAATTGACATTTTGAATCATTTTTGGTACAATCCAAAAAATCAATTTTCGGATGAAAAACGATGACTCCGGACCTGTCGAACGTTCCCAAAATGGTCTATAATGATGAAATTTTAACATTTAATCTTTTGACTGTAAATGACTGTTGATGTGAATTATGACTTTGTCAACTAAAATAAGTGTGTTTAAAGTCATTTCTGTGCCTCAAAGGGGTCAAAATTGAAGCTTTTGAGTAATCAAAACTCTGTAAAAATGGCAATTTTGGTCACTATGAGGGTTTAAAAAGTGGTTATTCAACATGAGGCACGATCCAATTGACATTTTGAATCATTTTTGGTACAGTCCAAAAAATCAATTTTCGGATGAAAAACGATGACTCCGGACATGCCAAACATTCCCAAAATGGTCAATATGGATGAAATTTTAACATTTAATCTTTTGACTGTAAATGACTGTTGGATGTGAATGATGACTTTGTCAACTAAAATAAGTGTGTTTAAAGTCATTTCTGTGCCTCAAAGGGGTCAAAATTGAAGCTTTTGAGTAATCAAAACTCTGTAAAAATGGCAATTTTGGTCACTGTGAGGGTTTAAAAAGTGGTCATTCAACATGAGGCACGATCCAATTGCCATTTTGAATCATTTTTGGTACAGTCCAAAAAATCAATTTTCGGATGAAAAACGATGACTCCGGACATGTCGAACGATCCCAAAATGGTCAATATGGATGAAATTTTAACATTTAATCTTTTGACTGTAAATGACTGTTGGATGTGAATTATGACTTTGTCATCTAAAATAAGTGTGTTTAAAGTCATTTCTGTGCCTCAAAGGGGTCAAAATTGAAGCTTTTGAGTAATCAAAACTCTGTAAAAATGGCAATTTTGATCACTGTGAGGGTTTAAAAAGTGGTTATTCAACATGAGGCACGATCCAATTGACATTTTGAATCATTTTTGGTACAGTCCAAAAAATCAATTTTCGGATGAAAAACGATGACTCCTGACATGTCGAATGATCCCAAAATGGTCAATATGGACGAAATTTTAACATTTAATCTTTTGACTGTAAATGACTGTTGGATGTGAATTATGACTTTGTCAACTAAAATAAGTGTGTTTAAAGTCATTTCCGTGCCTGAAATGGGTCAAAATTGAAGCTTTTGAGTAAGCAAAACGCTGTAAAAATGGCAATTTTGGTCACTCTGCGGGTTTAAAAAGTGGTCATTCAACATGAGGCACGATCCAATTGCCATTTTGAATCATTTTTGGTACAGTCCAAAAAATCAATTTTCGGATGAAAAACGATGACTCCGGACATGTCGAACGATCCCAAAATGGTCAATATGGATGAAATTTTAACATTTAATCTTTTGACTGTAAATGACTGTTGGATGTGAATTATGACTTTGTCATCTAAAATAAGTGTGTTTAAAGTCATTTCTGTGCCTCAAAGGGGTCAAAATTGAAGCTTTTGAGTAATCAAAACTCTGTAAAAATGGCAATTTTGGTCACTGTGAGGGTTTAAAAAGTGGTCATTCAACATGAGGCACGATCCAATTGCCATTTTGAATCATTTTTGGTACAGTCCAAAAAATCAATTTTCGGATGAAAAACGATGACTCCGGACATGTCGAACGATCCCAAAATGGTCAATATGGATGAAATTTTAACATTTAATCTTTTGACTGTAAATGACTGTTGGATGTGAATTATGACTTTGTCATCTAAAATAAGTGTGTTTAAAGTCATTTCTGTGCCTCAAAGGGGTCAAAATTGAAGCTTTTGAGTAATCAAAACTCTGTAAAAATGGCAATTTTGATCACTGTGAGGGTTTAAAAAGTGGTTATTCAACATGAGGCACGATCCAATTGACATTTTGAATCATTTTTGGTACAGTCCAAAAAATCAATTTTCGGATGAAAAACGATGACTCCTGACATGTCGAATGATCCCAAAATGGTCAATATGGACGAAATTTTAACATTTAATCTTTTGACTGTAAATGACTGTTGGATGTGAATTATGACTTTGTCAACTAAAATAAGTGTGTTTAAAGTCATTTATGTGCCTCAAAGGGGTCAAAATTGAAGCTTTTGAGTAATCAAAACTCTGTAAAAATGGCAATTTTGGTCACTGTGAGGGTTTAAAAAGTGGTTATTCAACATGAGGCACGATCCAATTGACATTTTGAATCATTTTTGGTACAGTCCAAAAAATCCATTTTCGGATGAAAAACGATGACTCCGGAGATGTCGAACGATCCCAAAATGGTCAATATGGATGAAATTTTAACATTTAATCTTTTGACTGTAAATGACTGTTGGATGTGAATTATGACTTTGTCAACTAAAATAAGTGTGTTTAAAGTCATTTCTGTGCCTGAAACGGGTCAAAATTGAAGCTTTTGAGTAAGCAAAACTCTGTAAAAATGGCAATTTTGGTCACTCTGAGGGTTTAAAAAGTGGTCATTCAACATGAGGCACGATCCAATTGACATTTTGAATCATTTTTGGTACAGTCCAAAAAATCAATTTTCGGATGAAAAACGATGACTCCGGACATGTCGAGCGATCCCAAAATGGTCAATATGGATGAAATTTTAACATTTAATCTTTTGACTGTAAATGACTGTTGGATGTGAAATATGACTTTGTCAACTAAAATAAGTGTGTTTAAAGTCATTTATGTGCCTCAAAGGGGTCAAAATTGAAGCTTTTGAGTAATCAAAACTCTGTAAAAATGGCAATTTTGGTCACTGTGAGGGTTTAAAAAGTGGTTATTCAACATGAGGCACGATCCAATTGACATTTTGAATCATTTTTGGTACAGTCCAAAAAATCAATTTTCGGATGAAAAACTATGACTCCTGACATGTCGAATGATCCCAAAATGATCAATATGGACGAAATTTTACTATTTAATCTTTTGACTGTAAATGACTGTTGGATGTGAATTATGACTTTGTCAACTAAAATAAGTGTGTTTAAAGTCATTTCCGTGCCTGAAATCGGTCAAAATTGAAGCTTTTGAGTAAGCAAAACTCTTTAAAATTGGCAATTTTGGTCACTGTGAGGGTTTAAAAAGTGGTTATTTAACATGAGGCACGATCCAATTGACATTTTGAATGATTTTTGGTACTGTCCAATTAATCAATTTTCGGATGAAAAACGATGACTCCGGACATGTCGAACGATCCCAAAATGGTCTATAATGATGAAATTTTAACATTTAATCTTTTGACTGTAAATGACTGTTGGATGTGAATTATGACTTTGTCAACTAAAATAAGTGTGTTTAAAGTCATTTCTGTGCCTCAAAGGGGTCAAAATTGAAGCTTTTGAGTAATCAAAACTCTGTAAAAATGGCAATTTTGGTCACTGTGAGGGTTTAAAAAGTGGTTATTCAACATGAGGCACGATCCAATTGACATTTTGAATCATTTTTGGTACAGTCCAAAAAATCAATTTTCGGATGAAAAACGATGACTCCGGACATGCCAAACGATCCCAAAATGGTCAATATGGATGAAATTTTAACATTTAATCTTTTGACTGTAAATGACTGTTGGATGTGAATTATGACTTTGTCAACTAAAATAAGTGTGTTTAAAGTCATTTCTGTGCCTCAAAGGGGTCAAAATTGAAGCTTTTGAGTAATCAAAACTCTGTAAAAATGGCAATTTTGGTCACTGTGAGGGTTTAAAAAGTGGTTATTCAACATGAGGCACGATCCAATTGCCATTTTGAATCATTTTTGGTACAGTCCAAAAAATCAATTTTCGGATGAAAAACGATGACTCCGGACATGTCGAACGATCCCAAAATGGTCAATATGGATGAAATTTTAACATTTAATCTTTTGACTCTAAATGACTGTTGGATGTGAATTATGACTTTGTCAACTAAAATAAGTGTGTTTAAAGTCATTTCCGTGCCTGAAATGGGTCAAAATTGAAGCTTTTGAGTAAGCAAAACGCTGTAAAAATGGCAATTTTGGTCACTCTGAGGGTTTAAAAAGTGGTCATTCAACATGAGGCACGATCCAATTGACATTTTGAATGATTTTTGGTACAGTCCAAAAAATCAATTTTCGGATGAAAAATGATAACTCCGGACATGTCGAACGATCCCAAAATGGTCAATATGGATGAAATTTTAACATTTAATCTTTTGACTGTAAATGACTGTTGGATGTGAATTATGACTTTGTCAACTAAAATAAGTGTGTTTAAAGTCATTTCTGTGCCTCAAAGGGGTCAAAATTGAAGCTTTTGAGTAATCAAAACTCTGTAAAAATGGCAATTTTGGTCACTGTGAGGGTTTAAAAAGTGGTTATTCAACATGAGGCACGATCCAATTGACATTTTGAATCATTTCTGGTACAGTCCAAAAAATCAATTTTCGGATGAAAAACGATGACTCCGGACATGCCGAACGATCCCAAAATGGTCCATATGGATGAAATTTTAACATTTAATCTTTTGACTATAAATGACTGTTGGATGTGAATTATGACTTTGTCAACTAAAATAAGTGTGTTTAAAGTCATTTCTGTGCCTCAAAGGGGTCAAAATTGAAGCTTTTGAGTAATCAAAACTCTGTAAAAATGGCAATTTTGGTCACTCTGAGGGTTTAAAAAGTGGTTATTCAACATGAGGCACGATCCAATTGCCATTTTGAATCATTTTTGGTACAGTCCAAAAAATCAATTTTCGGATGAAAAACGATGACTCCGGACATGTCGAACGATCCCAAAATGGTCAATATGGATGAAATTTTAACATTTAATCTTTTGACTCTAAATGACTGTTGGATGTGAATTATGACTTTGTCAACTAAAATAAGTGTGTTTAAAGTCATTTCCGTGCCTGAAATGGGTCAAAATTGAAGCTTTTGAGTAAGCAAAACGCTGTAAAAATGGCAATTTTGGTCACTCTGAGGGTTTAAAAAGTGGTCATTCAACATGAGGCACGATCCAATTGACATTTTGAATGATTTTTGGTACAGTCCAAAAAATCAATTTTCGGATGAAAAATGATAACTCCGGACATGTCGAACGATCCCAAAATGGTCAATATGGATGAAATTTTAACATTTAATCTTTTGACTGTAAATGACTGTTGGATGTGAATTATGACTTTGTCAACTAAAATAAGTGTGTTTAAAGTCATTTCTGTGCCTCAAAGGGGTCAAAATTGAAGCTTTTGAGTAATCAAAACTCTGTAAAAATGGCAATTTTGGTCACTGTGAGGGTTTAAAAAGTGGTTATTCAACATGAGGCACGATCCAATTGACATTTTGAATCATTTCTGGTACAGTCCAAAAAATCAATTTTCGGATGAAAAACGATGACTCCGGACATGCCGAACGATCCCAAAATGGTCCATATGGATGAAATTTTAACATTTAATCTTTTGACTATAAATGACTGTTGGATGTGAATTATGACTTTGTCAACTAAAATAAGTGTGTTTAAAGTCATTTCTGTGCCTCAAAGGGGTCAAAATTGAAGCTTTTGAGTAATCAAAACTCTGTAAAAATGGCAATTTTGGTCACTCTGAGGGTTTAAAAAGTGGTTATTCAACATGAGGCACGATCCAATTGCCATTTTGAATCATTTTTGGTACAGTCCAAAAAATCAATTTTCGGATGAAAAACGATGACTCCGGACATGTCGAACGATCCCAAAATGGTCAATATGGATGAAATTTTAACATTTAATCTTTTGACTGTAAATGACTGTTGGATGTGAATTATGACTTTGTCAACTAAAATAAGTGTGTTTAAAGTCATTTCTGTGCCTCAAAGGGGTCAAAATTGAAGCTTTTGAGTAATCAAAACTCTGTAAAAATGGCAATTTTGGTCACTGTGAGGGTTTAAAAAGTGGTTATTCAACATGAGGCACGATCCAATTGACATTTTGAATCATTTTTGGTACAATCCAAAAAATCAATTTTCGGATGAAAAACGATGACTCCGGACCTGTCGAACGTTCCCAAAATGGTCTATAATGATGAAATTTTAACATTTAATCTTTTGACTGTAAATGACTGTTGATGTGAATTATGACTTTGTCAACTAAAATAAGTGTGTTTAAAGTCATTTCTGTGCCTCAAAGGGGTCAAAATTGAAGCTTTTGAGTAATCAAAACTCTGTAAAAATGGCAATTTTGGTCACTATGAGGGTTTAAAAAGTGGTTATTCAACATGAGGCACGATCCAATTGACATTTTGAATCATTTTTGGTACAGTCCAAAAAATCAATTTTCGGATGAAAAACGATGACTCCGGACATGCCAAACATTCCCAAAATGGTCAATATGGATGAAATTTTAACATTTAATCTTTTGACTGTAAATGACTGTTGGATGTGAATGATGACTTTGTCAACTAAAATAAGTGTGTTTAAAGTCATTTCTGTGCCTCAAAGGGGTCAAAATTGAAGCTTTTGAGTAATCAAAACTCTGTAAAAATGGCAATTTTGGTCACTGTGAGGGTTTAAAAAGTGGTCATTCAACATGAGGCACGATCCAATTGCCATTTTGAATCATTTTTGGTACAGTCCAAAAAATCAATTTTCGGATGAAAAACGATGACTCCGGACATGTCGAACGATCCCAAAATGGTCAATATGGATGAAATTTTAACATTTAATCTTTTGACTGTAAATGACTGTTGGATGTGAATTATGACTTTGTCATCTAAAATAAGTGTGTTTAAAGTCATTTCTGTGCCTCAAAGGGGTCAAAATTGAAGCTTTTGAGTAATCAAAACTCTGTAAAAATGGCAATTTTGATCACTGTGAGGGTTTAAAAAGTGGTTATTCAACATGAGGCACGATCCAATTGACATTTTGAATCATTTTTGGTACAGTCCAAAAAATCAATTTTCGGATGAAAAACGATGACTCCTGACATGTCGAATGATCCCAAAATGGTCAATATGGACGAAATTTTAACATTTAATCTTTTGACTGTAAATGACTGTTGGATGTGAATTATGACTTTGTCAACTAAAATAAGTGTGTTTAAAGTCATTTCCGTGCCTGAAATGGGTCAAAATTGAAGCTTTTGAGTAAGCAAAACGCTGTAAAAATGTCAATTTTGGTCACTCTGCGGGTTTAAAAAGTGGTCATTCAACATGAGGCACGATCCAATTGCCATTTTGAATCATTTTTGGTACAGTCCAAAAAATCAATTTTCGGATGAAAAACGATGACTCCGGACATGTCGAACGATCCCAAAATGGTCAATATGGATGAAATTTTAACATTTAATCTTTTGACTGTAAATGACTGTTGGATGTGAATTATGACTTTGTCATCTAAAATAAGTGTGTTTAAAGTCATTTCTGTGCCTCAAAGGGGTCAAAATTGAAGCTTTTGAGTAATCAAAACTCTGTAAAAATGGCAATTTTGGTCACTGTGAGGGTTTAAAAAGTGGTCATTCAACATGAGGCACGATCCAATTGCCATTTTGAATCATTTTTGGTACAGTCCAAAAAATCAATTTTCGGATGAAAAACGATGACTCCGGACATGTCGAACGATCCCAAAATGGTCAATATGGATGAAATTTTAACATTTAATCTTTTGACTGTAAATGACTGTTGGATGTGAATTATGACTTTGTCATCTAAAATAAGTGTGTTTAAAGTCATTTCTGTGCCTCAAAGGGGTCAAAATTGAAGCTTTTGAGTAATCAAAACTCTGTAAAAATGGCAATTTTGATCACTGTGAGGGTTTAAAAAGTGGTTATTCAACATGAGGCACGATCCAATTGACATTTTGAATCATTTTTGGTACAGTCCAAAAAATCAATTTTCGGATGAAAAACGATGACTCCGGACCTGTCGAACGTTCCCAAAATGGTCTATAATGATGAAATTTTAACATTTAATCTTTTGACTGTAAATGACTGTTGATGTGAATTATGACTTTGTCAACTAAAATAAGTGTGTTTAAAGTCATTTCTGTGCCTCAAAGGGGTCAAAATTGAAGCTTTTGAGTAATCAAAACTCTGTAAAAATGGCAATTTTGGTCACTATGAGGGTTTAAAAAGTGGTTATTCAACATGAGGCACGATCCAATTGACATTTTGAATCATTTTTGGTACAGTCCAAAAAATCAATTTTCGGATGAAAAACGATGACTCCGGACATGCCAAACATTCCCAAAATGGTCAATATGGATGAAATTTTAACATTTAATCTTTTGACTGTAAATGACTGTTGGATGTGAATGATGACTTTGTCAACTAAAATAAGTGTGTTTAAAGTCATTTCTGTGCCTCAAAGGGGTCAAAATTGAAGCTTTTGAGTAATCAAAACTCTGTAAAAATGGCAATTTTGGTCACTGTGAGGGTTTAAAAAGTGGTCATTCAACATGAGGCACGATCCAATTGCCATTTTGAATCATTTTTGGTACAGTCCAAAAAATCAATTTTCGGATGAAAAACGATGACTCCGGACATGTCGAACGATCCCAAAATGGTCAATATGGATGAAATTTTAACATTTAATCTTTTGACTGTAAATGACTGTTGGATGTGAATTATGACTTTGTCATCTAAAATAAGTGTGTTTAAAGTCATTTCTGTGCCTCAAAGGGGTCAAAATTGAAGCTTTTGAGTAATCAAAACTCTGTAAAAATGGCAATTTTGATCACTGTGAGGGTTTAAAAAGTGGTTATTCAACATGAGGCACGATCCAATTGACATTTTGAATCATTTTTGGTACAGTCCAAAAAATCAATTTTCGGATGAAAAACGATGACTCCTGACATGTCGAATGATCCCAAAATGGTCAATATGGACGAAATTTTAACATTTAATCTTTTGACTGTAAATGACTGTTGGATGTGAATTATGACTTTGTCAACTAAAATAAGTGTGTTTAAAGTCATTTCCGTGCCTGAAATGGGTCAAAATTGAAGCTTTTGAGTAAGCAAAACGCTGTAAAAATGGCAATTTTGGTCACTCTGCGGGTTTAAAAAGTGGTCATTCAACATGAGGCACGATCCAATTGCCATTTTGAATCATTTTTGGTACAGTCCAAAAAATCAATTTTCGGATGAAAAACGATGACTCCGGACATGTCGAACGATCCCAAAATGGTCAATATGGATGAAATTTTAACATTTAATCTTTTGACTGTAAATGACTGTTGGATGTGAATTATGACTTTGTCATCTAAAATAAGTGTGTTTAAAGTCATTTCTGTGCCTCAAAGGGGTCAAAATTGAAGCTTTTGAGTAATCAAAACTCTGTAAAAATGGCAATTTTGGTCACTGTGAGGGTTTAAAAAGTGGTCATTCAACATGAGGCACGATCCAATTGCCATTTTGAATCATTTTTGGTACAGTCCAAAAAATCAATTTTCGGATGAAAAACGATGACTCCGGACATGTCGAACGATCCCAAAATGGTCAATATGGATGAAATTTTAACATTTAATCTTTTGACTGTAAATGACTGTTGGATGTGAATTATGACTTTGTCATCTAAAATAAGTGTGTTTAAAGTCATTTCTGTGCCTCAAAGGGGTCAAAATTGAAGCTTTTGAGTAATCAAAACTCTGTAAAAATGGCAATTTTGATCACTGTGAGGGTTTAAAAAGTGGTTATTCAACATGAGGCACGATCCAATTGACATTTTGAATCATTTTTGGTACAGTCCAAAAAATCAATTTTCGGATGAAAAACGATGACTCCTGACATGTCGAATGATCCCAAAATGGTCAATATGGACGAAATTTTAACATTTAATCTTTTGACTGTAAATGACTGTTGGATGTGAATTATGACTTTGTCAACTAAAATAAGTGTGTTTAAAGTCATTTATGTGCCTCAAAGGGGTCAAAATTGAAGCTTTTGAGTAATCAAAACTCTGTAAAAATGGCAATTTTGGTCACTGTGAGGGTTTAAAAAGTGGTTATTCAACATGAGGCACGATCCAATTGACATTTTGAATCATTTTTGGTACAGTCCAAAAAATCCATTTTCGGATGAAAAACGATGACTCCGGAGATGTCGAACGATCCCAAAATGGTCAATATGGATGAAATTTTAACATTTAATCTTTTGACTGTAAATGACTGTTGGATGTGAATTATGACTTTGTCAACTAAAATAAGTGTGTTTAAAGTCATTTCTGTGCCTGAAACGGGTCAAAATTGAAGCTTTTGAGTAAGCAAAACTCTGTAAAAATGGCAATTTTGGTCACTCTGAGGGTTTAAAAAGTGGTCATTCAACATGAGGCACGATCCAATTGACATTTTGAATCATTTTTGGTACAGTCCAAAAAATCAATTTTCGGATGAAAAACGATGACTCCGGACATGTCGAGCGATCCCAAAATGGTCAATATGGATGAAATTTTAACATTTAATCTTTTGACTGTAAATGACTGTTGGATGTGAAATATGACTTTGTCAACTAAAATAAGTGTGTTTAAAGTCATTTATGTGCCTCAAAGGGGTCAAAATTGAAGCTTTTGAGTAATCAAAACTCTGTAAAAATGGCAATTTTGGTCACTGTGAGGGTTTAAAAAGTGGTTATTCAACATGAGGCACGATCCAATTGACATTTTGAATCATTTTTGGTACAGTCCAAAAAATCAATTTTCGGATGAAAAACTATGACTCCTGACATGTCGAATGATCCCAAAATGATCAATATGGACGAAATTTTACTATTTAATCTTTTGACTGTAAATGACTGTTGGATGTGAATTATGACTTTGTCAACTAAAATAAGTGTGTTTAAAGTCATTTCCGTGCCTGAAATCGGTCAAAATTGAAGCTTTTGAGTAAGCAAAACTCTTTAAAATTGGCAATTTTGGTCACTGTGAGGGTTTAAAAAGTGGTTATTTAACATGAGGCACGATCCAATTGACATTTTGAATGATTTTTGGTACTGTCCAATTAATCAATTTTCGGATGAAAAACGATGACTCCGGACATGTCGAACGATCCCAAAATGGTCTATAATGATGAAATTTTAACATTTAATCTTTTGACTGTAAATGACTGTTGGATGTGAATTATGACTTTGTCAACTAAAATAAGTGTGTTTAAAGTCATTTCTGTGCCTCAAAGGGGTCAAAATTGAAGCTTTTGAGTAATCAAAACTCTGTAAAAATGGCAATTTTGGTCACTGTGAGGGTTTAAAAAGTGGTTATTCAACATGAGGCACGATCCAATTGACATTTTGAATCATTTTTGGTACAGTCCAAAAAATCAATTTTCGGATGAAAAACGATGACTCCGGACATGCCAAACGATCCCAAAATGGTCAATATGGATGAAATTTTAACATTTAATCTTTTGACTGTAAATGACTGTTGGATGTGAATTATGACTTTGTCAACTAAAATAAGTGTGTTTAAAGTCATTTCTGTGCCTCAAAGGGGTCAAAATTGAAGCTTTTGAGTAATCAAAACTCTGTAAAAATGGCAATTTTGGTCACTGTGAGGGTTTAAAAAGTGGTTATTCAACATGAGGCACGATCCAATTGCCATTTTGAATCATTTTTGGTACAGTCCAAAAAATCAATTTTCGGATGAAAAACGATGACTCCGGACATAGCGAACGATCCCAAAATGGTCAATATGGATGAAATTTTAACATTTAATCTTTTGACTCTAAATGACTGTTGGATGTGAATTATGACTTTGTCAACTAAAATAAGTGTGTTTAAAGTCATTTCCGTGCCTGAAATGGGTCAAAATTGAAGCTTTTGAGTAAGCAAAACGCTGTAAAAATGGCAATTTTGGTCACTCTGAGGGTTTAAAAAGTGGTCATTCAACATGAGGCACGATCCAATTGACATTTTGAATGATTTTTGGTACAGTCCAAAAAATCAATTTTCGGATGAAAAATGATAACTCCGGACATGTCGAACGATCCCAAAATGGTCAATATGGATGAAATTTTAACATTTAATCTTTTGACTGTAAATGACTGTTGGATGTGAATTATGACTTTGTCAACTAAAATAAGTGTGTTTAAAGTCATTTCTGTGCCTCAAAGGGGTCAAAATTGAAGCTTTTGAGTAATCAAAACTCTGTAAAAATGGCAATTTTGGTCACTGTGAGGGTTTAAAAAGTGGTTATTCAACATGAGGCACGATCCAATTGACATTTTGAATCATTTCTGGTACAGTCCAAAAAATCAATTTTCGGATGAAAAACGATGACTCCGGACATGCCGAACGATCCCAAAATGGTCCATATGGATGAAATTTTAACATTTAATCTTTTGACTATAAATGACTGTTGGATGTGAATTATGACTTTGTCAACTAAAATAAGTGTGTTTAAAGTCATTTCTGTGCCTCAAAGGGGTCAAAATTGAAGCTTTTGAGTAATCAAAACTCTGTAAAAATGGCAATTTTGGTCACTCTGAGGGTTTAAAAAGTGGTTATTCAACATGAGGCACGATCCAATTGCCATTTTGAATCATTTTTGGTACAGTCCAAAAAATCAATTTTCGGATGAAAAACGATGACTCCGGACATGTCGAACGATCCCAAAATGGTCAATATGGATGAAATTTTAACATTTAATCTTTTGACTCTAAATGACTGTTGGATGTGAATTATGACTTTGTCAACTAAAATAAGTGTGTTTAAAGTCATTTCCGTGCCTGAAATGGGTCAAAATTGAAGCTTTTGAGTAAGCAAAACGCTGTAAAAATGGCAATTTTGGTCACTCTGAGGGTTTAAAAAGTGGTCATTCAACATGAGGCACGATCCAATTGACATTTTGAATGATTTTTGGTACAGTCCAAAAAATCAATTTTCGGATGAAAAATGATAACTCCGGACATGTCGAACGATCCCAAAATGGTCAATATGGATGAAATTTTAACATTTAATCTTTTGACTGTAAATGACTGTTGGATGTGAATTATGACTTTGTCAACTAAAATAAGTGTGTTTAAAGTCATTTCTGTGCCTCAAAGGGGTCAAAATTGAAGCTTTTGAGTAATCAAAACTCTGTAAAAATGGCAATTTTGGTCACTGTGAGGGTTTAAAAAGTGGTTATTCAACATGAGGCACGATCCAATTGACATTTTGAATCATTTCTGGTACAGTCCAAAAAATCAATTTTCGGATGAAAAACGATGACTCCGGACATGCCGAACGATCCCAAAATGGTCCATATGGATGAAATTTTAACATTTAATCTTTTGACTATAAATGACTGTTGGATGTGAATTATGACTTTGTCAACTAAAATAAGTGTGTTTAAAGTCATTTCTGTGCCTCAAAGGGGTCAAAATTGAAGCTTTTGAGTAATCAAAACTCTGTAAAAATGGCAATTTTGGTCACTCTGAGGGTTTAAAAAGTGGTTATTCAACATGAGGCACGATCCAATTGCCATTTTGAATCATTTTTGGTACAGTCCAAAAAATCAATTTTCGGATGAAAAACGATGACTCCGGACATGTCGAACGATCCCAAAATGGTCAATATGGATGAAATTTTAACATTTAATCTTTTGACTGTAAATGACTGTTGGATGTGAATTATGACTTTGTCAACTAAAATAAGTGTGTTTAAAGTCATTTCTGTGCCTCAAAGGGGTCAAAATTGAAGCTTTTGAGTAATCAAAACTCTGTAAAAATGGCAATTTTGGTCACTGTGAGGGTTTAAAAAGTGGTTATTCAACATGAGGCACGATCCAATTGACATTTTGAATCATTTTTGGTACAATCCAAAAAATCAATTTTCGGATGAAAAACGATGACTCCGGACCTGTCGAACGTTCCCAAAATGGTCTATAATGATGAAATTTTAACATTTAATCTTTTGACTGTAAATGACTGTTGATGTGAATTATGACTTTGTCAACTAAAATAAGTGTGTTTAAAGTCATTTCTGTGCCTCAAAGGGGTCAAAATTGAAGCTTTTGAGTAATCAAAACTCTGTAAAAATGGCAATTTTGGTCACTATGAGGGTTTAAAAAGTGGTTATTCAACATGAGGCACGATCCAATTGACATTTTGAATCATTTTTGGTACAGTCCAAAAAATCAATTTTCGGATGAAAAACGATGACTCCGGACATGCCAAACATTCCCAAAATGGTCAATATGGATGAAATTTTAACATTTAATCTTTTGACTGTAAATGACTGTTGGATGTGAATGATGACTTTGTCAACTAAAATAAGTGTGTTTAAAGTCATTTCTGTGCCTCAAAGGGGTCAAAATTGAAGCTTTTGAGTAATCAAAACTCTGTAAAAATGGCAATTTTGGTCACTGTGAGGGTTTAAAAAGTGGTCATTCAACATGAGGCACGATCCAATTGCCATTTTGAATCATTTTTGGTACAGTCCAAAAAATCAATTTTCGGATGAAAAACGATGACTCCGGACATGTCGAACGATCCCAAAATGGTCACTATGGATGAAATTTTAACATTTAATCTTTTGACTGTAAATGACTGTTGGATGTGAATTATGACTTTGTCATCTAAAATAAGTGTGTTTAAAGTCATTTCTGTGCCTCAAAGGGGTCAAAATTGAAGCTTTTGAGTAATCAAAACTCTGTAAAAATGGCAATTTTGATCACTGTGAGGGTTTAAAAAGTGGTTATTCAACATGAGGCACGATCCAATTGACATTTTGAATCATTTTTGGTACAGTCCAAAAAATCAATTTTCGGATGAAAAACGATGACTCCTGACATGTCGAATGATCCCAAAATGGTCAATATGGACGAAATTTTAACATTTAATCTTTTGACTGTAAATGACTGTTGGATGTGAATTATGACTTTGTCAACTAAAATAAGTGTGTTTAAAGTCATTTCCGTGCCTGAAATGGGTCAAAATTGAAGCTTTTGAGTAAGCAAAACGCTGTAAAAATGTCAATTTTGGTCACTCTGCGGGTTTAAAAAGTGGTCATTCAACATGAGGCACGATCCAATTGCCATTTTGAATCATTTTTGGTACAGTCCAAAAAATCAATTTTCGGATGAAAAACGATGACTCCGGACATGTCGAACGATCCCAAAATGGTCAATATGGATGAAATTTTAACATTTAATCTTTTGACTGTAAATGACTGTTGGATGTGAATTATGACTTTGTCATCTAAAATAAGTGTGTTTAAAGTCATTTCTGTGCCTCAAAGGGGTCAAAATTGAAGCTTTTGAGTAATCAAAACTCTGTAAAAATGGCAATTTTGGTCACTGTGAGGGTTTAAAAAGTGGTCATTCAACATGAGGCACGATCCAATTGCCATTTTGAATCATTTTTGGTACAGTCCAAAAAATCAATTTTCGGATGAAAAACGATGACTCCGGACATGTCGAACGATCCCAAAATGGTCAATATGGATGAAATTTTAACATTTAATCTTTTGACTGTAAATGACTGTTGGATGTGAATTATGACTTTGTCATCTAAAATAAGTGTGTTTAAAGTCATTTCTGTGCCTCAAAGGGGTCAAAATTGAAGCTTTTGAGTAATCAAAACTCTGTAAAAATGGCAATTTTGATCACTGTGAGGGTTTAAAAAGTGGTTATTCAACATGAGGCACGATCCAATTGACATTTTGAATCATTTTTGGTACAGTCCAAAAAATCAATTTTCGGATGAAAAACGATGACTCCTGACATGTCGAATGATCCCAAAATGGTCAATATGGACGAAATTTTAACATTTAATCTTTTGACTGTAAATGACTGTTGGATGTGAATTATGACTTTGTCAACTAAAATAAGTGTGTTTAAAGTCATTTATGTGCCTCAAAGGGGTCAAAATTGAAGCTTTTGAGTAATCAAAACTCTGTAAAAATGGCAATTTTGGTCACTGTGAGGGTTTAAAAAGTGGTTATTCAACATGAGGCACGATCCAATTGACATTTTGAATCATTTTTGGTACAGTCCAAAAAATCCATTTTCGGATGAAAAACGATGACTCCGGAGATGTCGAACGATCCCAAAATGGTCAATATGGATGAAATTTTAACATTTAATCTTTTGACTGTAAATGACTGTTGGATGTGAATTATGACTTTGTCAACTAAAATAAGTGTGTTTAAAGTCATTTCTGTGCCTGAAACGGGTCAAAATTGAAGCTTTTGAGTAAGCAAAACTCTGTAAAAATGGCAATTTTGGTCACTCTGAGGGTTTAAAAAGTGGTCATTCAACATGAGGCACGATCCAATTGACATTTTGAATCATTTTTGGTACAGTCCAAAAAATCAATTTTCGGATGAAAAACGATGACTCCGGACATGTCGAGCGATCCCAAAATGGTCAATATGGATGAAATTTTAACATTTAATCTTTTGACTGTAAATGACTGTTGGATGTGAAATATGACTTTGTCAACTAAAATAAGTGTGTTTAAAGTCATTTATGTGCCTCAAAGGGGTCAAAATTGAAGCTTTTGAGTAATCAAAACTCTGTAAAAATGGCAATTTTGGTCACTGTGAGGGTTTAAAAAGTGGTTATTCAACATGAGGCACGATCCAATTGACATTTTGAATCATTTTTGGTACAGTCCAAAAAATCAATTTTCGGATGAAAAACTATGACTCCTGACATGTCGAATGATCCCAAAATGATCAATATGGACGAAATTTTACTATTTAATCTTTTGACTGTAAATGACTGTTGGATGTGAATTATGACTTTGTCAACTAAAATAAGTGTGTTTAAAGTCATTTCCGTGCCTGAAATCGGTCAAAATTGAAGCTTTTGAGTAAGCAAAACTCTTTAAAATTGGCAATTTTGGTCACTGTGAGGGTTTAAAAAGTGGTTATTTAACATGAGGCACGATCCAATTGACATTTTGAATGATTTTTGGTACTGTCCAATTAATCAATTTTCGGATGAAAAACGATGACTCCGGACATGTCGAACGATCCCAAAATGGTCTATAATGATGAAATTTTAACATTTAATCTTTTGACTGTAAATGACTGTTGGATGTGAATTATGACTTTGTCAACTAAAATAAGTGTGTTTAAAGTCATTTCTGTGCCTCAAAGGGGTCAAAATTGAAGCTTTTGAGTAATCAAAACTCTGTAAAAATGGCAATTTTGGTCACTGTGAGGGTTTAAAAAGTGGTTATTCAACATGAGGCACGATCCAATTGACATTTTGAATCATTTTTGGTACAGTCCAAAAAATCAATTTTCGGATGAAAAACGATGACTCCGGACATGCCAAACGATCCCAAAATGGTCAATATGGATGAAATTTTAACATTTAATCTTTTGACTGTAAATGACTGTTGGATGTGAATTATGACTTTGTCAACTAAAATAAGTGTGTTTAAAGTCATTTCTGTGCCTCAAAGGGGTCAAAATTGAAGCTTTTGAGTAATCAAAACTCTGTAAAAATGGCAATTTTGGTCACTGTGAGGGTTTAAAAAGTGGTTATTCAACATGAGGCACGATCCAATTGCCATTTTGAATCATTTTTGGTACAGTCCAAAAAATCAATTTTCGGATGAAAAACGATGACTCCGGACATGTCGAACGATCCCAAAATGGTCAATATGGATGAAATTTTAACATTTAATCTTTTGACTCTAAATGACTGTTGGATGTGAATTATGACTTTGTCAACTAAAATAAGTGTGTTTAAAGTCATTTCCGTGCCTGAAATGGGTCAAAATTGAAGCTTTTGAGTAAGCAAAACGCTGTAAAAATGGCAATTTTGGTCACTCTGAGGGTTTAAAAAGTGGTCATTCAACATGAGGCACGATCCAATTGACATTTTGAATGATTTTTGGTACAGTCCAAAAAATCAATTTTCGGATGAAAAATGATAACTCCGGACATGTCGAACGATCCCAAAATGGTCAATATGGATGAAATTTTAACATTTAATCTTTTGACTGTAAATGACTGTTGGATGTGAATTATGACTTTGTCAACTAAAATAAGTGTGTTTAAAGTCATTTCTGTGCCTCAAAGGGGTCAAAATTGAAGCTTTTGAGTAATCAAAACTCTGTAAAAATGGCAATTTTGGTCACTGTGAGGGTTTAAAAAGTGGTTATTCAACATGAGGCACGATCCAATTGACATTTTGAATCATTTCTGGTACAGTCCAAAAAATCAATTTTCGGATGAAAAACGATGACTCCGGACATGCCGAACGATCCCAAAATGGTCCATATGGATGAAATTTTAACATTTAATCTTTTGACTATAAATGACTGTTGGATGTGAATTATGACTTTGTCAACTAAAATAAGTGTGTTTAAAGTCATTTCTGTGCCTCAAAGGGGTCAAAATTGAAGCTTTTGAGTAATCAAAACTCTGTAAAAATGGCAATTTTGGTCACTCTGAGGGTTTAAAAAGTGGTTATTCAACATGAGGCACGATCCAATTGCCATTTTGAATCATTTTTGGTACAGTCCAAAAAATCAATTTTCGGATGAAAAACGATGACTCCGGACATGTCGAACGATCCCAAAATGGTCAATATGGATGAAATTTTAACATTTAATCTTTTGACTGTAAATGACTGTTGGATGTGAATTATGACTTTGTCAACTAAAATAAGTGTGTTTAAAGTCATTTCTGTGCCTCAAAGGGGTCAAAATTGAAGCTTTTGAGTAATCAAAACTCTGTAAAAATGGCAATTTTGGTCACTGTGAGGGTTTAAAAAGTGGTTATTCAACATGAGGCACGATCCAATTGACATTTTGAATCATTTTTGGTACAATCCAAAAAATCAATTTTCGGATGAAAAACGATGACTCCGGACCTGTCGAACGTTCCCAAAATGGTCTATAATGATGAAATTTTAACATTTAATCTTTTGACTGTAAATGACTGTTGATGTGAATTATGACTTTGTCAACTAAAATAAGTGTGTTTAAAGTCATTTCTGTGCCTCAAAGGGGTCAAAATTGAAGCTTTTGAGTAATCAAAACTCTGTAAAAATGGCAATTTTGGTCACTATGAGGGTTTAAAAAGTGGTTATTCAACATGAGGCACGATCCAATTGACATTTTGAATCATTTTTGGTACAGTCCAAAAAATCAATTTTCGGATGAAAAACGATGACTCCGGACATGCCAAACATTCCCAAAATGGTCAATATGGATGAAATTTTAACATTTAATCTTTTGACTGTAAATGACTGTTGGATGTGAATGATGACTTTGTCAACTAAAATAAGTGTGTTTAAAGTCATTTCTGTGCCTCAAAGGGGTCAAAATTGAAGCTTTTGAGTAATCAAAACTCTGTAAAAATGGCAATTTTGGTCACTGTGAGGGTTTAAAAAGTGGTCATTCAACATGAGGCACGATCCAATTGCCATTTTGAATCATTTTTGGTACAGTCCAAAAAATCAATTTTCGGATGAAAAACGATGACTCCGGACATGTCGAACGATCCCAAAATGGTCAATATGGATGAAATTTTAACATTTAATCTTTTGACTGTAAATGACTGTTGGATGTGAATTATGACTTTGTCATCTAAAATAAGTGTGTTTAAAGTCATTTCTGTGCCTCAAAGGGGTCAAAATTGAAGCTTTTGAGTAATCAAAACTCTGTAAAAATGGCAATTTTGATCACTGTGAGGGTTTAAAAAGTGGTTATTCAACATGAGGCACGATCCAATTGACATTTTGAATCATTTTTGGTACAGTCCAAAAAATCAATTTTCGGATGAAAAACGATGACTCCTGACATGTCGAATGATCCCAAAATGGTCAATATGGACGAAATTTTAACATTTAATCTTTTGACTGTAAATGACTGTTGGATGTGAATTATGACTTTGTCAACTAAAATAAGTGTGTTTAAAGTCATTTCCGTGCCTGAAATGGGTCAAAATTGAAGCTTTTGAGTAAGCAAAACGCTGTAAAAATGGCAATTTTGGTCACTCTGCGGGTTTAAAAAGTGGTCATTCAACATGAGGCACGATCCAATTGCCATTTTGAATCATTTTTGGTACAGTCCAAAAAATCAATTTTCGGATGAAAAACGATGACTCCGGACATGTCGAACGATCCCAAAATGGTCAATATGGATGAAATTTTAACATTTAATCTTTTGACTGTAAATGACTGTTGGATGTGAATTATGACTTTGTCATCTAAAATAAGTGTGTTTAAAGTCATTTCTGTGCCTCAAAGGGGTCAAAATTGAAGCTTTTGAGTAATCAAAACTCTGTAAAAATGGCAATTTTGGTCACTGTGAGGGTTTAAAAAGTGGTCATTCAACATGAGGCACGATCCAATTGCCATTTTGAATCATTTTTGGTACAGTCCAAAAAATCAATTTTCGGATGAAAAACGATGACTCCGGACATGTCGAACGATCCCAAAATGGTCAATATGGATGAAATTTTAACATTTAATCTTTTGACTGTAAATGACTGTTGGATGTGAATTATGACTTTGTCATCTAAAATAAGTGTGTTTAAAGTCATTTCTGTGCCTCAAAGGGGTCAAAATTGAAGCTTTTGAGTAATCAAAACTCTGTAAAAATGGCAATTTTGATCACTGTGAGGGTTTAAAAAGTGGTTATTCAACATGAGGCACGATCCAATTGACATTTTGAATCATTTTTGGTACAGTCCAAAAAATCAATTTTCGGATGAAAAACGATGACTCCTGACATGTCGAATGATCCCAAAATGGTCAATATGGACGAAATTTTAACATTTAATCTTTTGACTGTAAATGACTGTTGGATGTGAATTATGACTTTGTCAACTAAAATAAGTGTGTTTAAAGTCATTTATGTGCCTCAAAGGGGTCAAAATTGAAGCTTTTGAGTAATCAAAACTCTGTAAAAATGGCAATTTTGGTCACTGTGAGGGTTTAAAAAGTGGTTATTCAACATGAGGCACGATCCAATTGACATTTTGAATCATTTTTGGTACAGTCCAAAAAATCCATTTTCGGATGAAAAACGATGACTCCGGAGATGTCGAACGATCCCAAAATGGTCAATATGGATGAAATTTTAACATTTAATCTTTTGACTGTAAATGACTGTTGGATGTGAATTATGACTTTGTCAACTAAAATAAGTGTGTTTAAAGTCATTTCTGTGCCTGAAACGGGTCAAAATTGAAGCTTTTGAGTAAGCAAAACTCTGTAAAAATGGCAATTTTGGTCACTCTGAGGGTTTAAAAAGTGGTCATTCAACATGAGGCACGATCCAATTGACATTTTGAATCATTTTTGGTACAGTCCAAAAAATCAATTTTCGGATGAAAAACGATGACTCCGGACATGTCGAGCGATCCCAAAATGGTCAATATGGATGAAATTTTAACATTTAATCTTTTGACTGTAAATGACTGTTGGATGTGAAATATGACTTTGTCAACTAAAATAAGTGTGTTTAAAGTCATTTATGTGCCTCAAAGGGGTCAAAATTGAAGCTTTTGAGTAATCAAAACTCTGTAAAAATGGCAATTTTGGTCACTGTGAGGGTTTAAAAAGTGGTTATTCAACATGAGGCACGATCCAATTGACATTTTGAATCATTTTTGGTACAGTCCAAAAAATCAATTTTCGGATGAAAAACTATGACTCCTGACATGTCGAATGATCCCAAAATGATCAATATGGACGAAATTTTACTATTTAATCTTTTGACTGTAAATGACTGTTGGATGTGAATTATGACTTTGTCAACTAAAATAAGTGTGTTTAAAGTCATTTCCGTGCCTGAAATCGGTCAAAATTGAAGCTTTTGAGTAAGCAAAACTCTTTAAAATTGGCAATTTTGGTCACTGTGAGGGTTTAAAAAGTGGTTATTTAACATGAGGCACGATCCAATTGACATTTTGAATGATTTTTGGTACTGTCCAATTAATCAATTTTCGGATGAAAAACGATGACTCCGGACATGTCGAACGATCCCAAAATGGTCTATAATGATGAAATTTTAACATTTAATCTTTTGACTGTAAATGACTGTTGGATGTGAATTATGACTTTGTCAACTAAAATAAGTGTGTTTAAAGTCATTTCTGTGCCTCAAAGGGGTCAAAATTGAAGCTTTTGAGTAATCAAAACTCTGTAAAAATGGCAATTTTGGTCACTGTGAGGGTTTAAAAAGTGGTTATTCAACATGAGGCACGATCCAATTGACATTTTGAATCATTTTTGGTACAGTCCAAAAAATCAATTTTCGGATGAAAAACGATGACTCCGGACATGCCAAACGATCCCAAAATGGTCAATATGGATGAAATTTTAACATTTAATCTTTTGACTGTAAATGACTGTTGGATGTGAATTATGACTTTGTCAACTAAAATAAGTGTGTTTAAAGTCATTTCTGTGCCTCAAAGGGGTCAAAATTGAAGCTTTTGAGTAATCAAAACTCTGTAAAAATGGCAATTTTGGTCACTGTGAGGGTTTAAAAAGTGGTTATTCAACATGAGGCACGATCCAATTGCCATTTTGAATCATTTTTGGTACAGTCCAAAAAATCAATTTTCGGATGAAAAACGATGACTCCGGACATGTCGAACGATCCCAAAATGGTCAATATGGATGAAATTTTAACATTTAATCTTTTGACTCTAAATGACTGTTGGATGTGAATTATGACTTTGTCAACTAAAATAAGTGTGTTTAAAGTCATTTCCGTGCCTGAAATGGGTCAAAATTGAAGCTTTTGAGTAAGCAAAACGCTGTAAAAATGGCAATTTTGGTCACTCTGAGGGTTTAAAAAGTGGTCATTCAACATGAGGCACGATCCAATTGACATTTTGAATGATTTTTGGTACAGTCCAAAAAATCAATTTTCGGATGAAAAATGATAACTCCGGACATGTCGAACGATCCCAAAATGGTCAATATGGATGAAATTTTAACATTTAATCTTTTGACTGTAAATGACTGTTGGATGTGAATTATGACTTTGTCAACTAAAATAAGTGTGTTTAAAGTCATTTCTGTGCCTCAAAGGGGTCAAAATTGAAGCTTTTGAGTAATCAAAACTCTGTAAAAATGGCAATTTTGGTCACTGTGAGGGTTTAAAAAGTGGTTATTCAACATGAGGCACGATCCAATTGACATTTTGAATCATTTCTGGTACAGTCCAAAAAATCAATTTTCGGATGAAAAACGATGACTCCGGACATGCCGAACGATCCCAAAATGGTCCATATGGATGAAATTTTAACATTTAATCTTTTGACTATAAATGACTGTTGGATGTGAATTATGACTTTGTCAACTAAAATAAGTGTGTTTAAAGTCATTTCTGTGCCTCAAAGGGGTCAAAATTGAAGCTTTTGAGTAATCAAAACTCTGTAAAAATGGCAATTTTGGTCACTCTGAGGGTTTAAAAAGTGGTTATTCAACATGAGGCACGATCCAATTGCCATTTTGAATCATTTTTGGTACAGTCCAAAAAATCAATTTTCGGATGAAAAACGATGACTCCGGACATGTCGAACGATCCCAAAATGGTCAATATGGATGAAATTTTAACATTTAATCTTTTGACTGTAAATGACTGTTGGATGTGAATTATGACTTTGTCAACTAAAATAAGTGTGTTTAAAGTCATTTCTGTGCCTCAAAGGGGTCAAAATTGAAGCTTTTGAGTAATCAAAACTCTGTAAAAATGGCAATTTTGGTCACTGTGAGGGTTTAAAAAGTGGTTATTCAACATGAGGCACGATCCAATTGACATTTTGAATCATTTTTGGTACAATCCAAAAAATCAATTTTCGGATGAAAAACGATGACTCCGGACCTGTCGAACGTTCCCAAAATGGTCTATAATGATGAAATTTTAACATTTAATCTTTTGACTGTAAATGACTGTTGATGTGAATTATGACTTTGTCAACTAAAATAAGTGTGTTTAAAGTCATTTCTGTGCCTCAAAGGGGTCAAAATTGAAGCTTTTGAGTAATCAAAACTCTGTAAAAATGGCAATTTTGGTCACTATGAGGGTTTAAAAAGTGGTTATTCAACATGAGGCACGATCCAATTGACATTTTGAATCATTTTTGGTACAGTCCAAAAAATCAATTTTCGGATGAAAAACGATGACTCCGGACATGCCAAACATTCCCAAAATGGTCAATATGGATGAAATTTTAACATTTAATCTTTTGACTGTAAATGACTGTTGGATGTGAATGATGACTTTGTCAACTAAAATAAGTGTGTTTAAAGTCATTTCTGTGCCTCAAAGGGGTCAAAATTGAAGCTTTTGAGTAATCAAAACTCTGTAAAAATGGCAATTTTGGTCACTGTGAGGGTTTAAAAAGTGGTCATTCAACATGAGGCACGATCCAATTGCCATTTTGAATCATTTTTGGTACAGTCCAAAAAATCAATTTTCGGATGAAAAACGATGACTCCGGACATGTCGAACGATCCCAAAATGGTCAATATGGATGAAATTTTAACATTTAATCTTTTGACTGTAAATGACTGTTGGATGTGAATTATGACTTTGTCATCTAAAATAAGTGTGTTTAAAGTCATTTCTGTGCCTCAAAGGGGTCAAAATTGAAGCTTTTGAGTAATCAAAACTCTGTAAAAATGGCAATTTTGATCACTGTGAGGGTTTAAAAAGTGGTTATTCAACATGAGGCACGATCCAATTGACATTTTGAATCATTTTTGGTACAGTCCAAAAAATCAATTTTCGGATGAAAAACGATGACTCCTGACATGTCGAATGATCCCAAAATGGTCAATATGGACGAAATTTTAACATTTAATCTTTTGACTGTAAATGACTGTTGGATGTGAATTATGACTTTGTCAACTAAAATAAGTGTGTTTAAAGTAATTTCCGTGCCTGAAATGGGTCAAAATTGAAGCTTTTGAGTAAGCAAAACGCTGTAAAAATGGCAATTTTGGTCACTCTGCGGGTTTAAAAAGTGGTCATTCAACATGAGGCACGATCCAATTGCCATTTTGAATCATTTTTGGTACAGTCCAAAAAATCAATTTTCGGATGAAAAACGATGACTCCGGACATGTCGAACGATCCCAAAATGGTCAATATGGATGAAATTTTAACATTTAATCTTTTGACTGTAAATGACTGTTGGATGTGAATTATGACTTTGTCATCTAAAATAAGTGTGTTTAAAGTCATTTCTGTGCCTCAAAGGGGTCAAAATTGAAGCTTTTGAGTAATCAAAACTCTGTAAAAATGGCAATTTTGGTCACTGTGAGGGTTTAAAAAGTGGTCATTCAACATGAGGCACGATCCAATTGCCATTTTGAATCATTTTTGGTACAGTCCAAAAAATCAATTTTCGGATGAAAAACGATGACTCCGGACATGTCGAACGATCCCAAAATGGTCAATATGGATGAAATTTTAACATTTAATCTTTTGACTGTAAATGACTGTTGGATGTGAATTATGACTTTGTCATCTAAAATAAGTGTGTTTAAAGTCATTTCTGTGCCTCAAAGGGGTCAAAATTGAAGCTTTTGAGTAATCAAAACTCTGTAAAAATGGCAATTTTGATCACTGTGAGGGTTTAAAAAGTGGTTATTCAACATGAGGCACGATCCAATTGACATTTTGAATCATTTTTGGTACAGTCCAAAAAATCAATTTTCGGATGAAAAACGATGACTCCTGACATGTCGAATGATCCCAAAATGGTCAATATGGACGAAATTTTAACATTTAATCTTTTGACTGTAAATGACTGTTGGATGTGAATTATGACTTTGTCAACTAAAATAAGTGTGTTTAAAGTCATTTATGTGCCTCAAAGGGGTCAAAATTGAAGCTTTTGAGTAATCAAAACTCTGTAAAAATGGCAATTTTGGTCACTGTGAGGGTTTAAAAAGTGGTTATTCAACATGAGGCACGATCCAATTGACATTTTGAATAATTTTTGGTACAGTCCAAAAAATCCATTTTCGGATGAAAAACGATGACTCCGGAGATGTCGAACGATCCCAAAATGGTCAATATGGATGAAATTTTAACATTTAATCTTTTGACTGTAAATGACTGTTGGATGTGAATTATGACTTTGTCAACTAAAATAAGTGTGTTTAAAGTCATTTCTGTGCCTGAAACGGGTCAAAATTGAAGCTTTTGAGTAAGCAAAACTCTGTAAAAATGGCAATTTTGGTCACTCTGAGGGTTTAAAAAGTGGTCATTCAACATGAGGCACGATCCAATTGACATTTTGAATCATTTTTGGTACAGTCCAAAAAATCAATTTTCGGATGAAAAACGATGACTCCGGACATGTCGAGCGATCCCAAAATGGTCAATATGGATGAAATTTTAACATTTAATCTTTTGACTGTAAATGACTGTTGGATGTGAATTATGACTTTGTCATCTAAAATAAGTGTGTTTAAAGTCATTTCTGTGCCTCAAAGGGGTCAAAATTGAAGCTTTTGAGTAATCAAAACTCTGTAAAAATGGCAATTTTGGTCACTGTGAGGGTTTAAAAAGTGGTCATTCAACATGAGGCACGATCCAATTGCCATTTTGAATCATTTTTGGTACAGTCCAAAAAATCAATTTTCGGATGAAAAACGATGACTCCGGACATGTCGAACGATCCCAAAATGGTCAATATGGATGAAATTTTAACATTTAATCTTTTGACTGTAAATGACTGTTGGATGTGAATTATGACTTTGTCATCTAAAATAAGTGTGTTTAAAGTCATTTCTGTGCCTCAAAGGGGTCAAAATTGAAGCTTTTGAGTAATCAAAACTCTGTAAAAATGGCAATTTTGATCACTGTGAGGGTTTAAAAAGTGGTTATTCAACATGAGGCACGATCCAATTGACATTTTGAATCATTTTTGGTACAGTCCAAAAAATCAATTTTCGGATGAAAAACGATGACTCCTGACATGTCGAATGATCCCAAAATGGTCAATATGGACGAAATTTTAACATTTAATCTTTTGACTGTAAATGACTGTTGGATGTGAATTATGACTTTGTCAACTAAAATAAGTGTGTTTAAAGTCATTTATGTGCCTCAAAGGGGTCAAAATTGAAGCTTTTGAGTAATCAAAACTCTGTAAAAATGGCAATTTTGGTCACTGTGAGGGTTTAAAAAGTGGTTATTCAACATGAGGCACGATCCAATTGACATTTTGAATCATTTTTGGTACAGTCCAAAAAATCCATTTTCGGATGAAAAACGATGACTCCGGAGATGTCGAACGATCCCAAAATGGTCAATATGGATGAAATTTTAACATTTAATCTTTTGACTGTAAATGACTGTTGGATGTGAATTATGACTTTGTCAACTAAAATAAGTGTGTTTAAAGTCATTTCTGTGCCTGAAACGGGTCAAAATTGAAGCTTTTGAGTAAGCAAAACTCTGTAAAAATGGCAATTTTGGTCACTCTGAGGGTTTAAAAAGTGGTCATTCAACATGAGGCACGATCCAATTGACATTTTGAATCATTTTTGGTACAGTCCAAAAAATCAATTTTCGGATGAAAAACGATGACTCCGGACATGTCGAGCGATCCCAAAATGGTCAATATGGATGAAATTTTAACATTTAATCTTTTGACTGTAAATGACTGTTGGATGTGAAATATGACTTTGTCAACTAAAATAAGTGTGTTTAAAGTCATTTATGTGCCTCAAAGGGGTCAAAATTGAAGCTTTTGAGTAATCAAAACTCTGTAAAAATGGCAATTTTGGTCACTGTGAGGGTTTAAAAAGTGGTTATTCAACATGAGGCACGATCCAATTGACATTTTGAATCATTTTTGGTACAGTCCAAAAAATCAATTTTCGGATGAAAAACTATGACTCCTGACATGTCGAATGATCCCAAAATGATCAATATGGACGAAATTTTACTATTTAATCTTTTGACTGTAAATGACTGTTGGATGTGAATTATGACTTTGTCAACTAAAATAAGTGTGTTTAAAGTCATTTCCGTGCCTGAAATCGGTCAAAATTGAAGCTTTTGAGTAAGCAAAACTCTTTAAAATTGGCAATTTTGGTCACTGTGAGGGTTTAAAAAGTGGTTATTTAACATGAGGCACGATCCAATTGACATTTTGAATGATTTTTGGTACTGTCCAATTAATCAATTTTCGGATGAAAAACGATGACTCCGGACATGTCGAACGATCCCAAAATGGTCTATAATGATGAAATTTTAACATTTAATCTTTTGACTGTAAATGACTGTTGGATGTGAATTATGACTTTGTCAACTAAAATAAGTGTGTTTAAAGTCATTTCTGTGCCTCAAAGGGGTCAAAATTGAAGCTTTTGAGTAATCAAAACTCTGTAAAAATGGCAATTTTGGTCACTGTGAGGGTTTAAAAAGTGGTTATTCAACATGAGGCACGATCCAATTGACATTTTGAATCATTTTTGGTACAGTCCAAAAAATCAATTTTCGGATGAAAAACGATGACTCCGGACATGCCAAACGATCCCAAAATGGTCAATATGGATGAAATTTTAACATTTAATCTTTTGACTGTAAATGACTGTTGGATGTGAATTATGACTTTGTCAACTAAAATAAGTGTGTTTAAAGTCATTTCTGTGCCTCAAAGGGGTCAAAATTGAAGCTTTTGAGTAATCAAAACTCTGTAAAAATGGCAATTTTGGTCACTGTGAGGGTTTAAAAAGTGGTTATTCAACATGAGGCACGATCCAATTGCCATTTTGAATCATTTTTGGTACAGTCCAAAAAATCAATTTTCGGATGAAAAACGATGACTCCGGACATGTCGAACGATCCCAAAATGGTCAATATGGATGAAATTTTAACATTTAATCTTTTGACTCTAAATGACTGTTGGATGTGAATTATGACTTTGTCAACTAAAATAAGTGTGTTTAAAGTCATTTCCGTGCCTGAAATGGGTCAAAATTGAAGCTTTTGAGTAAGCAAAACGCTGTAAAAATGGCAATTTTGGTCACTCTGAGGGTTTAAAAAGTGGTCATTCAACATGAGGCACGATCCAATTGACATTTTGAATGATTTTTGGTACAGTCCAAAAAATCAATTTTCGGATGAAAAATGATAACTCCGGACATGTCGAACGATCCCAAAATGGTCAATATGGATGAAATTTTAACATTTAATCTTTTGACTGTAAATGACTGTTGGATGTGAATTATGACTTTGTCAACTAAAATAAGTGTGTTTAAAGTCATTTCTGTGCCTCAAAGGGGTCAAAATTGAAGCTTTTGAGTAATCAAAACTCTGTAAAAATGGCAATTTTGGTCACTGTGAGGGTTTAAAAAGTGGTTATTCAACATGAGGCACGATCCAATTGACATTTTGAATCATTTCTGGTACAGTCCAAAAAATCAATTTTCGGATGAAAAACGATGACTCCGGACATGCCGAACGATCCCAAAATGGTCCATATGGATGAAATTTTAACATTTAATCTTTTGACTATAAATGACTGTTGGATGTGAATTATGACTTTGTCAACTAAAATAAGTGTGTTTAAAGTCATTTCTGTGCCTCAAAGGGGTCAAAATTGAAGCTTTTGAGTAATCAAAACTCTGTAAAAATGGCAATTTTGGTCACTCTGAGGGTTTAAAAAGTGGTTATTCAACATGAGGCACGATCCAATTGCCATTTTGAATCATTTTTGGTACAGTCCAAAAAATCAATTTTCGGATGAAAAACGATGACTCCGGACATGTCGAACGATCCCAAAATGGTCAATATGGATGAAATTTTAACATTTAATCTTTTGACTGTAAATGACTGTTGGATGTGAATTATGACTTTGTCAACTAAAATAAGTGTGTTTAAAGTCATTTCTGTGCCTCAAAGGGGTCAAAATTGAAGCTTTTGAGTAATCAAAACTCTGTAAAAATGGCAATTTTGGTCACTGTGAGGGTTTAAAAAGTGGTTATTCAACATGAGGCACGATCCAATTGACATTTTGAATCATTTTTGGTACAATCCAAAAAATCAATTTTCGGATGAAAAACGATGACTCCGGACCTGTCGAACGTTCCCAAAATGGTCTATAATGATGAAATTTTAACATTTAATCTTTTGACTGTAAATGACTGTTGATGTGAATTATGACTTTGTCAACTAAAATAAGTGTGTTTAAAGTCATTTCTGTGCCTCAAAGGGGTCAAAATTGAAGCTTTTGAGTAATCAAAACTCTGTAAAAATGGCAATTTTGGTCACTATGAGGGTTTAAAAAGTGGTTATTCAACATGAGGCACGATCCAATTGACATTTTGAATCATTTTTGGTACAGTCCAAAAAATCAATTTTCGGATGAAAAACGATGACTCCGGACATGCCAAACATTCCCAAAATGGTCAATATGGATGAAATTTTAACATTTAATCTTTTGACTGTAAATGACTGTTGGATGTGAATGATGACTTTGTCAACTAAAATAAGTGTGTTTAAAGTCATTTCTGTGCCTCAAAGGGGTCAAAATTGAAGCTTTTGAGTAATCAAAACTCTGTAAAAATGGCAATTTTGGTCACTGTGAGGGTTTAAAAAGTGGTCATTCAACATGAGGCACGATCCAATTGCCATTTTGAATCATTTTTGGTACAGTCCAAAAAATCAATTTTCGGATGAAAAACGATGACTCCGGACATGTCGAACGATCCCAAAATGGTCAATATGGATGAAATTTTAACATTTAATCTTTTGACTGTAAATGACTGTTGGATGTGAATTATGACTTTGTCATCTAAAATAAGTGTGTTTAAAGTCATTTCTGTGCCTCAAAGGGGTCAAAATTGAAGCTTTTGAGTAATCAAAACTCTGTAAAAATGGCAATTTTGATCACTGTGAGGGTTTAAAAAGTGGTTATTCAACATGAGGCACGATCCAATTGACATTTTGAATCATTTTTGGTACAGTCCAAAAAATCAATTTTCGGATGAAAAACGATGACTCCTGACATGTCGAATGATCCCAAAATGGTCAATATGGACGAAATTTTAACATTTAATCTTTTGACTGTAAATGACTGTTGGATGTGAATTATGACTTTGTCAACTAAAATAAGTGTGTTTAAAGTCATTTCCGTGCCTGAAATGGGTCAAAATTGAAGCTTTTGAGTAAGCAAAACGCTGTAAAAATGGCAATTTTGGTCACTGTGAGGGTTTAAAAAGTGGTTATTCAACATGAGGCACGATCCAATTGACATTTTGAATCATTTTTGGTACAATCCAAAAAATCAATTTTCGGATGAAAAACGATGACTCCGGACCTGTCGAACGTTCCCAAAATGGTCTATAATGATGAAATTTTAACATTTAATCTTTTGACTGTAAATGACTGTTGATGTGAATTATGACTTTGTCAACTAAAATAAGTGTGTTTAAAGTCATTTCTGTGCCTCAAAGGGGTCAAAATTGAAGCTTTTGAGTAATCAAAACTCTGTAAAAATGGCAATTTTGGTCACTATGAGGGTTTAAAAAGTGGTTATTCAACATGAGGCACGATCCAATTGACATTTTGAATCATTTTTGGTACAGTCCAAAAAATCAATTTTCGGATGAAAAACGATGACTCCGGACATGCCAAACATTCCCAAAATGGTCAATATGGATGAAATTTTAACATTTAATCTTTTGACTGTAAATGACTGTTGGATGTGAATGATGACTTTGTCAACTAAAATAAGTGTGTTTAAAGTCATTTCTGTGCCTCAAAGGGGTCAAAATTGAAGCTTTTGAGTAATCAAAACTCTGTAAAAATGGCAATTTTGGTCACTGTGAGGGTTTAAAAAGTGGTCATTCAACATGAGGCACGATCCAATTGCCATTTTGAATCATTTTTGGTACAGTCCAAAAAATCAATTTTCGGATGAAAAACGATGACTCCGGACATGTCGAACGATCCCAAAATGGTCAATATGGATGAAATTTTAACATTTAATCTTTTGACTGTAAATGACTGTTGGATGTGAATTATGACTTTGTCATCTAAAATAAGTGTGTTTAAAGTCATTTCTGTGCCTCAAAGGGGTCAAAATTGAAGCTTTTGAGTAATCAAAACTCTGTAAAAATGGCAATTTTGATCACTGTGAGGGTTTAAAAAGTGGTTATTCAACATGAGGCACGATCCAATTGACATTTTGAATCATTTTTGGTACAGTCCAAAAAATCAATTTTCGGATGAAAAACGATGACTCCTGACATGTCGAATGATCCCAAAATGGTCAATATGGACGAAATTTTAACATTTAATCTTTTGACTGTAAATGACTGTTGGATGTGAATTATGACTTTGTCAACTAAAATAAGTGTGTTTAAAGTCATTTCCGTGCCTGAAATGGGTCAAAATTGAAGCTTTTGAGTAAGCAAAACGCTGTAAAAATGGCAATTTTGGTCACTCTGCGGGTTTAAAAAGTGGTCATTCAACATGAGGCACGATCCAATTGCCATTTTGAATCATTTTTGGTACAGTCCAAAAAATCAATTTTCGGATGAAAAACGATGACTCCGGACATGTCGAACGATCCCAAAATGGTCAATATGGATGAAATTTTAACATTTAATCTTTTGACTGTAAATGACTGTTGGATGTGAATTATGACTTTGTCATCTAAAATAAGTGTGTTTAAAGTCATTTCTGTGCCTCAAAGGGGTCAAAATTGAAGCTTTTGAGTAATCAAAACTCTGTAAAAATGGCAATTTTGGTCACTGTGAGGGTTTAAAAAGTGGTCATTCAACATGAGGCACGATCCAATTGCCATTTTGAATCATTTTTGGTACAGTCCAAAAAATCAATTTTCGGATGAAAAACGATGACTCCGGACATGTCGAACGATCCCAAAATGGTCAATATGGATGAAATTTTAACATTTAATCTTTTGACTGTAAATGACTGTTGGATGTGAATTATGACTTTGTCATCTAAAATAAGTGTGTTTAAAGTCATTTCTGTGCCTCAAAGGGGTCAAAATTGAAGCTTTTGAGTAATCAAAACTCTGTAAAAATGGCAATTTTGATCACTGTGAGGGTTTAAAAAGTGGTTATTCAACATGAGGCACGATCCAATTGACATTTTGAATCATTTTTGGTACAGTCCAAAAAATCAATTTTCGGATGAAAAACGATGACTCCTGACATGTCGAATGATCCCAAAATGGTCAATATGGACGAAATTTTAACATTTAATCTTTTGACTGTAAATGACTGTTGGATGTGAATTATGACTTTGTCAACTAAAATAAGTGTGTTTAAAGTCATTTATGTGCCTCAAAGGGGTCAAAATTGAAGCTTTTGAGTAATCAAAACTCTGTAAAAATGGCAATTTTGGTCACTGTGAGGGTTTAAAAAGTGGTTATTCAACATGAGGCACGATCCAATTGACATTTTGAATCATTTTTGGTACAGTCCAAAAAATCCATTTTCGGATGAAAAACGATGACTCCGGAGATGTCGAACGATCCCAAAATGGTCAATATGGATGAAATTTTAACATTTAATCTTTTGACTGTAAATGACTGTTGGATGTGAATTATGACTTTGTCAACTAAAATAAGTGTGTTTAAAGTCATTTCTGTGCCTGAAACGGGTCAAAATTGAAGCTTTTGAGTAAGCAAAACTCTGTAAAAATGGCAATTTTGGTCACTCTGAGGGTTTAAAAAGTGGTCATTCAACATGAGGCACGATCCAATTGACATTTTGAATCATTTTTGGTACAGTCCAAAAAATCAATTTTCGGATGAAAAACGATGACTCCGGACATGTCGAGCGATCCCAAAATGGTCAATATGGATGAAATTTTAACATTTAATCTTTTGACTGTAAATGACTGTTGGATGTGAAATATGACTTTGTCAACTAAAATAAGTGTGTTTAAAGTCATTTATGTGCCTCAAAGGGGTCAAAATTGAAGCTTTTGAGTAATCAAAACTCTGTAAAAATGGCAATTTTGGTCACTGTGAGGGTTTAAAAAGTGGTTATTCAACATGAGGCACGATCCAATTGACATTTTGAATCATTTTTGGTACAGTCCAAAAAATCAATTTTCGGATGAAAAACTATGACTCCTGACATGTCGAATGATCCCAAAATGATCAATATGGACGAAATTTTACTATTTAATCTTTTGACTGTAAATGACTGTTGGATGTGAATTATGACTTTGTCAACTAAAATAAGTGTGTTTAAAGTCATTTCCGTGCCTGAAATCGGTCAAAATTGAAGCTTTTGAGTAAGCAAAACTCTTTAAAATTGGCAATTTTGGTCACTGTGAGGGTTTAAAAAGTGGTTATTTAACATGAGGCACGATCCAATTGACATTTTGAATGATTTTTGGTACTGTCCAATTAATCAATTTTCGGATGAAAAACGATGACTCCGGACATGTCGAACGATCCCAAAATGGTCTATAATGATGAAATTTTAACATTTAATCTTTTGACTGTAAATGACTGTTGGATGTGAATTATGACTTTGTCAACTAAAATAAGTGTGTTTAAAGTCATTTCTGTGCCTCAAAGGGGTCAAAATTGAAGCTTTTGAGTAATCAAAACTCTGTAAAAATGGCAATTTTGGTCACTGTGAGGGTTTAAAAAGTGGTTATTCAACATGAGGCACGATCCAATTGACATTTTGAATCATTTTTGGTACAGTCCAAAAAATCAATTTTCGGATGAAAAACGATGACTCCGGACATGCCAAACGATCCCAAAATGGTCAATATGGATGAAATTTTAACATTTAATCTTTTGACTGTAAATGACTGTTGGATGTGAATTATGACTTTGTCAACTAAAATAAGTGTGTTTAAAGTCATTTCTGTGCCTCAAAGGGGTCAAAATTGAAGCTTTTGAGTAATCAAAACTCTGTAAAAATGGCAATTTTGGTCACTGTGAGGGTTTAAAAAGTGGTTATTCAACATGAGGCACGATCCAATTGCCATTTTGAATCATTTTTGGTACAGTCCAAAAAATCAATTTTCGGATGAAAAACGATGACTCCGGACATGTCGAACGATCCCAAAATGGTCAATATGGATGAAATTTTAACATTTAATCTTTTGACTCTAAATGACTGTTGGATGTGAATTATGACTTTGTCAACTAAAATAAGTGTGTTTAAAGTCATTTCCGTGCCTGAAATGGGTCAAAATTGAAGCTTTTGAGTAAGCAAAACGCTGTAAAAATGGCAATTTTGGTCACTCTGAGGGTTTAAAAAGTGGTCATTCAACATGAGGCACGATCCAATTGACATTTTGAATGATTTTTGGTACAGTCCAAAAAATCAATTTTCGGATGAAAAATGATAACTCCGGACATGTCGAACGATCCCAAAATGGTCAATATGGATGAAATTTTAACATTTAATCTTTTGACTGTAAATGACTGTTGGATGTGAATTATGACTTTGTCAACTAAAATAAGTGTGTTTAAAGTCATTTCTGTGCCTCAAAGGGGTCAAAATTGAAGCTTTTGAGTAATCAAAACTCTGTAAAAATGGCAATTTTGGTCACTGTGAGGGTTTAAAAAGTGGTTATTCAACATGAGGCACGATCCAATTGACATTTTGAATCATTTCTGGTACAGTCCAAAAAATCAATTTTCGGATGAAAAACGATGACTCCGGACATGCCGAACGATCCCAAAATGGTCCATATGGATGAAATTTTAACATTTAATCTTTTGACTATAAATGACTGTTGGATGTGAATTATGACTTTGTCAACTAAAATAAGTGTGTTTAAAGTCATTTCTGTGCCTCAAAGGGGTCAAAATTGAAGCTTTTGAGTAATCAAAACTCTGTAAAAATGGCAATTTTGGTCACTCTGAGGGTTTAAAAAGTGGTTATTCAACATGAGGCACGATCCAATTGCCATTTTGAATCATTTTTGGTACAGTCCAAAAAATCAATTTTCGGATGAAAAACGATGACTCCGGACATGTCGAACGATCCCAAAATGGTCAATATGGATGAAATTTTAACATTTAATCTTTTGACTGTAAATGACTGTTGGATGTGAATTATGACTTTGTCAACTAAAATAAGTGTGTTTAAAGTCATTTCTGTGCCTCAAAGGGGTCAAAATTGAAGCTTTTGAGTAATCAAAACTCTGTAAAAATGGCAATTTTGGTCACTGTGAGGGTTTAAAAAGTGGTTATTCAACATGAGGCACGATCCAATTGACATTTTGAATCATTTTTGGTACAATCCAAAAAATCAATTTTCGGATGAAAAACGATGACTCCGGACCTGTCGAACGTTCCCAAAATGGTCTATAATGATGAAATTTTAACATTTAATCTTTTGACTGTAAATGACTGTTGATGTGAATTATGACTTTGTCAACTAAAATAAGTGTGTTTAAAGTCATTTCTGTGCCTCAAAGGGGTCAAAATTGAAGCTTTTGAGTAATCAAAACTCTGTAAAAATGGCAATTTTGGTCACTATGAGGGTTTAAAAAGTGGTTATTCAACATGAGGCACGATCCAATTGACATTTTGAATCATTTTTGGTACAGTCCAAAAAATCAATTTTCGGATGAAAAACGATGACTCCGGACATGCCAAACATTCCCAAAATGGTCAATATGGATGAAATTTTAACATTTAATCTTTTGACTGTAAATGACTGTTGGATGTGAATGATGACTTTGTCAACTAAAATAAGTGTGTTTAAAGTCATTTCTGTGCCTCAAAGGGGTCAAAATTGAAGCTTTTGAGTAATCAAAACTCTGTAAAAATGGCAATTTTGGTCACTGTGAGGGTTTAAAAAGTGGTCATTCAACATGAGGCACGATCCAATTGCCATTTTGAATCATTTTTGGTACAGTCCAAAAAATCAATTTTCGGATGAAAAACGATGACTCCGGACATGTCGAACGATCCCAAAATGGTCAATATGGATGAAATTTTAACATTTAATCTTTTGACTGTAAATGACTGTTGGATGTGAATTATGACTTTGTCATCTAAAATAAGTGTGTTTAAAGTCATTTCTGTGCCTCAAAGGGGTCAAAATTGAAGCTTTTGAGTAATCAAAACTCTGTAAAAATGGCAATTTTGATCACTGTGAGGGTTTAAAAAGTGGTTATTCAACATGAGGCACGATCCAATTGACATTTTGAATCATTTTTGGTACAGTCCAAAAAATCAATTTTCGGATGAAAAACGATGACTCCTGACATGTCGAATGATCCCAAAATGGTCAATATGGACGAAATTTTAACATTTAATCTTTTGACTGTAAATGACTGTTGGATGTGAATTATGACTTTGTCAACTAAAATAAGTGTGTTTAAAGTCATTTCCGTGCCTGAAATGGGTCAAAATTGAAGCTTTTGAGTAAGCAAAACGCTGTAAAAATGGCAATTTTGGTCACTCTGCGGGTTTAAAAAGTGGTCATTCAACATGAGGCACGATCCAATTGCCATTTTGAATCATTTTTGGTACAGTCCAAAAAATCAATTTTCGGATGAAAAACGATGACTCCGGACATGTCGAACGATCCCAAAATGGTCAATATGGATGAAATTTTAACATTTAATCTTTTGACTGTAAATGACTGTTGGATGTGAATTATGACTTTGTCATCTAAAATAAGTGTGTTTAAAGTCATTTCTGTGCCTCAAAGGGGTCAAAATTGAAGCTTTTGAGTAATCAAAACTCTGTAAAAATGGCAATTTTGGTCACTGTGAGGGTTTAAAAAGTGGTCATTCAACATGAGGCACGATCCAATTGCCATTTTGAATCATTTTTGGTACAGTCCAAAAAATCAATTTTCGGATGAAAAACGATGACTCCGGACATGTCGAACGATCCCAAAATGGTCAATATGGATGAAATTTTAACATTTAATCTTTTGACTGTAAATGACTGTTGGATGTGAATTATGACTTTGTCATCTAAAATAAGTGTGTTTAAAGTCATTTCTGTGCCTCAAAGGGGTCAAAATTGAAGCTTTTGAGTAATCAAAACTCTGTAAAAATGGCAATTTTGATCACTGTGAGGGTTTAAAAAGTGGTTATTCAACATGAGGCACGATCCAATTGACATTTTGAATCATTTTTGGTACAGTCCAAAAAATCAATTTTCGGATGAAAAACGATGACTCCTGACATGTCGAATGATCCCAAAATGGTCAATATGGACGAAATTTTAACATTTAATCTTTTGACTGTAAATGACTGTTGGATGTGAATTATGACTTTGTCAACTAAAATAAGTGTGTTTAAAGTCATTTATGTGCCTCAAAGGGGTCAAAATTGAAGCTTTTGAGTAATCAAAACTCTGTAAAAATGGCAATTTTGGTCACTGTGAGGGTTTAAAAAGTGGTTATTCAACATGAGGCACGATCCAATTGACATTTTGAATCATTTTTGGTACAGTCCAAAAAATCCATTTTCGGATGAAAAACGATGACTCCGGAGATGTCGAACGATCCCAAAATGGTCAATATGGATGAAATTTTAACATTTAATCTTTTGACTGTAAATGACTGTTGGATGTGAATTATGACTTTGTCAACTAAAATAAGTGTGTTTAAAGTCATTTCTGTGCCTGAAACGGGTCAAAATTGAAGCTTTTGAGTAAGCAAAACTCTGTAAAAATGGCAATTTTGGTCACTCTGAGGGTTTAAAAAGTGGTCATTCAACATGAGGCACGATCCAATTGACATTTTGAATCATTTTTGGTACAGTCCAAAAAATCAATTTTCGGATGAAAAACGATGACTCCGGACATGTCGAGCGATCCCAAAATGGTCAATATGGATGAAATTTTAACATTTAATCTTTTGACTGTAAATGACTGTTGGATGTGAAATATGACTTTGTCAACTAAAATAAGTGTGTTTAAAGTCATTTATGTGCCTCAAAGGGGTCAAAATTGAAGCTTTTGAGTAATCAAAACTCTGTAAAAATGGCAATTTTGGTCACTGTGAGGGTTTAAAAAGTGGTTATTCAACATGAGGCACGATCCAATTGACATTTTGAATCATTTTTGGTACAGTCCAAAAAATCAATTTTCGGATGAAAAACTATGACTCCTGACATGTCGAATGATCCCAAAATGATCAATATGGACGAAATTTTACTATTTAATCTTTTGACTGTAAATGACTGTTGGATGTGAATTATGACTTTGTCAACTAAAATAAGTGTGTTTAAAGTCATTTCCGTGCCTGAAATCGGTCAAAATTGAAGCTTTTGAGTAAGCAAAACTCTTTAAAATTGGCAATTTTGGTCACTGTGAGGGTTTAAAAAGTGGTTATTTAACATGAGGCACGATCCAATTGACATTTTGAATGATTTTTGGTACTGTCCAATTAATCAATTTTCGGATGAAAAACGATGACTCCGGACATGTCGAACGATCCCAAAATGGTCTATAATGATGAAATTTTAACATTTAATCTTTTGACTGTAAATGACTGTTGGATGTGAATTATGACTTTGTCAACTAAAATAAGTGTGTTTAAAGTCATTTCTGTGCCTCAAAGGGGTCAAAATTGAAGCTTTTGAGTAATCAAAACTCTGTAAAAATGGCAATTTTGGTCACTGTGAGGGTTTAAAAAGTGGTTATTCAACATGAGGCACGATCCAATTGACATTTTGAATCATTTTTGGTACAGTCCAAAAAATCAATTTTCGGATGAAAAACGATGACTCCGGACATGCCAAACGATCCCAAAATGGTCAATATGGATGAAATTTTAACATTTAATCTTTTGACTGTAAATGACTGTTGGATGTGAATTATGACTTTGTCAACTAAAATAAGTGTGTTTAAAGTCATTTCTGTGCCTCAAAGGGGTCAAAATTGAAGCTTTTGAGTAATCAAAACTCTGTAAAAATGGCAATTTTGGTCACTGTGAGGGTTTAAAAAGTGGTTATTCAACATGAGGCACGATCCAATTGCCATTTTGAATCATTTTTGGTACAGTCCAAAAAATCAATTTTCGGATGAAAAACGATGACTCCGGACATGTCGAACGATCCCAAAATGGTCAATATGGATGAAATTTTAACATTTAATCTTTTGACTCTAAATGACTGTTGGATGTGAATTATGACTTTGTCAACTAAAATAAGTGTGTTTAAAGTCATTTCCGTGCCTGAAATGGGTCAAAATTGAAGCTTTTGAGTAAGCAAAACGCTGTAAAAATGGCAATTTTGGTCACTCTGAGGGTTTAAAAAGTGGTCATTCAACATGAGGCACGATCCAATTGACATTTTGAATGATTTTTGGTACAGTCCAAAAAATCAATTTTCGGATGAAAAATGATAACTCCGGACATGTCGAACGATCCCAAAATGGTCAATATGGATGAAATTTTAACATTTAATCTTTTGACTGTAAATGACTGTTGGATGTGAATTATGACTTTGTCAACTAAAATAAGTGTGTTTAAAGTCATTTCTGTGCCTCAAAGGGGTCAAAATTGAAGCTTTTGAGTAATCAAAACTCTGTAAAAATGGCAATTTTGGTCACTGTGAGGGTTTAAAAAGTGGTTATTCAACATGAGGCACGATCCAATTGACATTTTGAATCATTTCTGGTACAGTCCAAAAAATCAATTTTCGGATGAAAAACGATGACTCCGGACATGCCGAACGATCCCAAAATGGTCCATATGGATGAAATTTTAACATTTAATCTTTTGACTATAAATGACTGTTGGATGTGAATTATGACTTTGTCAACTAAAATAAGTGTGTTTAAAGTCATTTCTGTGCCTCAAAGGGGTCAAAATTGAAGCTTTTGAGTAATCAAAACTCTGTAAAAATGGCAATTTTGGTCACTCTGAGGGTTTAAAAAGTGGTTATTCAACATGAGGCACGATCCAATTGCCATTTTGAATCATTTTTGGTACAGTCCAAAAAATCAATTTTCGGATGAAAAACGATGACTCCGGACATGTCGAACGATCCCAAAATGGTCAATATGGATGAAATTTTAACATTTAATCTTTTGACTGTAAATGACTGTTGGATGTGAATTATGACTTTGTCAACTAAAATAAGTGTGTTTAAAGTCATTTCTGTGCCTCAAAGGGGTCAAAATTGAAGCTTTTGAGTAATCAAAACTCTGTAAAAATGGCAATTTTGGTCACTGTGAGGGTTTAAAAAGTGGTTATTCAACATGAGGCACGATCCAATTGACATTTTGAATCATTTTTGGTACAATCCAAAAAATCAATTTTCGGATGAAAAACGATGACTCCGGACCTGTCGAACGTTCCCAAAATGGTCTATAATGATGAAATTTTAACATTTAATCTTTTGACTGTAAATGACTGTTGATGTGAATTATGACTTTGTCAACTAAAATAAGTGTGTTTAAAGTCATTTCTGTGCCTCAAAGGGGTCAAAATTGAAGCTTTTGAGTAATCAAAACTCTGTAAAAATGGCAATTTTGGTCACTATGAGGGTTTAAAAAGTGGTTATTCAACATGAGGCACGATCCAATTGACATTTTGAATCATTTTTGGTACAGTCCAAAAAATCAATTTTCGGATGAAAAACGATGACTCCGGACATGCCAAACATTCCCAAAATGGTCAATATGGATGAAATTTTAACATTTAATCTTTTGACTGTAAATGACTGTTGGATGTGAATGATGACTTTGTCAACTAAAATAAGTGTGTTTAAAGTCATTTCTGTGCCTCAAAGGGGTCAAAATTGAAGCTTTTGAGTAATCAAAACTCTGTAAAAATGGCAATTTTGGTCACTGTGAGGGTTTAAAAAGTGGTCATTCAACATGAGGCACGATCCAATTGCCATTTTGAATCATTTTTGGTACAGTCCAAAAAATCAATTTTCGGATGAAAAACGATGACTCCGGACATGTCGAACGATCCCAAAATGGTCAATATGGATGAAATTTTAACATTTAATCTTTTGACTGTAAATGACTGTTGGATGTGAATTATGACTTTGTCATCTAAAATAAGTGTGTTTAAAGTCATTTCTGTGCCTCAAAGGGGTCAAAATTGAAGCTTTTGAGTAATCAAAACTCTGTAAAAATGGCAATTTTGATCACTGTGAGGGTTTAAAAAGTGGTTATTCAACATGAGGCACGATCCAATTGACATTTTGAATCATTTTTGGTACAGTCCAAAAAATCAATTTTCGGATGAAAAACGATGACTCCTGACATGTCGAATGATCCCAAAATGGTCAATATGGACGAAATTTTAACATTTAATCTTTTGACTGTAAATGACTGTTGGATGTGAATTATGACTTTGTCAACTAAAATAAGTGTGTTTAAAGTCATTTCCGTGCCTGAAATGGGTCAAAATTGAAGCTTTTGAGTAAGCAAAACGCTGTAAAAATGGCAATTTTGGTCACTCTGCGGGTTTAAAAAGTGGTCATTCAACATGAGGCACGATCCAATTGCCATTTTGAATCATTTTTGGTACAGTCCAAAAAATCAATTTTCGGATGAAAAACGATGACTCCGGACATGTCGAACGATCCCAAAATGGTCAATATGGATGAAATTTTAACATTTAATCTTTTGACTGTAAATGACTGTTGGATGTGAATTATGACTTTGTCATCTAAAATAAGTGTGTTTAAAGTCATTTCTGTGCCTCAAAGGGGTCAAAATTGAAGCTTTTGAGTAATCAAAACTCTGTAAAAATGGCAATTTTGGTCACTGTGAGGGTTTAAAAAGTGGTCATTCAACATGAGGCACGATCCAATTGCCATTTTGAATCATTTTTGGTACAGTCCAAAAAATCAATTTTCGGATGAAAAACGATGACTCCGGACATGTCGAACGATCCCAAAATGGTCAATATGGATGAAATTTTAACATTTAATCTTTTGACTGTAAATGACTGTTGGATGTGAATTATGACTTTGTCATCTAAAATAAGTGTGTTTAAAGTCATTTCTGTGCCTCAAAGGGGTCAAAATTGAAGCTTTTGAGTAATCAAAACTCTGTAAAAATGGCAATTTTGATCACTGTGAGGGTTTAAAAAGTGGTTATTCAACATGAGGCACGATCCAATTGACATTTTGAATCATTTTTGGTACAGTCCAAAAAATCAATTTTCGGATGAAAAACGATGACTCCTGACATGTCGAATGATCCCAAAATGGTCAATATGGACGAAATTTTAACATTTAATCTTTTGACTGTAAATGACTGTTGGATGTGAATTATGACTTTGTCAACTAAAATAAGTGTGTTTAAAGTCATTTATGTGCCTCAAAGGGGTCAAAATTGAAGCTTTTGAGTAATCAAAACTCTGTAAAAATGGCAATTTTGGTCACTGTGAGGGTTTAAAAAGTGGTTATTCAACATGAGGCACGATCCAATTGACATTTTGAATCATTTTTGGTACAGTCCAAAAAATCCATTTTCGGATGAAAAACGATGACTCCGGAGATGTCGAACGATCCCAAAATGGTCAATATGGATGAAATTTTAACATTTAATCTTTTGACTGTAAATGACTGTTGGATGTGAATTATGACTTTGTCAACTAAAATAAGTGTGTTTAAAGTCATTTCTGTGCCTGAAACGGGTCAAAATTGAAGCTTTTGAGTAAGCAAAACTCTGTAAAAATGGCAATTTTGGTCACTCTGAGGGTTTAAAAAGTGGTCATTCAACATGAGGCACGATCCAATTGACATTTTGAATCATTTTTGGTACAGTCCAAAAAATCAATTTTCGGATGAAAAACGATGACTCCGGACATGTCGAGCGATCCCAAAATGGTCAATATGGATGAAATTTTAACATTTAATCTTTTGACTGTAAATGACTGTTGGATGTGAAATATGACTTTGTCAACTAAAATAAGTGTGTTTAAAGTCATTTATGTGCCTCAAAGGGGTCAAAATTGAAGCTTTTGAGTAATCAAAACTCTGTAAAAATGGCAATTTTGGTCACTGTGAGGGTTTAAAAAGTGGTTATTCAACATGAGGCACGATCCAATTGACATTTTGAATCATTTTTGGTACAGTCCAAAAAATCAATTTTCGGATGAAAAACTATGACTCCTGACATGTCGAATGATCCCAAAATGATCAATATGGACGAAATTTTACTATTTAATCTTTTGACTGTAAATGACTGTTGGATGTGAATTATGACTTTGTCAACTAAAATAAGTGTGTTTAAAGTCATTTCCGTGCCTGAAATCGGTCAAAATTGAAGCTTTTGAGTAAGCAAAACTCTTTAAAATTGGCAATTTTGGTCACTGTGAGGGTTTAAAAAGTGGTTATTTAACATGAGGCACGATCCAATTGACATTTTGAATGATTTTTGGTACTGTCCAATTAATCAATTTTCGGATGAAAAACGATGACTCCGGACATGTCGAACGATCCCAAAATGGTCTATAATGATGAAATTTTAACATTTAATCTTTTGACTGTAAATGACTGTTGGATGTGAATTATGACTTTGTCAACTAAAATAAGTGTGTTTAAAGTCATTTCTGTGCCTCAAAGGGGTCAAAATTGAAGCTTTTGAGTAATCAAAACTCTGTAAAAATGGCAATTTTGGTCACTGTGAGGGTTTAAAAAGTGGTTATTCAACATGAGGCACGATCCAATTGACATTTTGAATCATTTTTGGTACAGTCCAAAAAATCAATTTTCGGATGAAAAACGATGACTCCGGACATGCCAAACGATCCCAAAATGGTCAATATGGATGAAATTTTAACATTTAATCTTTTGACTGTAAATGACTGTTGGATGTGAATTATGACTTTGTCAACTAAAATAAGTGTGTTTAAAGTCATTTCTGTGCCTCAAAGGGGTCAAAATTGAAGCTTTTGAGTAATCAAAACTCTGTAAAAATGGCAATTTTGGTCACTGTGAGGGTTTAAAAAGTGGTTATTCAACATGAGGCACGATCCAATTGCCATTTTGAATCATTTTTGGTACAGTCCAAAAAATCAATTTTCGGATGAAAAACGATGACTCCGGACATGTCGAACGATCCCAAAATGGTCAATATGGATGAAATTTTAACATTTAATCTTTTGACTCTAAATGACTGTTGGATGTGAATTATGACTTTGTCAACTAAAATAAGTGTGTTTAAAGTCATTTCCGTGCCTGAAATGGGTCAAAATTGAAGCTTTTGAGTAAGCAAAACGCTGTAAAAATGGCAATTTTGGTCACTCTGAGGGTTTAAAAAGTGGTCATTCAACATGAGGCACGATCCAATTGACATTTTGAATGATTTTTGGTACAGTCCAAAAAATCAATTTTCGGATGAAAAATGATAACTCCGGACATGTCGAACGATCCCAAAATGGTCAATATGGATGAAATTTTAACATTTAATCTTTTGACTGTAAATGACTGTTGGATGTGAATTATGACTTTGTCAACTAAAATAAGTGTGTTTAAAGTCATTTCTGTGCCTCAAAGGGGTCAAAATTGAAGCTTTTGAGTAATCAAAACTCTGTAAAAATGGCAATTTTGGTCACTGTGAGGGTTTAAAAAGTGGTTATTCAACATGAGGCACGATCCAATTGACATTTTGAATCATTTCTGGTACAGTCCAAAAAATCAATTTTCGGATGAAAAACGATGACTCCGGACATGCCGAACGATCCCAAAATGGTCCATATGGATGAAATTTTAACATTTAATCTTTTGACTATAAATGACTGTTGGATGTGAATTATGACTTTGTCAACTAAAATAAGTGTGTTTAAAGTCATTTCTGTGCCTCAAAGGGGTCAAAATTGAAGCTTTTGAGTAATCAAAACTCTGTAAAAATGGCAATTTTGGTCACTCTGAGGGTTTAAAAAGTGGTTATTCAACATGAGGCACGATCCAATTGCCATTTTGAATCATTTTTGGTACAGTCCAAAAAATCAATTTTCGGATGAAAAACGATGACTCCGGACATGTCGAACGATCCCAAAATGGTCAATATGGATGAAATTTTAACATTTAATCTTTTGACTGTAAATGACTGTTGGATGTGAATTATGACTTTGTCAACTAAAATAAGTGTGTTTAAAGTCATTTCTGTGCCTCAAAGGGGTCAAAATTGAAGCTTTTGAGTAATCAAAACTCTGTAAAAATGGCAATTTTGGTCACTGTGAGGGTTTAAAAAGTGGTTATTCAACATGAGGCACGATCCAATTGACATTTTGAATCATTTTTGGTACAATCCAAAAAATCAATTTTCGGATGAAAAACGATGACTCCGGACCTGTCGAACGTTCCCAAAATGGTCTATAATGATGAAATTTTAACATTTAATCTTTTGACTGTAAATGACTGTTGATGTGAATTATGACTTTGTCAACTAAAATAAGTGTGTTTAAAGTCATTTCTGTGCCTCAAAGGGGTCAAAATTGAAGCTTTTGAGTAATCAAAACTCTGTAAAAATGGCAATTTTGGTCACTATGAGGGTTTAAAAAGTGGTTATTCAACATGAGGCACGATCCAATTGACATTTTGAATCATTTTTGGTACAGTCCAAAAAATCAATTTTCGGATGAAAAACGATGACTCCGGACATGCCAAACATTCCCAAAATGGTCAATATGGATGAAATTTTAACATTTAATCTTTTGACTGTAAATGACTGTTGGATGTGAATGATGACTTTGTCAACTAAAATAAGTGTGTTTAAAGTCATTTCTGTGCCTCAAAGGGGTCAAAATTGAAGCTTTTGAGTAATCAAAACTCTGTAAAAATGGCAATTTTGGTCACTGTGAGGGTTTAAAAAGTGGTCATTCAACATGAGGCACGATCCAATTGCCATTTTGAATCATTTTTGGTACAGTCCAAAAAATCAATTTTCGGATGAAAAACGATGACTCCGGACATGTCGAACGATCCCAAAATGGTCAATATGGATGAAATTTTAACATTTAATCTTTTGACTGTAAATGACTGTTGGATGTGAATTATGACTTTGTCATCTAAAATAAGTGTGTTTAAAGTCATTTCTGTGCCTCAAAGGGGTCAAAATTGAAGCTTTTGAGTAATCAAAACTCTGTAAAAATGGCAATTTTGATCACTGTGAGGGTTTAAAAAGTGGTTATTCAACATGAGGCACGATCCAATTGACATTTTGAATCATTTTTGGTACAGTCCAAAAAATCAATTTTCGGATGAAAAACGATGACTCCTGACATGTCGAATGATCCCAAAATGGTCAATATGGACGAAATTTTAACATTTAATCTTTTGACTGTAAATGACTGTTGGATGTGAATTATGACTTTGTCAACTAAAATAAGTGTGTTTAAAGTCATTTCCGTGCCTGAAATGGGTCAAAATTGAAGCTTTTGAGTAAGCAAAACGCTGTAAAAATGGCAATTTTGGTCACTCTGCGGGTTTAAAAAGTGGTCATTCAACATGAGGCACGATCCAATTGCCATTTTGAATCATTTTTGGTACAGTCCAAAAAATCAATTTTCGGATGAAAAACGATGACTCCGGACATGTCGAACGATCCCAAAATGGTCAATATGGACGAAATTTTAACATTTAATCTTTTGACTGTAAATGACTGTTGGATGTGAATTATGACTTTGTCAACTAAAATAAGTGTGTTTAAAGTCATTTATGTGCCTCAAAGGGGTCAAAATTGAAGCTTTTGAGTAATCAAAACTCTGTAAAAATGGCAATTTTGGTCACTGTGAGGGTTTAAAAAGTGGTTATTCAACATGAGGCACGATCCAATTGACATTTTGAATCATTTTTGGTACAGTCCAAAAAATCCATTTTCGGATGAAAAACGATGACTCCGGAGATGTCGAACGATCCCAAAATGGTCAATATGGATGAAATTTTAACATTTAATCTTTTGACTGTAAATGACTGTTGGATGTGAATTATGACTTTGTCAACTAAAATAAGTGTGTTTAAAGTCATTTCTGTGCCTGAAACGGGTCAAAATTGAAGCTTTTGAGTAAGCAAAACTCTGTAAAAATGGCAATTTTGGTCACTCTGAGGGTTTAAAAAGTGGTCATTCAACATGAGGCACGATCCAATTGACATTTTGAATCATTTTTGGTACAGTCCAAAAAATCAATTTTCGGATGAAAAACGATGACTCCGGACATGTCGAGCGATCCCAAAATGGTCAATATGGATGAAATTTTAACATTTAATCTTTTGACTGTAAATGACTGTTGGATGTGAAATATGACTTTGTCAACTAAAATAAGTGTGTTTAAAGTCATTTATGTGCCTCAAAGGGGTCAAAATTGAAGCTTTTGAGTAATCAAAACTCTGTAAAAATGGCAATTTTGGTCACTGTGAGGGTTTAAAAAGTGGTTATTCAACATGAGGCACGATCCAATTGACATTTTGAATCATTTTTGGTACAGTCCAAAAAATCAATTTTCGGATGAAAAACTATGACTCCTGACATGTCGAATGATCCCAAAATGATCAATATGGACGAAATTTTACTATTTAATCTTTTGACTGTAAATGACTGTTGGATGTGAATTATGACTTTGTCAACTAAAATAAGTGTGTTTAAAGTCATTTCCGTGCCTGAAATCGGTCAAAATTGAAGCTTTTGAGTAAGCAAAACTCTTTAAAATTGGCAATTTTGGTCACTGTGAGGGTTTAAAAAGTGGTTATTTAACATGAGGCACGATCCAATTGACATTTTGAATGATTTTTGGTACTGTCCAATTAATCAATTTTCGGATGAAAAACGATGACTCCGGACATGTCGAACGATCCCAAAATGGTCTATAATGATGAAATTTTAACATTTAATCTTTTGACTGTAAATGACTGTTGGATGTGAATTATGACTTTGTCAACTAAAATAAGTGTGTTTAAAGTCATTTCTGTGCCTCAAAGGGGTCAAAATTGAAGCTTTTGAGTAATCAAAACTCTGTAAAAATGGCAATTTTGGTCACTGTGAGGGTTTAAAAAGTGGTTATTCAACATGAGGCACGATCCAATTGACATTTTGAATCATTTTTGGTACAGTCCAAAAAATCAATTTTCGGATGAAAAACGATGACTCCGGACATGCCAAACGATCCCAAAATGGTCAATATGGATGAAATTTTAACATTTAATCTTTTGACTGTAAATGACTGTTGGATGTGAATTATGACTTTGTCAACTAAAATAAGTGTGTTTAAAGTCATTTCTGTGCCTCAAAGGGGTCAAAATTGAAGCTTTTGAGTAATCAAAACTCTGTAAAAATGGCAATTTTGGTCACTGTGAGGGTTTAAAAAGTGGTTATTCAACATGAGGCACGATCCAATTGCCATTTTGAATCATTTTTGGTACAGTCCAAAAAATCAATTTTCGGATGAAAAACGATGACTCCGGACATGTCGAACGATCCCAAAATGGTCAATATGGATGAAATTTTAACATTTAATCTTTTGACTGAAATGACTGTTGGATGTGAATTATGACTTTGTCAACTAAAATAAGTGTGTTTAAAGTCATTTCTGTGCCTGAAATGGGTCAAAATTGAAGCTTTTGAGTAAGCAAAACTCTGTAAAATTGGCAATTTTGGTCACTGTGAGGGTTTAAAAAGTGGTTATTCAACATGAGGCACGATCCAATTGACATTTTGAATGATTTTTGGTACAGTCCAAAAAATCAATTTTCGGATGAAAAACGATGACTCCGGACATGTCGAACGATCCCAAAATGGTCAATATGGATGAAATTTTAACATTTAATCTTTTGACTGTAAATGACTGTTGTATGTGAATTATGACTTTGTCAACTAAAATACGTGTGTTTAAAGTCATTTCTGTGCCTCAAAGGGGTCAAAATTGAAGCTTTTGAGTAATCAAAACTCTGTAAAAATGGCAATTTTGGTCACTGTGAGGGTTTAAAAAGTGGTTATTCAACATGAGGCACGATCCAATTGACATTTTGAATCATTTCTGGTACAGTCCAAAAAATCAATTTTCGGATGAAAAACGATGACTCCGGACATGCCGAACGATCCCAAAATGGTCAATATGGATGAAATTTTAACATTTAATCTTTTGACTGTAAATGACTGTTGGATGTGAATTATGACTTTGTCAACTAAAATAAGTGTGTTTAAAGTCATTTCTGTGCCTCAAAGGGGTCAAAATTGAAGCTTTTGAGTAATCAAAACTCTGTAAAAATGGCAATTTTGGTCACTGTGAGGGTTTAAAAAGTGGTTATTCAACATGAGGCACGATCCAATTGACATTTTGAATCATTTTTGGTACATTCCAAAAAATCAATTTTCGGATGAAAAACGATGACTCCTGACATGTCGAATGATCCCAAAATGGTCAATATGGACGAAATTTTTACATTTATTCTTTTGACTGTAAATGACTGTTGGATGTGAATTATGACTTTGTCAACTAAAATAAGTGTGTTTAAAGTCATTTCCGTGCCTGAAATGGGTCAAAATTGAAGCTTTTGAGTAAGCAAAACTCTTTAAAATTGGCAATTTTGGTCACTGTGAGGGTTTAAAAAGTGGTTATTCAACATGAGGCACGATCCAATTGACATTTTGAATGATTTTTGGTACTGTCCAAAAACTCAATTTTCGGATGAAAAACGATGACTCCGGACATGTCGAACGATCCCAAAATGGTCAATATGGATGAAATTTTAACATTTAATCTTTTGACTGTAAATGACTGTTGGATGTGAATTATGACTTTGTCAACTAAAATAAGTGTGTTTAAAGTCATTTCTGTGCCTCAAAGGGGTCAAAATTGAAGCTTTTGAGCAATCAAAACTCTGTAAAAATGGCAATTTTGGTCACTGTGAGGGTTTAAAAAGTGGTTATTCAACATGAGGCACGATCCAATTGACATTTTGAATCATTTTTGGTACAGTCCAAAAAATCAATTTTCGGATGAAAAACGATGACTCCGGACATGCCAAACGATCCCAAAATGGTCAATATGGATGAAATTTTAACATTTAATCTTCTGACTGTAAATGACTGTTGGATGTGAATTATGACTTTGTCAACTAAAGTAAGTGTGATTAAAGTCATTTCTGTGCCTCAAAGGGGTCAAAATTGAAGCTTTTGAGTAATCAAAACTCTGTAAAAATGGCAATTTTGGTCACTGTGAGGGTTTAAAAAGTGGTTATTCAACATGAGGCACGATCCAATTGCCATTTTGAATCATTTTTGGTACAGTTCAAAAAATCAATTTTCGGATGAAAAACGATGACTCCGGACATGTCGAACGATCCCAAAATGGTCAATATGGATGAAATTTTAACATTTAATCTTTTGACTCTAAATGACTGTTGGATGTGAATTATGACTTTGTCAACTAAAATAAGTGTGTTTAAAGTCATTTCTGTGCCTCAAAGAGGTCAAAATTGAAGCTTTTGAGTAATCAAAACTCTGTAAAAATGGCAATTTTGGTCACTGTGAGGGTTTAAAAAGTGGTTATTCAACATGAGGCACGATCCAATTGACATTTTGAATCATTTTTGGTACAGTCCAAAAAATCAATTTTCGGATGAAAAACGATGACTCCGGACATGTCGAACGATCCCAAAATGGTCAATATGGATGAAATTTTGACATTTAATCTGTTGACTGTAAATGACTGTTGGATGTGAATTATGACTTTGTCAACTAAAATAAGTGTGTTTAAAGTCATTTCTGTGCCTCAAAGGGGTCAAAATTGAAGCTTTTGAGTAATCAAAACTCTGTAAAAATGGCAATTTTGGTCACTGTGAGGGTTTAAAAAGTGGTTATTCAACATGAGGCACGATCCAATTGACATTTTGAATCATTTTTGGTACAGTCCAAAAAATCAATTTTCGGATGAAAAACGATGACTCCGGACATGCCGAACGATCCCAAAATGGTCAATATGGATGAAATTTTAACATTTAATCTTTTGACTGAAATGACTGTTGGATGTGAATTATGACTTTGTCAACTAAAATAAGTGTGTTTAAAGTCATTTCTGTGCCTGAAATGGGTCAAAATTGAAGCTTTTGAGTAAGCAAAACTCTGTAAAATTGGCAATTTTGGTCACTGTGAGGGTTTAAAAAGTGGTTATTCAACATGAGGCACGATCCAATTGACATTTTGAATGATTTTTGGTACAGTCCAAAAAATCAATTTTCGGATGAAAAACGATGACTCCGGACATATCGAACGATCCCAAAATGGTCAATATGGATGAAATTTTAACATTTAATCTTTTGACTGTAAATGACTGTTGTATGTGAATTATGACTTTGTCAACTAAAATAAGTGTGTTTAAAGTCATTTCTGTGCCTCAAAGGGGTCAAAATTGAAGCTTTTGAGTAATCAAAACTCTGTAAAAATGGCAATTTTGGTCACTGTGAGGGTTTAAAAAGTGGTTATTCAACATGAGGCACGATCCAATTGACATTTTGAATCATTTCTGGTACAGTCCAAAAAATCAATTTTCGGATGAAAAACGATGACTCCGGACATGCCGAACGATCCCAAAATGGTCAATATGGATGAAATTTTAACATTTAATCTTTTGACTGTAAATGACTGTTGGATGTGAATTATGACTTTGTCAACTAAAATAAGTGTGTTTAAAGTAATTTATGTGCCTCAAAGGGGTCAAAATTGAAGCTTTTGAGTAATCAAAACTCTGTAAAAATGGCAATTTTGGTCACTGTGAGGGTTTAAAAAGTGGTTATTCAACATGAGGCACGATCCAATTGACATTTTGAATCATTTTTGGTACAGTCCAAAAAATCAATTTTCGGATGAAAAACGATGACTCCGGGGATGTCGAACGATCCCAAAATGGTCAATATGGATGAAATTTTAACATTTAATCTTTTGACTGTAAATGACTGTTGGATGTGAATTATGACTTTGTCAAATAAAATAAGTGTGTTTAAAGTCATTTCTGTGCCTGAAACGGGTCAAAATTGAAGCTTTTGAGTAAGCAAAACTCTGTAAAAATGGCAATTTTGGTCACTCTGAGGGTTTAAAAAGTGGTCATTCAACATGAGGCACGATCCAATTGACATTTTGAATCATTTTTGGTACAGTCCAAAAAATCAATTTTCGGATGAAAAACGATGACTCCGGACATGTCGAACGATCCCAAAATGGTCAATATGGATGAAATTTTAACATTTAATCTTTTGACTGTAAATGACTGTTGGATGTGAAATATGACTTTGTCAACTAAAATAAGTGTGTTTAAAGTCATTTATGTGCCTCAAAGGGGTCAAAATTGAAGCTTTTGAGTAATCAAAACTCTGTAAAAATGGCAATTTTGGTCACTGTGAGGGTTTAAAAAGTGGTTATTCAACATGAGGCACGATCCAATTGACATTTTGAATCATTTTTGGTACAGTCCAAAAAATCAATTTTCGGATGAAAAACTATGACTCCTGACATGTCGAATGATCCCAAAATGATCAATATGGACGAAATTTTAACATTTAATCTTTTGACTGTAAATGACTGTTGGATGTGAATTATGACTTTGTCAACTAAAATAAGTGTGTTTAAAGTCATTTCCGTGCCTGAAATCGGTCAAAATTGAAGCTTTTGAGTAAGCAAAACTCTTTAAAATTGGCAATTTTGGTCACTGTGAGGGTTTAAAAAGTGGTTATTTAACATGAGGCACGATCCAATTGACATTTTGAATGATTTTTGGTACTGTCCAATTAATCAATTTTCGGATGAAAAACGATGACTCCGGACATGTCGAACGATCCCAAAATGGTCTATAATGATGAAATTTTAACATTTAATCTTTTGACTGTAAATGACTGTTGGATGTGAATTATGACTTTGTCAACTAAAATAAGTGTGTTTAAAGTCATTTCTGTGCCTCAAAGGGGTCAAAATTGAAGCTTTTGAGTAATCAAAACTCTGTAAAAATGGCAATTTTGGTCACTGTGAGGGTTTAAAAAGTGGTTATTCAACATGAGGCACGATCCAATTGACATTTTGAATCATTTTTGGTACAGTCCAAAAAATCAATTTTCGGATGAAAAACGATGACTCCGGACATGCCAAACGATCCCAAAATGGTCAATATGGATGAAATTTTAACATTTAATCTTTTGACTGTAAATGACTGTTGGATGTGAATTATGACTTTGTCAACTAAAATAAGTGTGTTTAAAGTCATTTCTGTGCCTCAAAGGGGTCAAAATTGAAGCTTTTGAGTAATCAAAACTCTGTAAAAATGGCAATTTTGGTCACTGTGAGGGTTTAAAAAGTGGTTATTCAACATGAGGCACGATCCAATTGCCATTTTGAATCATTTTTGGTACAGTCCAAAAAATCAATTTTTGGATGAAAAACGATGACTCCGGACATGTCGAACGATCCCAAAATGGTCAATATGGATGAAATTTTAACATTTAATCTTTTGACTCTAAATGACTGTTGGATGTGAATTATGACTTTGTCAACTAAAATAAGTGTGTTTAAAGTCATTTCCGTGCCTGAAATGGGTCAAAATTGAAGCTTTTGAGTAACCAAAACGCTGTAAAAATGGCAATTTTGGTCACTCTGAGGGTTTAAAAAGTGGTCATTCAACATGAGGCACGATCCAATTGACATTTTGAATGATTTTTGGTACAGTCCAAAAAATCAATTTTCGGATGAAAAATGATAACTCCGGACATGTCGAACGATCCCAAAATGGTCAATATGGATGAAATTTTAACATTTAATCTTTTGACTGTAAATGACTGTTGGATGTGAATTATGACTTTGTCAACTAAAATAAGTGTGTTTAAAGTCATTTCTGTGCCTCAAAGGGGTCAAAATTGAAGCTTTTGAGTAATCAAAACTCTGTAAAAATGGCAATTTTGGTCACTGTGAGGGTTTAAAAAGTGGTTATTCAACATGAGGCACGATCCAATTGACATTTTGAATCATTTCTGGTACAGTCCAAAAAATCAATTTTCGGATGAAAAACGATGACTCCGGACATGTCGAACGATCCCAAAATGGTCAATATGGATGAAATTTTAACATTTAATCTTTTGACTGTAAATGACTGTTGGATGTGAATGATGACTTTGTCAACTAAAATAAGTGTGTTTAAAGTCATTTCTGTGCCTCAAAGGGGTCAAAATTGAAGCTTTTGAGTAATCAAAACTCTGTAAAAATGGCAATTTTGGTCACTGTGAGGGTTTAAAAAGTGGTCATTCAACATGAGGCACGATCCAATTGCCATTTTGAATCATTTTTGGTACAGTCCAAAAAATCAATTTTCGGATGAAAAACGATGACTCCGGACATGTCGAACGATCCCAAAATGGTCAATATGGATGAAATTTTAACATTTAATCTTTTGACTGTAAATGACTGTTGGATGTGAATTATGACTTTGTCATCTAAAATAAGTGTGTTTAAAGTCATTTCTGTGCCTCAAAGGGGTCAAAATTGAAGCTTTTGAGTAATCAAAACTCTGTAAAAATGGCAATTTTGATCACTGTGAGGGTTTAAAAAGTGGTTATTCAACATGAGGCACGATCCAATTGACATTTTGAATCATTTTTGGTACAGTCCAAAAAATCAATTTTCGGATGAAAAACGATGACTCCTGACATGTCGAATGATCCCAAAATGGTCAATATGGACGAAATTTTAACATTTAATCTTTTGACTGTAAATGACTGTTGGATGTGAATTATGACTTTGTCAACTAAAATAAGTGTGTTTAAAGTCATTTCCGTGCCTGAAATGGGTCAAAATTGAAGCTTTTGAGTAAGCAAAACGCTGTAAAAATGGCAATTTTGGTCACTCTGCGGGTTTAAAAAGTGGTCATTCAACATGAGGCACGATCCAATTGCCATTTTGAATCATTTTTGGTACAGTCCAAAAAATCAATTTTCGGATGAAAAACGATGACTCCGGACATGTCGAACGATCCCAAAATGGTCAATATGGATGAAATTTTAACATTTAATCTTTTGACTGTAAATGACTGTTGGATGTGAATTATGACTTTGTCATCTAAAATAAGTGTGTTTAAAGTCATTTCTGTGCCTCAAAGGGGTCAAAATTGAAGCTTTTGAGTAATCAAAACTCTGTAAAAATGGCAATTTTGGTCACTGTGAGGGTTTAAAAAGTGGTTATTCAACATGAGGCATGATCCAATTGACATTTTGAATCATTTTTGGTACAGTCCAAAAAATCAATTTTCGGATGAAAAACGATGACTCCTGACATGTCGAATGATCCCAAAATGGTCAATATGGACGAAATTTTAACATTTAATCTTTTGACTGTAAATGACTGTTGGATGTGAATTATGACTTTGTCAACTAAAATAAGTGTATTTAAAGTCATTTCCGTGCCTGAAATGGGTCAAAATTGAAGCTTTTGAGTAAGCAAAACGCTGTAAAAATGGCAATTTTGGTCACTCTGAGGGTTTAAAAAGTGGTCATTCAACATGAGGCACGATCCAATTGCCATTTTGAATCATTTTTGGTACAGTCCAAAAAATCAATTTTCGGATGAAAAACGATGACTCCGGACATGTCGAACGATCCCAAAATGGTCAATATGGATGAAATTTTAACATTTAATCTTTTGACTGTAAATGACTGTTGGATGTGAATTATGACTTTGTCATCTAAAATAAGTGTGTTTAAAGTCATTTCTGTGCCTCAAAGGGGTCAAAATTGAAGCTTTTGAGTAATCAAAACTCTGTAAAAATGGCAATATTGGTCACTGTGAGGGTTTAAAAAGTGGTTATTCAACATGAGGCACGATCCAATTGACATTTTGAATCATTTTTGGTACAGTCCAAAAAATCAATTTTCCGATGAAAAACGATGACTCCTGACATGTCGAATGATCCCAAAATGTCAATATGGATGAAATTTTAACATTTAATCTTTTGACTGTAAATGACTGTTGGATGTGAATTATGACTTTGTCAACTAAAATAAGTGTGTTTAAAGTCATTTCTGTGCCTGAAATGGGTCAAAATTGAAGCTTTTGAGTAAGCAAAACTCTGTAAAATTGGCAATTTTGGTCACTGTGAGGGTTTAAAAAGTGGTTATTCAACATGAGGCACGATCCAATTGACAATTTGAATAATTTTTGGTACAGTCCAAAAAATCAATTTTCGGATGAAAAACGATGACTCCTGACATGTCGAACGATCCCAAAATGGTCAATATGGATGAAATTTTAACATTTAATCTTTTGACTGTAAATGACTGTTGTATGTGAATTATGACTTTGTCAACTAAAATAAGTGTGTTTAAAGTCATTTCTGTGCCTCAAAGGGGTCAAAATTGAAGCTTTTGAGTAATCAAAGCTCTGTAAAAATGGCAATTTTGGTCACTGTGAGGGTTTAAAAAGTGGTTATTCAACATGAGGCACGATCCAATTGACATTTTGAATCATTTTTGGTACAGTCCAAAAAATCAATTTTCGGATGAAAAACGATGACTCCGGACATGTGGAACGATCCCCAAATGGTCAACATGGATGAAATTTTAACATTTAATCTTTTGACTGTAAATGACTGTTGGATGTGAATTATGACTTTGTCATCTAAAATAAGTGTGTTCAAAGTCATTTCTGTGCCTCAAAGGGGTCAAAATTGAAGCTTTTGAGTAATCAAAGCTCTGTAAAAATGGCAATTTTGGTCACTGTGAGGGTTTAAAAAGTGGTTATTCAACATGAGGCACGATCCAATTGACATTTTGAATCATTTTTGGTACAGTCCAAAAAATCAATTTTCGGATGAAAAACGATGACTCCTGACATGTCGAATGATCCCAAAATGTCAATATGGATGAAATTTTAACATTTAATCTTTTGACTGTAAATGACTGTTGGATGTGAATTATGACTTTGTCAACTAAAATAAGTGTGTTTAAAGTCATTTCTGTGCCTCAAAGGGGTCAAAATTGAAGCTTTTGAGTAATCAAAACTCTGTAAAAATGGCAATTTTGGTCACTGTGAGGGTTTAAAAAGTGGTTATTCAACATGAGGCACGATCCAATTGACATTTTGAATCATTTCTGGTACAGTCCAAAAAATCAATTTTCGGATGAAAAACGATGACTCCGGACATGCCGAACGATCCCAAAATGGTCAATATGGATGAAATTTTAACATTTAATCTTTTGACTGTAAATGACTGTTGGATGTGAATTATGACTTTGTCAACTACAATAAGTGTGTTTAAAGTCATTTCTGTGCCTGAAACGGGTCAAAATTGAAGCTTTTGAGTAATCAAAACTCTGTAAAAATGGCAATTTTGGTCACTGTGAGGGTTTAAAAAGTGGTTATTCAACATGAGGCACGATCCAATTGACATTTTGAATCATTTTTGGTACAGTCCAAAAAATCAATTTTCGGATGAAAAACGATGACTCCTGACATGTCGAATGATCCCAAAATGGTCAATATGGACGAAATTTTAACATTTATTCTTTTGACTGTAAATGACTGTTGGATGTGAATTATGACTTTGTCAACTAAAATAAGTGTGTTTAAAGTCATTTCCGTGCCTGAAATGGGTCAAAATTGAAGCTTTTGAGTAAGCAAAACTCTTTAAAATTGGCAATTTTGGTCACTGTGAGGGTTTAAAAAGTGGTTATTCAACATGAGGCACGATCCAATTGACATTTTGAATGATTTTTGGTACTGTCCAAAAACTCAATTTTCGGATGAAAAACGATGACTCCGGACATGTCGAACGATCCCAAAATGGTCAATATGGATGAAATTTTAACATTTAATCTTTTGACTGTAAATGACTGTTGGATGTGAATTATGACTTTGTCAACTAAAATAAGTGTGTTTAAAGTCATTTCTGTGCCTGAAACGGGTCAAAATTGAAGCTTTTGAGTAAGCAAAACTCTGTAAAAATGGCAATTTTGGTCACTCTGAGGGTTTAAAAAGTGGTCATTCAACATGAGGCACGATCCAATTGACATTTTGAATCATTTTTGGTACAGTCCAAAAAATCAATTTTCGGATGAAAAACGATGACTCCGGACATGTCGAACGATCCCAAAATGGTCAATATGGATGAAATTTTAACATTTAATCTTTTGACTGTAAATGACTGTTGGATGTGAATTATGACTTTGTCAACTAAAATAAGTGTGTTTAAAGTCATTTATGTGCCTCAAAGGGGTCAAAATTGAAGCTTTTGAGTAATCAAAACTCTGTAAAAATGGCAATTTTGGTCACTGTGAGGGTTTAAAAAGTGGTTATTCAACATGAGGCACGATCCAATTGACATTTTGAATCATTTTTGGTACAGTCCAAAAAATCAATTTTCGGATGAAAAACGATGACTCCTGACATGTCGAATGATCCCCAAAATGATCAATATGGACGAAATTTTAACATTTAATCTTTTGACTGTAAATGACTGTTGGATGTGAATTATGACTTTGTCAACTAAAATAAGTGTGTTTAAAGTCATTTCCGTGCCTGAAATGGGTCAAAATTGAAGCTTTTGAGTAAGCAAAACTCTTTAAAATTGGCAATTTTGGTCACTGTGAGGGTTTAAAAAGTGGGTATTTAACATGAGGCACGATCCAATTGACATTTTGAATGATTTTTGGTACTGTCCAAAAAATCAATTTTCGGATGAAAAACCATGACTCCGGACATGTCGAACGATCCCAAAATGGTCTATGATGATGAAATTTTAACATTTAATCTTTTGAATGTAAATGACTGTTGGATGTGAATTATGACTTTGTCAACTAAAATAAGTGTGTTTAAAGTCATTTCTGTGCCTCAAAGGGGTCAAAATTGAAGCTTTTCAGTAATCAAAACTCTGTAAAAATGGCAATTTTGGTCACTGTGAGGGTTTGAAAAGTGGTTATTCAACATGAGGCACGATCCAATTGCCATTTTTAATCATTTTTGGTATAGTCCAAAAAATCAATTTTCGGATGAAAAACGATGACTCCGGACATGTCGAACGATCCCAAAATGGTCAATATGGATGAAATTTTAACATTTAATCTTTTGACTGTAAATGACTGTTGGATGTGAATTATGACTTTGTCAACTAAAATAAGTGTGTTTAAAGTCATTTCCGTGCCTGAAATGGGTCAAAATTGAAGCTTTTGAGTAAGCAAAACGCTGTAAAAATGGCAATTTTGGTCACTCTGAGGGTTTAAAAAGTGGTCATTCAACATGAGGCACGATCCAATTGACATTTTGAATGATTTTTGGTACAGTCCAAAAAATCAATTTTCGGATGAAAAATGATAACTCCGGACATGTCGAACGATCCCAAAATGGTCAATATGGATGAAATTTTAACATTTAATCTTTTGACTGTAAATGACTGTTGGATGTGAATTATGACTTTGTCAACTAAAATAAGTGTGTTTAAAGTCATTTCTGTGCCTCAAAGGGGTCAAAATTGAAGCTTTTGAGTAATCAAAACTCTGTAAAAATGGCAATTTTGGTCACTGTGAGGGTTTAAAAAGTGGTTATTCAACATGAGGCACGATCCAATTGACATTTTGAATCATTTTTGGTACAGTCCAAAAAATCAATTTTCGGATGAAAAACGATGACTCCGGACATGCCGAACGATCCCAAAATGGTCAATATGGATGAAATTTTAACATTTAATCTTTTGACTGAAATGACTGTTGGATGTGAATTATGACTTTGTCAACTAAAATAAGTGTGTTTAAAGTCATTTCTGTGCCTGAAATGGGTCAAAATTGAAGCTTTTGAGTAAGCAAAACTCTGTAAAATTGGCAATTTTGGTCACTGTGAGGGTTTAAAAAGTGGTTATTCAACATGAGGCACGATCCAATTGACATTTTGAATGATTTTTGGTACAGTCCAAAAAATCAATTTTCGGATGAAAAACGATGACTCCGGACATATCGAACGATCCCAAAATGGTCAATATGGATGAAATTTTAACATTTAATCTTTTGACTGTAAATGACTGTTGTATGTGAATTATGACTTTGTCAACTAAAATAAGTGTGTTTAAAGTCATTTCTGTGCCTCAAAGGGGTCAAAATTGAAGCTTTTGAGTAATCAAAACTCTGTAAAAATGGCAATTTTGGTCACTGTGAGGGTTTAAAAAGTGGTTATTCAACATGAGGCACGATCCAATTGACATTTTGAATCATTTCTGGTACAGTCCAAAAAATCAATTTTCGGATGAAAAACGATGACTCCGGACATGCCGAACGATCCCAAAATGGTCAATATGGATGAAATTTTAACATTTAATCTTTTGACTGTAAATGACTGTTGGATGTGAATTATGACTTTGTCAACTAAAATAAGTGTGTTTAAAGTAATTTATGTGCCTCAAAGGGGTCAAAATTGAAGCTTTTGAGTAATCAAAACTCTGTAAAAATGGCAATTTTGGTCACTGTGAGGGTTTAAAAAGTGGTTATTCAACATGAGGCACGATCCAATTGACATTTTGAATCATTTTTGGTACAGTCCAAAAAATCAATTTTCGGATGAAAAACGATGACTCCGGGGATGTCGAACGATCCCAAAATGGTCAATATGGATGAAATTTTAACATTTAATCTTTTGACTGTAAATGACTGTTGGATGTGAATTATGACTTTGTCAAATAAAATAAGTGTGTTTAAAGTCATTTCTGTGCCTGAAACGGGTCAAAATTGAAGCTTTTGAGTAAGCAAAACTCTGTAAAAATGGCAATTTTGGTCACTCTGAGGGTTTAAAAAGTGGTCATTCAACATGAGGCACGATCCAATTGACATTTTGAATCATTTTTGGTACAGTCCAAAAAATCAATTTTCGGATGAAAAACGATGACTCCGGACATGTCGAACGATCCCAAAATGGTCAATATGGATGAAATTTTAACATTTAATCTTTTGACTGTAAATGACTGTTGGATGTGAAATATGACTTTGTCAACTAAAATAAGTGTGTTTAAAGTCATTTATGTGCCTCAAAGGGGTCAAAATTGAAGCTTTTGAGTAATCAAAACTCTGTAAAAATGGCAATTTTGGTCACTGTGAGGGTTTAAAAAGTGGTTATTCAACATGAGGCACGATCCAATTGACATTTTGAATCATTTTTGGTACAGTCCAAAAAATCAATTTTCGGATGAAAAACTATGACTCCTGACATGTCGAATGATCCCAAAATGATCAATATGGACGAAATTTTAACATTTAATCTTTTGACTGTAAATGACTGTTGGATGTGAATTATGACTTTGTCAACTAAAATAAGTGTGTTTAAAGTCATTTCCGTGCCTGAAATCGGTCAAAATTGAAGCTTTTGAGTAAGCAAAACTCTTTAAAATTGGCAATTTTGGTCACTGTGAGGGTTTAAAAAGTGGTTATTTAACATGAGGCACGATCCAATTGACATTTTGAATGATTTTTGGTACTGTCCAATTAATCAATTTTCGGATGAAAAACGATGACTCCGGACATGTCGAACGATCCCAAAATGGTCTATAATGATGAAATTTTAACATTTAATCTTTTGACTGTAAATGACTGTTGGATGTGAATTATGACTTTGTCAACTAAAATAAGTGTGTTTAAAGTCATTTCTGTGCCTCAAAGGGGTCAAAATTGAAGCTTTTGAGTAATCAAAACTCTGTAAAAATGGCAATTTTGGTCACTGTGAGGGTTTAAAAAGTGGTTATTCAACATGAGGCACGATCCAATTGACATTTTGAATCATTTTTGGTACAGTCCAAAAAATCAATTTTCGGATGAAAAACGATGACTCCGGACATGCCAAACGATCCCAAAATGGTCAATATGGATGAAATTTTAACATTTAATCTTTTGACTGTAAATGACTGTTGGATGTGAATTATGACTTTGTCAACTAAAATAAGTGTGTTTAAAGTCATTTCTGTGCCTCAAAGGGGTCAAAATTGAAGCTTTTGAGTAATCAAAACTCTGTAAAAATGGCAATTTTGGTCACTGTGAGGGTTTAAAAAGTGGTTATTCAACATGAGGCACGATCCAATTGCCATTTTGAATCATTTTTGGTACAGTCCAAAAAATCAATTTTTGGATGAAAAACGATGACTCCGGACATGTCGAACGATCCCAAAATGGTCAATATGGATGAAATTTTAACATTTAATCTTTTGACTCTAAATGACTGTTGGATGTGAATTATGACTTTGTCAACTAAAATAAGTGTGTTTAAAGTCATTTCCGTGCCTGAAATGGGTCAAAATTGAAGCTTTTGAGTAACCAAAACGCTGTAAAAATGGCAATTTTGGTCACTCTGAGGGTTTAAAAAGTGGTCATTCAACATGAGGCACGATCCAATTGACATTTTGAATGATTTTTGGTACAGTCCAAAAAATCAATTTTCGGATGAAAAATGATAACTCCGGACATGTCGAACGATCCCAAAATGGTCAATATGGATGAAATTTTAACATTTAATCTTTTGACTGTAAATGACTGTTGGATGTGAATTATGACTTTGTCAACTAAAATAAGTGTGTTTAAAGTCATTTCTGTGCCTCAAAGGGGTCAAAATTGAAGCTTTTGAGTAATCAAAACTCTGTAAAAATGGCAATTTTGGTCACTGTGAGGGTTTAAAAAGTGGTTATTCAACATGAGGCACGATCCAATTGACATTTTGAATCATTTCTGGTACAGTCCAAAAAATCAATTTTCGGATGAAAAACGATGACTCCGGACATGTCGAACGATCCCAAAATGGTCAATATGGATGAAATTTTAACATTTAATCTTTTGACTGTAAATGACTGTTGGATGTGAATGATGACTTTGTCAACTAAAATAAGTGTGTTTAAAGTCATTTCTGTGCCTCAAAGGGGTCAAAATTGAAGCTTTTGAGTAATCAAAACTCTGTAAAAATGGCAATTTTGGTCACTGTGAGGGTTTAAAAAGTGGTCATTCAACATGAGGCACGATCCAATTGCCATTTTGAATCATTTTTGGTACAGTCCAAAAAATCAATTTTCGGATGAAAAACGATGACTCCGGACATGTCGAACGATCCCAAAATGGTCAATATGGATGAAATTTTAACATTTAATCTTTTGACTGTAAATGACTGTTGGATGTGAATTATGACTTTGTCATCTAAAATAAGTGTGTTTAAAGTCATTTCTGTGCCTCAAAGGGGTCAAAATTGAAGCTTTTGAGTAATCAAAACTCTGTAAAAATGGCAATTTTGATCACTGTGAGGGTTTAAAAAGTGGTTATTCAACATGAGGCACGATCCAATTGACATTTTGAATCATTTTTGGTACAGTCCAAAAAATCAATTTTCGGATGAAAAACGATGACTCCTGACATGTCGAATGATCCCAAAATGGTCAATATGGACGAAATTTTAACATTTAATCTTTTGACTGTAAATGACTGTTGGATGTGAATTATGACTTTGTCAACTAAAATAAGTGTGTTTAAAGTCATTTCCGTGCCTGAAATGGGTCAAAATTGAAGCTTTTGAGTAAGCAAAACGCTGTAAAAATGGCAATTTTGGTCACTCTGCGGGTTTAAAAAGTGGTCATTCAACATGAGGCACGATCCAATTGCCATTTTGAATCATTTTTGGTACAGTCCAAAAAATCAATTTTCGGATGAAAAACGATGACTCCGGACATGTCGAACGATCCCAAAATGGTCAATATGGATGAAATTTTAACATTTAATCTTTTGACTGTAAATGACTGTTGGATGTGAATTATGACTTTGTCATCTAAAATAAGTGTGTTTAAAGTCATTTCTGTGCCTCAAAGGGGTCAAAATTGAAGCTTTTGAGTAATCAAAACTCTGTAAAAATGGCAATTTTGGTCACTGTGAGGGTTTAAAAAGTGGTTATTCAACATGAGGCATGATCCAATTGACATTTTGAATCATTTTTGGTACAGTCCAAAAAATCAATTTTCGGATGAAAAACGATGACTCCTGACATGTCGAATGATCCCAAAATGGTCAATATGGACGAAATTTTAACATTTAATCTTTTGACTGTAAATGACTGTTGGATGTGAATTATGACTTTGTCAACTAAAATAAGTGTATTTAAAGTCATTTCCGTGCCTGAAATGGGTCAAAATTGAAGCTTTTGAGTAAGCAAAACGCTGTAAAAATGGCAATTTTGGTCACTCTGAGGGTTTAAAAAGTGGTCATTCAACATGAGGCACGATCCAATTGCCATTTTGAATCATTTTTGGTACAGTCCAAAAAATCAATTTTCGGATGAAAAACGATGACTCCGGACATGTCGAACGATCCCAAAATGGTCAATATGGATGAAATTTTAACATTTAATCTTTTGACTGTAAATGACTGTTGGATGTGAATTATGACTTTGTCATCTAAAATAAGTGTGTTTAAAGTCATTTCTGTGCCTCAAAGGGGTCAAAATTGAAGCTTTTGAGTAATCAAAACTCTGTAAAAATGGCAATATTGGTCACTGTGAGGGTTTAAAAAGTGGTTATTCAACATGAGGCACGATCCAATTGACATTTTGAATCATTTTTGGTACAGTCCAAAAAATCAATTTTCGGATGAAAAACGATGACTCCTGACATGTCGAATGATCCCAAAATGTCAATATGGATGAAATTTTAACATTTAATCTTTTGACTGTAAATGACTGTTGGATGTGAATTATGACTTTGTCAACTAAAATAAGTGTGTTTAAAGTCATTTCTGTGCCTGAAATGGGTCAAAATTGAAGCTTTTGAGTAAGCAAAACTCTGTAAAATTGGCAATTTTGGTCACTGTGAGGGTTTAAAAAGTGGTTATTCAACATGAGGCACGATCCAATTGACAATTTGAATAATTTTTGGTACAGTCCAAAAAATCAATTTTCGGATGAAAAACGATGACTCCTGACATGTCGAACGATCCCAAAATGGTCAATATGGATGAAATTTTAACATTTAATCTTTTGACTGTAAATGACTGTTGTATGTGAATTATGACTTTGTCAACTAAAATAAGTGTGTTTAAAGTCATTTCTGTGCCTCAAAGGGGTCAAAATTGAAGCTTTTGAGTAATCAAAGCTCTGTAAAAATGGCAATTTTGGTCACTGTGAGGGTTTAAAAAGTGGTTATTCAACATGAGGCACGATCCAATTGACATTTTGAATCATTTTTGGTACAGTCCAAAAAATCAATTTTCGGATGAAAAACGATGACTCCGGACATGTGGAACGATCCCCAAATGGTCAACATGGATGAAATTTTAACATTTAATCTTTTGACTGTAAATGACTGTTGGATGTGAATTATGACTTTGTCATCTAAAATAAGTGTGTTCAAAGTCATTTCTGTGCCTCAAAGGGGTCAAAATTGAAGCTTTTGAGTAATCAAAGCTCTGTAAAAATGGCAATTTTGGTCACTGTGAGGGTTTAAAAAGTGGTTATTCAACATGAGGCACGATCCAATTGACATTTTGAATCATTTTTGGTACAGTCCAAAAAATCAATTTTCGGATGAAAAACGATGACTCCTGACATGTCGAATGATCCCAAAATGTCAATATGGATGAAATTTTAACATTTAATCTTTTGACTGTAAATGACTGTTGGATGTGAATTATGACTTTGTCAACTAAAATAAGTGTGTTTAAAGTCATTTCTGTGCCTCAAAGGGGTCAAAATTGAAGCTTTTGAGTAATCAAAACTCTGTAAAAATGGCAATTTTGGTCACTGTGAGGGTTTAAAAAGTGGTTATTCAACATGAGGCACGATCCAATTGACATTTTGAATCATTTCTGGTACAGTCCAAAAAATCAATTTTCGGATGAAAAACGATGACTCCGGACATGCCGAACGATCCCAAAATGGTCAATATGGATGAAATTTTAACATTTAATCTTTTGACTGTAAATGACTGTTGGATGTGAATTATGACTTTGTCAACTACAATAAGTGTGTTTAAAGTCATTTCTGTGCCTGAAACGGGTCAAAATTGAAGCTTTTGAGTAATCAAAACTCTGTAAAAATGGCAATTTTGGTCACTGTGAGGGTTTAAAAAGTGGTTATTCAACATGAGGCACGATCCAATTGACATTTTGAATCATTTTTGGTACAGTCCAAAAAATCAATTTTCGGATGAAAAACGATGACTCCTGACATGTCGAATGATCCCAAAATGGTCAATATGGACGAAATTTTAACATTTATTCTTTTGACTGTAAATGACTGTTGGATGTGAATTATGACTTTGTCAACTAAAATAAGTGTGTTTAAAGTCATTTCCGTGCCTGAAATGGGTCAAAATTGAAGCTTTTGAGTAAGCAAAACTCTTTAAAATTGGCAATTTTGGTCACTGTGAGGGTTTAAAAAGTGGTTATTCAACATGAGGCACGATCCAATTGACATTTTGAATGATTTTTGGTACTGTCCAAAAACTCAATTTTCGGATGAAAAACGATGACTCCGGACATGTCGAACGATCCCAAAATGGTCAATATGGATGAAATTTTAACATTTAATCTTTTGACTGTAAATGACTGTTGGATGTGAATTATGACTTTGTCAACTAAAATAAGTGTGTTTAAAGTCATTTCTGTGCCTGAAACGGGTCAAAATTGAAGCTTTTGAGTAAGCAAAACTCTGTAAAAATGGCAATTTTGGTCACTCTGAGGGTTTAAAAAGTGGTCATTCAACATGAGGCACGATCCAATTGACATTTTGAATCATTTTTGGTACAGTCCAAAAAATCAATTTTCGGATGAAAAACGATGACTCCGGACATGTCGAACGATCCCAAAATGGTCAATATGGATGAAATTTTAACATTTAATCTTTTGACTGTAAATGACTGTTGGATGTGAATTATGACTTTGTCAACTAAAATAAGTGTGTTTAAAGTCATTTATGTGCCTCAAAGGGGTCAAAATTGAAGCTTTTGAGTAATCAAAACTCTGTAAAAATGGCAATTTTGGTCACTGTGAGGGTTTAAAAAGTGGTTATTCAACATGAGGCACGATCCAATTGACATTTTGAATCATTTTTGGTACAGTCCAAAAAATCAATTTTCGGATGAAAAACGATGACTCCTGACATGTCGAATGATCCCCAAAATGATCAATATGGACGAAATTTTAACATTTAATCTTTTGACTGTAAATGACTGTTGGATGTGAATTATGACTTTGTCAACTAAAATAAGTGTGTTTAAAGTCATTTCCGTGCCTGAAATGGGTCAAAATTGAAGCTTTTGAGTAAGCAAAACTCTTTAAAATTGGCAATTTTGGTCACTGTGAGGGTTTAAAAAGTGGGTATTTAACATGAGGCACGATCCAATTGACATTTTGAATGATTTTTGGTACTGTCCAAAAAATCAATTTTCGGATGAAAAACCATGACTCCGGACATGTCGAACGATCCCAAAATGGTCTATGATGATGAAATTTTAACATTTAATCTTTTGAATGTAAATGACTGTTGGATGTGAATTATGACTTTGTCAACTAAAATAAGTGTGTTTAAAGTCATTTCTGTGCCTCAAAGGGGTCAAAATTGAAGCTTTTCAGTAATCAAAACTCTGTAAAAATGGCAATTTTGGTCACTGTGAGGGTTTGAAAAGTGGTTATTCAACATGAGGCACGATCCAATTGCCATTTTTAATCATTTTTGGTATAGTCCAAAAAATCAATTTTCGGATGAAAAACGATGACTCCGGACATGTCGAACGATCCCAAAATGGTCAATATGGATGAAATTTTAACATTTAATCTTTTGACTGTAAATGACTGTTGGATGTGAATTATGACTTTGTCAACTAAAATAAGTGTGTTTAAAGTCATTTCCGTGCCTGAAATGGGTCAAAATTGAAGCTTTTGAGTAAGCAAAACGCTGTAAAAATGGCAATTTTGGTCACTCAGAGGGTTTAAAAAGTGGTCATTCAACATGAGGCACGATCCAATTGACATTTTGAATGATTTTTGGTACAGTCCAAAAAATCAATTTTCGGATGAAAAATGATAACTCCGGACATGTCGAACGATCCCAAAATGGTCAATATGGATGAAATTTTAACATTTAATCTTTTGACTGTAAATGACTGTTGGATGTGAATTATGACTTTGTCAACTAAAATAAGTGTGTTTAAAGTCATTTCTGTGCCTCAAAGGGGTCAAAATTGAAGCTTTTGAGTAATCAAAACTCTGTAAAAATGGCAATTTTGGTCACTATGAGGGTTTAAAAAGTGGTTATTCAACATGAGGCACGATCCAATTGACATTTTGAATCATTTTTGGTACAGTCCAAAAAATCAATTTTCGGATGAAAAACGATGACTCCGGACATGCCAAACATTCCCAAAATGGTCAATATGGATGAAATTTTAACATTTAATCTTTTGACTGTAAATGACTGTTGGATGTGAATTATGACTTTGTCAACTAAAATAAGTGTGTTTAAAGTCATTTCTGTGCCTGAAACGGGTCAAAATTGAAGCTTTTGAGTAAGCAAAACTCTGTAAAAATGGCAATTTTGGTCACTCTGAGGGTTTAAAAAGTGGTCATTCAACATGAGGCACGATCCAATTGACATTTTGAATCATTTTTGGTACAGTCCAAAAAATCAATTTTCGGATGAAAAACGATGACTCCGGACATGTCGAACGATCCCAAAATGGTCAACATGGATGAAATTTTAACATTTAATCTTTTGACTGTAAATGACTGTTGGATGTGAATTATGACTTTGTCATCTAAAATAAGTGTGTTTAAAGTCATTTCTGTGCCTCAAAGGGGTCAAAATTGAAGCTTTTGAGTAATCAAAGCTCTGTAAAAATGGCAATTTTGGTCACTGTGAGGGTTTAAAAAGTGGTTATTCAACATGAGGCACGATCCAATTGACATTTTGAATCATTTTTGGTACAGTCCAAAAAATCAATTTTCCGATGAAAAACGATGACTCCTGACATGTCGAATGATCCCAAAATGTCAATATGGATGAAATTTTAACATTTAATCTTTTGACTGTAAATGACTGTTGGATGTGAATTATGACTTTGTCAACTAAAATAAGTGTGTTTAAAGTCATTTCTGTGCCTGAAATGGGTCAAAATTGAAGCTTTTGAGTAAGCAAAACTCTGTAAAATTGGCAATTTTGGTCACTGTGAGGGTTTAAAAAGTGGTTATTCAACATGAGGCACAATCCAATTGACATTTTGAATAATTTTTGGTACAGTCCAAAAAATCAATTTTCGGATAAAAAACGATGACTCCTGACATGTCGAACGATCCCAAAATGGTCAATATGGATGAAATTTTAACATTTAATCTTTTGACTGTAAATGACTGTTGTATGTGAATTATGACTTTGTCAACTAAAATAAGTGTGTTTAAAGTCATTTCTGTGCCTCAAAGGGGTCAAAATTGAAGCTTTTGAGTAATCAAAACTCTGTAAAAATGGCAATTTTGGTCACTGTGAGGGTTTAAAAAGTGGTTATTCAACATGAGGCACGATCCAATTGACATTTTGAATCATTTCTGGTACAGTCCAAAAAATCAATTTTCGGATGAAAAACGATGACTCCGGACATGCCGAACGATCCCAAAATGGTCAATATGGATGAAATTTTAACATTTAATCTTTTGACTGTAAATGACTGTTGGATGTGAATTATGACTTTGTCAACTAAAATAAGTGTGTTTAAAGTCATTTATGTGCCTCAAAGGGGTCAAAATTGAAGCTTTTGAGTAATCAAAACTCTGTAAAAATGGCAATTTTGGTCACTGTGAGGGTTTAAAAAGTGGTTATTCAACATGAGGCACGATCCAATTGACATTTTGAATCATTTTTGGTACAGTCCAAAAAATCAATTTTCGGATGAAAAACGATGACTCCGGGACATGCCAAACGATCCCAAAATGGTCAATATGGATGAAATTTTAACATTTAATCTTTTGACTGTAAATGACTGTTGGATGTGAATTATGACTTTGTCAACTAAAATAAGTGTGTTTAAAGTCATTTCTGTGCCTCAAAGGGGTCAAAATTGAAGCTTTTGAGTAATCAAAACTCTGTAAAAATGGCAATTTTGGTCACTGTGAGGGTTTAAAAAGTGGTTATTCAACATGAGGCACGATCCAATTGCCATTTTTAATCATTTTTGGTACAGTCCAAAAAATCAATTTTCGGATGAAAAACGATGACTCCGGACATGTCGAACGATCCCAAAATGGTCAATATGGATGAAATTTTAACATTTAATCTTTTGACTCTAAATGACTGTTGGATGTGAATTATGACTTTGTCAACTAAAATAAGTGTGTTTAAAGTCATTTCTGTTCCTCAAAGAGGTCAAAATTGAAGCTTTTGAGTAATCAAAACTCTGTAAAAATGGCAATTTTGGTCACTGTGAGGGTTTAAAAAGTGGTTATTCAACATGAGGCACGATCCAATTGACATTTTGAATGATTTTTGGTACAGTCTAAAAAATCAATTTTCGGATGAAAAACGATGACTCCGGACATGTCGAACGATCCCAAAATGGTCCATATGGATGAAATTTTAACATTTAATCTTTTGACTATAAATGACTGTTGGATGTGAATTATGACTTTGTCAACTAAAATAAGTGTGTTTAAAGTCATTTCTGTGTCTCAAAGGGGTCAAAATTGAAGCTTTTGAGTAATCAAAACTCTGTAAAAATGGCAATTTTGGTCACTCTGAGGGTTTAAAAAGTGGTTATTCAACATGAGGCACGATCCAATTGCCATTTTGAATCATTTTTGGTACAGTCCAAAAAATCAATTTTCGGATGAAAAACGATGACTCCGGACATGTCGAACGATCCCAAAATGGTCTATAATGATGAAATTTTAACATTTAATCTTTTGACTGTAAATGACTGTTGGATGTGAATTATGACTTTGTCAACTAAAATAAGTGTGTTTAAAGTCATTTCTGTGCCTCAAAGGGATCAAAATTGAAGCTTTTGAGTAATCAAAACTCTGTAAAAATGGCAATTTTGGTCACTGTGAGGGTTTAAAAAGTGGTTATTCAACATGAGGCACGATCCAATTGACATTTTGAATCATTTTTGGTACAGTCCAAAAAATCAATTTTCGGATGAAAAACGATGACTCCGGACATGCCAAACATTCCCAAAATGGTCAATATGGATGAAATTTTAACATTTAATCTTTTGACTGTAAATGACTGTTGGATGTGAATTTTGACTTTGTCAACTCAAATAATTGTGTTTAAAGTCATTTCTGTGCCTGAAACGGGTCAAAATTGAAGCTTTTGAGTAAGCAAAACTCTGTAAAAATGGCAATTTTGGTCACTCTGAGGGTTTAAAAAGTGGTAATTCAACATGAGGCACGATCAAATTGACATTTTGAATAATTTTTGGTACAGTCCAAAAAATCAATTTTCGGATGAAAAACGATGACTCCTGACATGTCGAACGATCCCAAAATGGTCAATATGGATGAAATTTTAACATTTAATCTTTTGACTGTAAATGACTGTTGGGTGTGAATTATGACTTTGTCAACTAAAATAAGTGTGATTAAAGTCATTTCTGTGCCTGACATGGGTCAAAATTGAAGCTTTTGAGTAAGCAAAACTCTGTAAAATTGGCAATTTTGGTCACTGTGAGGGTTTAAAAAGTGGTTATTCAACATGAGGCACGATCAAATTGACATTTTGAATAATTTTTGGTACAGTCCAAAAAATCAATTTTCGGATGAAAAACGATGACTCCTGACATGTCGAACGATCCCAAAATGGTCAATATGGATGAAATTTTAACATTTAATCTTTTGACTGTAAATGACTGTTGGATGTGAATTATGACTTTGTCAAGTAAAATAAGTGTGTTTAAAGTCATTTCTGTGCCTCAAAGGGGTCAAAATTGAAGCTTTTGAGTAATCAAAACTCTGTAAAAATGGCAATTTTGGTCACTGTGAGGGTTTAAAAAGTGGTCATTCAACATGAGGCACGATCCAATTGACATTTTGAATCATTTTTGGTACAGTCCAAAAAATCAATTTTCGGATGAAAAACGATGACTCCGGACATGTCGAACGATCCCAAAATGGTCAATATGGATGAAATTTTGACATTTAATCTGTTGACTGTAAATGACTGTTGGATGTGAATTATGACTTTGTCAACTAAAATAAGTGTGTTTAAAGTCATTTCTGTGCCTCAAAGGGGTCAAAATTGAAGCTTTTGAGTAATCAAAACTCTGTAAAAATGGCAATTTTGGTCACTGTGAGGGTTTAAAAAGTGGTTATTCAACATGAGGCACGATCCAATTGACATTTTGAATCATTTTTGGTACAGTCCAAAAAATCAATTTTCGGATGAAAAACGATGACTCCGGACATGCCGAACGATCCCAAAATGGTCAATATGGATGAAATTTTAACATTTAATCTTTTGACTGAAATGACTGTTGGATGTGAATTATGACTTTGTCAACTAAAATAAGTGTGTTTAAAGTCATTTCTGTGCCTGAAATGGGTCAAAATTGAAGCTTTTGAGTAAGCAAAACTCTGTAAAATTGGCAATTTTGGTCACTGTGAGGGTTTAAAAAGTGGTTATTCAACATGAGGCACGATCCAATTGACATTTTGAATGATTTTTGGTACAGTCCAAAAAATCAATTTTCGGATGAAAAACGATGACTCCGGACATGTCGAACGATCCCAAAATGGTCAATATGGATGAAATTTTAACATTTAATCTTTTGACTGTAAATGACTGTTGTATGTGAATTATGACTTTGTCAACTAAAATAAGTGTGTTTAAAGTCATTTCTGTGCCTCAAAGGGGTCAAAATTGAAGCTTTTGAGTAATCAAAACTCTGTAAAAATGGCAATTTTGGTCACTGTGAGGGTTTAAAAAGTGGTTATTCAACATGAGGCACGATCCAATTGACATTTTGAATCATTTCTGGTACAGTCCAAAAAATCAATTTTCGGATGAAAAACGATGACTCCGGACATGCCGAACGATCCCAAAATGGTCAATATGGATGAAATTTTAACATTTAATCTTTTGACTGTAAATGACTGTTGGATGTGAATTTTGACTTTGTCAACTCAAATAATTGTGTTTAAAGTCATTTCTGTGCCTGAAACGGGTCAAAATTGAAGCTTTTGAGTAAGCAAAACTCTGTAAAAATGGCAATTTTGGTCACTCTGAGGGTTTAAAAAGTGGTAATTCAACATGAGGCACGATCCAATTGACATTTTGAATCATTTTTGGTACAGTCCAAAAAATCAATTTTCGGATGAAAAACGATGACTCCTGACATGTCGAATGATCCCAAAAAGGTCAATATGGACGAAATTTTAACATTTAATCTTTTGACTGTAAATGACTGTTGGGTGTGAATTATGACTTTGTCAACTAAAATAAGTGTGATTAAAGTCATTTCTGTGCCTGACATGGGTCAAAATTGAAGCTTTTGAGTAAGCAAAACTCTGTAAAATTGGCAATTTTGGTCACTGTGAGGGTTTAAAAAGTGGTTATTCAACATGAGGCACGATCAAATTGACATTTTGAAAAATTTTTGGTACAGTCCAAAAAATCAATTTTCGGATGAAAAACGATGACTCCTGACATGTCGAACGATCCCAAAATGGTCAATATGGATGAAATTTTAACATTTAATCTTTTGACTGTAAATGACTGTTGGATGTGAATTATGACTTTGTCAAGTAAAATAAGTGTGTTTAAAGTCATTTCTGTGCCTCAAAGGGGTCAAAATTGAAGCTTTTGAGTAATCAAAACTCTGTAAAAATGGCAATTTTGGTCACTGTGAGGGTTTAAAAAGTGGTCATTCAACATGAGGCACGATCCAATTGACATTTTGAATCATTTTTGGTACAGTCCAAAAAATCAATTTTCGGATGAAAAACGATGACTCCGGACATGTCAAACGATCCCAAAATGGTCAATATGGATGAAATTTTAACATTTAATCTTTTGACTGTAAATGACTGTTGGATGTGAATTATGACTTTGTCAACTAAAATAAGTGTGTTTAAAGTCATTTCTGTGCCTGAAATGGGTCAAAATTGAAGCTTTTGAGTAAGCAAAACTCTGTTAAATTGGCAATTTTGGTCACTGTGAGGGTTTAAAAAGTGGTTATTCAACATGAGGCACGATCCAATTGCCATTTTGAATCAATTTTTGGTACAGTCCAAAAAATCAATTTTCGGATGAAAAACGATGACTCCGGACATGTCGAACGATCCCAAAATGGTCAATATGGATGAAATTTTGACATTTAATCTGTTGACTGTAAATGACTGTTGGATGTGAATTATGACTTTGTCAACTAAAATAAGTGTGTTTAAAGTCATTTCTGTGCCTCAAAGGGGTCAAAATTGAAGCTTTTGAGTAATCAAAACTCTGTAAAAATGGCAATTTTGGTCACTGTGAGGGTTTAAAAAGTGGTTATTCAACATGAGGCACGATCCAATTGACATTTTGAATCATTTTTGGTACAGTCCAAAAAATCAATTTTCGGATGAAAAACGATGACTCCGGACATGCCGAACGATCCCAAAATGGTCAATATGGATGAAATTTTAACATTTAATCTTTTGACTGAAATGACTGTTGGATGTGAATTATGACTTTGTCAACTAAAATAAGTGTGTTTAAAGTCATTTCTGTGCCTGAAATGGGTCAAAATTGAAGCTTTTGAGTAAGCAAAACTCTGTAAAATTGGCAATTTTGGTCACTGTGAGGGTTTAAAAAGTGGTTATTCAACATGAGGCACGATCCAATTGACATTTTGAATGATTTTTGGTACAGTCCAAAAAATCAATTTTCGGATGAAAAACGATGACTCCGGACATGTCGAACGATCCCAAAATGGTCAATATGGATGAAATTTTAACATTTAATCTTTTGACTGTAAATGACTGTTGTATGTGAATTATGACTTTGTCAACTAAAATAAGTGTGTTTAAAGTCATTTCTGTGCCTCAAAGGGGTCAAAATTGAAGCTTTTGAGTAATCAAAACTCTGTAAAAATGGCAATTTTGGTCACTGTGAGGGTTTAAAAAGTGGTTATTCAACATGAGGCACGATCCAATTGACATTTTGAATCATTTCTGGTACAGTCCAAAAAATCAATTTTCGGATGAAAAACGATGACTCCGGACATGCCGAACGATCCCAAAATGGTCAATATGGATGAAATTTTAACATTTAATCTTTTGACTGTAAATGACTGTTGGATGTGAATTATGACTTTGTCAACTAAAATAAGTGTGTTTAAAGTCATTTCTGTGCCTCAAAGGGGTCAAAATTGAAGCTTTTGAGTAATCAAAACTCTGTAAAAATGGCAATTTTGGTCACTGTGAGGGTTTAAAAAGTGGTTATTCAACATGAGGCACGATCCAATTGACATTTTGAATCATTTTTGGTACATTCCAAAAAATCAATTTTCGGATGAAAAACGATGACTCCTGACATGTCGAATGATCCCAAAATGGTCAATATGGACGAAATTTTTACATTTATTCTTTTGACTGTAAATGACTGTTGGATGTGAATTATGACTTTGTCAACTAAAATAAGTGTGTTTAAAGTCATTTCCGTGCCTGAAATGGGTCAAAATTGAAGCTTTTGAGTAAGCAAAACTCTTTAAAATTGGCAATTTTGGTCACTGTGAGGGTTTAAAAAGTGGTTATTCAACATGAGGCACGATCCAATTGACATTTTGAATGATTTTTGGTACTGTCCAAAAACTCAATTTTCGGATGAAAAACGATGACTCCGGACATGTCGAACGATCCCAAAATGGTCAATATGGATGAAATTTTAACATTTAATCTTTTGACTGTAAATGACTGTTGGATGTGAATTATGACTTTGTCAACTAAAATAAGTGTGTTTAAAGTCATTTCTGTGCCTGAAACGGGTCAAAATTGAAGCTTTTGAGTAAGCAAAACTCTGTAAAAATGGCAATTTTGGTCACTCTGAGGGTTTAAAAAGTGGTCATTCAACATGAGGCACGATCCAATTGACATTTTGAATCATTTTTGGTACAGTCCAAAAAATCAATTTTCGGATGAAAAACGATGACTCCGGACATGTCGAACGATCCCAAAATGGTCAATATGGATGAAATTTTAACATTTAATCTTTTGACTGTAAATGACTGTTGGATGTGAAATATGACTTTGTCAACTAAAATAAGTGTGTTTAAAGTCATTTATGTGCCTCAAAGGGGTCAAAATTGAAGCTTTTGATTAATCAAAACTCTGTAAAAATGGCAATTTTGGTCACTGTGAGGGTTTAAAAAGTGGTTATTCAACATGAGGCACGATCCAATTGACATTTTGAATCATTTTTGGTACAGTCCAAAAAATCAATTTTCGGATGAAAAACTATGACTCCTGACATGTCGAATGATCCCAAAATGATCAATATGGACGAAATTTTAACATTTAATCTTTTGACTGTAAATGACTGTTGGATGTGAATTATGACTTTGTCAACTAAAATAAGTGTGTTTAAAGTCATTTCCGTGCCTGAAATCGGTCAAAATTGAAGCTTTTGAGTAAGCAAAACTCTTTAAAATTGGCAATTTTGGTCACTGTGAGGGTTTAAAAAGTGGTTATTTAACATGAGGCACGATCCAATTGACATTTTGAATGATTTTTGGTACTGTCCAATTAATCAATTTTCGGATGAAAAACGATGACTCCGGACATGTCGAACGATCCCAAAATGGTCTATAATGATGAAATTTTAACATTTAATCTTTTGACTGTAAATGACTGTTGGATGTGAATTATGACTTTGTCAACTAAAATAAGTGTGTTTAAAGTCATTTCTGTGCCTCAAAGGGGTCAAAATTGAAGCTTTTGAGTAATCAAAACTCTGTAAAAATGGCAATTTTGGTCACTGTGAGGGTTTAAAAAGTGGTTATTCAACATGAGGCACGATCCAATTGACATTTTGAATCATTTTTGGTACAGTCCAAAAAATCAATTTTCGGATGAAAAACGATGACTCCGGACATGCCAAACGATCCCAAAATGGTCAATATGGATGAAATTTTAACATTTAATCTTTTGACTGTAAATGACTGTTGGATGTGAATTATGACTTTGTCAACTAAAGTAAGTGTGTTTAAAGTCATTTCTGTGCCTCAAAGGGGTCAAAATTGAAGCTTTTGAGTAATCAAAACTCTGTAAAAATGGCAATTTTGGTCACTGTGAGGGTTTAAAAAGTGGTTATTCAACATGAGGCACGATCCAATTGCCATTTTGAATCATTTTTGGTACAGTTCAAAAAATCAATTTTCGGATGAAAAACGATGACTCCGGACATGTCGAACGATCCCAAAATGGTCAATATGGATGAAATTTTAACATTTAATCTTTTGACTCTAAATGACTGTTGGATGTGAATTATGACTTTGTCAACTAAAATAAGTGTGTTTAAAGTCATTTCTGTGCCTCAAAGAGGTCAAAATTGAAGCTTTTGAGTAAGCAAAACTCTGTAAAATTGGCAATTTTGGTCACTGTGAGGGTTTAAAAAGTGGTTATTCAACATGAGGCACGATCCAATTGCCATTTTGAATCAATTTTTGGTACAGTCCAAAAAATCAATTTTCGGATGAAAAACGATGACTCCGGACATGTCGAACGATCCCAAAATGGTCAATATGGATGAAATTTTGACATTTAATCTGTTGACTGTAAATGACTGTTGGATGTGAATTATGACTTTGTCAACTAAAATAAGTGTGTTTAAAGTCATTTCTGTGCCTCAAAGGGGTCAAAATTGAAGCTTTTGAATAATCAAAACTCTGTAAAAATGGCAATTTTGGTCACTGTGAGGGTTTAAAAAGTGGTTATTCAACATGAGGCACGATCCAATTGACATTTTGAATCATTTTTGGTACAGTCCAAAAAATCAATTTTCGGATGAAAAACGATGACTCCGGACATGCCGAACGATCCCAAAATGGTCAATATGGATGAAATTTTAACATTTAATCTTTTGACTGAAATGACTGTTGGATGTGAATTATGACTTTGTCAACTAAAATAAGTGTGTTTAAAGTCATTTCTGTGCCTGAAATGGGTCAAAATTGAAGCTTTTGAGTAAGCAAAACTCTGTAAAATTGGCAATTTTGGTCACTGTGAGGGTTTAAAAAGTGGTTATTCAACATGAGGCACGATCCAATTGACATTTTGAATGATTTTTGGTACAGTCCAAAAAATCAATTTTCGGATGAAAAACGATGACTCCGGACATGTCGAACGATCCCAAAATGGTCAATATGGATGAAATTTTAACATTTAATCTTTTGACTGTAAATGACTGTTGTATGTGAATTATGACTTTGTCAACTAAAATAAGTGTGTTTAAAGTCATTTCTGTGCCTCAAAGGGGTCAAAATTGAAGCTTTTGAGTAATCAAAACTCTGTAAAAATGGCAATTTTGGTCACTGTGAGGGTTTAAAAAGTGGTTATTCAACATGAGGCACGATCCAATTGACATTTTGAATCATTTCTGGTACAGTCCAAAAAATCAATTTTCGGATGAAAAACGATGACTCCGGACATGCCGAACGATCCCAAAATGGTCAATATGGATGAAATTTTAACATTTAATCTTTTGACTGTAAATGACTGTTGGATGTGAATTATGACTTTGTCAACTAAAATAAGTGTGTTTAAAGTCATTTCTGTGCCTCAAAGGGGTCAAAATTGAAGCTTTTGAGTAATCAAAACTCTGTAAAAATGGCAATTTTGGTCACTGTGAGGGTTTAAAAAGTGGTTATTCAACATGAGGCACGATCCAATTGACATTTTGAATCATTTTTGGTACATTCCAAAAAATCAATTTTCGGATGAAAAACGATGACTCCTGACATGTCGAATGATCCCAAAATGGTCAATATGGACGAAATTTTTACATTTATTCTTTTGACTGTAAATGACTGTTGGATGTGAATTATGACTTTGTCAACTAAAATAAGTGTGTTTAAAGTCATTTCCGTGCCTGAAATGGGTCAAAATTGAAGCTTTTGAGTAAGCAAAACTCTTTAAAATTGGCAATTTTGGTCACTGTGAGGGTTTAAAAAGTGGTTATTCAACATGAGGCACGATCCAATTGACATTTTGAATGATTTTTGGTACTGTCCAAAAACTCAATTTTCGGATGAAAAACGATGACTCCGGACATGTCGAACGATCCCAAAATGGTCAATATGGATGAAATTTTAACATTTAATCTTTTGACTGTAAATGACTGTTGGATGTGAATTATGACTTTGTCAACTAAAATAAGTGTGTTTAAAGTCATTTCTGTGCCTGAAACGGGTCAAAATTGAAGCTTTTGAGTAAGCAAAACTCTGTAAAAATGGCAATTTTGGTCACTCTGAGGGTTTAAAAAGTGGTCATTCAACATGAGGCACGATCCAATTGACATTTTGAATCATTTTTGGTACAGTCCAAAAAATCAATTTTCGGATGAAAAACGATGACTCCGGACATGTCGAACAATCCCAAAATGGTCAATATGGATGAAATTTTAACATTTAATCTTTTGACTGTAAATGACTGTTGGATGTGAAATATGACTTTGTCAACTAAAATAAGTGTGTTTAAAGTCATTTATGTGCCTCAAAGGGGTCAAAATTGAAGCTTTTGATTAATCAAAACTCTGTAAAAATGGCAATTTTGGTCACTGTGAGGGTTTAAAAAGTGGTTATTCAACATGAGGCACGATCCAATTGACATTTTGAATCATTTTTGGTACAGTCCAAAAAATCAATTTTCGGATGAAAAACTATGACTCCTGACATGTCGAATGATCCCAAAATGATCAATATGGACGAAATTTTAACATTTAATCTTTTGACTGTAAATGACTGTTGGATGTGAATTATGACTTTGTCAACTAAAATAAGTGTGTTTAAAGTCATTTCCGTGCCTGAAATCGGTCAAAATTGAAGCTTTTGAGTAAGCAAAACTCTTTAAAATTGGCAATTTTGGTCACTGTGAGGGTTTAAAAAGTGGTTATTTAACATGAGGCACGATCCAATTGACATTTTGAATGATTTTTGGTACTGTCCAATTAATCAATTTTCGGATGAAAAACGATGACTCCGGACATGTCGAACGATCCCAAAATGGTCTATAATGATGAAATTTTAACATTTAATCTTTTGACTGTAAATGACTGTTGGATGTGAATTATGACTTTGTCAACTAAAATAAGTGTGTTTAAAGTCATTTCTGTGCCTCAAAGGGGTCAAAATTGAAGCTTTTGAGTAATCAAAACTCTGTAAAAATGGCAATTTTGGTCACTGTGAGGGTTTAAAAAGTGGTTATTCAACATGAGGCACGATCCAATTGACATTTTGAATCATTTTTGGTACAGTCCAAAAAATCAATTTTCGGATGAAAAACGATGACTCCGGACATGCCAAACGATCCCAAAATGGTCAATATGGATGAAATTTTAACATTTAATCTTTTGACTGTAAATGACTGTTGGATGTGAATTATGACTTTGTCAACTAAAGTAAGTGTGTTTAAAGTCATTTCTGTGCCTCAAAGGGGTCAAAATTGAAGCTTTTGAGTAATCAAAACTCTGTAAAAATGGCAATTTTGGTCACTGTGAGGGTTTAAAAAGTGGTTATTCAACATGAGGCACGATCCAATTGCCATTTTGAATCATTTTTGGTACAGTTCAAAAAATCAATTTTCGGATGAAAAACGATGACTCCGGACATGTCGAACGATCCCAAAATGGTCAATATGGATGAAATTTTAACATTTAATCTTTTGACTCTAAATGACTGTTGGATGTGAATTATGACTTTGTCAACTAAAATAAGTGTGTTTAAAGTCATTTCTGTGCCTCAAAGAGGTCAAAATTGAAGCTTTTGAGTAAGCAAAACTCTGTAAAATTGGCAATTTTGGTCACTGTGAGGGTTTAAAAAGTGGTTATTCAACATGAGGCACGATCCAATTGCCATTTTGAATCAATTTTTGGTACAGTCCAAAAAATCAATTTTCGGATGAAAAACGATGACTCCGGACATGTCGAACGATCCCAAAATGGTCAATATGGATGAAATTTTGACATTTAATCTGTTGACTGTAAATGACTGTTGGATGTGAATTATGACTTTGTCAACTAAAATAAGTGTGTTTAAAGTCATTTCTGTGCCTCAAAGGGGTCAAAATTGAAGCTTTTGAGTAATCAAAACTCTGTAAAAATGGCAATTTTGGTCACTGTGAGGGTTTAAAAAGTGGTTATTCAACATGAGGCACGATCCAATTGACATTTTGAATCATTTTTGGTACAGTCCAAAAAATCAATTTTCGGATGAAAAACGATGACTCCGGACATGCCGAACGATCCCAAAATGGTCAATATGGATGAAATTTTAACATTTAATCTTTTGACTGAAATGACTGTTGGATGTGAATTATGACTTTGTCAACTAAAATAAGTGTGTTTAAAGTCATTTCTGTGCCTGAAATGGGTCAAAATTGAAGCTTTTGAGTAAGCAAAACTCTGTAAAATTGGCAATTTTGGTCACTGTGAGGGTTTAAAAAGTGGTTATTCAACATGAGGCACGATCCAATTGACATTTTGAATGATTTTTGGTACAGTCCAAAAAATCAATTTTCGGATGAAAAACGATGACTCCGGACATGTCGAACGATCCCAAAATGGTCAATATGGATGAAATTTTAACATTTAATCTTTTGACTGTAAATGACTGTTGTATGTGAATTATGACTTTGTCAACTAAAATAAGTGTGTTTAAAGTCATTTCTGTGCCTCAAAGGGGTCAAAATTGAAGCTTTTGAGTAATCAAAACTCTGTAAAAATGGCAATTTTGGTCACTGTGAGGGTTTAAAAAGTGGTTATTCAACATGAGGCACGATCCAATTGACATTTTGAATCATTTCTGGTACAGTCCAAAAAATCAATTATCGGATGAAAAACGATGACTCCGGACATGCCGAACGATCCCAAAATGGTCAATATGGATGAAATTTTAACATTTAATCTTTTGACTGTAAATGACTGTTGGATGTGAATTATGACTTTGTCAACTAAAATAAGTGTGTTTAAAGTCATTTCTGTGCCTCAAAGGGGTCAAAATTGAAGCTTTTGAGTAATCAAAACTCTGTAAAAATGGCAATTTTGGTCACTGTGAGGGTTTAAAAAGTGGTTATTCAACATGAGGCACGATCCAATTGACATTTTGAATCATTTTTGGTACATTCCAAAAAATCAATTTTCGGATGAAAAACGATGACTCCTGACATGTCGAATGATCCCAAAATGGTCAATATGGACGAAATTTTTACATTTATTCTTTTGACTGTAAATGACTGTTGGATGTGAATTATGACTTTGTCAACTAAAATAAGTGTGTTTAAAGTCATTTCCGTGCCTGAAATGGGTCAAAATTGAAGCTTTTGAGTAAGCAAAACTCTTTAAAATTGGCAATTTTGGTCACTGTGAGGGTTTAAAAAGTGGTTATTCAACATGAGGCACGATCCAATTGACATTTTGAATGATTTTTGGTACTGTCCAAAAACTCAATTTTCGGATGAAAAACGATGACTCCGGACATGTCGAACGATCCCAAAATGGTCAATATGGATGAAATTTTAACATTTAATCTTTTGACTGTAAATGACTGTTGGATGTGAATTATGACTTTGTCAACTAAAATAAGTGTGTTTAAAGTCATTTCTGTGCCTGAAACGGGTCAAAATTGAAGCTTTTGAGTAAGCAAAACTCTGTAAAAATGGCAATTTTGGTCACTCTGAGGGTTTAAAAAGTGGTCATTCAACATGAGGCACGATCCAATTGACATTTTGAATCATTTTTGGTACTGTCCAATTAATCAATTTTCGGATGAAAAACGATGACTCCGGACATGTCGAACGATCCCAAAATGGTCTATAATGATGAAATTTTAACATTTAATCTTTTGACTGTAAATGACTGTTGGATGTGAATTATGACTTTGTCAACTAAAATAAGTGTGTTTAAAGTCATTTCCGTGCCTGAAATCGGTCAAAATTGAAGCATTTGAGTAAGCAAAACTCTTTAAAATTGGCAATTTTGGTCACTGTGAGGGTTTAAAAAGTGGTTATTTAACATGAGGCACGATCCAATTGACATTTTGAATGATTTTTGGTACTGTCCAATTAATCAATTTTCGGATGAAAAACGATGACTCCGGACATGTCGAACGATCCCAAAATGGTCTATAATGATGAAATTTTAACATTTAATCTTTTGACTGTAAATGACTGTTGGATGTGAATTATGACTTTGTCAACTAAAATAAGTGTGTTTAAAGTCATTTCTGTGCCTCAAAGGGGTCAAAATTGAAGCTTTTGAGTAATCAAAACTCTGTAAAAATGGCAATTTTGGTCACTGTGAGGGTTTAAAAAGTGGTTATTCAACATGAGGCACGATCCAATTGACATTTTGAATCATTTTTGGTACAGTCCAAAAAATCAATTTTCGGATGAAAAACGATGACTCCGGACATGCCAAACGATCCCAAAATGGTCAATATGGATGAAATTTTAACATTTAATCTTTTGACTGTAAATGACTGTTGGATGTGAATTATGACTTTGTCAACTAAAGTAAGTGTGTTTAAAGTCATTTCTGTGCCTCAAAGGGGTCAAAATTGAAGCTTTTGAGTAATCAAAACTCTGTAAAAATGGCAATTTTGGTCACTGTGAGGGTTTAAAAAGTGGTTATTCAACATGAGGCACGATCCAATTGCCATTTTGAATCATTTTTGGTACAGTTCAAAAAATCAATTTTCGGATGAAAAACGATGACTCCGGACATGTCGAACGATCCCAAAATGGTCAATATGGATGAAATTTTAACATTTAATCTTTTGACTCTAAATGACTGTTGGATGTGAATTATGACTTTGTCAACTAAAATAAGTGTGTTTAAAGTCATTTCTGTGCCTCAAAGAGGTCAAAATTGAAGCTTTTGAGTAATCAAAACTCTGTAAAAATGGCAATTTTGGTCACTGTGAGGGTTTAAAAAGTGGTTATTCAACATGAGGCACGATCCAATTGCCATTTTGAATCAATTTTTGGTACAGTCCAAAAAATCAATTTTCGGATGAAAAACGATGACTCCGGACATGTCGAACGATCCCAAAATGGTCAATATGGATGAAATTTTAACATTTAATCTTTTGACTGTAAATGACTGTTGGATGTGAATTATGACTTTGTCAACTAAAGTAAGTGTGTTTAAAGTCATTTCTGTGCCTCAAAGGGGTCAAAATTGAAGCTTTTGAGTAAGCAAAACTCTGTAAAAATTGCAATTTTGGTCACTGTGAGGGTTTAAAAAGTGGTTATTCAACATGAGGCACGATCCAATTGACATTTTGAATCATTTTTGGTACATTCCAAAAAATCAATTTTCGGATGAAAAACGATGACTCCTGACATGTCGAATGATCCCAAAATGGTCAATATGGACGAAATTTTTACATTTATTCTTTTGACTGTAAATGACTGTTGGATGTGAATTATGACTTTGTCAACTAAAATAAGTGTGTTTAAAGTCATTTCCGTGCCTGAAATGGGTCAAAATTGAAGCTTTTGAGTAAGCAAAACTCTTTAAAATTGGCAATTTTGGTCACTGTGAGGGTTTAAAAAGTGGTTATTCAACATGAGGCACGATCCAATTGACATTTTGAATGATTTTTGGTACTGTCCAAAAACTCAATTTTCGGATGAAAAACGATGACTCCGGACATGTCGAACGATCCCAAAATGGTCAATATGGATGAAATTTTAACATTTAATCTTTTGACTGTAAATGACTGTTGGATGTGAATTATGACTTTGTCAACTAAAATAAGTGTGTTTAAAGTCATTTCTGTGCCTGAAACGGGTCAAAATTGAAGCTTTTGAGTAAGCAAAACTCTGTAAAAATGGCAATTTTGGTCACTCTGAGGGTTTAAAAAGTGGTCATTCAACATGAGGCACGATCCAATTGACATTTTGAATCATTTTTGGTACAGTCCAAAAAATCAATTTTCGGATGAAAAACGATGACTCCAGACATGTCGAACGATCCCAAAATGGTCAATATGGATGAAATTTTAACATTTAATCTTTTGACTGTAAATGACTGTTGGATGTGAAATATGACTTTGTCAACTAAAATAAGTGTGTTTAAAGTCATTTATGTGCCTCAAAGGGGTCAAAATTGAAGCTTTTGAGTAATCAAAACTCTGTAAAAATGGCAATTTTGGTCACTGTGAGGGTTTAAAAAGTGGTTATTCAACATGAGGCACGATCCAATTGACATTTTGAATCATTTTTGGTACAGTCCAAAAAATCAATTTTCGGATGAAAAACTATGACTCCTGACATGTCGAATGATCCCAAAATGATCAATATGGACGAAATTTTAACATTTAATCTTTTGACTGTAAATGACTGTTGGATGTGAATTATGACTTTGTCAACTAAAATAAGTGTGTTTAAAGTCATTTCCGTGCCTGAAATCGGTCAAAATTGAAGCTTTTGAGTAAGCAAAACTCTTTAAAATTGGCAATTTTGGTCACTGTGAGGGTTTAAAAAGTGGTTATTTAACATGAGGCACGATCCAATTGACATTTTGAATGATTTTTGGTACTGTCCAATTAATCAATTTTCGGATGAAAAACGATGACTCCGGACATGTCGAACGATCCCAAAATGGTCTATAATGATGAAATTTTAACATTTAATCTTTTGACTGTAAATGACTGTTGGATGTGAATTATGACTTTGTCAACTAAAATAAGTGTGTTTAAAGTCATTTCTGTGCCTCAAAGGGGTCAAAATTGAAGCTTTTGAGTAATCAAAACTCTGTAAAAATGGCAATTTTGGTCACTGTGAGGGTTTAAAAAGTGGTTATTCAACATGAGGCACGATCCAATTGACATTTTGAATCATTTTTGGTACAGTCCAAAAAATCAATTTTCGGATGAAAAACGATGACTCCGGACATGCCAAACGATCCCAAAATGGTCAATATGGATGAAATTTTAACATTTAATCTTTTGACTGTAAATGACTGTTGGATGTGAATTATGACTTTGTCAACTAAAGTAAGTGTGTTTAAAGTCATTTCTGTGCCTCAAAGGGGTCAAAATTGAAGCTTTTGAGTAATCAAAACTCTGTAAAAATGGCAATTTTGGTCACTGTGAGGGTTTAAAAAGTGGTTATTCAACATGAGGCACGATCCAATTGCCATTTTGAATCATTTTTGGTACAGTTCAAAAAATCAATTTTCGGATGAAAAACGATGACTCCGGACATGTCGAACGATCCCAAAATGGTCAATATGGATGAAATTTTAACATTTAATCTTTTGACTCTAAATGACTGTTGGATGTGAATTATGACTTTGTCAACTAAAATAAGTGTGTTTAAAGTCATTTCTGTGCCTCAAAGAGGTCAAAATTGAAGCTTTTGAGTAATCAAAACTCTGTAAAAATGGCAATTTTGGTCACTGTGAGGGTTTAAAAAGTGGTTATTCAACATGAGGCACGATCCAATTGCCATTTTGAATCAATTTTTGGTACAGTCCAAAAAATCAATTTTCGGATGAAAAACGATGACTCCGGACATGTCGAACGATCCCAAAATGGTCAATATGGATGAAATTTTAACATTTAATCATTTGACTGTAAATGACTGTTGGATGTGAATTATGACTTTGTCAACTAAAATAAGTGTGTTTAAAGTCATTTCTGTGCCTGAAATGGGTCAAAATTGAAGCTTTTGAGTAAGCAAAACTCTGTAAAATTGGCAATTTTGGTCACTGTGAGGGTTTAAAAAGTGGTTATTCAACATGAGGCACGATCCAATTGCCATTTTGAATCAATTTTTGGTACAGTCCAAAAAATCAATTTTCGGATGAAAAACGATGACTCCGGACATGTCGAACGATCCCAAAATGGTCAATATGGATGAAATTTTGACATTTAATCTGTTGACTGTAAATGACTGTTGGATGTGAATTATGACTTTGTCAACTAAAATAAGTGTGTTTAAAGTCATTTCTGTGCCTCAAAGGGGTCAAAATTGAAGCTTTTGAGTAATCAAAACTCTGTAAAAATGGCAATTTTGGTCACTGTGAGGGTTTAAAAAGTGGTTATTCAACATGAGGCACGATCCAATTGACATTTTGAATCATTTTTGGTACAGTCCAAAAAATCAATTTTCGGATGAAAAACGATGACTCCGGACATGCCGAACGATCCCAAAATGGTCAATATGGATGAAATTTTAACATTTAATCTTTTGACTGAAATGACTGTTGGATGTGAATTATGACTTTGTCAACTAAAATAAGTGTGTTTAAAGTCATTTCTGTGCCTGAAATGGGTCAAAATTGAAGCTTTTGAGTAAGCAAAACTCTGTAAAATTGGCAATTTTGGTCACTGTGAGGGTTTAAAAAGTGGTTATTCAACATGAGGCACGATCCAATTGACATTTTGAATGATTTTTGGTACAGTCCAAAAAATCAATTTTCGGATGAAAAACGATGACTCCGGACATGTCGAACGATCCCAAAATGGTCAATATGGATGAAATTTTAACATTTAATCTTTTGACTGTAAATGACTGTTGTATGTGAATTATGACTTAGTCAACTAAAATAAGTGTGTTTAAAGTCATTTCTGTGCCTCAAAGGGGTCAAAATTGAAGCTTTTGAGTAATCAAAACTCTGTAAAAATGGCAATTTTGGTCACTGTGAGGGTTTAAAAAGTGGTTATTCAACATGAGGCACGATCCAATTGACATTTTGAATCATTTCTGGTACAGTCCAAAAAATCAATTTTCGGATGAAAAACGATGACTCCGGACATGCCGAACGATCCCAAAATGGTCAATATGGATGACATTTTAACATTTAATCTTTTGACTGTAAATGACTGTTGGATGTGAATTATGACTTTGTCAACTAAAATAAGTGTGTTTAAAGTCATTTCTGTGCCTCAAAGGGGTCAAAATTGAAGCTTTTGAGTAATCAAAACTCTGTAAAAATGGCAATTTTGGTCACTGTGAGGGTTTAAAAAGTGGTTATTCAACATGAGGCACGATCCAATTGACATTTTGAATCATTTTTGGTACATTCCAAAAAATCAATTTTCGGATGAAAAACGATGACTCCTGACATGTCGAATGATCCCAAAATGGTCAATATGGACGAAATTTTTACATTTATTCTTTTGACTGTAAATGACTGTTGGATGTGAATTATGACTTTGTCAACTAAAATAAGTGTGTTTAAAGTCATTTCCGTGCCTGAAATGGGTCAAAATTGAAGCTTTTGAGTAAGCAAAACTCTTTAAAATTGGCAATTTTGGTCACTGTGAGGGTTTAAAAAGTGGTTATTCAACATGAGGCACGATCCAATTGACATTTTGAATGATTTTTGGTACTGTCCAAAAACTCAATTTTCGGATGAAAAACGATGACTCCGGAGATGTCGAACGATCCCAAAATGGTCAATATGGATGAAATTTTAACATTTAATCTTTTGACTGTAAATGACTGTTGGATGTGAATTATGACTTTGTCAACTAAAATAAGTGTGTTTAAAGTCATTTCTGTGCCTGAAACGGGTCAAAATTGAAGCTTTTGAGTAAGCAAAACTCTGTAAAAATGGCAATTTTGGTCACTCTGAGGGTTTAAAAAGTGGTCATTCAACATGAGGCACGATCCAATTGACATTTTGAATCATTTTTGGTACAGTCCAAAAAATCAATTTTCGGATGAAAAACGATGACTCCGGACATGTCGAACGATCCCAAAATGGTCAATATGGATGAAATTTTAACATTTAATCTTTTGACTGTAAATGACTGTTGGATGTGAAATATGACTTTGTCAACTAAAATAAGTGTGTTTAAAGTCATTTATGTGCCTCAAAGGGGTCAAAATTGAAGCTTTTGAGTAATCAAAACTCTGTAAAAATGGCAATTTTGGTCACTGTGAGGGTTTAAAAAGTGGTTATTCAACATGAGGCACGATCCAATTGACATTTTGAATCATTTTTGGTACAGTCCAAAAAATCAATTTTCGGATGAAAAACTATGACTCCTGACATGTCGAATGATCCCAAAATGATCAATATGGACGAAATTTTAACATTTAATCTTTTGACTGTAAATGACTGTTGGATGTGAATTATGACTTTGTCAACTAAAATAAGTGTGTTTAAAGTCATTTCCGTGCCTGAAATCGGTCAAAATTGAAGCTTTTGAGTAATCAAAACTCTTTAAAATTGGCAATTTTGGTCACTGTGAGGGTTTAAAAAGTGGTTATTTAACATGAGGCACGATCCAATTGACATTTTGAATGATTTTTGGTACTGTCCAATTAATCAATTTTCGGATGAAAAACGATGACTCCGGACATGTCGAACGATCCCAAAATGGTCTATAATGATGAAATTTTAACATTTAATCTTTTGACTGTAAATGACTGTTGGATGTGAATTATGACTTTGTCAACTAAAATAAGTGTGTTTAAAGTCATTTCTGTGCCTCAAAGGGGTCAAAATTGAAGCTTTTGAGTAATCAAAACTCTGTAAAAATGGCAATTTTGGTCACTGTGAGGGTTTAAAAAGTGGTTATTCAACATGAGGCACGATCCAATTGACATTTTGAATCATTTTTGGTACAGTCCAAAAAATCAATTTTCGGATGAAAAACGATGACTCCGGACATGCCAAACGATCCCAAAATGGTCAATATGGATGAAATTTTAACATTTAATCTTTTGACTGTAAATGACTGTTGGATGTGAATTATGACTTTGTCAACTAAAATAAGTGTGTTTAAAGTCATTTCTGTGCCTCAAAGGGGTCAAAATTGAAGCTTTTGAGTAATCAAAACTCTGTAAAAATGGCAATTTTGGTCACTGTGAGGGTTTAAAAAGTGGTTATTCAACATGAGGCACGATCCAATTGCCATTTTGAATCATTTTTGGTACAGTCCAAAAAATCAATTTTCGGATGAAAAACGATGACTCCGGACATGTCGAACGATCCCAAAATGGTCAATATGGATGAAATTTTAACATTTAATCTTTTGACTCTAAATGACTGTTGGATGTGAATTATGACTTTGTCAACTAAAATAAGTGTGTTTAAAGTCATTTCCGTGCCTGAAATGGGTCAAAATTGAAGCTTTTGAGTAAGCAAAACGCTGTAAAAATGGCAATTTTGGTCACTCTGAGGGTTTAAAAAGTGGTCATTCAACATGAGGCACGATCCAATTGACATTTTGAATGATTTTTGGTACTGTCCAATTAATCAATTTTCGGATGAAAAACGATGACTCCGGACATGTCGAACGATCCCAAAATGGTCTATAATGATGAAATTTTAACATTTAATCTTTTGACTGTAAATGACTGTTGGATGTGAATTATGACTTTGTCAACTAAAATAAGTGTGTTTAAAGTCATTTCTGTGCCTCAAAGGGGTCAAAATTGAAGCTTTTGAGTAATCAAAACTCTGTAAAAATGGCAATTTTGGTCACTGTGAGGGTTTAAAAAGTGGCTATTCAACATGAGGCACGATCCAATTGACATTTTGAATCATTTTTGGTACAGTCCAAAAAATCAATTTTCGGATGAAAAACGATGACTCCGGACATGCCAAACGATCCCAAAATGGTCAATATGGATGAAATTTTAACATTTAATCTTTTGACTGTAAATGACTGTTGGATGTGAATTATGACTTTGTCAACTAAAGTAAGTGTGTTTAAAGTCATTTCTGTGCCTCAAAGGGGTCAAAATTGAAGCTTTTGAGTAATCAAAACTCTGTAAAAATGGCAATTTTGGTCACTGTGAGGGTTTAAAAAGTGGTTATTCAACATGAGGCACGATCCAATTGCCATTTTGAATCATTTTTGGTACAGTTCAAAAAATCAATTTTCGGATGAAAAACGATGACTCCGGACATGTCGAACGATCCCAAAATGGTCAATATGGATGAAATTTTAACATTTAATCTTTTGACTCTAAATGACTGTTGGATGTGAATTATGACTTTGTCAACTAAAATAAGTGTGTTTAAAGTCATTTCTGTGCCTCAAAGAGGTCAAAATTGAAGCTTTTGAGTAATCAAAACTCTGTAAAAATGGCAATTTTGGTCACTGTGAGGGTTTAAAAAGTGGTTATTCAACATGAGGCACGATCCAATTGCCATTTTGAATCAATTTTTGGTACAGTCCAAAAAATCAATTTTCGGATGAAAAACGATGACTCCGGACATGTCGAACGATCCCAAAATGGTCAATATGGATGAAATTTTAACATTTAATCTTTTGACTGTAAATGACTGTTGGATGTGAATTATGACTTTGTCAACTAAAATAAGTGTGTTTAAAGTCATTTCTGTGCCTGAAATGGGTCAAAATTGAAGCTTTTGAGTAAGCAAAACTCTGTAAAATTGGCAATTTTGGTCACTGTGAGGGTTTAAAAAGTGGTTATTCAACATGAGGCACGATCCAATTGCCATTTTGAATCAATTTTTGGTACAGTCCAAAAAATCAATTTTCGGATGAAAAACGATGACTCCGGACATGTCGAACGATCCCAAAATGGTCAATATGGATGAAATTTTGACATTTAATCTGTTGACTGTAAATGACTGTTGAATGTGAATTATGACTTTGTCAACTAAAATAAGTGTGTTTAAAGTCATTTCTGTGCCTCAAAGGGGTCAAAATTGAAGCTTTTGAGTAATCAAAACTCTGTAAAAATGGCAATTTTGGTCACTGTGAGGGTTTAAAAAGTGGTTATTCAACATGAGGCACGATCCAATTGACATTTTGAATCATTTTTGGTACAGTCCAAAAAATCAATTTTCGGATGAAAAACGATGACTCCGGACATGCCGAACGATCCCAAAATGGTCAATATGGATGAAATTTTAACATTTAATCTTTTGACTGAAATGACTGTTGGATGTGAATTATGACTTTGTCAACTAAAATAAGTGTGTTTAAAGTCATTTCTGTGCCTGAAATGGGTCAAAATTGAAGCTTTTGAGTAAGCAAAACTCTGTAAAATTGGCAATTTTGGTCACTGTGAGGGTTTAAAAAGTGGTTATTCAACATGAGGCACGATCCAATTGACATTTTGAATGATTTTTGGTACAGTCCAAAAAATCAATTTTCGGATGAAAAACGATGACTCCGGACATGTCGAACGATCCCAAAATGGTCAATATGGATGAAATTTTAACATTTAATCTTTTGACTGTAAATGACTGTTGTATGTGAATTATGACTTAGTCAACTAAAATAAGTGTGTTTAAAGTCATTTCTGTGCCTCAAAGGGGTCAAAATTGAAGCTTTTGAGTAATCAAAACTCTGTAAAAATGGCAATTTTGGTCACTGTGAGGGTTTAAAAAGTGGTTATTCAACATGAGGCACGATCCAATTGACATTTTGAATCATTTCTGGTACAGTCCAAAAAATCAATTTTCGGATGAAAAACGATGACTCCGGACATGCCGAACGATCCCAAAATGGTCAATATGGATGACATTTTAACATTTAATCTTTTGACTGTAAATGACTGTTGGATGTGAATTATGACTTTGTCAACTAAAATAAGTGTGTTTAAAGTCATTTCTGTGCCTCAAAGGGGTCAAAATTGAAGCTTTTGAGTAATCAAAACTCTGTAAAAATGGCAATTTTGGTCACTGTGAGGGTTTAAAAAGTGGTTATTCAACATGAGGCACGATCCAATTGACATTTTGAATCATTTTTGGTACATTCCAAAAAATCAATTTTCGGATGAAAAACGATGACTCCTGACATGTCGAATGATCCCAAAATGGTCAATATGGACGAAATTTTTACATTTATTCTTTTGACTGTAAATGACTGTTGGATGTGAATTATGACTTTGTCAACTAAAATAAGTGTGTTTAAAGTCATTTCCGTGCCTGAAATGGGTCAAAATTGAAGCTTTTGAGTAAGCAAAACTCTTTAAAATTGGCAATTTTGGTCACTGTGAGGGTTTAAAAAGTGGTTATTCAACATGAGGCACGATCCAATTGACATTTTGAATGATTTTTGGTACTGTCCAAAAACTCAATTTTCGGATGAAAAACGATGACTCCGGAGATGTCGAACGATCCCAAAATGGTCAATATGGATGAAATTTTAACATTTAATCTTTTGACTGTAAATGACTGTTGGATGTGAATTATGACTTTGTCAACTAAAATAAGTGTGTTTAAAGTCATTTCTGTGCCTGAAACGGGTCAAAATTGAAGCTTTTGAGTAAGCAAAACTCTGTAAAAATGGCAATTTTGGTCACTCTGAGGGTTTAAAAAGTGGTCATTCAACATGAGGCACGATCCAATTGACATTTTGATTCATTTTTGGTACAGTCCAAAAAATCAATTTTCGGATGAAAAACGATGACTCCGGACATGTCGAACGATCCCAAAATGGTCAATATGGATGAAATTTTAACATTTAATCTTTTGACTGTAAATGACTGTTGGATGTGAAATATGACTTTGTCAACTAAAATAAGTGTGTTTAAAGTCATTTATGTGCCTCAAAGGGGTCAAAATTGAAGCTTTTGAGTAATCAAAACTCTGTAAAAATGGCAATTTTGGTCACTGTGAGGGTTTAAAAAGTGGTTATTCAACATGAGGCACGATCCAATTGACATTTTGAATCATTTTTGGTACAGTCCAAAAAATCAATTTTCGGATGAAAAACTATGACTCCTGACATGTCGAATGATCCCAAAATGATCAATATGGACGAAATTTTAACATTTAATCTTTTGACTGTAAATGACTGTTGGATGTGAATTATGACTTTGTCAACTAAAATAAGTGTGTTTAAAGTCATTTCCGTGCCTGAAATCGGTCAAAATTGAAGCTTTTGAGTAATCAAAACTCTTTAAAATTGGCAATTTTGGTCACTGTGAGGGTTTAAAAAGTGGTTATTTAACATGAGGCACGATCCAATTGACATTTTGAATGATTTTTGGTACTGTCCAATTAATCAATTTTCGGATGAAAAACGATGACTCCGGACATGTCGAACGATCCCAAAATGGTCTATAATGATGAAATTTTAACATTTAATCTTTTGACTGTAAATGACTGTTGGATGTGAATTATGACTTTGTCAACTAAAATAAGTGTGTTTAAAGTCATTTCTGTGCCTCAAAGGGGTCAAAATTGAAGCTTTTGAGTAATCAAAACTCTGTAAAAATGGCAATTTTGGTCACTGTGAGGGTTTAAAAAGTGGTTATTCAACATGAGGCACGATCCAATTGACATTTTGAATCATTTTTGGTACAGTCCAAAAAATCAATTTTCGGATGAAAAACGATGACTCCGGACATGCCAAACGATCCCAAAATGGTCAATATGGATGAAATTTTAACATTTAATCTTTTGACTGTAAATGACTGTTGGATGTGAATTATGACTTTGTCAACTAAAATAAGTGTGTTTAAAGTCATTTCTGTGCCTCAAAGGGGTCAAAATTGAAGCTTTTGAGTAATCAAAACTCTGTAAAAATGGCAATTTTGGTCACTGTGAGGGTTTAAAAAGTGGTTATTCAACATGAGGCACGATCCAATTGCCATTTTGAATCATTTTTGGTACAGTCCAAAAAATCAATTTTCGGATGAAAAACGATGACTCCGGACATGTCGAACGATCCCAAAATGGTCAATATGGATGCAATTTTAACATTTAATCTTTTGACTCTAAATGACTGTTGGATGTGAATTATGACTTTGTCAACTAAAATAAGTGTGTTTAAAGTCATTTCCGTGCCTGAAATGGGTCAAAATTGAAGCTTTTGAGTAAGCAAAACGCTGTAAAAATGGCAATTTTGGTCACTCTGAGGGTTTAAAAAGTGGTCATTCAACATGAGGCACGATCCAATTGACATTTTGAATGATTTTTGGTACAGTCCAAAAAATCAATTTTCGGATGAAAAATGATAACTCCGGACATGTCGAACGATCCCAAAATGGTCAATATGGATGAAATTTTAACATTTAATCTTTTGACTGTAAATGACTGTTGGATGTGAATTATGACTTTGTCAACTAAAATAAGTGTGTTTAAAGTCATTTCTGTGCCTCAAAGGGGTCAAAATTGAAGCTTTTGAGTAATCAAAACTCTGTAAAAATGGCAATTTTGGTCACTGTGAGGGTTTAAAAAGTGGTTATTCAACATGAGGCACGATCCAATTGACATTTTGAATCATTTCTGGTACAGTCCAAATAATCAATTTTCGGATGAAAAACGATGACTCCGGACATGCCGAACGATCCCAAAATGGTCCATATGGATGAAATTTTAACATTTAATCTTTTGACTATAAATGACTGTTGGATGTGAATTATGACTTTGTCAACTAAAATAAGTGTGTTTAAAGTCATTTCTGTGCCTCAAAGGGGTCAAAATTGAAGCTTTTGAGTAATCAAAACTCTGTAAAAATGGCAATTTTGGTCACTCTGAGGGTTTAAAAAGTGGTTATTCAACATGAGGCACGATCCAATTGCCATTTTGAATCATTTTTGGTACAGTCCAAAAAATCAATTTTCGGATGAAAAACGATGACTCCGGACATGTCGAACGATCCCAAAATGGTCAATATGGATGAAATTTTTACATTTAATCTTTTGACTGTAAATGACTGTTGGATGTGAATTATGACTTTGTCAACTAAAATAAGTGTGTTTAAAGTCATTTCTGTGCCTCAAAGGGGTCAAAATTGAAGCTTTTGAGTAATCAAAACTCTGTAAAAATGGCAATTTTGGTCACTGTGAGGGTTTAAAAAGTGGTTATTCAACATGAGGCACGATCCAATTGACATTTTGAATCATTTTTGGTACAATCCAAAAAATCAATTTTCGGATGAAAAACGATGACTCCGGACCTGTCGAACGTTCCCAAAATGGTCTATAATGATGAAATTTTAACATTTAATCTTTTGACTGTAAATGACTGTTGGATGTGAATTATGACTTTGTCAACTAAAATAAGTGTGTTTAAAGTCATTTCTGTGCCTCAAAGGGGTCAAAATTGAAGCTTTTGAGTAATCAAAACTCTGTAAAAATGGCAATTTTGGTCACTATGAGGGTTTAAAAAGTGGTTATTCAACATGAGGCACGATCCAATTGACATTTTGAATCATTTTTGGTACAGTCCAAAAAATCAATTTTCGGATGAAAAACGATGACTCCGGACATGCCAAACATTCCCAAAATGGTCAATATGGATGAAATTTTAACATTTAATCTTTTGACTGTAAATGACTGTTGGATGTGAATGATGACTTTGTCAACTAAAATAAGTGTGTTTAAAGTCATTTCTGTGCCTCAAAGGGGTCAAAATTGAAGCTTTTGAGTAATCAAAACTCTGTAAAAATGGCAATTTTGGTCACTGTGAGGGTTTAAAAAGTGGTCATTCAACATGAGGCACGATCCAATTGCCATTTTGAATCATTTTTGGTACAGTCCAAAAAATCAATTTTCGGATGAAAAACGATGACTCCGGACATGTCGAACGATCCCAAAATGGTCAATATGGATGAAATTTTAACATTTAATCTTTTGACTGTAAATGACTGTTGGATGTGAATTATGACTTTGTCATCTAAAATAAGTGTGTTTAAAGTCATTTCTGTGCCTCAAAGGGGTCAAAATTGAAGCTTTTGAGTAATCAAAACTCTGTAAAAATGGCAATTTTGGTCACTGTGAGGGTTTAAAAAGTGGTTATTCAACATGAGGCACGATCCAATTGACATTTTGAATCATTTTTGGTACAGTCCAAAAAATCAATTTTCGGATGAAAAACGATGACTCCTGACATGTCGAATGATCCCAAAATGGTCAATATGGACGAAATTTTAACATTTAATCTTTTGACTGTAAATGACTGTTGGATGTGAATTATGACTTTGTCAACTAAAATAAGTGTGTTTAAAGTCATTTCCGTGCCTGAAATTGGTCAAAATTGAAGCTTTAGAGTAAGCAAAACGCTGTAAAAATGGCAATTTTGGTCACTCTGAGGGTTTAAAAAGTGGTCATTCAACATGAGGCACGATCCAATTGCCATTTTGAATCATTTTTGGTACAGTCCAAAAAATCAATTTTCGGATGAAAAACGATGACTCCTGACATGTCGAATGATCCCAAAATGGTCAATATGGACGAAATTTTAACATTTAATCTTTTGACTGTAAATGACTGTTGGATGTGAATTATGACTTTGTCAACTAAAATAGGTGTATTTAAAGTCATTTCCGTGCCTGAAATGGGTCAAAATTGAAGCTTTTGAGTAAGCAAAACTCTTTAAAATTGGCAATTTTGGTCACTGTGAGGGTTTAAAAAGTGGTTATTCAACATGAGGCACGATCCAATTGACATTTTGAATGATTTTTGGTACTGTCCAAAAACTCAATTTTCGGATGAAAAACGATGACTCCGGAGATGTCGAACGATCCCAAAATGGTCAATATGGATGAAATTTTAACATTTAATCTTTTGACTGTAAATGACTGTTGGATGTGAATTATGACTTTGTCAACTAAAATAAGTGTGTTTAAAGTCATTTCTGTGCCTGAAACGGGTCAAAATTGAAGCTTTTGAGTAAGCAAAACTCTGTAAAAATGGCAATTTTGGTCACTCTGAGGGTTTAAAAAGTGGTCATTCAACATGAGGCACGATCCAATTGACATTTTGATTCATTTTTGGTACAGTCCAAAAAATCAATTTTCGGATGAAAAACGATGACTCCGGACATGTCGAACGATCCCAAAATGGTCAATATGGATGAAATTTTAACATTTAATCTTTTGACTGTAAATGACTGTTGGATGTGAAATATGACTTTGTCAACTAAAATAAGTGTGTTTAAAGTCATTTATGTGCCTCAAAGGGGTCAAAATTGAAGCTTTTGAGTAATCAAAACTCTGTAAAAATGGCAATTTTGGTCACTGTGAGGGTTTAAAAAGTGGTTATTCAACATGAGGCACGATCCAATTGACATTTTGAATCATTTTTGGTACAGTCCAAAAAATCAATTTTCGGATGAAAAACTATGACTCCTGACATGTCGAATGATCCCAAAATGATCAATATGGACGAAATTTTAACATTTAATCTTTTGACTGTAAATGACTGTTGGATGTGAATTATGACTTTGTCAACTAAAATAAGTGTGTTTAAAGTCATTTCCGTGCCTGAAATCGGTCAAAATTGAAGCTTTTGAGTAATCAAAACTCTTTAAAATTGGCAATTTTGGTCACTGTGAGGGTTTAAAAAGTGGTTATTTAACATGAGGCACGATCCAATTGACATTTTGAATGATTTTTGGTACTGTCCAATTAATCAATTTTCGGATGAAAAACGATGACTCCGGACATGTCGAACGATCCCAAAATGGTCTATAATGATGAAATTTTAACATTTAATCTTTTGACTGTAAATGACTGTTGGATGTGAATTATGACTTTGTCAACTAAAATAAGTGTGTTTAAAGTCATTTCTGTGCCTCAAAGGGGTCAAAATTGAAGCTTTTGAGTAATCAAAACTCTGTAAAAATGGCAATTTTGGTCACTGTGAGGGTTTAAAAAGTGGTTATTCAACATGAGGCACGATCCAATTGACATTTTGAATCATTTTTGGTACAGTCCAAAAAATCAATTTTCGGATGAAAAACGATGACTCCGGACATGCCAAACGATCCCAAAATGGTCAATATGGATGAAATTTTAACATTTAATCTTTTGACTGTAAATGACTGTTGGATGTGAATTATGACTTTGTCAACTAAAATAAGTGTGTTTAAAGTCATTTCTGTGCCTCAAAGGGGTCAAAATTGAAGCTTTTGAGTAATCAAAACTCTGTAAAAATGGCAATTTTGGTCACTGTGAGGGTTTAAAAAGTGGTTATTCAACATGAGGCACGATCCAATTGCCATTTTGAATCATTTTTGGTACAGTCCAAAAAATCAATTTTCGGATGAAAAACGATGACTCCGGACATGTCGAACGATCCCAAAATGGTCAATATGGATGCAATTTTAACATTTAATCTTTTGACTCTAAATGACTGTTGGATGTGAATTATGACTTTGTCAACTAAAATAAGTGTGTTTAAAGTCATTTCCGTGCCTGAAATGGGTCAAAATTGAAGCTTTTGAGTAAGCAAAACGCTGTAAAAATGGCAATTTTGGTCACTCTGAGGGTTTAAAAAGTGGTCATTCAACATGAGGCACGATCCAATTGACATTTTGAATGATTTTTGGTACAGTCCAAAAAATCAATTTTCGGATGAAAAATGATAACTCCGGACATGTCGAACGATCCCAAAATGGTCAATATGGATGAAATTTTAACATTTAATCTTTTGACTGTAAATGACTGTTGGATGTGAATTATGACTTTGTCAACTAAAATAAGTGTGTTTAAAGTCATTTCTGTGCCTCAAAGGGGTCAAAATTGAAGCTTTTGAGTAATCAAAACTCTGTAAAAATGGCAATTTTGGTCACTGTGAGGGTTTAAAAAGTGGTTATTCAACATGAGGCACGATCCAATTGACATTTTGAATCATTTCTGGTACAGTCCAAATAATCAATTTTCGGATGAAAAACGATGACTCCGGACATGCCGAACGATCCCAAAATGGTCCATATGGATGAAATTTTAACATTTAATCTTTTGACTATAAATGACTGTTGGATGTGAATTATGACTTTGTCAACTAAAATAAGTGTGTTTAAAGTCATTTCTGTGCCTCAAAGGGGTCAAAATTGAAGCTTTTGAGTAATCAAAACTCTGTAAAAATGGCAATTTTGGTCACTCTGAGGGTTTAAAAAGTGGTTATTCAACATGAGGCACGATCCAATTGCCATTTTGAATCATTTTTGGTACAGTCCAAAAAATCAATTTTCGGATGAAAAACGATGACTCCGGACATGTCGAACGATCCCAAAATGGTCAATATGGATGAAATTTTTACATTTAATCTTTTGACTGTAAATGACTGTTGGATGTGAATTATGACTTTGTCAACTAAAATAAGTGTGTTTAAAGTCATTTCTGTGCCTCAAAGGGGTCAAAATTGAAGCTTTTGAGTAATCAAAACTCTGTAAAAATGGCAATTTTGGTCACTGTGAGGGTTTAAAAAGTGGTTATTCAACATGAGGCACGATCCAATTGACATTTTGAATCATTTTTGGTACAATCCAAAAAATCAATTTTCGGATGAAAAACGATGACTCCGGACCTGTCGAACGTTCCCAAAATGGTCTATAATGATGAAATTTTAACATTTAATCTTTTGACTGTAAATGACTGTTGGATGTGAATTATGACTTTGTCAACTAAAATAAGTGTGTTTAAAGTCATTTCTGTGCCTCAAAGGGGTCAAAATTGAAGCTTTTGAGTAATCAAAACTCTGTAAAAATGGCAATTTTGGTCACTATGAGGGTTTAAAAAGTGGTTATTCAACATGAGGCACGATCCAATTGACATTTTGAATCATTTTTGGTACAGTCCAAAAAATCAATTTTCGGATGAAAAACGATGACTCCGGACATGCCAAACATTCCCAAAATGGTCAATATGGATGAAATTTTAACATTTAATCTTTTGACTGTAAATGACTGTTGGATGTGAATGATGACTTTGTCAACTAAAATAAGTGTGTTTAAAGTCATTTCTGTGCCTCAAAGGGGTCAAAATTGAAGCTTTTGAGTAATCAAAACTCTGTAAAAATGGCAATTTTGGTCACTGTGAGGGTTTAAAAAGTGGTCATTCAACATGAGGCACGATCCAATTGCCATTTTGAATCATTTTTGGTACAGTCCAAAAAATCAATTTTCGGATGAAAAACGATGACTCCGGACATGTCGAACGATCCCAAAATGGTCAATATGGATGAAATTTTAACATTTAATCTTTTGACTGTAAATGACTGTTGGATGTGAATTATGACTTTGTCATCTAAAATAAGTGTGTTTAAAGTCATTTCTGTGCCTCAAAGGGGTCAAAATTGAAGCTTTTGAGTAATCAAAACTCTGTAAAAATGGCAATTTTGGTCACTGTGAGGGTTTAAAAAGTGGTTATTCAACATGAGGCACGATCCAATTGACATTTTGAATCATTTTTGGTACAGTCCAAAAAATCAATTTTCGGATGAAAAACGATGACTCCTGACATGTCGAATGATCCCAAAATGGTCAATATGGACGAAATTTTAACATTTAATCTTTTGACTGTAAATGACTGTTGGATGTGAATTATGACTTTGTCAACTAAAATAAGTGTGTTTAAAGTCATTTCCGTGCCTGAAATTGGTCAAAATTGAAGCTTTAGAGTAAGCAAAACGCTGTAAAAATGGCAATTTTGGTCACTCTGAGGGTTTAAAAAGTGGTCATTCAACATGAGGCACGATCCAATTGCCATTTTGAATCATTTTTGGTACAGTCCAAAAAATCAATTTTCGGATGAAAAACGATGACTCCTGACATGTCGAATGATCCCAAAATGGTCAATATGGACGAAATTTTAACATTTAATCTTTTGACTGTAAATGACTGTTGGATGTGAATTATGACTTTGTCAACTAAAATAGGTGTATTTAAAGTCATTTCCGTGCCTGAAATGGGTCAAAATTGAAGCTTTTGAGTAAGCCAAACGCTGTAAAAATGGCAATTTTGGTCACTCTGAGGGTTTAAAAAGTGGTCATTCAACATGAGGCACGATCCAATTGCCATTTTGAATCATTTTTGGTACAGTCCAAAAAATCAATTTTCGGATGAAAAACGATGACTCCGGACATGTCGAACGATCCCAAAATGGTCAATATGGATGAAATTTTAACATTTAATCTTTTGACTGTAAATGACTGTTGGATGTGAATTATGACTTTGTCATCTAAAATAAGTGTGTTTAAAGTCATTTCTGTGCCTCAAAGGGGTCAAAATTGAAGCTTTTGAGTAATCAAAACTCTGTAAAAATGGCAATATTGGTCACTGTAAGGGTTTAAAAAGTGGTTATTCAACATGAGGCACGATCCAATTGACATTTTGAATCATTTTTGGTACAGTCCAAAAAATCAATTTTCGGATGAAAAACGATGACTCCTGACATGTCGAATGATCCCAAAATGTCAATATGGATGAAATTTTAACATTTAATCTTTTGACTGTAAATGACTGTTGGATGTGAATTATGACTTTGTCAACTAAAATAAGTGTGTTTAAAGTCATTTCCGTGCCTGAAATGGGTCAAAATTGAAGCTTTTGAGTAAGCAAAACGCTGTAAAAATGGCAATTTTGGTCACTCTGAGGGTTTAAAAAGTGGTCATTCAACATGAGGCACGATCCAATTGACATTTTGAATGATTTTTGGTACAGTCCAAAAAATCAATTTTCGGATGAAAAATGATAACTCCGGACATGTCGAACGATCCCAAAATGGTCAATATGGATGAAATTTTAACATTTAATCTTTTGACTGTAAATGACTGTTGGATGTGAATTATGACTTTGTCAACTAAAATAAGTGTGTTTAAAGTCATTTCTGTGCCTCAAAGGGGTCAAAATTGAAGCTTTTGAGTAATCAAAACTCTGTAAAAATGGCAATTTTGGTCACTGTGAGGGTTTAAAAAGTGGTTATTCAACATGAGGCACGATCCAATTGACATTTTGAATCATTTCTGGTACAGTCCAAAAAATCAATTTTCGGATGAAAAACGATGACTCCGGACATGCCGAACGATCCCAAAATGGTCCATATGGATGAAATTTTAACATTTAATCTTTTGACTATAAATGACTGTTGGATGTGAATTATGACTTTGTCAACTAAAATAAGTGTGTTTAAAGTCATTTCTGTGCCTCAAAGGGGTCAAAATTGAAGCTTTTGAGTAATCAAAACTCTGTAAAAATGGCAATTTTGGTCACTCTGAGGGTTTAAAAAGTGGTTATTCAACATGAGGCACGATCCAATTGCCATTTTGAATCATTTTTGGTACAGTCCAAAAAATCAATTTTCGGATGAAAAACGATGACTCCGGACATGTCGAACGATCCCAAAATGGTCAATATGGATGAAATTTTTACATTTAATCTTTTGACTGTAAATGACTGTTGGATGTGAATTATGACTTTGTCAACTAAAATAAGTGTGTTTAAAGTCATTTCTGTGCCTCAAAGGGGTCAAAATTGAAGCTTTTGAGTAATCAAAACTCTGTAAAAATGGCAATTTTGGTCACTGTGAGGGTTTAAAAAGTGGTTATTCAACATGAGGCACGATCCAATTGACATTTTGAATCATTTTTGGTACAATCCAAAAAATCAATTTTCGGATGAAAAACGATGACTCCGGACCTGTCGAACGTTCCCAAAATGGTCTATAATGATGAAATTTTAACATTTAATCTTTTGACTGTAAATGACTGTTGGATGTGAATTATGACTTTGTCAACTAAAATAAGTGTGTTTAAAGTCATTTCTGTGCCTCAAAGGGGTCAAAATTGAAGCTTTTGAGTAATCAAAACTCTGTAAAAATGGCAATTTTGGTCACTATGAGGGTTTAAAAAGTGGTTATTCAACATGAGGCACGATCCAATTGACATTTTGAATCATTTTTGGTACAGTCCAAAAAATCAATTTTCGGATGAAAAACGATGACTCCGGACATGCCAAACATTCCCAAAATGGTCAATATGGATGAAATTTTAACATTTAATCTTTTGACTGTAAATGACTGTTGGATGTGAATGATGACTTTGTCAACTAAAATAAGTGTGTTTAAAGTCATTTCTGTGCCTCAAAGGGGTCAAAATTGAAGCTTTTGAGTAATCAAAACTCTGTAAAAATGGCAATTTTGGTCACTGTGAGGGTTTAAAAAGTGGTCATTCAACATGAGGCACGATCCAATTGCCATTTTGAATCATTTTTGGTACAGTCCAAAAAATCAATTTTCGGATGAAAAACGATGACTCCGGACATGTCGAACGATCCCAAAATGGTCAATATGGATGAAATTTTAACATTTAATCTTTTGACTGTAAATGACTGTTGGATGTGAATTATGACTTTGTCATCTAAAATAAGTGTGTTTAAAGTCATTTCTGTGCCTCAAAGGGGTCAAAATTGAAGCTTTTGAGTAATCAAAACTCTGTAAAAATGGCAATTTTGGTCACTGTGAGGGTTTAAAAAGTGGTTATTCAACATGAGGCACGATCCAATTGACATTTTGAATCATTTTTGGTACAGTCCAAAAAATCAATTTTCGGATGAAAAACGATGACTCCGGACATGTCGAACGATCCCAAAATGGTCAATATGGATGAAATTTTAACATTTAATCTTTTGACTGTAAATGACTGTTGGATGTGAATTATGACTTTGTCATCTAAAATAAGTGTGTTTAAAGTCATTTCTGTGCCTCAAAGGGGTCAAAATTGAAGCTTTTGAGTAATCAAAACTCTGTAAAAATGGCAATTTTGGTCACTGTGAGGGTTTAAAAAGTGGTTATTCAACATGAGGCACGATCCAATTGACATTTTGAATCATTTTTGGTACAGTCCAAAAAATCAATTTTCGGATGAAAAACGATGACTCCTGACATGTCGAATGATCCCAAAATGGTCAATATGGACGAAATTTTAACATTTAATCTTTTGACTGTAAATGACTGTTGGATGTGAATTATGACTTTGTCAACTAAAATAGGTGTATTTAAAGTCATTTCCGTGCCTGAAATGGGTCAAAATTGAAGCTTTTGAGTAAGCAAAACGCTGTAAAAATGGCAATTTTGGTCACTCTGAGGGTTTAAAAAGTGGTCATTCAACATGAGGCACGATCCAATTGCCATTTTGAATCATTTTTGGTACAGTCCAAAAAATCAATTTTCGGATGAAAAACGATGACTCCGGACATGTCGAACGATCCCAAAATGGTCAATATGGATGAAATTTTAACATTTAATCTTTTGACTGTAAATGACTGTTGGATGTGAATTATGACTTTGTCATCTAAAATAAGTGTGTTTAAAGTCATTTCTGTGCCTCAAAGGGGTCAAAATTGAAGCTTTTGAGTAATCAAAACTCTGTAAAAATGGCAATATTGGTCACTGTGAGGGTTTAAAAAGTGGTTATTCAACATGAGGCACGATCCAATTGACATTTTGAATCATTTTTGGTACAGTCCAAAAAATCAATTTTCGGATGAAAAACGATGACTCCTGACATGTCGAATGATCCCAAAATGTCAATATGGATGAAATTTTAACATTTAATCTTTTGACTGTAAATGACTGTTGGATGTGAATTATGACTTTGTCAACTAAAATAAGTGTGTTTAAAGTCATTTCTGTGCCTGAAATGGGTCAAAATTGAAGCTTTTGAGTAAGCAAAACTCTGTAAAATTGGCAATTTTGGTCACTGTGAGGGTTTAAAAAGTGGTTATTCAACATGAGGCACGATCCAATTGACATTTTGAATAATTTTTGGTACAGTCCAAAAAATCAATTTTCGGATAAAAAACGATGACTCCTGACATGTCGAACGATCCCAAAATGGTCAATATGGATGAAATTTTAACATTTAATCTTTTGACTGTAAATGACTGTTGTATGTGAATTATGACTTTGTCAACTAAAATAAGTGTGTTTAAAGTCATTTCTGTGCCTCAAAGGGGTCAAAATTGAAGCTTTTGAGTAATCAAAACTCTGTAAAAATGGCAATTTTGGTCACTGTGAGGGTTTAAAAAGTGGTTATTCAACATGAGGCACGATCCAATTGACATTTTGAATCATTTCTGGTACAGTCCAAAAAATCAATTTTCGGATGAAAAACGATGACTCCGGACATGCCGAACGATCCCAAAATGGTCAATATGGATGAAATTTTAACATTTAATCTTTTGACTGTAAATGACTGTTGGATGTGAATTATGACTTTGTCAACTACAATAAGTGTGTTTAAAGTCATTTCTGTGCCTCAAAGGGGTCAAAATTGAAGCTTTTGAGTAATCAAAACTCTGTAAAAATGGCAATTTTGGTCACTGTGAGGGTTTAAAAAGTGGTTATTCAACATGAGGCACGATCCAATTGACATTTTGAATCATTTTTGGTACAGTCCAAAAAATCAATTTTCGGATGAAAAACGATGACTCCTGACATGTCGAATGATCCCAAAATGGTCAATATGGACGAAATTTTAACTTTTATTCTTTTGACTGTAAATGACTGTTGGATGTGAATTATGACTTTGTCAACTAAAATAAGTGTGTTTAAAGTCATTTCCGTGCCTGAAATGGGTCAAAATTGAAGCTTTTGAGTAAGCAAAACTCTTTAAAATTGGCAATTTTGGTCACTGTGAGGGTTTAAAAAGTGGTTATTCAACATGAGGCACGATCCAATTGACATTTTGAATGATTTTTGGTACTGTCCAAAAACTCAATTTTCGGATGAAAAACGATGACTCCGGACATGTCGAACGATCCCAAAATGGTCAATATGGATGAAATTTTAACATTTAATCTTTTGACTGTAAATGACTGTTGGATGTGAATTATGACTTTGTCAACTAAAATAAGTGTGTTTAAAGTCATTTCTGTGCCTGAAACGGGTCAAAATTGAAGCTTTTGAGTAAGCAAAACTCTGTAAAAATGGCAATTTTGGTCACTCTGAGGGTTTAAAAAGTGGTCATTCAACATGAGGCACGATCCAATTGACATTTTGAATCATTTTTTGTACAGTCCAAAAAATCAATTTTCGGATGAAAAACGATGACTCCGGACATGTCGAACGATCCCAAAATGGTCAATATGGATGAAATTTTAACATTTAATCTTTTGACTGTAAATGACTGTTGGATGTGAATTATGACTTTGTCAACTAAAATAAGTGTGTTTAAAGTCATTTATGTGCCTCAAAGGGGTCAAAATTGAAGCTTTTGAGTAATCAAAACTCTGTAAAAATGGCAATTTTGGTCACTGTGAGGGTTTAAAAAGTGGTTATTCAACATGAGGCACGATCCAATTGACATTTTGAATCATTTTTGGTACAGTCCAAAAAATCAATTTTCGGATGAAAAACGATGACTCCTGACATGTCGAATGATCCCCAAAATGATCAATATGGACGAAATTTTAACATTTAATCTTTTGACTGTAAATGACTGTTGGATGTGAATTATGACTTTGTCAACTAAAATAAGTGTGTTTAAAGTCATTTCCGTGCCTGAAATGGGTCAAAATTGAAGCTTTTGAGTAAGCAAAACTCTTTAAAATTGGCAATTTTGGTCACTGTTAGGGTTTAAAAAGTGGTTATTTAACATGAGGCACGATCCAATTGACATTTTGAATGATTTTTGGTACTGTCCAAAAAATCAATTTTCGGATGAAAAACGATGACTCCGGACATGTCGAACGATCCCAAAATGGTCTATAATGATGAAATTTTAACATTTAATCTTTTGAATGTAAATGACTGTTGGATGTGAATTATGACTTTGTCAACTAAAATAAGTGTGTTTAAAGTCATTTCTGTGCCTCAAAGGGGTCAAAATTGAAGCTTTTGAGTAATCAAAACTCTGTAAAAATGGCAATTTTGGTCACTGTGAGGGTTTAAAAAGTGGTTATTCAACATGAGGCACGATCCAATTGACATTTTGAATCATTTTTGGTACAGTCCAAAAAAATCAATTTTCGGATGAAAAACGATGACTCCTGACATGTCGAATGATCCCAAAATGATCAATATGGACGAAATTTTTACATTTAATCTTTTGACTGTAAATGACTGTTGGATGTGAATTATGACTTTGTCAACTAAAATAAGTGTGTTTAAAGTCATTTCCGTGCCTGAAATGGGTCAAAATTGAAGCTTTTGAGTAAGCAAAACTCTTTAAAATTGGCAATTTTGGTCACTGTGAGGGTTTAAAAAGTGGGTATTTAACATGAGGCACGATCCAATTGACATTTTGAATGATTTTTGGTACTGTCCAAAAAATCAATTTTCGGATGAAAAACCATGACTCCGGACATGTCGAACGATCCCAAAATGGTCAATATGGATGAAATTTTAACATTTAATCTTTTGACTGTAAATGACTGTTGGATGTGAATTATGACTTTGTCAACTAAAATAAGTGTGTTTAAAGTCATTTCTGTGCCTCAAAGGGGTCAAAATTGAAGCTTTTCAGTAATCAAAACTCTGTAAAAATGGCAATTTTGGTCACTGTGAGGGTTTGAAAAGTGGTTATTCAACATGAGGCACGATCCAATTGCCATTTTTAATCATTTTTGGTACAGTCCAAAAAATCAATTTTCGGATGAAAAACGATGACTCCGGACATGTCGAACGATCCCAAAATGGTCAATATGGATGAAATTTTAACATCTAATCTTTTGACTGTAAATGACTGTTGGATGTGAATTATGACTTTGTCAACTAAAATAAGTGTGTTTAAAGTCATTTCCGTGCCTGAAATGGGTCAAAATTGAAGCTTTTGAGTAAGCAAAACGCTGTAAAAATGGCAATTTTGGTCACTCTGAGGGTTTAAAAAGTGGTCATTCAACATGAGGCACGATCCAATTGACATTTTGAATGATTTTTGGTACAGTCCAAAAAATCAATTTTCGGATGAAAAACGATGACTCCGGACATGTCGAACGATCCCAAAATGGTCAATATGGATGAAATTTTAACATTTAATCTTTTGACTGTAAATGACTGTTGGATGTGAATTATGACTTTGTCAACTAAAATAAGTGTGTTTAAAGTCATTTCTGTGCCTCAAAGGGGTCAAAATTGAAGCTTTTGAGTAATCAAAACTCTGTAAAAATGGCAATTTTGGTCACTGTGAGGGTTTAAAAAGTGGTTATTCAACATGAGGCACGATCCAATTGACATTTTGAATCATTTCTGGTACAGTCCAAAAAATCAATTTTCGGATGAAAAACGATGACTCCGGACATGCCGAACGATCCCAAAATGGTCCATATGGATGAAATTTTAACATTTAATCTTTTGACTATAAATGACTGTTGGATGTGAATTATGACTTTGTCAACTAAAATAAGTGTGTTTAAAGTCATTTCTGTGTCTCAAAGGGGTCAAAATTGAAGCTTTTGAGTAATCAAAACTCTGTAAAAATGGCAATTTTGGTCACTCTGAGGGTTTAAAAAGTGGTTATTCAACATGAGGCACGATCCAATTGCCATTTTGAATCATTTTTGGTACAGTCCAAAAAATCAATTTTCGGATGAAAAACGATGACTCCGGACATGTCGAACGATCCCAAAATGGTCAATATGGATGAAATTTTAACATTTAATCTTTTGACTTTAAATGACTGTTGGATGTGAATTATGACTTTGTCAACTAAAATAAGTGTGTTTAAAGTCATTTCTGTGCCTCAAAGGGGTCAAAATTGAAGCTTTTGAGTAATCAAAACTCTGTAAAAATGGCAATTTTGGTCACTGTGAGGGTTTAAAAAGTGGTTATTCAACATGAGGCACGATCCAATTGACATTTTGAATCATTTTTGGTACAATCCAAAAAATCAATTTTCGGATGAAAAACGATGACTCCGGACCTGTCGAACGTTCCCAAAATGGTCTATAATGATGAAATTTTAACATTTAATCTTTTGACTGTAAATGACTGTTGGATGTGAATTATGACTTTGTCAACTAAAATAAGTGTGTTTAAAGTCATTTCTGTGCCTCAAAGGGGTCAAAATTGAAGCTTTTGAGTAATCAAAACTCTGTAAAAATGGCAATTTTGGTCACTGTGAGGGTTTAAAAAGTGGTTATTCAACATGAGGCACGATCCAATTGACATTTTGAATCATTTTTGGTACAGTCCAAAAAATCAATTTTCGGATGAAAAACGATGACTCCGGACATGCCAAACATTCCCAAAATGGTCAATATGGATGAAATTTTAACATTTAATCTTTTGACTGTAAATGACTGTTGGATGTGAATTATGACTTTGTCAACTAAAATAAGTGTGTTTAAAGTCATTTCTGTGCCTGAAATGGGTCAAAATTGAAGCTTTTGAGTAAGCAAAACTCTGTAAAATTGGCAATTTTGGTCACTGTGAGGGTTTAAAAAGTGGTTATTCAACATGAGGCACGATCCAATTGACATTTTGAATAATTTTTGGTACAGTCCAAAAAATCAATTTTCGGATGAAAAACGATGACTCCTGACATGTCGAACGATCCCAAAATGGTCAATATGGATGAAATTTTAACATTTAATCTTTTGACTGTAAATGACTGTTGTATGTGAATTATGACTTTGTCAACTAAAATAAGTGTGTTTAAAGTCATTTCTGTGCCTCAAAGGGGTCAAAATTGAAGCTTTTGAGTAATCAAAACTCTGTAAAAATGGCAATTTTGGTCACTGTGAGGGTTTAAAAAGTGGTTATTCAACATGAGGCACGATCCAATTGACATTTTGAATCATTTTTGGTACAGTCCAAAAAATCAATTTTCCGATGAAAAACGATGACTCCTGACATGTCGAATGATCCCAAAATGTCAATATGGATGAAATTTTAACATTTAATCTATTGACTGTAAATGACTGTTGGATGTGAATTATGACTTTGTCAACTAAAATAAGTGTGTTTAAAGTCATTTCTGTGCCTGAAATGGGTCAAAATTGAAGCTTTTGAGTAAGCAAAACTCTGTAAAATTGGCAATTTTGGTCACTGTGAAGGTTTAAAAAGTGGTTATTCAACATGAGGCACGATCCAATTGACATTTTGAATAATTTTTGGTACAGTCCAAAAAATCAATTTTCGGATAAAAAACGATGACTCCTGACATGTCGAATGATCCCAAAATGGTCAATATGGACGAAATTTTAACATTTATTCTTTTGACTGTAAATGACTGTTGGATGTGAATTATGACTTTGTCAACTAAAATAAGTGTGTTTAAAGTCATTTCCGTGCCTGAAATGGGTCAAAATTGAAGCTTTTGAGTAAGCAAAACTCTTTAAAATTGGCAATTTTGGTCACTGTGAGGGTTTAAAAAGTGGTTATTCAACATGAGGCACGATCCAATTGACATTTTGAATGATTTTTGGTACTGTCCAAAAACTCAATTTTCGGATGAAAAACGATGACTCCGGACATGTCGAACGATCCCAAAATGGTCAATATGGATGAAATTTTAACATTTAATCTTTTGACTGTAAATGACTGTTGGATGTGAATTATGACTTTGTCAACTAAAATAAGTGTGTTTAAAGTCATTTCTGTGCCTGAAACGGGTCAAAATTGAAGCTTTTGAGTAAGCAAAACTCTGTAAAAATGGCAATTTTGGTCACTCTGAGGGTTTAAAAAGTGGTCATTCAACATGAGGCACGATCCAATTGACATTTTGAATCATTTTTGGTACAGTCCAAAAAATCAATTTTCGGATGAAAAACGATGACTCCGGACATGTCGAACGATCCCAAAATGGTCAATATGGATGAAATTTTAACATTTAATCTTTTGACTGTAAATGACTGTTGGATGTGAATTATGACTTTGTCAACTAAAATAAGTGTGTTTAAAGTCATTTATGTGCCTCAAAGGGGTCAAAATTGAAGCTTTTGAGTAATCAAAACTCTGTAAAAATGGCAATTTTGGTCACTGTGAGGGTTTAAAAAGTGGTTATTCAACATGAGGCACGATCCAATTGACATTTTGAATCATTTTTGGTACAGTCCAAAAAATCAATTTTCGGATGAAAAACGATAACTCCTGACATGTCGAATGATCCCAAAATGATCAATATGGACGAAATTTTAACATTTAATCTTTTGACTGTAAATGACTGTTGGATGTGAATTATGACTTTGTCAACTAAAATAAGTGTGTTTAAAGTCACTTCCGTGCCTGAAATGGGTCAAAATTGAAGCTTTTGAGTAAGCAAAACTCTTTAAAATTGGCAATTTTGGTCACTGTGAGGGTTTAAAAAGTGGTTATTTAACATGAGGCACGATCCAATTGACATTTTGAATGATTTTTGGTACTGTCCAAAAAATCAATTTTCGGATGAAAAACGATGACTCCGGACATGTCGAACGATCCCAAAATGGTCTATAATGATGAAATTTTAACATTTAATCTTTTGAATGTAAATGACTGTTGGATGTGAATTATGACTTTGTCAACTAAAATAAGTGTGTTTAAAGTCATTTCTGTGCCTCAAAGGGGTCAAAATTTAAGCTTTTGAGTAATCAAAACTCTGTAAAAATGGCAATTTTGGTCACTGTGAGGGTTTAAAAAGTGGTTATTCAACATGAGGCACGATCCAATTGACATTTTGAATCATTTTTGGTACAGTCCAAAAAATCAATTTTCGGATGAAAAACGATGACTCCTGACATGTCGAATGATCCCAAAATGATCAATATGGACGAAATTTTAACATTTAATCTTTTGACTGTAAATGACTGTTGGATGTGAATTATGACTTTGTCAACTAAAATAAGTGTGTTTAAAGTCATTTCCGTGCCTGAAATGGGTCAAAATTGAAGCTTTTGAGTAAGCAAAACTCTTTAAAATTGGCAATTTTGGTCACTGTGAGGGTTTAAAAAGTGGTTATTTAACATGAGGCACGATCCAATTGACATTTTGAATGATTTTTGGTACTGTCCAAAAAATCAATTTTCGGATGAAAAACCATGACTCCGGACATGTCGAACGATCCCAAAATGGTCTATAATGATGAAATTTTAACATTTAATCTTTTGAATGTAAATGACTGTTGGATGTGAATTATGACTTTGTCAACTAAAATAAGTGTGTTTAAAGTCATTTCTGTGCCTCAAAGGGGTCAAAATTGAAGCTTTTCAGTAATCAAAACTCTGTAAAAATGGCAATTTTGGTCACTGTGAGGGTTTAAAAAGCGGTTATTCAACATGAGGCACGATCCAATTGACATTTTGAATCATTTTTGGTACAGTCCAAAAAATCAATTTTCGGATGAAAAACGATGACTCCGGACATGCCAAACGATCCCAAAATGGTCAATATGGATGAAATTTTAACATTTAATCTTTTGACTGTAAATGACTGTTGGATGTGAATTATGACTTTGTCAACTAAAATAAGTGTGTTTAAAGTCATTTCTGTGCCTCAAAGGGGTCAAAATTGAAGCTTTTGAGTAATCAAAACTCTGTAAAAATGGCAATTTTGGTCACTGTGAGGGTTTAAAAAGTGGTTATTCAACATGAGGCACGATCCAATTGCCATTTTTAATCATTTTTGGTACAATCCAAAAAATCAATTTTCGGATAAAAAACGATGACTCCGGACATGTCGAACGATCCCAAAATGGTCAATATGGATGACATTTTAACATTTAATCTTTTGACTGTAAATGACTGTTGGATGTGAATTATGACTTTGTCAACTAAAATAAGTGTGTTTAAAGTCATTTCCGTGCCTGAAATGGGTCAAAATTGAAGCTTTTGAGTAAGCAAAACGCTGTAAAAATGGCAATTTTGGTCACTCTGAGGGTTTAAAAAGTGGTCATTCAACATGAGGCACGATCCAATTGACATTTTGAATGATTTTTGGTACAGTCCAAAAAATCAATTTTCGAATGAAAAACGATGACTCCGGACATGTCGAACGATCCCAAAATGGTCAATATGGATGAAATTTTAACATTTAATCTTTTGACTGTAAATGACTGTTGGATGTGAATTATGACTTTGTCAACTAAAATAAGTGTATTTAAAGTCATTTCCGTGCCTGAAATGGGTCAAAATTGAAGCTTTTGAGTAAGCAAAACGCTGTAAAAATGGCAATTTTGGTCACTCTGAGGGTTTAAAAAGTGGTCATTCAACATGAGGCACGATCTAATTGCCATTTTGAATCATTTTTGGTACAGTCCAAAAAATCAATTTTCGCATGAAAAACGATGACTCCGGACATGTCGAACGATCCCAAAATGGTCAATATGGATGAAATTTTAACATTTAATCTTTTGACTGTAAATGACTGTTGGATGTGAATTATGACTTTGTCATCTAAAATAAGTGTGTTTAAAGTCATTTCTGTGCCTCAAAGGGGTCAAAATTGAAGCTTTTGAGTAATCAAAACTCTGTAAAAATGGCAATATTGGTCACTGTGAGGGTTTAAAAAGTGGTTATTCAACATGAGGCACGATCCAATTGACATTTTGAATCATTTTTGGTACAGTCCAAAAAATCAATTTTCGGATGAAAAACGATGACTCCTGACATGTCGAATGATCCCAAAATGTCAATATGGATGAAATTTTAACATTTAATCTTTTGACTGTAAATGACTGTTGGATGTGAATTATGACTTTGTCAACTAAAATAAGTGTGTTTAAAGTCATTTCTGTGCCTGAAATGGGTCAAAATTGAAGCTTTTGAGTAAGCAAAACTCTGTAAAATTGGCAATTTTGGTCACTGTGAGGGTTTAAAAAGTGGTTATTCAACATGAGGCACGATCCAATTGACAATTTGAATAATTTTTGGTACAGTCCAAAAAATCAATTTTCGGATGAAAAACGATGACTCCTGACATGTCGAACGATCCCAAAATGGTCAATATGGATGAAATTTTAACATTTAATCTTTTGACTGTAAATGACTGTTGTATGTGAATTATGACTTTGTCAACTAAAATAAGTGTGTTTAAAGTCATTTCTGTGCCTCAAAGGGGTCAAAATTGAAGCTTTTGAGTAATCAAAGCTCTGTAAAAATGGCAATTTTGGTCAATGTGAGGGTTTAAAAAGTGGTTATTCAACATGAGGCACGATCCAATTGACATTTTGAATCATTTTTGGTACAGTCCAAAAAATCAATTTTCGGATGAAAAACGATGACTCCGGACATGTGGAACGATCCCCAAATGGTCAACATGGATGAAATTTTAACATTTAATCTTTTGACTGTAAATGACTGTTGGATGTGAATTATGACTTTGTCATCTAAAATAAGTGTGTTTAAAGTCATTTCTGTGCCTCAAAGGGGTCAAAATTGAAGCTTTTGAGTAATCAAAGCTCTGTAAAAATGGCAATTTTGGTCACTGTGAGGGTTTAAAAAGTGGTTATTCAACATGAGGCACGATCCAATTGACATTTTGAATCATTTTTGGTACAGTCCAAAAAATCAATTTTCGGATGAAAAACGATGACTCCTGACATGTCGAATGATCCCAAAATGTCAATATGGATGAAATTTTAACATTTAATCTTTTGACTGTAAATGACTGTTGGATGTGAATTATGACTTTGTCAATTAAAATAAGTGTGTTTAAAGTCATTTCTGTGCCTGAAATGGGTCAAAATTGAAGCTTTTGAGTAAGCAAAACTCTGTAAAATTGGCAATTTTGGTCACTGTGAGGGTTTAAAAAGTGGTTATTCAACATGAGGCACGATCCAATTGACATTTTGAATAATTTTTGGTACAGTCCAAAAAATCAATTTTCGGATAAAAAACGATGACTCCTGACATGTCGAACGATCCCAAAATGGTCAATATGGATGAAATTTTAACATTTAATCTTTTGACTGTAAATGACTGTTGTATGTGAATTATGACTTTGTCAACTAAAATAAGTGTGTTTAAAGTCATTTCTGTGCCTCAAAGGGGTCATAATTGAAGCTTTTGAGTAATCAAAACTCTGTAAAAATGGCAATTTTGGTCACTGTGAGGGTTTAAAAAGTGGTTATTCAACATGAGGCACGATCCAATTGACATTTTGAATCATTTCTGGTACAGTCCAAAAAATCAATTTTCGGATGAAAAACGATGACTCCGGACATGCCGAACGATCCCAAAATGGTCAATATGGATGAAATTTTAACATTTAATCTTTTGACTGTAAATGACTGTTGGATGTGAATTATGACTTTGTCAACTAAAATAAGTGTGTTTAAAGTCATTTCTGTGCCTGAAATGGGTCAAAATTGAAGCTTTTGAGTAAGCAAAACTCTGTAAAATTGGCAATTTTGGTCACTGTGAGGGTTTAAAAAGTGGTTATTCAACATGAGGCACGATCCAATTGACAATTTGAATAATTTTTGGTACAGTCCAAAAAATCAATTTTCGGATGAAAAACGATGACTCCTGACATGTCGAACGATCCCAAAATGGTCAATATGGATGAAATTTTAACATTTAATCTTTTGACTGTAAATGACTGTTGTATGTGAATTATGACTTTGTCAACTAAAATAAGTGTGTTTAAAGTCATTTCTGTGCCTCAAAGGGGTCAAAATTGAAGCTTTTGAGTAATCAAAGCTCTGTAAAAATGGCAATTTTGGTCAATGTGAGGGTTTAAAAAGTGGTTATTCAACATGAGGCACGATCCAATTGACATTTTGAATCATTTTTGGTACAGTCCAAAAAATCAATTTTCGGATGAAAAACGATGACTCCGGACATGTGGAACGATCCCCAAATGGTCAACATGGATGAAATTTTAACATTTAATCTTTTGACTGTAAATGACTGTTGGATGTGAATTATGACTTTGTCATCTAAAATAAGTGTGTTTAAAGTCATTTCTGTGCCTCAAAGGGGTCAAAATTGAAGCTTTTGAGTAATCAAAGCTCTGTAAAAATGGCAATTTTGGTCACTGTGAGGGTTTAAAAAGTGGTTATTCAACATGAGGCACGATCCAATTGACATTTTGAATCATTTTTGGTACAGTCCAAAAAATCAATTTTCGGATGAAAAACGATGACTCCTGACATGTCGAATGATCCCAAAATGTCAATATGGATGAAATTTTAACATTTAATCTTTTGACTGTAAATGACTGTTGGATGTGAATTATGACTTTGTCAATTAAAATAAGTGTGTTTAAAGTCATTTCTGTGCCTGAAATGGGTCAAAATTGAAGCTTTTGAGTAAGCAAAACTCTGTAAAATTGGCAATTTTGGTCACTGTGAGGGTTTAAAAAGTGGTTATTCAACATGAGGCACGATCCAATTGACATTTTGAATAATTTTTGGTACAGTCCAAAAAATCAATTTTCGGATAAAAAACGATGACTCCTGACATGTCGAACGATCCCAAAATGGTCAATATGGATGAAATTTTAACATTTAATCTTTTGACTGTAAATGACTGTTGTATGTGAATTATGACTTTGTCAACTAAAATAAGTGTGTTTAAAGTCATTTCTGTGCCTCAAAGGGGTCAAAATTGAAGCTTTTGAGTAATCAAAACTCTGTAAAAATGGCAATTTTGGTCACTGTGAGGGTTTAAAAAGTGGTTATTCAACATGAGGCACGATCCAATTGACATTTTGAATCATTTCTGGTACAGTCCAAAAAATCAATTTTCGGATGAAAAACGATGACTCCGGACATGCCGAACGATCCCAAAATGGTCAATATGGATGAAATTTTAACATTTAATCTTTTGACTGTAAATGACTGTTGGATGTGAATTATGACTTTGTCAACTACAATAAGTGTGTTTAAAGTCATTTCTGTGCCTCAAAGGGGTCAAAATTGAAGCTTTTGAGTAATCAAAACTCTGTAAAAATGGCAATTTTGGTCACTGTGAGGGTTTAAAAAGTGGTTATTCAACATGAGGCACGATCCAATTGACATTTTGAATCATTTTTGGTACAGTCCAAAAAATCAATTTTCGGATGAAAAACGATGACTCCTGACATGTCGAATGATCCCAAAATGGTCAATATGGACGAAATTTTAACATTTATTCTTTTGACTGTAAATGACTGTTGGATGTGAATTATGACTTTGTCAACTAAAATAAGTGTGTTTAAAGTCATTTCCGTGCCTGAAATGGGTCAAAATTGAAGCTTTTGAGTAAGCAAAACTCTTTAAAATTGGCAATTTTGGTCACTGTGAGGGTTTAAAAAGTGGTTATTCAACATGAGGCACGATCCAATTGACATTTTGAATGATTTTTGGTACTGTCCAAAAACTCAATTTTCGGATGAAAAACGATGACTCCGGACATGTCGAACGATCCCAAAATGGTCAATATGGATGAAATTTTAACATTTAATCTTTTGACTGTAAATGACTGTTGGATGTGAATTATGACTTTGTCAACTAAAATAAGTGTGTTTAAAGTCATTTCTGTGCCTGAAACGGGTCAAAATTGAAGCTTTTGAGTAAGCAAAACTCTGTAAAAATGGCAATTTTGGTCACTCTGAGGGTTTAAAAAGTGGTCATTCAACATGAGGCACAATCCAATTGACATTTTGAATCATTTTTGGTACAGTCCAAAAAATCAATTTTCGGATGAAAAACGATGACTCCGGACATGTCGAACGATCCCAAAATGGTCAATATGGATGAAATTTTAACATTTAATCTTTTGACTGTAAATGACTGTTGGATGTGAATTATGACTTTGTCAACTAAAATAAGTGTGTTTAAAGTCATTTATGTGCCTCAAAGGGGTCAAAATTGAAGCTTTTGAGTAATCAAAACTCTGTAAAAATGGCAATTTTGGTCACTGTGAGGGTTTAAAAAGTGGTTATTCAACATGAGGCACGATCCAATTGACATTTTGAATCATTTTTGGTACAGTCCAAAAAATCAATTTTCGGATGAAAAACGATGACTCCTGACATGTCGAATGATCCCCAAAATGATCAATATGGACGAAATTTTAACATTTAATCTTTTGACTGTAAATGACTGTTGGATGTGAATTATGACTTTGTCAACTAAAATAAGTGTGTTTAAAGTCATTTCCGTGCCTGAAATGGGTCAAAATTGAAGCTTTTGAGTAAGCAAAACTCTTTAAAATTGGCAATTTTGGTCACTGTGAGGGTTTAAAAAGTGGTTATTTAACATGAGGCACGATCCAATTGACATTTTGAATGATTTTTGGTACTGTCCAAAAAATCAATTTTCGGATGAAAAACAATGACTCCGGACATGTCGAACGATCCCAAAATGGTCTATAATGATGAAATTTTAACATTTAATCTTTTGAATGTAAATGACTGTTGGATGTGAATTATGACTTTGTCAACTAAAATAAGTGTGTTTAAAGTCATTTCTGTGCCTCAAAGGGGTCAAAATTGAAGCTTTTGAGTAATCAAAACTCTGTAAAAATGGCAATTTTGGTCACTGTGAGGGTTTAAAAAGTGGTTATTCAACATGAGGCACGATCCAATTGACATTTTGAATCATTTTTGGTACAGTCCAAAAAATCAATTTTCGGATGAAAAATGATGACTCCTGACATGTCGAATGATCCCAAAATGATCAATATGGACGAAATTTTAACATTTAATCTTTTGACTGTAAATGACTGTTGGATGTGAATTATGACTTTGTCAACTAAAATAAGTGTGTTTAAAGTCATTTCCGTGCCTGAAATGGGTCAAAATTGAAGCTTTTGAGTAAGCAAAACTCTTTAAAATTGGCAATTTTGGTCACTGTGAGGGTTTAAAAAGTGGGTATTTAACATGAGGCACGATCCAATTGACATTTTGAATGATTTTTGGTACTGTCCAAAAAATCAATTTTCGGATGAAAAACCCTGACTCCGGACATGTCGAACGATCCCAAAATGGTCTATGATGATGAAATTTTAACATTTAATCTTTTGAATGTAAATGACTGTTGGATGTGAATTATGACTTTGTCAACTAAAATAAGTGTGTTTAAAGTCATTTCTGTGCCTCAAAGGGGTCAAAATTGAAGCTTTTCAGTAATCAAAACTCTGTAAAAATGGCAATTTTGGTCACTGTGAGGGTTTGAAAAGTGGTTATTCAACATGAGGCACGATCCAATTGCCATTTTTAATCATTTTTGGTACAGTCCAAAAAATCAATTTTCGGATGAAAAACGATGACTCCGGACATGTCGAACGATCCCAAAATGGTCAATATGGATGAAATTTTAACATTTAATCTTTTGACTGTAAATGACTGTTGGATGTGAATTATGACTTTGTCAACTAAAATAAGTGTGTTTAAAGTCATTTCCGTGCCTGAAATGGGTCAAAATTGAAGCTTTTGAGTAAGCAAAACGCTGTAAAAATGGCAATTTTGGTCACTCTGAGGGTTTAAAAAGTGGTCATTCAACATGAGGCACGATCCAATTGACATTTTGAATGATTTTTGGTACAGTCCAAAAAATCAATTTTCGGATGAAAAACGATGACTCCGGACATGTCGAACGATCCCAAAATGGTCAATATGGATGAAATTTTAACATTTAATCTTTTGACTGTAAATGACTGTTGGATGTGAATTATGACTTTGTCAACTAAAATAAGTGTGTTTAAAGTCATTTCTGTGCCTCAAAGGGGTCAAAATTGAAGCTTTTGAGTAATCAAAACTCTGTAAAAATGGCAATTTTGGTCACTGTGAGGGTTTAAAAAGTGGTTATTCAACATGAGGCACGATCCAATTGACATTTTGAATCATTTCTGGTACAGTCCAAAAAATCAATTTTCGGATGAAAAACGATGACTCCGGACATGCCGAACGATCCCAAAATGGTCCATATGGATGAAATTTTAAATTTAATCTTTTGACTATAAATGACTGTTGGATGTGAATTATGACTTTGTCAACTAAAATAAGTGTGTTTAAAGTCATTTCTGTGTCTCAAAGGGGTCAAAATTGAAGCTTTTGAGTAATCAAAACTCTGTAAAAATGGCAATTTTGGTCACTCTGAGGGTTTAAAAAGTGGTTATTCAACATGAGGCACGATCCAATTGCCATTTTGAATCATTTTTGGTACAGTCCAAAAAATCAATTTTCGGATGAAAAACGATGACTCCGGACATGTCGAACGATCCCAAAATGGTCAATATGGATGAAATTTTAACATTTAATCTTTTGACTTTAAATGACTGTTGGATGTGAATTATGACTTTGTCAACTAAAATAAGTGTGTTTAAAGTCATTTCTGTGCCTCAGAGGGGTCAAAATTGAAGCTTTTGAGTAATCAAAACTCTGTAAAAATGGCAATTTTGGTCACTGTGAGGGTTTAAAAAGTGGTTATTCAACATGAGGCACGATCCAATTGACATTTTGAATCATTTTTGGTACAATCCATAAAATCAATTTTCGGATGAAAAACGATGACTCCGGACCTGTCGAACGTTCCCAAAATGGTCTATAATGATGAAATTTTAACATTTAATCTTTTGACTGTAAATGACTGTTGGATGTGAATTATGACTTTGTCAACTAAAATAAGTGTGTTTAAAGTCATTTCTGTGCCTCAAAGGGGTCAAAATTGAAGCTTTTGAGTAATCAAAACTCTGTAAAAATGGCAATTTTGGTCACTGTGAGGGTTTAAAAAGTGGTTATTCAACATGAGGCACGATCCAATTGACATTTTGAATCATTTTTGGTACAGTCCAAAAAATCAATTTTCGGATGAAAAACGATGACTCCGGACATGCCAAACATTCCCAAAATGGTCAATATGGATGAAATTTTAACATTTAATCTTTTGACTGTAAATGACTGTTGGATGTGAATTATGACTTTGTCAACTAAAATAAGTGTGTTTAAAGTCATTTCTGTGCCTGAAATGGGTCAAAATTGAAGCTTTTGAGTAAGCAAAACTCTGTAAAATTGGCAATGTTGGTCACTGTGAGGGTTTAAAAAGTGGTTATTCAACATGAGGCACGATCCAATTGACATTTTGAATAATTTTTGGTACAGTCCAAAAAATCAATTTTCGGATGAAAAACGATGACTCCTGACATGTCGAACGATCCCAAAATGGTCAATATGGATGAAATTTTAACATTTAATCTTTTGACTGTAAATGACTGTTGTATGTGAATTATGACTTTGTCAACTAAAATAAGTGTGTTTAAAGTCATTTCTGTGCCTCAAAGGGGTCAAAATTGAAGCTTTTGAGTAATCAAAACTCTGTAAAAATGGCAATTTTGGTCACTGTGAGGGTTTAAAAAGTGGTTATTCAACATGAGGCACGATCCAATTGCCATTTTGAATCATTTTTGGTACAGTCCAAAAAATCAATTTTCGGATGAAAAACGATGACTCCGGACATGTCGAACGATCCCAAAATGGTCAACATGGATGAAATTTTAACATTTAATCTTTTGACTGTAAATGACTGTTGGATGTGAATTATGACTTTGTCATCTAAAATAAGTGTGTTTAAAGTCATTTCTGTGCCTCAAAGGGGTCAAAATTGAAGCTTTTGAGTAATCAAAGCTCTGTAAAAATGGCAATTTTGGTCACTGTGAGGGTTTAAAAAGTGGTTATTCAACATGAGGCACGATCCAATTGACATTTTGAATCATTTTTGGTACAGTCCAAAAAATCAATTTTCCGATGAAAAACGATGACTCCTGACATGTCGAATGATCCCAAAATGTCAATATGGATGAAATTTTAACATTTAATCTTTTGACTGTAAATGACTGTTGGATGTGAATTATGACTTTGTCAACTAAAATAAGTGTGTTTAAAGTCATTTCTGTGCCTCAAAGGGGTCAAAATTGAAGCTTTTGAGTAATCAAAACTCTGTAAAAATGGCAATTTTGGTCACTGTGAGGGTTTAAAAAGTGGTTATTCAACATGAGGCACGATCCAATTGACATTTTGAATCATTTCTGGTACAGTCCAAAAAATCAATTTTCGGATGAAAAACGATGACTCCGGACATGCCGAACGATCCCAAAATGGTCAATATGGATGAAATTTTAACATTTAATCTTTTGACTGTAAATGACTGTTGGATGTGAATTATGACTTTGTCAACTACAATAAGTGTGTTTAAAGTCATTTCTGTGCCTCAAAGGGGTCAAAATTGAAGCTTTTGAGTAATCAAAACTCTGTAAAAATGGCAATTTTGGTCACTGTGAGGGTTTAAAAAGTGGTTATTCAACATGAGGCACGATCCAATTGACATTTTGAATCATTTTTGGTACAGTCCAAAAAATCAATTTTCGGATGAAAAACGATGACTCCTGACATGTCGAATGATCCCAAAATGGTCAATATGGACGAAATTTTAACATTTATTCTTTTGACTGTAAATGACTGTTGGATGTGAATTATGACTTTGTCAACTAAAATAAGTGTGTTTAAAGTCATTTCCGTGCCTGAAATGGGTCAAAATTGAAGCTTTTGAGTAAGCAAAACTCTTTAAAATTGGCAATTTTGGTCACTGTGAGGGTTTAAAAAGTGGTTATTCAACATGAGGCACGATCCAATTGACATTTTGAATGATTTTTGGTACTGTCCAAAAACTCAATTTTCGGATGAAAAACGATGACTCCGGACATGTCGAACGATCCCAAAATGGTCAATATGGATGAAATTTTAACATTTAATCTTTTGACTGTAAATGACTGTTGGATGTGAATTATGACTTTGTCAACTAAAATAAGTGTGTTTAAAGTCATTTCTGTGCCTGAAACGGGTCAAAATTGAAGCTTTTGAGTAAGCAAAACTCTGTAAAAATGGCAATTTTGGTCACTCTGAGGGTTTAAAAAGTGGTCATTCAACATGAGGCACGATCCAATTGACATTTTGAATCATTTTTGGTACAGTCCAAAAAATCAATTTTCGGATGAAAAACGATGACTCCGGACATGTCGAACGATCCCAAAATGGTCAATATGGATGAAATTTTAACATTTAATCTTTTGACTGTAAATGACTGTTGGATGTGAATTATGACTTTGTCAACTAAAATAAGTGTGTTTAAAGTCATTTATGTGCCTCAAAGGGGTCAAAATTGAAGCTTTTGAGTAATCAAAACTCTGTAAAAATGGCAATTTTGGTCACTGTGAGGGTTTAAAAAGTGGTTATTCAACATGAGGCACGATCCAATTGACATTTTGAATCATTTTTGGTACAGTCCAAAAAATCAATTTTCGGATGAAAAACGATGACTCCTGACATGTCGAATGATCCCCAAAATGATCAATATGGACGAAATTTTAACATTTAATCTTTTGACTGTAAATGACTGTTGGATGTGAATTATGACTTTGTCAACTAAAATAAGTGTGTTTAAAGTCATTTCCGTGCCTGAAATGGGTCAAAATTGAAGCTTTTGAGTAAGCAAAACTCTTTAAAATTGGCAATTTTGGTCACTGTGAGGGTTTAAAAAGTGGTTATTTAACATGAGGCACGATCCAATTGACATTTTGAATGATTTTTGGTACTGTCCAAAAAATCAATTTTCGGATGAAAAACAATGACTCCGGACATGTCGAACGATCCCAAAATGGTCTATAATGATGAAATTTTAACATTTAATCTTTTGAATGTAAATGACTGTTGGATGTGAATTATGACTTTGTCAACTAAAATAAGTGTGTTTAAAGTCATTTCTGTGCCTCAAAGGGGTCAAAATTGAAGCTTTTGAGTAATCAAAACTCTGTAAAAATGGCAATTTTGGTCACTGTGAGGGTTTAAAAAGTGGTTATTCAACATGAGGCACGATCCAATTGACATTTTGAATCATTTTTGGTACAGTCCAAAAAATCAATTTTCGGATGAAAAATGATGACTCCTGACATGTCGAATGATCCCAAAATGATCAATATGGACGAAATTTTAACATTTAATCTTTTGACTGTAAATGACTGTTGGATGTGAATTATGACTTTGTCAACTAAAATAAGTGTGTTTAAAGTCATTTCCGTGCCTGAAATGGGTCAAAATTGAAGCTTTTGAGTAAGCAAAACTCTTTAAAATTGGCAATTTTGGTCACTGTGAGGGTTTAAAAAGTGGGTATTTAACATGAGGCACGATCCAATTGACATTTTGAATGATTTTTGGTACTGTCCAAAAAATCAATTTTCGGATGAAAAACCCTGACTCCGGACATGTCGAACGATCCCAAAATGGTCTATGATGATGAAATTTTAACATTTAATCTTTTGAATGTAAATGACTGTTGGATGTGAATTATGACTTTGTCAACTAAAATAAGTGTGTTTAAAGTCATTTCTGTGCCTCAAAGGGGTCAAAATTGAAGCTTTTCAGTAATCAAAACTCTGTAAAAATGGCAATTTTGGTCACTGTGAGGGTTTGAAAAGTGGTTATTCAACATGAGGCACGATCCAATTGCCATTTTTAATCATTTTTGGTACAGTCCAAAAAATCAATTTTCGGATGAAAAACGATGACTCCGGACATGTCGAACGATCCCAAAATGGTCAATATGGATGAAATTTTAACATTTAATCTTTTGACTGTAAATGACTGTTGGATGTGAATTATGACTTTGTCAACTAAAATAAGTGTGTTTAAAGTCATTTCCGTGCCTGAAATGGGTCAAAATTGAAGCTTTTGAGTAAGCAAAACGCTGTAAAAATGGCAATTTTGGTCACTCTGAGGGTTTAAAAAGTGGTCATTCAACATGAGGCACGATCCAATTGACATTTTGAATGATTTTTGGTACAGTCCAAAAAATCAATTTTCGGATGAAAAACGATGACTCCGGACATGTCGAACGATCCCAAAATGGTCAATATGGATGAAATTTTAACATTTAATCTTTTGACTGTAAATGACTGTTGGATGTGAATTATGACTTTGTCAACTAAAATAAGTGTGTTTAAAGTCATTTCTGTGCCTCAAAGGGGTCAAAATTGAAGCTTTTGAGTAATCAAAACTCTGTAAAAATGGCAATTTTGGTCACTGTGAGGGTTTAAAAAGTGGTTATTCAACATGAGGCACGATCCAATTGACATTTTGAATCATTTCTGGTACAGTCCAAAAAATCAATTTTCGGATGAAAAACGATGACTCCGGACATGCCGAACGATCCCAAAATGGTCCATATGGATGAAATTTTAAATTTAATCTTTTGACTATAAATGACTGTTGGATGTGAATTATGACTTTGTCAACTAAAATAAGTGTGTTTAAAGTCATTTCTGTGTCTCAAAGGGGTCAAAATTGAAGCTTTTGAGTAATCAAAACTCTGTAAAAATGGCAATTTTGGTCACTCTGAGGGTTTAAAAAGTGGTTATTCAACATGAGGCACGATCCAATTGCCATTTTGAATCATTTTTGGTACAGTCCAAAAAATCAATTTTCGGATGAAAAACGATGACTCCGGACATGTCGAACGATCCCAAAATGGTCAATATGGATGAAATTTTAACATTTAATCTTTTGACTTTAAATGACTGTTGGATGTGAATTATGACTTTGTCAACTAAAATAAGTGTGTTTAAAGTCATTTCTGTGCCTCAAAGGGGTCAAAATTGAAGCTTTTGAGTAATCAAAACTCTGTAAAAATGGCAATTTTGGTCACTGTGAGGGTTTAAAAAGTGGTTATTCAACATGAGGCACGATCCAATTGACATTTTGAATCATTTTTGGTACAATCCATAAAATCAATTTTCGGATGAAAAACGATGACTCCGGACCTGTCGAACGTTCCCAAAATGGTCTATAATGATGAAATTTTAACATTTAATCTTTTGACTGTAAATGACTGTTGGATGTGAATTATGACTTTGTCAACTAAAATAAGTGTGTTTAAAGTCATTTCTGTGCCTCAAAGGGGTCAAAATTGAAGCTTTTGAGTAATCAAAACTCTGTAAAAATGGCAATTTTGGTCACTGTGAGGGTTTAAAAAGTGGTTATTCAACATGAGGCACGATCCAATTGACATTTTGAATCATTTTTGGTACAGTCCAAAAAATCAATTTTCGGATGAAAAACGATGACTCCGGACATGCCAAACATTCCCAAAATGGTCAATATGGATGAAATTTTAACATTTAATCTTTTGACTGTAAATGACTGTTGGATGTGAATTATGACTTTGTCAACTAAAATAAGTGTGTTTAAAGTCATTTCTGTGCCTGAAATGGGTCAAAATTGAAGCTTTTGAGTAAGCAAAACTCTGTAAAATTGGCAATGTTGGTCACTGTGAGGGTTTAAAAAGTGGTTATTCAACATGAGGCACGATCCAATTGACATTTTGAATAATTTTTGGTACAGTCCAAAAAATCAATTTTCGGATGAAAAACGATGACTCCTGACATGTCGAACGATCCCAAAATGGTCAATATGGATGAAATTTTAACATTTAATCTTTTGACTGTAAATGACTGTTGTATGTGAATTATGACTTTGTCAACTAAAATAAGTGTGTTTAAAGTCATTTCTGTGCCTCAAAGGGGTCAAAATTGAAGCTTTTGAGTAATCAAAACTCTGTAAAAATGGCAATTTTGGTCACTGTGAGGGTTTAAAAAGTGGTTATTCAACATGAGGCACGATCCAATTGCCATTTTGAATCATTTTTGGTACAGTCCAAAAAATCAATTTTCGGATGAAAAACGATGACTCCGGACATGTCGAACGATCCCAAAATGGTCAACATGGATGAAATTTTAACATTTAATCTTTTGACTGTAAATGACTGTTGGATGTGAATTATGACTTTGTCATCTAAAATAAGTGTGTTTAAAGTCATTTCTGTGCCTCAAAGGGGTCAAAATTGAAGCTTTTGAGTAATCAAAGCTCTGTAAAAATGGCAATTTTGGTCACTGTGAGGGTTTAAAAAGTGGTTATTCAACATGAGGCACGATCCAATTGACATTTTGAATCATTTTTGGTACAGTCCAAAAAATCAATTTTCCGATGAAAAACGATGACTCCTGACATGTCGAATGATCCCAAAATGTCAATATGGATGAAATTTTAACATTTAATCTTTTGACTGTAAATGACTGTTGGATGTGAATTATGACTTTGTCAACTAAAATAAGTGTGTTTAAAGTCATTTCTGTGCCTGAAATGGGTCAAAATTGAAGCTTTTGAGTAAGCAAAACTCTGTAAAATTGGCAATTTTGGTCACTGTGAGGGTTTAAAAAGTGGTTATTCAACATGAGGCACGATCCAATTGACATTTTGAATAATTTTTGGTACAGTCCAAAAAATCAATTTTCGGATAAAAAACGATGACTCCTGACATGTCGAACGATCCCAAAATGGTCAATATGGATGAAATTTTAACATTTAATCTTTTGACTGTAAATGACTGTTGTATGTGAATTATGACTTTGTCAACTAAAATAAGTGTGTTTAAAGTCATTTCTGTGCCTCAAAGGGGTCAAAATTGAAGCTTTTGAGTAATCAAAACTCTGTAAAAATGGCAATTTTGGTCACTGTGAGGGTTTAAAAAGTGGTTATTCAACATGAGGCACGATCCAATTGACATTTTGAATCATTTCTGGTACAGTCCAAAAAATCAATTTTCGGATGAAAAACGATGACTCCGGACATGCCGAACGATCCCAAAATGGTCAATATGGATGAAATTTTAACATTTAATCTTTTGACTGTAAATGACTGTTGGATGTGAATTATGACTTTGTCAACTACAATAAGTGTGTTTAAAGTCATTTCTGTGCCTCAAAGGGGTCAAAATTGAAGCTTTTGAGTAATCAAAACTCTGTAAAAATGGCAATTTTGGTCACTGTGAGGGTTTAAAAAGTGGTTATTCAACATGAGGCACGATCCAATTGACATTTTGAATCATTTTTGGTACAGTCCAAAAAATCAATTTTCGGATGAAAAACGATGACTCCTGACATGTCGAATGATCCCAAAATGGTCAATATGGACGAAATTTTAACATTTATTCTTTTGACTGTAAATGACTGTTGGATGTGAATTATGACTTTGTCAACTAAAATAAGTGTGTTTAAAGTCATTTCCGTGCCTGAAATGGGTCAAAATTGAAGCTTTTGAGTAAGCAAAACTCTTTAAAATTGGCAATTTTGGTCACTGTGAGGGTTTAAAAAGTGGTTATTCAACATGAGGCACGATCCAATTGACATTTTGAATGATTTTTGGTACTGTCCAAAAACTCAATTTTCGGATGAAAAACGATGACTCCGGACATGTCGAACGATCCCAAAATGGTCAATATGGATGAAATTTTAACATTTAATCTTTTGACTGTAAATGACTGTTGGATGTGAATTATGACTTTGTCAACTAAAATAAGTGTGTTTAAAGTCATTTCTGTGCCTGAAACGGGTCAAAATTGAAGCTTTTGAGTAAGCAAAACTCTGTAAAAATGGCAATTTTGGTCACTCTGAGGGTTTAAAAAGTGGTCATTCAACATGAGGCACGATCCAATTGACATTTTGAATCATTTTTGGTACAGTCCAAAAAATCAATTTTCGGATGAAAAACGATGACTCCGGACATGTCGAACGATCCCAAAATGGTCAATATGGATGAAATTTTAACATTTAATCTTTTGACTGTAAATGACTGTTGGATGTGAATTATGACTTTGTCAACTAAAATAAGTTTGTTTAAAGTCATTTATGTGCCTCAAAGGGGTCAAAATTGAAGCTTTTGAGTAATCAAAACTCTGTAAAAATGGCAATTTTGGTCACTGTGAGGGTTTAAAAAGTGGTTATTCAACATGAGGCACGATCCAATTGACATTTTGAATCATTTTTGGTACAGTCCAAAAAATCAATTTTCGGATGAAAAACGATGACTCCTGACATGTCGAATGATCCCCAAAATGATCAATATGGACGAAATTTTAACATTTAATCTTTTGACTGTAAATGACTGTTGGATGTGAATTATGACTTTGTCAACTAAAATAAGTGTGTTTAAAGTCATTTCCGTGCCTGAAATGGGTCAAAATTGAAGCTTTTGAGTAAGCAAAACTCTTTAAAATTGGCAATTTTGGTCACTGTGAGGGTTTAAAAAGTGGTTATTTAACATGAGGCACGATCCAATTGACATTTTGAATGATTTTTGGTACTGTCCAAAAAATCAATTTTCGGATGAAAAACGATGACTCCGGACATGTCGAACGATCCCAAAATGGTCTATAATGATGAAATTTTAACATTTAATCTTTTGAATGTAAATGACTGTTGGATGTGAATTATGACTTTGTCAACTAAAATAAGTGTGTTTAAAGTCATTTCTGTGCCTCAAAGGGGTCAAAATTGAAGCTTTTGAGTAATCAAAACTCTGTAAAAATGGCAATTTTGGTCACTGTGAGGGTTTAAAAAGTGGTTATTCAACATGAGGCACGATCCAATTGACATTTTGAATCATTTTTGGTACAGTCCAAAAAATCAATTTTCGGATGAAAAACGATGACTCCTGACGTGTCGAATGATCCCAAAATGATCAATATGGACGAAATTTTAACATTTAATCTTTTGACTGTAAATGACTGTTGGATGTGAATTATGACTTTGTCAACTAAAATAAGTGTGTTTAAAGTCATTTCCGTGCCTGAAATGGGTCAAAATTGAAGCTTTTGAGTAAGCAAAACTCTTTAAAATTGGCAATTTTGGTCACTGTGAGGGTTTAAAAAGTGGGTATTTAACATGAGGCACGATCCAATTGACATTTTGAATGATTTTTGGTACTGTCCAAAAAATCAATTTTCGGATGAAAAACCCTGACTCCGGACATGTCGAACGATCCCAAAATGGTCTATGATGATGAAATTTTAACATTTAATCTTTTGAATGTAAATGACTGTTGGATGTGAATTATGACTTTGTCAACTAAAATAAGTGTGTTTAAAGTCATTTCTGTGCCTCAAAGGGGTCAAAATTAAAGCTTTTCAGTAATCAAAACTCTGTAAAAATGGCAATTTTGGTCACTGTGAGGGTTTGAAAAGTGGTTATTCAACATGAGGCACGATCCAATTGCCATTTTTAATCATTTTTGGTACAGTCCAAAAAATCAATTTTCGGATGAAAAACGATGACTCCGGACATGTCGAACGATCCCAAAATGGTCAATATGGATGAAATTTTAACATTTAATCTTTTGACTGTAAATGACTGTTGGATGTGAATTATGACTTTGTCAACTAAAATAAGTGTGTTTAAAGTCATTTCCGTGCCTGAAATGGGTCAAAATTGAAGCTTTTGAGTAAGCAAAACGCTGTAAAAATGGCAATTTTGGTCACTCTGAGGGTTTAAAAAGTGGTCATTCAACATGAGGCACGATCCAATTGACATTTTGAATGATTTTTGGTACAGTCCAAAAAATCAATTTTCGGATGAAAAACGATGACTCCGGACATGTCGAACGTTCCCAAAATGGTCTATAATGATGAAATTTTAACATTTAATCTTTTGACTGTAAATGACTGTTGGATGTGAATTATGACTTTGTCAACTAAAATAAGTGTGTTTAAAGTCATTTCTGTGCCTCAAAGGGGTCAAAATTGAAGCTTTTGAGTAATCAAAACTCTGTAAAAATGGCAATTTTGGTCACTGTGAGGGTTTAAAAAGTGGTTATTCAACATGAGGCACGATCCAATTGACATTTTGAATCATTTTTGGTACAGTCCAAAAAATCAATTTTCGGATGAAAAACGATGACTCCGGACATGCCAAACATTCCCAAAATGGTCAATATGGATGAAATTTTAACATTTAATCTTTTGACTGTAAATGACTGTTGGATGTGAATTATGACTTTGTCAACTAAAATAAGTGTGTTTAAAGTCATTTCTGTGCCTGAAATGGGTCAAAATTGAAGCTTTTGAGTAAGCAAAACTCTGTAAAATTGGCAATTTTGGTCACTGTGAGGGTTTAAAAAGTGGTTATTCAACATGAGGCACGATCCAATTGACATTTTGAATAATGTTTGGTACAGTCCAAAAAATCAATTTTCGGATGAAAAACGATGACTCCTGACATGTCGAACGATCCCAAAATGGTCAATATGGATGAAATTTTAACATTTAATCTTTTGACTGTAAATGACTGTTGTATGTGAATTATGACTTTGTCAACTAAAATAAGTGTGTTTAAAGTCATTTCTGTGCCTCAAAGGGGTCAAAATTGAAGCTTTTGAGTAATCAAAACTCTGTAAAAATGGCAATTTTGGTCACTGTGAGGGTTTAAAAAGTGGTTATTCAACATGAGGCACGATCCAATTGCCATTTTGAATCATTTTTGGTACAGTCCAAAAAATCAATTTTCGGATGAAAAACGATGACTCCGGACATGTCGAACGATCCCAAAATGGTCAACATGGATGAAATTTTAACATTTAATCTTTTGACTGTAAATGACTGTTGGATGTGAATTATGACTTTGTCATCTAAAATAAGTGTGTTTAAAGTCATTTCTGTGCCTGAAATGGGTCAAAATTGAAGCTTTTGAGTAAGCAAAACTCTGTAAAATTGGCAATTTTGGTCACTGTGAGGGTTTAAAAAGTGGTTATTCAACATGAGGCACGATCCAATTGACATTTTGAATAATTTTTGGTACAGTCCAAAAAATCAATTTTCGGATAAAAAACGATGACTCCTGACATGTCGAACGATCCCAAAATGGTCAATATGGATGAAATTTTAACATTTAATCTTTTGACTGTAAATGACTGTTGTATGTGAATTATGACTTTGTCAACTAAAATAAGTGTGTTTAAAGTCATTTCTGTGCCTCAAAGGGGTCAAAATTGAAGCTTTTGAGTAATCAAAACTCTGTAAAAATGGCAATTTTGGTCACTGTGAGGGTTTAAAAAGTGGTTATTCAACATGAGGCACGATCCAATTGACATTTTGAATCATTTCTGGTACAGTCCAAAAAATCAATTTTCGGATGAAAAACGATGACTCCGGACATGCCGAACGATCCCAAAATGGTCAATATGGATGAAATTTTAACATTTAATCTTTTGACTGTAAATGACTGTTGGATGTGAATTATGACTTTGTCAACTACAATAAGTGTGTTTAAAGTCATTTCTGTGCCTCAAAGGGGTCAAAATTGAAGCTTTTGAGTAATCAAAACTCTGTAAAAATGGCAATTTTGGTCACTGTGAGGGTTTAAAAAGTGGTTATTCAACATGAGGCACGATCCAATTGACATTTTGAATCATTTTTGGTACAGTCCAAAAAATCAATTTTCGGATGAAAAACGATGACTCCTGACATGTCAAATGATCCCAAAATGGTCAATATGGACGAAATTTTAACATTTATTCTTTTGACTGTAAATGACTGTTGGATGTGAATTATGACTTTGTCAACTAAAATAAGTGTGTTTAAAGTCATTTCCGTGCCTGAAATGGGTCAAAATTGAAGCTTTTGAGTAAGCAAAACTCTTTAAAATTGGCAATTTTGGTCACTGTGAGGGTTTAAAAAGTGGTTATTCAACATGAGGCACGATCCAATTGACATTTTGAATGATTTTTGGTACTGTCCAAAAACTCAATTTTCGGATGAAAAACGATGACTCCGGACATGTCGAACGATCCCAAAATGGTCAATATGGATGAAATTTTAACATTTAATCTTTTGACTGTAAATGACTGTTGGATGTGAATTATGACTTTGTCAACTAAAATAAGTGTGTTTAAAGTCATTTCTGTGCCTGAAACGGGTCAAAATTGAAGCTTTTGAGTAAGCAAAACTCTGTAAAAATGGCAATTTTGGTCACTCTGAGGGTTTAAAAAGTGGTCATTCAACATGAGGCACGATCCAATTGACATTTTGAATCATTTTTGGTACAGTCCAAAAAATCAATTTTCGGATGAAAAACGATGACTCCGGACATGTCGAACGATCCCAAAATGGTCAATATGGATGAAATTTTAACATTTAATCTTTTGACTGTAAATGACTGTTGGATGTGAATTATGACTTTGTCAACTAAAATAAGTGTGTTTAAAGTTATTTATGTGCCTCAAAGGGGTCAAAATTGAAGCTTTTGAGTAATCAAAACTCTGTAAAAATGGCAATTTTGGTCACTGTGAGGGTTTAAAAAGTGGTTATTCAACATGAGGCACGATCCAATTGACATTTTGAATCATTTTTGGTACAGTCCAAAAAATCAATTTTCGGATGAAAAACGATGACTCCTGACATGTCGAATGATCCCAAAATGATCAATATGGACGAAATTTTAACATTTAATCTTTTGACTGTAAATGACTGTTGGATGTGAATTATGACTTTGTCAACTAAAATAAGTGTGTTTAAAGTCACTTCCGTGCCTGAAATGGGTCAAAATTGAAGCTTTTGAGTAAGCAAAACTCTTTAAAATTGGCAATTTTGGTCACTGTGAGGGTTTAAAAAGTGGTTATTTAACATGAGGCACGATCCAATTGACATTTTGAATGATTTTTGGTACTGTCCAAAAAATCAATTTTCGGATGAAAAACGATGACTCCGGACATGTCGAACGATCCCAAAATGGTCTATAATGATGAAATTTTAACATTTAATCTTTTGAATGTAAATGACTGTTGGATGTGAATTATGACTTTGTCAACTAAAATAAGTGTGTTTAAAGTCATTTCTGTGCCTCAAAGGGGTCAAAATTTAAGCTTTTGAGTAATCAAAACTCTGTAAAAATGGCAATTTTGGTCACTGTGAGGGTTTAAAAAGTGGTTATTCAACATGAGGCACGATCCAATTGACATTTTGAATCATTTTTGGTACAGTCCAAAAAATCAATTTTCGGATGAAAAACGATGACTCCTGACATGTCGAATGATCCCAAAATGATCAATATGGACGAAATTTTAACATTTAATCTTTTGACTGTAAATGACTGTTGGATGTGAATTATGACTTTGTCAACTAAAATAAGTGTGTTTAAAGTCATATCCGTGCCTGAAATGGGTCAAAATTGAAGCTTTTGAGTAAGCAAAACTCTTTAAAATTGGCAATTTTGGTCACTCTGAGGGTTTAAAAAGTGGTTATTTAACATGAGGCACGATCCAATTGACATTTTGAATGATTTTTGGTACTGTCCAAAAAATCAATTTTCGGATGAAAAACCATGACTCCGGACATGTCGAACGATCCCAAAATGGTCTATAATGATGAAATTTTAACATTTAATCTTTTGAATGTAAATGACTGTTGGATGTGAATTATGACTTTGTCAACTAAAATAAGTGTGTTTAAAGTCATTTCTGTGCCTCAAAGGGGTCAAAATTGAAGCTTTTCAGTAATCAAAACTCTGTAAAAATGGCAATTTTGGTCACTGTGAGGGTTTAAAAAGCGGTTATTGAACATGAGGCACGATCCAATTGACATTTTGAATCATTTTTGGTACAGTCCAAAAATTCAATTTTCGGATGAAAAACGATGACTCCGGACATGCCAAACGATCCCAAAATGGTCAATATGGATGAAATTTTAACATTTAATCTTTTGACTGTAAATGACTGTTGGATGTGAATTATGACTTTGTCAACTAAAATAAGTGTGTTTAAAGTCATTTCTGTGCCTCAAAGGGGTCAAAATTGAAGCTTTTGAGTAATCAAAACTCTGTAAAAATGGCAATTTTGGTCACTGTGAGGGTTTAAAAAGTGGTTATTCAACATGAGGCACGATCCAATTGCCATTTTTAATCATTTTTGGTACAGTCCAAAAAATCAATTTTCGGATGAAAAACGATGACTCCGGACATGCCGAACGATCCCAAAATGGTCCATATGGATGAAATTTTAACATTTAATCTTTTGACTATAAATGACTGTTGGATGTGAATTATGACTTTGTCAACTAAAATAAGTGTGTTTAAAGTCATTTCTGTGTCTCAAAGGGGTCAAAATTGAAGCTTTTGAGTAATCAAAACTCTGTAAAAATGGCAATTTTGGTCACTCTGAGGGTTTAAAAAGTGGTTATTCAACATGAGGCACGATCCAATTGCCATTTTGAATCATTTTTGGTACAGTCCAAAAAATCAATTTTCGGATGAAAAACGATGACTCCGGACATGTCGAACGATCCCAAAATGGTCAATATGGATGAAATTTTAACATTTAATCTTTTGACTTTAAATGACTGTTGGATGTGAATTATGACTTTGTCAACTAAAATAAGTGTGTTTAAAGTCATTTCTGTGCCTCAAAGGGGTCAAAATTGAAGCTTTTGAGTAATCAAAACTCTGTAAAAATGGCAATTTTGGTCACTGTGAGGGTTTAAAAAGTGGTTATTCAACATGAGGCACGATCCAATTGACATTTTGAATCATTTTTGGTACAATCCAAAAAATCAATTTTCGGATGAAAAACGATGACTCCGGGCCTGTCGAACGTTCCCAAAATGGTCTATAATGATGAAATTTTAACATTTAATCTTTTGACTGTAAATGACTGTTGGATGTGAATTATGACTTTGTCAACTAAAATAAGTGTGTTTAAAGTCATTTCTGTGCCTCAAAGGGGTCAAAATTGAAGCTTTTGAGTAATCAAAACTCTGTAAAAATGGCAATTTTGGTCACTGTGAGGGTTTAAAAAGTGGTTATTCAACATGAGGCACGATCCAATTGACATTTTGAATCATTTTTGGTACAGTCCAAAAAATCAATTTTCGGATGAAAAACGATGACTCCGGACATGCCAAACATTCCCAAAATGGTCAATATGGATGAAATTTTAACATTTAATCTTTTGACTGTAAATGACTGTTGGATGTGAATTATGACTTTGTCAACTAAAATAAGTGTGTTTAAAGTCATTTCTGTGCCTGAAACGGGTCAAAATTGAAGCTTTTGAGTAAGCAAAACTCTGTAAAAATGGCAATTTTGGTCACTCTGAGGGTTTAAAAAGTGGTAATTCAACATGAGGCACGATCCAATTGACATTTTGAATCATTTTTGGTACAGTCCAAAAAATCAATTTTCGGATGAAAAACGATGACTCTGGACATGTCAAACGATCCCAAAATGGTCAATATGGATGAAATTTTAACATTTAATCTTTTGACTGTAAATGACTGTTGGATGTGAATTATGACTTTGTCAACTAAAATAAGTGTGTTTAAAGTCATTTCTGTGCCTGAAATGGGTCGAAATTGAAGCTTTTGAGTAAGCAAAACTCTGTAAAATTGGCAATTTTGGTCACTGTGAGGGTTTAAAAAGTGGTTATTCAACATGAGGCACGATCCAATTGACATTTTGAATCATTTTTGGTACAGTCCAAAAAATCAATTTTCGGATGAAAAACGATGACTCCTGACATGTCGAATGATCCCAAAAAGGTCAATATGGACGAAATTTTAACATTTAATCTTTTGACTGTAAATGACTGTTGGATGTGAATTATGACTTTGTCAACTAAAATAAGTGTGATTAAAGTCATTTCTGTGCCTGACATGGGTCAAAATTGAAGCTTTTGAGTAAGCAAAACTCTGTAAAATTGGCAATTTTGGTCACTGTGAGGGTTTAAAAAGTGGTTATTCAACATGAGGCACGATCCAATTGACATTTTGAATAATTTTTGGTACAGTCCAAAAAATCAATTTTCGGATGAAAAACGATGACTCCTGACATGTCGAACGATCCCAAAATGGTCAATATGGATGAAATTTTAACATTTAATCTTTTGACTGTAAATGACTGTTGGATGTGAATTATGACTTTGTCAACTAAAATAAGTGTGTTTAAAGTCATTTCTGTGCCTGAAACGGGTCAAAATTAAAGCTTTTGAGTAAGCAAAACTCTGTAAAAATGGCAATTTTGGTCACTCTGAGGGTTTAAAAAGTGGTTATTCAACATGAGGCACGATCCAATTGACATTTTGAATCATTTTTGGTACAGTCCAAAAAATCAATTTTCGGATGAAAAACGATGACTCCGGACATGTCGAACGATCCCAAAATGGTCAATATGGATGACATTTTAACATTTAATCTTTTGACTGTAAATGACTGTTGGATGTGAATTATGACTTTGTCAAGTAAAATAAGTGTGTTTAAAGTCATTTCTGTGCCTCAAAGGGGTCAAAATTGAAGCTTTTGAGTAATCAAAACTCTGTAAAAATGGCAATTTTGGTCACTGTGAGGGTTTAAAAAGTGGTTATTCAACATGAGGCACGATCCAATTGACATTTTGAATCATTTCTGGTACAGTCCAAAAAATCAATTTTCGGATGAAAAACGATGACTCCGGACATGCCGAACGATCCCAAAATGGTCAATATGGATGAAATTTTAACATTTAATCTTTTGACTGTAAATGACTGTTGGATGTGAATTATGACTTTGTCAACTACAATAAGTGTGTTTAAAGTCATTTCTGTGCCTCAAAGGGGTCAAAATTGAAGCTTTTGAGTAATCAAAACTCTGTAAAAATGGCAATTTTGGTCACTGTGAGGGTTTAAAAAGTGGTTATTCAACATGAGGCACGATCCAATTGACATTTTGAATCATTTTTGGTACAGTCCAAAAAATCAATTTTCGGATGAAAAACGATGACTCCTGACATGTCGAATGATCCCAAAATGGTCAATATGGACGAAATTTTAACATTTATTCTTTTGACTGTAAATGACTGTTGGATGTGAATTATGACTTTGTCAACTAAAATAAGTGTGTTTAAAGTCATTTCCGTGCCTGAAATGGGTCAAAATTGAAGCTTTTGAGTAAGCAAAACTCTTTAAAATTGGCAATTTTGGTCACTGTGAGGGTTTAAAAAGTGGTTATTCAACATGAGGCACGATCCAATTGACATTTTGAATGATTTTTGGTACTGTCCAAAAACTCAATTTTCGGATGAAAAACGATGACTCCGGACATGTCGAACGATCCCAAAATGGTCAATATGGATGAAATTTTAACATTTAATCTTTTGACTGTAAATGACTGTTGGATGTGAATTATGACTTTGTCAACTAAAATAAGTGTGTTTAAAGTCATTTCTGTGCCTGAAACGGGTCAAAATTGAAGCTTTTGAGTAAGCAAAACTCTGTAAAAATGGCAATTTTGGTCACTCTGAGGGTTTAAAAAGTGGTCATTCAACATGAGGCACGATCCAATTGACATTTTGAATCATTTTTGGTACAGTCCAAAAAATCAATTTTCGGATGAAAAACGATGACTCCGGACATGTCGAACGATCCCAAAATGGTCAATATGGATGAAATTTTAACATTTAATCTTTTGACTGTAAATGACTGTTGGATGTGAATTATGACTTTGTCAACTAAAATAAGTGTGTTTAAAGTCATTTATGTGCCTCAAAGGGGTCAAAATTGAAGCTTTTGAGTAATCAAAACTCTGTAAAAATGGCAATTTTGGTCACTGTGAGGGTTTAAAAAGTGGTTATTCAACATGAGGCACGATCCAATTGACATTTTGAATCATTTTTGGTACAGTCCAAAAAATCAATTTTCGGATGAAAAACGATGACTCCTGACATGTCGAATGATCCCAAAATGATCAATATGGACGAAATTTTAACATTTAATCTTTTGACTGTAAATGACTGTTGGATGTGAATTATGACTTTGTCAACTAAAATAAGTGTGTTTAAAGTCACTTCCGTGCCTGAAATGGGTCAAAATTGAAGCTTTTGAGTAAGCAAAACTCTTTAAAATTGGCAATTTTGGTCACTGTGAGGGTTTAAAAAGTGGTTATTTAACATGAGGCACGATCCAATTGACATTTTGAATGATTTTTGGTACTGTCCAAAAAATCAATTTTCGGATGAAAAACGATGACTCCGGAATGTCGAACGATCCCAAAATGGTCTATAATGATGAAATTTTAACATTTAATCTTTTGAATGTAAATGACTGTTGGATGTGAATTATGACTATGTCAACTAAAATAAGTGTGTTTAAAGTCATTTCTGTGCCTCAAAGGGGTCAAAATTGAAGCTTTTGAGTAATCAAAACTCTGTAAAAATGGCAATTTTGGTCACTCTGAGGGTTTAAAAAGTGGTTATTCAACATGAGGCACGATCCAATTGACATTTTGAATCATTTCTGGTACAGTCCAAAAAATCAGTTTTCGGATGAAAAACGATGACTCCGGACATGCCGAACGATCCCAAAATGGTCCATATGGATGAAATTTTAACATTTAATCTTTTGACTATAAATGACTGTTGGATGTGAATTATGACTTTGTCAACTAAAATAAGTGTGTTTAAAGTCATTTCTGTGTCTCAAAGGGGTCAAAATTGAAGCTTTTGAGTAATCAAAACTCTGTAAAAATGGCAATTTTGGTCACTCTGAGGGTTTAAAAAGTGGTTATTCAACATGAGGCACGATCCAATTGCCATTTTGAATCATTTTTGGTACAGTCCAAAAAATCAATTTTCGGATGAAAAACGATGACTCCGGACATGTCGAACGATCCCAAAATGGTCAATATGGATGAAATTTTAACATTTAATCTTTTGACTTTAAATGACTGTTGGATGTGAATTATGACTTTGTCAACTAAAATAAGTGTGTTTAAAGTCATTTCTGTGCCTCAAAGGGGTCAAAATTGAAGCTTTTGAGTAATCAAAACTCTGTAAAAATGGCAATTTTGGTCACTGTGAGGGTTTAAAAAGTGGTTATTCAACATGAGGCACGATCCAATTGACATTTTGAATCATTTTTGGTACAATCCAAAAAATCAATTTTCGGATGAAAAACGATGACTCCGGACCTGTCGAACGTTCCCAAAATGGTCTATAATGATGAAATTTTAACATTTAATCTTTTGACTGTAAATGACTGTTGGATGTGAATTATGACTTTGTCAACTAAAATAAGTGTGTTTAAAGTCATTTCTGTGCCTCAAAGGGGTCAAAATTGAAGCTTTTGAGTAATCAAAACTCTGTAAAAATGGCAATTTTGGTCACTGTGAGGGTTTAAAAAGTGGTTATTCAACATGAGGCACGATCCAATTGACATTTTGAATCATTTTTGGTACAGTCCAAAAAATCAATTTTCGGATGAAAAACGATGACTCCGGACATGCCAAACATTCCCAAAATGGTCAATATGGATGAAATTTTAACATTTAATCTTTTGACTGTAAATGACTGTTGGATGTGAATTATGACTTTGTCAACTAAAATAAGTGTGTTTAAAGTCATTTCTGTGCCTGAAACGGGTCAAAATTGAAGCTTTTGAGTAAGCAAAACTCTGTAAAAATGGCAATTTTGGTCACTCTGAGGGTTTAAAAAGTGGTAATTCAACATGAGGCACGATCCAATTGACATTTTGAATCGATTTTGGTACAGTCCAAAAAATCAATTTTCGGATGAAAAACGATGACTCTGGACATGTCAAACGATCCCAAAATGGTCAATATGGATGAAATTTTAACATTTAATCTTTTGACTGTAAATGACTGTTGGATGTGAATTATGACTTTGTCAACTAAAATAAGTGTGTTTAAAGTCATTTCTGTGCCTGAAATGGGTCGAAATTGAAGCTTTTGAGTAAGCAAAACTCTGTAAAATTGGCAATTTTGGTCACTGTGAGGGTTTAAAAAGTGGTTATTCAACATGAGGCACGATCCAATTGACATTTTGAATCATTTTTGGTACAGTCCAAAAAATCAATTTTCGGATGAAAAACGATGACTCCTGACATGTCGAATGATCCCAAAAAGGTCAATATGGACGAAATTTTAACATTTAATCTTTTGACTGTAAATGACTGTTGGATGTGAATTATGACTTTGTCAACTAAAATAAGTGTGATTAAAGTCATTTCTGTGCCTGACATGGGTCAAAATTGAAGCTTTTGAGTAAGCAAAACTCTGTAAAATTGGCAATTTTGGTCACTGTGAGGGTTTAAAAAGTGGTTATTCAACATGAGGCACGATCCAATTGACATTTTGAATAATTTTTGGTACAGTCCAAAAAATCAATTTTCGGATGAAAAACGATGACTCCTGACATGTCGAACGATCCCAAAATGGTCAATATGGATGAAATTTTAACATTTAATCTTTTGACTGTAAATGACTGTTGGATGTGAATTATGACTTTGTCAACTAAAATAAGTGTGTTTAAAGTCATTTCTGTGCCTGAAACGGGTCAAAATTAAAGCTTTTGAGTAAGCAAAAACTCTGTAAAAATGGCAATTTTGGTCACTCTGAGGGTTTAAAAAGTGGTTATTCAACATGAGGCACGATCCAATTGACATTTTGAATCATTTTTGGTACAGTCCAAAAAATCAATTTTCGGATGAAAAACGATGACTCCGGACATGTCGAACGATCCCAAAATGGTCAATATGGATGACATTTTAACATTTAATCTTTTGACTGTAAATGACTGTTGGATGTGAATTATGACTTTGTCAAGTAAAATAAGTGTGTTTAAAGTCATTTCTGTGCCTCAAAGGGGTCAAAATTGAAGCTTTTGAGTAATCAAAACTCTGTAAAAATGGCAATTTTGGTCACTGTGAGGGTTTAAAAAGTGGTTATTCAACATGAGGCACGATCCAATTGACATTTTGAATCATTTTTGGTACAGTCCAAAAAATCAATTTTCGGATGAAAAACGATGACTCCGGACATGTCAAACGATCCCAAAATGGTCAATATGGATGAAATTTTAACATTTAATCTTTTGACTGTAAATGACTGTTGGATGTGAATTATGACTTTGTCAACTAAAATAAGTGTGTTTAAAGTCATTTCTGTGCCTGAAATGGGTCAAAATTGAAGCTTTTGAGTAAGCAAAACTCTGTAAAATTGGCAATTTTGGTCACTGTGAGGGTTTAAAAAGTGGTTATTCAACATGAGGCACGATCCAATTGACATTTTGAATCATTTCTGGTACAGTCCAAAAAATCAATTTTCGGATGAAAAACGATGATTCCGGACATGCCGAACGATCCCAAAATGGTCAATATGGATGAAATTTTAACATTTAATCTTTTGACTGTAAATGACTGTTGGATGTGAATTATGACTTTGTCAACTAAAATAAGTGTGTTTAAAGTCATTTCTGTGCCTCAAAGGGGTCAAAATTGAAGCTTTTGAGTAATCAAAACTCTGTAAAAATGGCAATTTTGGTCACTGTGAGGGTTTAAAAAGTGGTTATTCAACATGAGGCACGATCCAATTGACATTTTGAATCATTTTTGGTACATTCCAAAAAATCAATTTTCGGATGAAAAACGATGACTCCTGACATGTCGAATGATCCCAAAATGGTCAATATGGACGAAATTTTAACCTTTATTCTTTTGACTGTAAATGACTGTTGGATGTGAATTATGACTTTGTCAACTAAAATAAGTGTGTTTAAAGTCATTTCTGTGCCTGAAACGGGTCAAAATTGAAGCTTTTGAGTAAGCAAAACTCTGTAAAAATGGCAATTTTGGTCACTCTGAGGGTTTAAAAAGTGGTCATTCAACATGAGGCACGATCCAATTGACATTTTGAATCATTTTTGGTACAGTCCAAAAAATCAATTTTCGGATGAAAAACGATGACTCCGGACATGTCGAACGATCCCAAAATGGTCAATATGGATGAAATTTTAACATTTAATCTTTTGACTGTAAATGACTGTTGGATGTGAAATATGACTTTGTCAACTAAAATAAGTGTGTTTAAAGTCATTTATGTGCCTCAAAGGGGTCAAAATTGAAGCTTTTGAGTAATCAAAACTCTGTAAAAATGGCAATTTTGGTCACTGTGAGGGTTTAAAAAGTGGTTATTCAACATGAGGCACGATCCAATTGACATTTTGAATCATTTTTGGTACAGTCCAAAAAATCAATTTTCGGATGAAAAACTATGACTCCTGACATGTCGAATGATCCCAAAATGATCAATATGGACGAAATTTTAACATTTAATCTTTTGACTGTAAATGACTGTTGGATGTGAATTATGACTTTGTCAACTAAAATAAGTGTGTTTAAAGTCATTTCCGTGCCTGAAATCGGTCAAAATTGAAGCTTTTGAGTAAGCAAAACTCTTTAAAATTGGCAATTTTGGTCACTGTGAGGGTTTAAAAAGTGGTTATTTAACATGAGGCACGATCCAATTGACATTTTGAATGATTTTTGGTACTGTCCAATTAATCAATTTTCGGATGAAAAACGATGACTCCGGACATGTCGAACGATCCCAAAATGGTCTATAATGATGAAATTTTAACATTTAATCTTTTGACTGTAAATGACTGTTGGATGTGAATTATGACTTTGTCAACTAAAATAAGTGTGTTTAAAGTCATTTCTGTGCCTGACATGGGTCAAAATTGAAGCTTTTGAGTAAGCAAAACTCTGTAAAATTGGCAATTTTGGTCACTGTGAGGGTTTAAAAAGTGGTTATTCAACATGAGGCACGATCCAATTGACATTTTGAATAATTTTTGGTACAGTCCAAAAAATCAATTTTCGGATGAAAAACGATGACTCCTGACATGTCGAACGATCCCAAAATGGTCAATATGGATGAAATTTTAACATTTAATCTTTTGACTGTAAATGACTGTTGGATGTGAATTATGACTTTGTCAACTAAAATAAGTGTGTTTAAAGTCATTTCTGTGCCTGAAACGGGTCAAAATTAAAGCTTTTGAGTAAGCAAAACTCTGTAAAAATGGCAATTTTGGTCACTCTGAGGGTTTAAAAAGTGGTTATTCAACATGAGGCACGATCCAATTGACATTTTGAATCATTTTTGGTACAGTCCAAAAAATCAATTTTCGGATGAAAAACGATGACTCCGGACATGTCGAACGATCCCAAAATGGTCAATATGGATGACATTTTAACATTTAATCTTTTGACTGTAAATGACTGTTGGATGTGAATTATGACTTTGTCAAGTAAAATAAGTGTGTTTAAAGTCATTTCTGTGCCTCAAAGGGGTCAAAATTGAAGCTTTTGAGTAATCAAAACTCTGTAAAAATGGCAATTTTGGTCACTGTGAGGGTTTAAAAAGTGGTCATTCAACATGAGGCACGATCCAATTGACATTTTGAATCATTTTTGGTACAGTCCAAAAAATCAATTTTCGGATGAAAAACGATGACTCCGGACATGTCAAACGATCCCAAAATGGTCAATATGGATGAAATTTTAACATTTAATCTTTTGACTGTAAATGACTGTTGGATGTGAATTATGACTTTGTCAACTAAAATAAGTGTGTTTAAAGTCATTTCTGTGCCTGAAATGGGTCAAAATTGAAGCTTTTGAGTAAGCAAAACTCTGTAAAATTGGCAATTTTGGTCACTGTGAGGGTTTAAAAAGTGGTTATTCAACATGAGGCACGATCCAATTGACATTTTGAATCATTTCTGGTACAGTCCAAAAAATCAATTTTCGGATGAAAAACGATGATTCCGGACATGCCGAACGATCCCAAAATGGTCAATATGGATGAAATTTTAACATTTAATCTTTTGACTGTAAATGACTGTTGGATGTGAATTATGACTTTGTCAACTAAAATAAGTGTGTTTAAAGTCATTTCTGTGCCTCAAAGGGGTCAAAATTGAAGCTTTTGAGTAATCAAAACTCTGTAAAAATGGCAATTTTGGTCACTGTGAGGGTTTAAAAAGTGGTTATTCAACATGAGGCACGATCCAATTGACATTTTGAATCATTTTTGGTACATTCCAAAAAATCAATTTTCGGATGAAAAACGATGACTCCTGACATGTCGAATGATCCCAAAATGGTCAATATGGACGAAATTTTAACCTTTATTCTTTTGACTGTAAATGACTGTTGGATGTGAATTATGACTTTGTCAACTAAAATAAGTGTGTTTAAAGTCATTTCCGTGCCTGAAATGGGTCAAAATTGAAGCTTTTGAGTAAGCAAAACTCTTTAAAATTGGCAATTTTGGTCACTGTGAGGGTTTAAAAAGTGGTTATTCAACAAGAGGCACGATCCAATTGACATTTTGAATGATTTTTGGTACTGTCCAAAAACTCAATTTTCGGATGAAAAACGATGACTCCGGACATGTCGAACGATCCCAAAATGGTCAATATGGATGAAATTTTAACATTTAATCTTTTGACTGTAAATGACTGTTGGATGTGAATTATGACTTTGTCAACTAAAATAAGTGTGTTTAAAGTCATTTCTGTGCCTGAAACGGGTCAAAATTGAAGCTTTTGAGTAAGCAAAACTCTGTAAAAATGGCAATTTTGGTCACTCTGAGGGTTTAAAAAGTGGTCATTCAACATGAGGCACGATCCAATTGACATTTTGAATCATTTTTGGTACAGTCCAAAAAATCAATTTTCGGATGAAAAACGATGACTCCGGACATGTCGAACGATCCCAAAATGGTCAATATGGATGAAATTTTAACATTTAATCTTTTGACTGTAAATGACTGTTGGATGTGAAATATGACTTTGTCAACTAAAATAAGTGTGTTTAAAGTCATTTATGTGCCTCAAAGGGGTCAAAATTGAAGCTTTTGAGTAATCAAAACTCTGTAAAAATGGCAATTTTGGTCACTGTGAGGGTTTAAAAAGTGGTTATTCAACATGAGGCACGATCCAATTGACATTTTGAATCATTTTTGGTACAGTCCAAAAAATCAATTTTCGGATGAAAAACTATGACTCCTGACATGTCGAATGATCCCAAAATGATCAATATGGACGAAATTTTAACATTTAATCTTTTGACTGTAAATGACTGTTGGATGTGAATTATGACTTTGTCAACTAAAATAAGTGTGTTTAAAGTCATTTCCGTGCCTGAAATCGGTCAAAATTGAAGCTTTTGAGTAAGCAAAACTCTTTAAAATTGGCAATTTTGGTCACTGTGAGGGTTTAAAAAGTGGTTATTTAACATGAGGCACGATCCAATTGACATTTTGAATGATTTTTGGTACTGTCCAATTAATCAATTTTCGGATGAAAAACGATGACTCCGGACATGTCGAACGATCCCAAAATGGTCTATAATGATGAAATTTTAACATTTAATCTTTTGACTGTAAATGACTGTTGGATGTGAATTATGACTTTGTCAACTAAAATAAGTGTGTTTAAAGTCATTTCTGTGCCTCAAAGGGGTCAAAATTGAAGCTTTTGAGTAATCAAAACTCTGTAAAAATGGCAATTTTGGTCACTGTGAGGGTTTAAAAAGTGGTTATTCAACATGAGGCACGATCCAATTGCCATTTTGAATCATTTTTGGTACAGTCCAAAAAATCAATTTTCGGATGAAAAACGATGACTCCGGACATGTCGAACGATCCCAAAATGGTCAATATGGATGAAATTTTAACATTTAATCTTTTGACTCTAAATGACTGTTGGATGTGAATTATGACTTTGTCAACTAAAATAAGTGTGTTTAAAGTCATTTCTGTGCCTCAAAGAGGTCAAAATTGAAGCTTTTGAGTAATCAAAACTCTGTAAAAGTGGCAATTTTGGTCACTGTGAGGGTTTAAAAAGTGGTTATTCAACATGAGGCACGATCCAATTGACATTTTGAATCATTTTTGGTACAGTCCAAAAAATCAATTTTCGGATGAAAAACGATGACTCCTGACATGTCGAATGATCCCAAAATGGTCAATATGGACGAAATTTTAACATTTAATCTTTTGACTGTAAATGACTGTTGGATGTGAATTATGACTTTGTCAACTAAAATAAGTGTGTTTAAAGTCATTTCCATGCCTGAAATGGGTCAAAATTGAAGCTTTTGAGTAAGCAAAACGCTGTAAAAATGGCAATTTTGGTCACTCTGAGGGTTTAAAAAGTGGTCATTCAACATGAGGCACGATCCAATTGACATTTTGAATGATTTTTGGTACAGTCCAAAAAATCAATTTTCGGATGAAAAACGATAACTCCGGACATGTCGAACGATCCCAAAATGGTCAATATGGATGAAATTTTAACATTTAATCTTTTGACTGTAAATGACTGTTGGATGTGAATTATGACTTTGTCAACTAATATAAGTGTGTTTAAAGTCATTTCTGTGCCTCAAAGGGGTCAAAATTGAAGCTTTTGAGTAATCAAAACTCTGTAAAAATGGCAATTTTGGTCACTGTGAGGGTTTAAAAAGTGGTTATTCAACATGAGGCACGATCCAATTGACATTTTGAATCATTTCTGGTACAGTCCAAAAAATCAATTTTCGGATGAAAAACGATGACTCCGGACATGCCGAACGATCCCAAAATGGTCCATATGGATGAAATTTTAACATTTAATCTTTTGACTATAAATGACTGTTGGATGTGAATTATGACTTTGTCAACTAAAATAAGTGTGTTTAAAGTCATTTCTGTGCCTGAAAGGGGTCAAAATTGAAGCTTTTGAGTAATCAAAACTCTGTAAAAATGGCAATTTTGGTCACTCTGAGGGTTTAAAAAGTGGTTATTCAACATGAGGCACGATCCAATTGCCATTTTGAATCATTTTTGGTACAGTCCAAAAAATCAATTTTCCGATGAAAAACGATGACTCCGGACATGTCGAACGATCCCAAAATGGTCAATATGGATGAAATTTTAACATTTAATCTTTTGATTGTAAATGACTGTTGGATGTGAATTATGACTTTGTCAACTAAAATAAGTGTGTTTAAAGTCATTTCTGTGCCTCAAAGGGGTCAAAATTGAAGCTTTTGAGTAATCAAAACTCTGTAAAAATGGCAATTTTGGTCACTCTGAGGGTTTAAAAAGTGGTCATTCAACATGAGGCACGATCCAATTGACATTTTGAATCATTTTTGGTACAGTCCAAAAAATCAATTTTCGGATGAAAAACGATGACTCCTGACATGTCGAATGATCCCAAAATGATCAATATGGACGAAATTTTAACATTTAATCTTTTGACTGTAAATGACTGTTGGATGTGAATTATGACTTTGTCAACTAAAATAAGTGTGTTTAAAGTCATTTATGTGCCTCAAAGGGGTCAAAATTGAAGCTTTTGAGTAATCAAAACTCTGTAAAAATGGCAATTTTGGTCACTGTGAGGGTTTAAAAAGTGGTTATTCAACATGAGGCACGATCCAATTGACATTTTGAATCATTTTTGGTACAGTCCAAAAAATCAATTTTCGGATGAAAAACGATGACTCCTGACATGTCGAATGATCCCAAAATGGTCAATATGGACGAAATTTTAACATTTAATCTTTTGACTGTAAATGACTGTTGGATGTGAATTATGACTTTGTCAACTAAAATAAGTGTGTTTAAAGTCACTTCCGTGCCTGAAATGGGTCAAAATTGAAGCTTTTGAGTAAGCAAAACTCTTTAAAATTGGCAATTTTGGTCACTGTGAGGGTTTAAAAAGTGGTTATTCAACATGAGGCACGATCCAATTGACATTTTGAATGATTTTTGGTACTGTCCAAAAAATCAATTTTCGGATGAAAAACGATGACTCCGGAATGTCGAACGATCCCAAAATGGTCTATAATGATGAAATTTTAACATTTAATCTTTTGAATGTAAATGACTGTTGGATGTGAATTATGACTTTGTCAACTAAAGTAAGTGTGTTTAAAGTCATTTCTGTGCCTCAAAGGGGTCAAAATTTAAGCTTTTGAGTAATCAAAACTCTGTAAAAATGGCAATTTTGGTCACTGTGAGGGTTTAAAAAGTGGTTATTCAACATGAGGCACGATCCAATTGACATTTTGAATCATTTTTGGTACAGTCCAAAAAATCAATTTTCGGATGAAAAACGATGACTCCTGACATGTCGAATGATCCCAAAATGATCAATATGGACGAAATTTTAACATTTAATCTTTTGACTGTAAATGACTGTTGGATGTGAATTATGACTTTGTCAACTAAAATAAGTGTGTTTAAAGTCATTTCCGTGCCTGAAATGGGTCAAAATTGAAGCTTTTGAGTAAGCAAAACTCTTTAAAATTGGCAATTTTGGTCACTCTGAGGGTTTAAAAAGTGGTTATTTAACATGAGGCACGATCCAATTGACATTTTGAATGATTTTTGGTACTGTCCAAAAAATCAATTTTCGGATGAAAAACCATGACTCCGGACATGTCGAACGATCCCAAAATGGTCTATAATGATGAAATTTTAACATTTAATCTTTTGAATGTAAATGACTGTTGGATGTGAATTATGACTTTGTCAACTAAAATAAGTGTGTTTAAAGTCATTTCTGTGCCTCAAAGGGGTCAAAATTGAAGCTTTTGAGTAATCAAAACTCTGTAAAAATGGCAATTTTGGTCACTCTGAGGGTTTAAAAAGTGGTTATTCAACATGAGGCACGATCCAATTGACATTTTGAATCATTTCTGGTACAGTCCAAAAAATCAATTTTCGGATGAAAAACGATGACTCCGGACATGCCGAACGATCCCAAAATGGTCCATATGGATGAAATTTTAACATTTAATCTTTTGACTATAAATGACTGTTGGATGTGAATTATGACTTTGTCAACTAAAATAAGTTTGTTTAAAGTCATTTCTGTGTCTCAAAGGGGTCAAAATTGAAGCTTTTGAGTAATCAAAACTCTGTAAAAATGGCAATTTTGGTCACTCTGAGGGTTTAAAAAGTGGTTATTCAACATGAGGCACGATCCAATTGCCATTTTGAATCATTTTTGGTACAGTCCAAAAAATCAATTTTCGGATGAAAAACGATGACTCCGGACATGTCGAACGATCCCAAAATGGTCAATATGGATGAAATTTTAACATTTAATCTTTTGACTTTAAATGACTGTTGGATGTGAATTATGACTTTGTCAACTAAAATAAGTGTGTTTAAAGTCATTTCTGTGCCTCAAAGGGGTCAAAATTGAAGCTTTTGAGTAATCAAAACTCTGTAAAAATGGCAATTTTGGTCACTGTGAGGGTTTAAAAAGTGGTTATTCAACATGAGGCACGATCCAATTGACATTTTGAATCATTTTTGGTACAATCCAAAAAATCAATTTTCGGATGAAAAACGATGACTCCGGACCTGTCGAACGTTCCCAAAATGGTCTATAATGATGAAATTTTAACATTTAATCTTTTGACTGTAAATGACTGTTGGATGTGAATTATGACTTTGTCAACTAAAATAAGTGTGTTTAAAGTCATTTCTGTGCCTCAAAGGGGTCAAAATTGAAGCTTTTGAGTAATCAAAACTCTGTAAAAATGGCAATTTTGGTCACTGTGAGGGTTTAAAAAGTGGTTATTCAACATGAGGCACGATCCAATTGACATTTTGAATCATTTTTGGTACAGTCCAAAAAATCAATTTTCGGATGAAAAACGATGACTCCGGACATGCCAAACATTCCCAAAATGGTCAATATGGATGAAATTTTAACATTTAATCTTTTGACTGTAAATGACTGTTGGATGTGAATTATGACTTTGTCAACTAAAATAAGTGTGTTTAAAGTCATTTCTGTGCCTGAAACGGGTCAAAATTGAAGCTTTTGAGTAAGCAAAACTCTGTAAAAATGGCAATTTTGGTCACTGTGAGGGTTTAAAAAGTGGTAATTCAACATGAGGCACGATCCAATTGACATTTTGAATCGATTTTGGTACAGTCCAAAAAATCAATTTTCGGATGAAAAACGATGACTCTGGACATGTCAAACGATCCCAAAATGGTCAATATGGATGAAATTTTAACATTTAATCTTTTGACTGTAAATGACTGTTGGATGTGAATTATGACTTTGTCAACTAAAATAAGTGTGTTTAAAGTCATTTCTGTGCCTGAAATGGGTCGAAATTGAAGCTTTTGAGTAAGCAAAACTCTGTAAAATTGGCAATTTTGGTCACTGTGAGGGTTTAAAAAGTGGTTATTCAACATGAGGCACGATCCAATTGACATTTTGAATCATTTTTGGTACAGTCCAAAAAATCAATTTTCGGATGAAAAACGATGACTCCTGACATGTCGAATGATCCCAAAAAGGTCAATATGGACGAAATTTTAACATTTAATCTTTTGACTGTAAATGACTGTTGGATGTGAATTATGACTTTGTCAACTAAAATAAGTGTGATTAAAGTCATTTCTGTGCCTGACATGGGTCAAAATTGAAGCTTTTGAGTAAGCAAAACTCTGTAAAATTGGCAATTTTGGTCACTGTGAGGGTTTAAAAAGTGGTTATTCAACATGAGGCACGATCCAATTGACATTTTGAATAATTTTTGGTACAGTCCAAAAAATCAATTTTCGGATGAAAAACGATGACTCCTGACATGTCGAACGATCCCAAAATGGTCAATATGGATGAAATTTTAACATTTAATCTTTTGACTGTAAATGACTGTTGGATGTGAATTATGACTTTGTCAACTAAAATAAGTGTGTTTAAAGTCATTTCTGTGCCTGAAACGGGTCAAAATTAAAGCTTTTGAGTAAGCAAAACTCTGTAAAAATGGCAATTTTGGTCACTCTGAGGGTTTAAAAAGTGGTTATTCAACATGAGGCACGATCCAATTGACATTTTGAATCATTTTTGGTACAGTCCAAAAAATCAATTTTCGGATGAAAAACGATGACTCCGGACATGTCGAACGATCCCAAAATGGTCAATATGGATGACATTTTAACATTTAATCTTTTGACTGTAAATGACTGTTGGATGTGAATTATGACTTTGTCAAGTAAAATAAGTGTGTTTAAAGTCATTTCTGTGCCTCAAAGGGGTCAAAATTGAAGCTTTTGAGTAATCAAAACTCTGTAAAAATGGCAATTTTGGTCACTGTGAGGGTTTAAAAAGTGGTCATTCAACATGAGGCACGATCCAATTGACATTTTGAATCATTTTTGGTACAGTCCAAAAAATCAATTTTCGGATGAAAAACGATGACTCCGGACATGTCAAACGATCCCAAAATGGTCAATATGGATGAAATTTTAACATTTAATCTTTTGACTGTAAATGACTGTTGGATGTGAATTATGACTTTGTCAACTAAAATAAGTGTGTTTAAAGTCATTTCCGTGCCTGAAATGGGTCAAAATTGAAGCTTTTGAGTAAGCAAAACTCTTTAAAATTGGCAATTTTGGTCACTGTGAGGGTTTAAAAAGTGGTTATTCAACAAGAGGCACGATCCAATTGACATTTTGAATGATTTTTGGTACTGTCCAAAAACTCAATTTTCGGATGAAAAACGATGACTCCGGACATGTCGAACGATCCCAAAATGGTCAATATGGATGAAATTTTAACATTTAATCTTTTGACTGTAAATGACTGTTGGATGTGAATTATGACTTTGTCAACTAAAATAAGTGTGTTTAAAGTCATTTCTGTGCCTGAAACGGGTCAAAATTGAAGCTTTTGAGTAAGCAAAACTCTGTAAAAATGGCAATTTTGGTCACTCTGAGGGTTTAAAAAGTGGTCATTCAACATGAGGCACGATCCAATTGACATTTTGAATCATTTTTGATACAGTCCAAAAAATCAATTTTCGGATGAAAAACGATGACTCCGGACATGTCGAACGATCCCAAAATGGTCAATATGGATGAAATTTTAACATTTAATCTTTTGACTGTAAATGACTGTTGGATGTGAAATATGACTTTGTCAACTAAAATAAGTGTGTTTAAAGTCATTTATGTGCCTCAAAGGGGTCAAAATTGAAGCTTTTGAGTAATCAAAACTCTGTAAAAATGGCAATTTTGGTCACTGTGAGGGTTTAAAAAGTGGTTATTCAACATGAGGCACGATCCAATTGACATTTTGAATCATTTTTGGTACAGTCCAAAAAATCAATTTTCGGATGAAAAACTATGACTCCTGACATGTCGAATGATCCCAAAATGATCAATATGGACGAAATTTTAACATTTAATCTTTTGACTGTAAATGACTGTTGGATGTGAATTATGACTTTGTCAACTAAAATAAGTGTGTTTAAAGTCATTTCCGTGCCTGAAATCGGTCAAAATTGAAGCTTTTGAGTAAGCAAAACTCTTTAAAATTGGCAATTTTGGTCACTGTGAGGGTTTAAAAAGTGGTTATTTAACATGAGGCACGATCCAATTGACATTTTGAATGATTTTTGGTACTGTCCAATTAATCAATTTTCGGATGAAAAACGATGACTCCGGACATGTCGAACGATCCCAAAATGGTCTATAATGATGAAATTTTAACATTTAATCTTTTGACTGTAAATGACTGTTGGATGTGAATTATGACTTTGTCAACTAAAATAAGTGTGTTTAAAGTCATTTCTGTGCCTGACATGGGTCAAAATTGAAGCTTTTGAGTAAGCAAAACTCTGTAAAATTGGCAATTTTGGTCACTGTGAGGGTTTAAAAAGTGGTTATTCAACATGAGGCACGATCCAATTGACATTTTGAATAATTTTTGGTACAGTCCAAAAAATCAATTTTCGGATGAAAAACGATGACTCCTGACATGTCGAACGATCCCAAAATAGTCAATATGGATGAAATTTTAACATTTAATCTTTTGACTGTAAATGACTGTTGGATGTGAATTATGACTTTGTCAACTAAAATAAGTGTGTTTAAAGTCATTTCTGTGCCTGAAACGGGTCAAAATTAAAGCTTTTGAGTAAGCATAACTCTGTAAAAATGGCAATTTTGGTCACTCTGAGGGTTTAAAAAGTGGTTATTCAACATGAGGCACGATCCAATTGACATTTTGAATCATTTTTGGTACAGTCCAAAAAATCAATTTTCGGATGAAAAACGATGACTCCGGACATGTCGAACGATCCCAAAATGGTCAATATGGATGACATTTTAACATTTAATCTTTTGACTGTAAATGACTGTTGGATGTGAATTATGACTTTGTCAAGTAAAATAAGTGTGTTTAAAGTCATTTCTGTGCCTCAAAGGGGTCAAAATTGAAGCTTTTGAGTAATCAAAACTCTGTAAAAATGGCAATTTTGGTCACTGTGAGGGTTTAAAAAGTGGTCATTCAACATGAGGCACGATCCAATTGACATTTTGAATCATTTTTGGTACAGTTCAAAAAATCAATTTTCGGATGAAAAACGATGACTCCGGACATGTCAAACGATCCCAAAATGGTCAATATGGATGAAATTTTAACATTTAATCTTTTGACTGTAAATGACTGTTGGATGTGAATTATGACTTTGTCAACTAAAATAAGTGTGTTTAAAGTCATTTCTGTGCCTGAAATGGTTCAAAATTGAAGCTTTTGAGTAAGCAAAACTCTGTAAAATTGGCAATTTTGGTCACTGTGAGGGTTTAAAAAGTGGTTATTCAACATGAGGCACGATCCAATTGACATTTTGAATCATTTCTGGTACAGTCCAAAAAATCAATTTTCGGATGAAAAACGATGATTCCGGACATGCCGAACGATCCCAAAATGGTCAATATGGATGAAATTTTAACATTTAATCTTTTGACTGTAAATGACTGTTGGATGTGAATTATGACTTTGTCAACTAAAATAAGTGTGTTTAAAGTCATTTCTGTGCCTCAAAGGGGTCAAAATTGAAGCTTTTGAGTAATCAAAACTCTGTAAAAATGGCAATTTTGGTCACTGTGAGGGTTTAAAAAGTGGTTATTCAACATGAGGCACGATCCAATTGACATTTTGAATCATTTTTGGTACATTCCAAAAAATCAATTTTCGGATGAAAAACGATGACTCCTGACATGTCGAATGATCCCAAAATGGTCAATATGGACGAAATTTTAACCTTTATTCTTTTGACTGTAAATGACTGTTGGATGTGAATTATGACTTTGTCAACTAAAATAAGTGTGTTTAAAGTCATTTCCGTGCCTGAAATGGGTCAAAATTGAAGCTTTTGAGTAAGCAAAACTCTTTAAAATTGGCAATTTTGGTCACTGTGAGGGTTTAAAAAGTGGTTATTCAACAAGAGGCACGATCCAATTGACATTTTGAATGATTTTTGGTACTGTCCAAAAACTCAATTTTCGGATGAAAAACGATGACTCCGGACATGTCGAACGATCCCAAAATGGTCAATATGGATGAAATTTTAACATTTAATCTTTTGACTGTAAATGACTGTTGGATGTGAATTATGACTTTGTCAACTAAAATAAGTGTGTTTAAAGTCATTTCTGTGCCTGAAACGGGTCAAAATTGAAGCTTTTGAGTAAGCAAAACTCTGTAAAAATGGCAATTTTGGTCACTCTGAGGGTTTAAAAAGTGGTCATTCAACATGAGGCACGATCCAATTGACATTTTGAATCATTTTTGGTACAGTCCAAAAAATCAATTTTCGGATGAAAAACGATGACTCCGGACATGTCGAACGATCCCAAAATGGTCAATATGGATGAAATTTTAACATTTAATCTTTTGACTGTAAATGACTGTTGGATGTGAAATATGACTTTGTCAACTAAAATAAGTGTGTTTAAAGTCATTTATGTGCCTCAAAGGGGTCAAAATTGAAGCTTTTGAGTAATCAAAACTCTGTAAAAATGGCAATTTTGGTCACTGTGAGGGTTTAAAAAGTGGTTATTCAACATGAGGCACGATCCAATTGACATTTTGAATCATTTTTGGTACAGTCCAAAAAATCAATTTTCGGATGAAAAACTATGACTCCTGACATGTCGAATGATCCCAAAATGATCAATATGGACGAAATTTTAACATTTAATCTTTTGACTGTAAATGACTGTTGGATGTGAATTATGACTTTGTCAACTAAAATAAGTGTGTTTAAAGTCATTTCCGTGCCTGAAATCGGTCAAAATTGAAGCTTTTGAGTAAGCAAAACTCTTTAAAATTGGCAATTTTGGTCACTGTGAGGGTTTAAAAAGTGGTTATTTAACATGAGGCACGATCCAATTGACATTTTGAATGATTTTTGGTACTGTCCAATTAATCAATTTTCGGATGAAAAACGATGACTCCGGACATGTCGAACGATCCCAAAATGGTCTATAATGATGAAATTTTAACATTTAATCTTTTGACTGTAAATGACTGTTGGATGTGAATTATGACTTTGTCAACTAAAATAAGTGTGTTTAAAGTCATTTCTGTGCCTCAAAGGGGTCAAAATTGAAGCTTTTGAGTAATCAAAACTCTGTAAAAATGGCAATTTTGGTCACTGTGAGGGTTTAAAAAGTGGTTATTCAACATGAGGCACGATCCAATTGCCATTTTGAATCATTTTTGGTACAGTCCAAAAAATCAATTTTCGGATGAAAAACGATGACTCCGGACATGTCGAACGATCCCAAAATGGTCAATATGGATGAAATTTTAACATTTAATCTTTTGACTCTAAATGACTGTTGGATGTGAATTATGACTTTGTCAACTAAAATAAGTGTGTTTAAAGTCATTTCTGTGCCTCAAAGAGGTCAAAATTGAAGCTTTTGAGTAATCAAAACTCTGTAAAAGTGGCAATTTTGGTCACTGTGAGGGTTTAAAAAGTGGTTATTCAACATGAGGCACGATCCAATTGACATTTTGAATCATTTTTGGTACAGTCCAAAAAATCAATTTTCGGATGAAAAACGATGACTCCTGACATGTCGAATGATCCCAAAATGGTCAATATGGACGAAATTTTAACATTTAATCTTTTGACTGTAAATGACTGTTGGATGTGAATTATGACTTTGTCAACTAAAATAAGTGTGTTTAAAGTCATTTCCATGCCTGAAATGGGTCAAAATTGAAGCTTTTGAGTAAGCAAAACACTGTAAAAATGGCAATTTTGGTCACTCTGAGGGTTTAAAAAGTGGTCATTCAACATGAGGCACGATCCAATTGACATTTTGAATGATTTTTGGTACAGTCCAAAAAATCAATTTTCGGATGAAAAACGATAACTCCGGACATGTCGAACGATCCCAAAATGGTCAATATGGATGAAATTTTAACATTTAATCTTTTGACTGTAAATGACTGTTGGATGTGAATTATGACTTTGTCAACTAATATAAGTGTGTTTAAAGTCATTTCTGTGCCTCAAAGGGGTCAAAATTGAAGCTTTTGAGTAATCAAAACTCTGTAAAAATGGCAATTTTGGTCACTGTGAGGGTTTAAAAAGTGGTTATTCAACATGAGGCACGATCCAATTGACATTTTGAATCATTTCTGGTACAGTCCAAAAAATCAATTTTCGGATGAAAAACGATGACTCCGGACATGCCGAACGATCCCAAAATGGTCCATATGGATGAAATTTTAACATTTAATCTTTTGACTATAAATGACTGTTGGATGTGAATTATGACTTTGTCAACTAAAATAAGTGTGTTTAAAGTCATTTCTGTGCCTGAAAGGGGTCAAAATTGAAGCTTTTGAGTAATCAAAACTCTGTAAAAATGGCAATTTTGGTCACTCTGAGGGTTTAAAAAGTGGTTATTCAACATGAGGCACGATCCAATTGCCATTTTGAATCATTTTTGGTACAATCCAAAAAATCAATTTTCGGATGAAAAACGATGACTCCGGACATGCCAAACATTCCCAAAATGGTCAATATGGATGAAATTTTAACATTTAATCTTTTGACTGTAAATGACTGTTGGATGTGAATTATGACTTTGTCAACTAAAATAAGTGTGTTTAAAGTCATTTCTGTGCCTCAAAGGGGTCAAAATTGAAGCTTTTGAGTAATCAAAACTCTGTAAAAATGGCAATTTTGGTCACTGTGAGGGTTTAAAAACTGGTTATTCAACATGAGGCACGATCCAATTGCCATTTTGAATCATTTTTGGTACAGTCCAAAAAATCAATTTTCGGATGAAAAACGATGACTCCGGACATGTCGAACGATCCCAAAATGGTCAATATGGATGAAATTTTAACATTTAATCTTTTGACTGTAAATGACTGTTGGATGTGAATTATGACTTTGTCAACTAAAATAAGTGTGTTTAAAGTCATTTCTGTGCCTGAAATGGGTCAAAATTGAAGCTTTTGAGTAAGCAAAACTCTGTAAAATTGGCAATTTTGGTCACTGTGAGGGTTTAAAAAGTGGTTATTCAACATGAGGCACGATCCAATTGACATTTTGAATAATTTTTGGTACAGTCCAAAAAATCAATTTTCGGATGAAAAACGATGACTCCTGACATGTCGAACGATCCCAAAATGGTCAATATGGATGAAATTTTAACATTTAATCTTTTGACTGTAAATGACTGTTGGATGTGAATTATGACTTTGTCAACTAAAATAAGTGTGTTTAAAGTCATTTCTGTGCCTGAAACGGGTCAAAATTGAAGCTTTTGAGTAAGCAAAACTCTGTAAAAATGGCAATTTTGGTCACTCTGAGGGTTTAAAAAGTGGTTATTCAACATGAGGCACGATCCAATTGACATTTTGAATCATTTTTGGTACAGTCCAAAAAATCAATTTTCGGATGAAAAACGATGACTCCGGACATGTCGAACGATCCCAAAATGGTCAATATGGATGAAATTTTAACATTTAATCTTTTGACTCTAAATGACTGTTGGATGTGAATTATGACTTTGTCAACTAAAATAAGTGTGTTTAAAGTCATTGCTGTGCCTCAAAGGGGTCAAAATTGAAGCTTTTGAGTAATCAAAACTCTGTAAAAATAGCAATTTTGGTCACTGTGAGGGTTTAAAAAGTGGTTATTCAACATGAGGCACCATCCAATTGACATTTTGAATCATTTTTGGTACAGTCCAAAAAATCAATTTTCGGATGAAAAACGATGACTCCTGACATGTCGAATGATCCCAAAATGGTCAATATGGACGAAATTTTAACATTTAATCTTTTGACTGTAAATGACTGTTGGATGTGAATTATGACTTTGTCAACTAAAATAAGTGTGTTTAAAGTCATTTCTGTGCCTGAAATGGGTCAAAATTGAAGCTTTTGAGTAAGCAAAACTCTGTAAAATTGGCAATTTTGGTCACTGAGAGGGTTTAAAAAGTGGTTATTCAACATGAGGCACGATCCAATTGACATTTTGAATGATTTTTGGTAAAGTCCAAAAAATCAATTTTCGGATGAAAAACGATGACTCCGGACATGTCAAACGATCCCAAAATGGTCAATATGGATGAAATTTTAACATTTAATCTTTTGACTGTAAATGACTGTTGGATGTGAATTATGACTTTGTCAACTAAAATAAGTGTGTTTAAGGTCATTTCTGTGCCTGAAATGGGTCAAAATATTGAAGCTTTTGAGTAAGCAAAACTCTGTAAAATTGGCAATGTTGGTCACTGTGAGGGTTTAAAAAGTGGTTATTCAACATGAGGCACGATCCAATTGACATTTTGAATCATTTCTGGTACAGTCCAAAAAATTAATTTTCGGATGAAAAACGATGACTCCGGACATGCCGAACGATCCCAAAATGGTCAATATGGATGAAATTTTAACATTTAATCTTTTGACTGTAAATGACTGTTGGATGTGAATTATGACTTTGTCAACTAAAATAAGTGTGTTTAAAGTCATTTCTGTGCCTCAAAGGGGTCAAAATTGAAGCTTTTGAGTAATCAAAACTCTGTAAAAATGGCAATTTTGGTCACTGTGAGGGTTTAAAAAGTGGTTATTCAACATGAGGCACGATCCAATTGACATTTTGAATCATTTCTGGTACAGTCCAAAAAATCAATTTTCGGATGAAAAACGATGACTCCGGACATGCCGAACGATCCCAAAATGGTCCATATGGATGAAATTTTAACATTTAATCTTTTGACTATAAATGACTGTTGGATGTGAATTATGACTTTGTCAACTAAAATAAGTGTGTTTAAAGTCATTTCTGTGCCTCAAAGGGGTCAAAATTGAAGCTTTTGAGTAATCAAAACTCTGTAAAAATGGCAATTTTGGTCACTCTGAGGGTTTAAAAAGTGGTTATTCAACATGAGGCACGATCCAATTGCCATTTTGAATCATTTTTGGTACAGTCCAAAAAATCAATTTTCGGATGAAAAACGATGACTCCGGACATGTCGAACGATCCCAAAATGGTCAATATGGATGAAATTTTAACATTTAATCTTTTGACTGTAAATGACTGTTGGATGTGAATTATGACTTTGTCAACAAAAATAAGTGTGTTTAAAGTCATTTCTGTGCCTGAAATGGGTCAAAATTGAAGCTTTTGAGTAAGCAAAACTCTGTAAAATTGGCAATTTTGGTCACTGTGAGGGTTTAAAAAGTGGTTATTCAACATGAGGCACGATCCAATTGACATTTTGAATAATTTTTGGTACAGTCCAAAAAATCAATTTTCGGATGAAAAACGATGACTCCTGACATGTCGAACGATCCCAAAATGGTCAATATGGATGAAATTTTAACATTTAATCTTTTGACTGTAAATGACTGTTGGATGTGAATTATGACTTTGTCAACTAAAATAAGTGTGTTTAAAGTCATTTCTGTGCCTGAAACGGGTCAAAATTGAAGCTTTTGAGTAAGCAAAACTCTGTAAAAATGGCAATTTTGGTCACTCTGAGGGTTTAAAAAGTGGTTATTCAACATGAGGCACGATCCAATTGACATTTTGAATCATTTTTGGTACAGTCCAAAAAATCAATTTTCAGATGAAAAACGATGACTCCGGACATGTCGAACGATCCCAAAATGGTCAATATGGATGAAATTTTAACATTTAATCTTTTGACTCTAAATGACTGTTGGATGTGAATTATGACTTTGTCAACTAAAATAAGTGTGTTTAAAGTCATTGCTGTGCCTCAAAGGGGTCAAAATTGAAGCTTTTGAGTAATCAAAACTCTGAAAAAATAGCAATTTTGGTCACTGTGAGGGTCTAAAAAGTGGTTATTCAACATGAGGCACCATCCAATTGACATTTTGAATCATTTTTGGTACAGTCCAAAAAATCAATTTTCGGATGAAAAACGATGACTCCTGACATGTCGAATGATCCCAAAATGGTCAATATGGACGAAATTTGAACATTTAATCTTTTGACTGTAAATGACTGTTGGATGTGAATTATGACTTTGTCAACTAAAATAAGTGTGTTTAAAGTCATTTCTGTGCCTGAAATGGGTCAAAATTGAAGCTTTTGAGTAAGCAAAACTCTGTAAAATTGGCAATTTTGGTCACTGAGAGGGTTTAAAAAGTGGTTATTCAACATGAGGCACGATCCAATGACATTTTGAATGATTTTTGGTAAAGTCCAAAAAATCAATTTTCGGATGAAAAACGATGACTCCGGACATGTCAAACGATCCCAAAATGGTCAATATGGATGAAATTTTAACATTTAATCTTTTGACTGTAAATGACTGTTGGATGTGAATTATGACTTTGTCAACTAAAATAAGTGTGTTTAAGGTCATTTCTGTGCCTGAAATGGGTCAAAATTGAAGCTTTTGAGTAAGCAAAACTCTGTAAAATTGGCAATTTTGGTCACTGTGAGGGTTTAAAAAGTGGTTATTCAACATGAGGCACGATCCAATTGACATTTTGAATCATTTCTGGTACAGTCCAAAAAATTAATTTTCGGATGAAAAACGATGACTCCGGACATGCCGAACGATCCCAAAATGGTCAATATGGATGAAATTTTAACATTTAATCTTTTGACTGTAAATGACTGTTGGATGTGAATTATGACTTTGTCAACTAAAATAAGTGTGTTTAAAGTCATTTCTGTGCCTCAAAGGGGTCAAAATTGAAGCTTTTGAGTAATCAAAACTCTGTAAAAATGGCAATTTTGGTCACTGTGAGGGTTTAAAAAGTGGTTATTCAACATGAGGCACGATCCAATTGACATTTTGAATCATTTTTGGTACAGTCCAAAAAATCAATTTTCGGATGAAAAACGATGACTCCGGACATGTCGAACGATCCCAAAATGGTCAATATGGATGAAATTTTAACATTTAATCTTTTGACTGTAAATGACTGTTGGATGTGAATTATGACTTTGTCAACAAAAATAAGTGTGTTTAAAGTCATTTCTGTGCCTCAAAGGGGTCAAAATTGAAGCTTTTGAGTAATCAAAACTCTGTAAAAATGGCAATTTTGGTCACTGTGAGGGTTTAAAAAGTGGTTATTCAACATGAGGCACTATCCAATTGACATTTTGAATCATTTTTGGTACAATCCAAAAAATCAATTTTCGGATGAAAAACGATGACTCCGGACCTGTCGAACGTTCCCAAAATGGTCTATAATGATGAAATTTTAACATTTAATCTTTTGACTGTAAATGACTGTTGGATGTGAATTATGACTTTGTCAACTAAAATAAGTGTGTTTAAAGTCATTTCTGTGCCTGAAACGGGTCAAAATTAAAGCTTTTGAGTAAGCAAAACTCTGTAAAAATGGCAATTTTGGTCACTCTGAGGGTTTAAAAAGTGGTTATTCAACATGAGGCACGATCCAATTGACATTTTGAATCATTTTTGGTACAGTCCAAAAAATCAATTTTCGGATGAAAAACGATGACTCCGGACATGTCGAACGATCCCAAAATGGTCAATATGGATGACATTTTAACATTTAATCTTTTGACTGTAAATGACTGTTGGATGTGAATTATGACTTTGTCAACTAAAATAAGTGTGTTTAAAGTCATTTCTGTGCCTCAAAGGGGTCAAAATTGAAGCTTTTGAGTAATCAAAACTCTGTAAAAATGGCAATTTTGGTCACTGTGAGGGTTTAAAAAGTGGTTATTCAACATGAGGCACGATCCAATTGACATTTTGAATCATTTTTGGTACATTCCAAAAAATCAATTTTCGGATGAAAAACGATGACTCCTGACATGTCGAATGATCCCAAAATGGTCAATATGGACGAAATTTTAACCTTTATTCTTTTGACTGTAAATGACTGTTGGATGTGAATTATGACTTTGTCAACTAAAATAAGTGTGTTTAAAGTCATTTCCGTGCCTGAAATGGGTCAAAATTGAAGCTTTTGAGTAAGCAAAACTCTTTAAAATTGGCAATTTTGGTCACTGTGAGGGTTTAAAAAGTGGTTATTCAACAAGAGGCACGATCCAATTGACATTTTGAATGATTTTTGGTACTGTCCAAAAACTCAATTTTCGGATGAAAAACGATGACTCCGGACATGTCGAACGATCCCAAAATGGTCAATATGGATGAAATTTTAACATTTAATCTTTTGACTGTAAATGACTGTTGGATGTGAATTATGACTTTGTCAACTAAAATAAGTGTGTTTAAAGTCATTTCTGTGCCTGAAACGGGTCAAAATTGAAGCTTTTGAGTAAGCAAAACTCTGTAAAAATGGCAATTTTGGTCACTCTGAGGGTTTAAAAAGTGGTCATTCAACATGAGGCACGATCCAATTGACATTTTGAATCATTTTTGGTACAGTCCAAAAAATCAATTTTCGGATGAAAAACGATGACTCCGGACATGTCGAACGATCCCAAAATGGTCAATATGGATGAAATTTTAACATTTAATCTTTTGACTGGAAATGACTGTTGGATGTGAAATATGACTTTGTCAACTAAAATAAGTGTGTTTAAAGTCATTTATGTGCCTCAAAGGGGTCAAAATTGAAGCTTTTGAGTAATCAAAACTCTGTAAAAATGGCAATTTTGGTCACTGTGAGGGTTTAAAAAGTGGTTATTCAACATGAGGCACGATCCAATTGACATTTTGAATCATTTTTGGTACAGTCCAAAAAATCAATTTTCGGATGAAAAACTATGACTCCTGACATGTCGAATGATCCCAAAATGATCAATATGGACGAAATTTTAACATTTAATCTTTTGACTGTAAATGACTGTTGGATGTGAATTATGACTTTGTCAACTAAAATAAGTGTGTTTAAAGTCATTTCCGTGCCTGAAATCGGTCAAAATTGAAGCTTTTGAGTAAGCAAAACTCTTTAAAATTGGCAATTTTGGTCACTGTGAGGGTTTAAAAAGTGGTTATTTAACATGAGGCACGATCCAATTGACATTTTGAATGATTTTTGGTACTGTCCAATTAATCAATTTTCGGATGAAAAACGATGACTCCGGACATGTCGAACGATCCCAAAATGGTCTATAATGATGAAATTTTAACATTTAATCTTTTGACTGTAAATGACTGTTGGATGTGAATTATGACTTTGTCAACTAAAATAAGTGTGTTTAAAGTCATTTCTGTGCCTGACATGGGTCAAAATTGAAGCTTTTGAGTAAGCAAAACTCTGTAAAATTGGCAATTTTGGTCACTGTGAGGGTTTAAAAAGTGGTTATTCAACATGAGGCACGATCCAATTGACATTTTGAATAATTTTTGGTACAGTCCAAAAAATCAATTTTCGGATGAAAAACGATGACTCCTGACATGTCGAACGATCCCAAAATGGTCAATATGGATGAAATGTTAACATTTAATCTTTTGACTGTAAATGACTGTTGGATGTGAATTATGACTTTGTCAACTAAAATAAGTGTGTTTAAAGTCATTTCTGTGCCTGAAACGGGTCAAAATTAAAGCTTTTGAGTAAGCAAAACTCTGTAAAAATGGCAATTTTGGTCACTCTGAGGGTTTAAAAAGTGGTTATTCAACATGAGGCACGATCCAATTGACATTTTGAATCATTTTTGGTACAGTCCAAAAAATCAATTTTCGGATGAAAAACGATGACTCCGGACATGTCGAACGATCCCAAAATGGTCAATATGGATGACATTTTAACATTTAATCTTTTGACTGTAAATGACTGTTGGATGTGAATTATGACTTTGTCAAGTAAAATAAGTGTGTTTAAAGTCATTTCTGTGCCTCAAAGGGGTCAAAATTGAAGCTTTTGAGTAATCAAAACTCTGTAAAAATGGCAATTTTGGTCACTGTGAGGGTTTAAAAAGTGGTCATTCAACATGAGGCACGATCCAATTGACATTTTGAATCATTTTTGGTACAGTCCAAAAAATCAATTTTCGGATGAAAAACGATGACTCCGGACATGTCAAACGATCCCAAAATGGTCAATATGGATGAAATTTTAACATTTAATCTTTTGACTGTAAATGACTGTTGGATGTGAATTATGACTTTGTCAACTAAAATAAGTGTGTTTAAAGTCATTTCTGTGCCTGAAATGGGTCAAAATTGAAGCTTTTGAGTAAGCAAAACTCTGTAAAATTGGCAATTTTGGTCACTGTGAGGGTTTAAAAAGTGGTTATTCAACATGAGGCACGATCCAATTGACATTTTGAATCATTTCTGGTACAGTCCAAAAAATCAATTTTCGGATGAAAAACGATGATTCCGGACATGCCGAACGATCCCAAAATGGTCAATATGGATGAAATTTTAACATTTAATCTTTTGACTGTAAATGACTGTTGGATGTGAATTATGACTTTGTCAACTAAAATAAGTGTGTTTAAAGTCATTTCTGTGCCTCAAAGGGGTCAAAATTGAAGCTTTTGAGTAATCAAAACTCTGTAAAAATGGCAATTTTGGTCACTGTGAGGGTTTAAAAAGTGGTTATTCAACATGAGGCACGATCCAATTGACATTTTGAATGATTTTTGGTACTGTCCAAAAACTCAATTTTCGGATGAAAAACGATGACTCCGGACATGTCGAACGATCCCAAAATGGTCAATATGGATGAAATTTTAACATTTAATCTTTTGACTGTAAATGACTGTTGGATGTGAATTATGACTTTGTCAACTAAAATAAGTGTGTTTAAAGTCATTTCTGTGCCTGAAACGGGTCAAAATTGAAGCTTTTGAGTAAGCAAAACTCTGTAAAAATGGCAATTTTGGTCACTCTGAGGGTTTAAAAAGTGGTCATTCAACATGAGGCACGATCCAATTGACATTTTGAATCATTTTTGGTACAGTCCAAAAAATCAATTTTCGGATGAAAAACGATGACTCCGGACATGTCGAACGATCCCAAAATGGTCAATATGGATGAAATTTTAACATTTAATCTTTTGACTGTAAATGACTGTTGGATGTGAAATATGACTTTGTCAACTAAAATAAGTGTGTTTAAAGTCATTTATGTGCCTCAAAGGGGTCAAAATTGAAGCTTTTGAGTAATCAAAACTCTGTAAAAATGGCAATTTTGGTCACTGTGAGGGTTTAAAAAGTGGTTATTCAACATGAGGCACGATCCAATTGACATTTTGAATCATTTTTGGTACAGTCCAAAAAATCAATTTTCGGATGAAAAACTATGACTCCTGACATGTCGAATGATCCCAAAATGATCAATATGGACGAAATTTTAACATTTAATCTTTTGACTGTAAATGACTGTTGGATGTGAATTATGACTTTGTCAACTAAAATAAGTGTGTTTAAAGTCATTTCCGTGCCTGAAATCGGTCAAAATTGAAGCTTTTGAGTAAGCAAAACTCTTTAAAATTGGCAATTTTGGTCACTGTGAGGGTTTAAAAAGTGGTTATTTAACATGAGGCACGATCCAATTGACATTTTGAATGATTTTTGGTACTGTCCAATTAATCAATTTTCGGATGAAAAACGATGACTCCGGACATGTCGAACGATCCCAAAATGGTCTATAATGATGAAATTTTAACATTTAATCTTTTGACTGTAAATGACTGTTGGATGTGAATTATGACTTTGTCAACTAAAATAAGTGTGTTTAAAGTCATTTCTGTGCCTCAAAGGGGTCAAAATTGAAGCTTTTGAGTAATCAAAACTCTGTAAAAATGGCAATTTTGGTCACTGTGAGGGTTTAAAAAGTGGTTATTCAACATGAGGCACGATCCAATTGCCATTTTGAATCATTTTTGGTACAGTCCAAAAAATCAATTTTCGGATGAAAAACGATGACTCCGGACATGTCGAACGATCCCAAAATGGTCAATATGGATGAAATTTTAACATTTAATCTTTTGATTCTAAATGACTGTTGGATGTGAATTATGACTTTGTCAACTAAAATAAGTGTGTTTAAAGTCATTTCTGTGCCTCAAAGAGGTCAAAATTGAAGCTTTTGAGTAATCAAAACTCTGTAAAAGTGGCAATTTTGGTCACTGTGAGGGTTTAAAAAGTGGTTATTCAACATGAGGCACGATCCAATTGACATTTTGAATCATTTTTGGTACAGTCCAAAAAATCAATTTTCGGATGAAAAACGATGACTCCTGACATGTCGAATGATCCCAAAATGGTCAATATGGACGAAATTTTAACATTTAATCTTTTGACTGTAAATGACTGTTGGATGTGAATTATGACTTTGTCAACTAAAATAAGTGTGTTTAAAGTCATTTCCATGCCTGAAATGGGTCAAAATTGAAGCTTTTGAGTAAGCAAAACGCTGTAAAAATGGCAATTTTGGTCACTCTGAGGGTTTAAAAAGTGGTCATTCAACATGAGGCACGATCCAATTGACATTTTGAATGATTTTTGGTACAGTCCAAAAAATCAATTTTCGGATGAAAAACGATAACTCCGGACATGTCGAACGATCCCAAAATGGTCAATATGGATGAAATTTTAACATTTAATCTTTTGACTGTAAATGACTGTTGGATGTGAATTATGACTTTGTCAACTAATATAAGTGTGTTTAAAGTCATTTCTGTGCCTCAAAGGGGTCAAAATTGAAGCTTTTGAGTAATCAAAACTCTGTAAAAATGGCAATTTTGGTCACTGTGAGGGTTTAAAAAGTGGTTATTCAACATGAGGCACGATCCAATTGACATTTTGAATCATTTCTGGTACAGTCCAAAAAATCAATTTTCGGATGAAAAACGATGACTCCGGACATGCCGAACGATCCCAAAATGGTCCATATGGATGAAATTTTAACATTTAATCTTTTGACTATAAATGACTGTTGGATGTGAATTATGACTTTGTCAACTAAAATAAGTGTGTTTAAAGTCATTTCTGTGCCTGAAAGGGGTCAAAATTGAAGCTTTTGAGTAATCAAAACTCTGTAAAAATGGCAATTTTGGTCACTCTGAGGGTTTAAAAAGTGGTTATTCAACATGAGGCACGATCCAATTGCCATTTTGAATCATTTTTGGTACAGTCCAAAAAATCAATTTTCCGATGAAAAACGATGACTCCGGACATGTCGAACGATCCCAAAATGGTCAATATGGATGAAATTTTAACATTTAATCTTTTGACTGTAAATGACTGTTGGATGTGAATTATGACTTTGTCAACTAAAATAAGTGTGTTTAAAGTCATTTCTGTGCCTCAAAGGGGTCAAAATTGAAGCTTTTGAGTAATCAAAACTCTGTAAAAATGGCAATTTTGGTCACTGTGAGGGTTTAAAAAGTGGTTATTCAACATGAGGCACGATCCAATTGACATTTTGAATCATTTTTGGTACAATCCAAAAAATCAATTTTCGGATGAAAAACGATGACTCCGGACATGCCAAACATTCCCAAAATGGTCAATATGGATGAAATTTTAACATTTAATCTTTTGACTGTAAATGACTGTTGGATGTGAATTATGACTTTGTCAACTAAAATAAGTGTGTTTAAAGTCATTTCTGTGCCTCAAAGGGGTCAAAATTGAAGCTTTTGAGTAATCAAAACTCTGTAAAAATGGCAATTTTGGTCACTGTGAGGGTTTAAAAAGTGGTTATTCAACATGAGGCACGATCCAATTGCCATTTTGAATCATTTTTGGTACAGTCCAAAAAATCAATTTTCGGATGAAAAACGATGACTCCGGACATGTCGAACGATCCCAAAATGGTCAATATGGATGAAATTTTAACATTTAATCTTTTGATTCTAAATGACTGTTGGATGTGAATTATGACTTTGTCAACTAAAATAAGTGTGTTTAAAGTCATTTCTGTGCCTGAAATGGGTCAAAATTGAAGCTTTTGAGTAAGCAAAACTCTGTAAAATTGGCAATTTTGGTCACTGAGAGGGTTTAAAAAGTGGTTATTCAACATGAGGCACGATCCAATTGACATTTTGAATGATTTTTGGTAAAGTCCAAAAAATCAATTTTCGGATGAAAAACGATGACTCCGGACATGTCAAACGATCCCAAAATGGTCAATATGGATGAAATTTTAACATTTAATCTTTTGACTGTAAATGACTGTTGGATGTGAATTATGACTTTGTCAACTAAAATAAGTGTGTTTAAGGTCATTTCTGTGCCTGAAATGGGTCAAAATATTGAAGCTTTTGAGTAAGCAAAACTCTGTAAAATTGGCAATGTTGGTCACTGTGAGGGTTTAAAAAGTGGTTATTCAACATGAGGCACGATCCAATTGACATTTTGAATCATTTTTGGTACAATCCAAAAAATCAATTTTCGGATGAAAAACGATGACTCCGGACATGCCAAACATTCCCAAAATGGTCAATATGGATGAAATTTTAACATTTAATCTTTTGACTGTAAATGACTGTTGGATGTGAATTATGACTTTGTCAACTAAAATAAGTGTGTTTAAAGTCATTTCTGTGCCTCAAAGGGGTCAAAATTGAAGCTTTTGAGTAATCAAAACTCTGTAAAAATGGCAATTTTGGTCACTGTGAGGGTTTAAAAAGTGGTTATTCAACATGAGGCACGATCCAATTGCCATTTTGAATCATTTTTGGTACAGTCCAAAAAATCAATTTTCGGATGAAAAACGATGACTCCGGACATGTCGAACGATCCCAAAATGGTCAATATGGATGAAATTTTAACATTTAATCTTTTGATTCTAAATGACTGTTGGATGTGAATTATGACTTTGTCAACTAAAATAAGTGTGTTTAAAGTCATTTCTGTGCCTGAAATGGGTCAAAATTGAAGCTTTTGAGTAAGCAAAACTCTGTAAAATTGGCAATTTTGGTCACTGAGAGGGTTTAAAAAGTGGTTATTCAACATGAGGCACGATCCAATTGACATTTTGAATGATTTTTGGTAAAGTCCAAAAAATCAATTTTCGGATGAAAAACGATGACTCCGGACATGTCAAACGATCCCAAAATGGTCAATATGGATGAAATTTTAACATTTAATCTTTTGACTGTAAATGACTGTTGGATGTGAATTATGACTTTGTCAACTAAAATAAGTGTGTTTAAGGTCATTTCTGTGCCTGAAATGGGTCAAAATATTGAAGCTTTTGAGTAAGCAAAACTCTGTAAAATTGGCAATGTTGGTCACTGTGAGGGTTTAAAAAGTGGTTATTCAACATGAGGCACGATCCAATTGACATTTTGAATCATTTCTGGTACAGTCCAAAAAATTAATTTTCGGATGAAAAACGATGACTCCGGACATGCCGAACGATCCCAAAATGGTCAATATGGATGAAATTTTAACATTTAATCTTTTGACTGTAAATGACTGTTGGATGTGAATTATGACTTTGTCAACTAAAATAAGTGTGTTTAAAGTCATTTCTGTGCCTCAAAGGGGTCAAAATTGAAGCTTTTGAGTAATCAAAACTCTGTAAAAATGGCAATTTTGGTCACTGTGAGGGTTTAAAAAGTGGTTATTCAACATGAGGCACGATCCAATTGACATTTTGAATCATTTCTGGTACAGTCCAAAAAATCAATTTTCGGATGAAAAACGATGACTCCGGACATGCCGAACGATCCCAAAATGGTCCATATGGATGAAATTTTAACATTTAATCTTTTGACTATAAATGACTGTTGGATGTGAATTATGACTTTGTCAACTAAAATAAGTGTGTTTAAAGTCATTTCTGTGCCTCAAAGGGGTCAAAATTGAAGCTTTTGAGTAATCAAAACTCTGTAAAAATGGCAATTTTGGTCACTCTGAGGGTTTAAAAAGTGGTTATTCAACATGAGGCACGATCCAATTGACATTTTGAATCATTTTTGGTACAGTCCAAAAAATCAATTTTCGGATGAAAAACGATGACTCCGGACATGTCGAACGATCCCAAAATGGTCAATATGGATGAAATTTTAACATTTAATCTTTTGACTCTAAATGACTGTTGGATGTGAATTATGACTTTGTCAACTAAAATAAGTGTGTTTAAAGTCATTTCGGTGCCTGAAATGGGTCAAAATTGAAGCTTTTGAGTAAGCAAAACTCTGTAAAATTGGCAATTTTGGTCACTGAGAGGGTTTAAAAAGTGGTTATTCAACATGAGGCACGATCCAATGACATTTTGAATGATTTTTGGTAAAGTCCAAAAAATCAATTTTCGGATGAAAAACGATGACTCCGGACATGTCAAACGATCCCAAAATGGTCAATATGGATGAAATTTTAACATTTAATCTTTTGACTGTAAATGACTGTTGGATGTGAATTATGACTTTGTCAACTAAAATAAGTGTGTTTAAGGTCATTTCTGTGCCTGAAATGGGTCAAAATTGAAGCTTTTGAGTAAGCAAAACTCTGTAAAATTGGCAATTTTGGTCACTGTGAGGGTTTAAAAAGTGGTTATTCAACATGAGGCACGATCCAATTGACATTTTGAATCATTTCTGGTACAGTCCAAAAAATTAATTTTCGGATGAAAAACGATGACTCCGGACATGCCGAACGATCCCAAAATGGTCAATATGGATGAAATTTTAACATTTAATCTTTTGACTGTAAATGACTGTTGGATGTGAATTATGACTTTGTCAACTAAAATAAGTGTGTTTAAAGTCATTTCTGTGCCTCAAAGGGGTCAAAATTGAAGCTTTTGAGTAATCAAAACTCTGTAAAAATGGCAATTTTGGTCACTGTGAGGGTTTAAAAAGTGGTTATTCAACATGAGGCACGATCCAATTGACATTTTGAATCATTTTTGGTACAGTCCAAAAAATCAATTTTCGGATGAAAAACGATGACTCCGGACATGTCGAACGATCCCAAAATGGTCAATATGGATGAAATTTTAACATTTAATCTTTTGACTGTAAATGACTGTTGGATGTGAATTATGACTTTGTCAACAAAAATAAGTGTGTTTAAAGTCATTTCTGTGCCTCAAAGGGGTCAAAATTGAAGCTTTTGAGTAATCAAAACTCTGTCAAAATGGCAATTTTGGTCACTGTGAGGGTTTAAAAAGTGGTTATTCAACATGAGGCACGATCCAATTGACATTTTGAATCATTTTTGGTACAATCCAAAAAATCAATTTTCGGATGAAAAACGATGACTCCGGACCTGTCGAACGTTCCCAAAATGGTCTATAATGATGAAATTTTAACATTTAATCTTTTGACTGTAAATGACTGTTGGATGTGAATTATGACTTTGTCAACTAAAATAAGTGTGTTTAAAGTCATTTCTGTGCCTGAAACGGGTCAAAATTAAAGCTTTTGAGTAAGCAAAACTCTGTAAAAATGGCAATTTTGGTCACTCTGAGGGTTTAAAAAGTGGTTATTCAACATGAGGCACGATCCAATTGACATTTTGAATCATTTTTGGTACAGTCCAAAAAATCAATTTTCGGATGAAAAACGATGACTCCGGACATGTCGAACGATCCCAAAATGGTCAATATGGATGACATTTTAACATTTAATCTTTTGACTGTAAATGACTGTTGGATGTGAATTATGACTTTGTCAAGTAAAATAAGTGTGTTTAAAGTCATTTCTGTGCCTCAAAGGGGTCAAAATTGAAGCTTTTGAGTAATCAAAACTCTGTAAAAATGGCAATTTTGGTCACTGTGAGGGTTTAAAAAGTGGTCATTCAACATGAGGCACGATCCAATTGACATTTTGAATCATTTTTGGTACAGTCCAAAAAATCAATTTTCGGATGAAAAACGATGACTCCGGACATGTCAAACGATCCCAAAATGGTCAATATGGATGAAATTTTAACATTTAATCTTTTGACTGTAAATGACTGTTGGATGTGAATTATGACTTTGTCAACTAAAATAAGTGTGTTTAAAGTCATTTCTGTGCCTGAAATGGGTCAAAATTGAAGCTTTTGAGTAAGCAAAACTCTGTAAAATTGGCAATTTTGGTCACTGTGAGGGTTTAAAAAGTGGTTATTCAACATGAGGCACGATCCAATTGACATTTTGAATCATTTCTGGTACAGTCCAAAAAATCAATTTTCGGATGAAAAACGATGATTCCGGACATGCCGAACGATCCCAAAATGGTCAATATGGATGAAATTTTAACATTTAATCTTTTGACTGTAAATGACTGTTGGATGTGAATTATGACTTTGTCAACTAAAATAAGTGTGTTTAAAGTCATTTCTGTGCCTCAAAGGGGTCAAAATTGAAGCTTTTGAGTAATCAAAACTCTGTAAAAATGGCAATTTTGGTCACTGTGAGGGTTTAAAAAGTGGTTATTCAACATGAGGCACGATCCAATTGACATTTTGAATCATTTTTGGTACATTCCAAAAAATCAATTTTCGGATGAAAAACGATGACTCCTGACATGTCGAATGATCCCAAAATGGTCAATATGGACGAAATTTTAACCTTTATTCTTTTGACTGTAAATGACTGTTGGATGTGAATTATGACTTTGTCAACTAAAATAAGTGTGTTTAAAGTCATTTCCGTGCCTGAAATGGGTCAAAATTGAAGCTTTTGAGTAAGCAAAACTCTTTAAAATTGGCAATTTTGGTCACTGTGAGGGTTTAAAAAGTGGTTATTCAACAAGAGGCACGATCCAATTGACATTTTGAATGATTTTTGGTACTGTCCAAAAACTCAATTTTCGGATGAAAAACGATGACTCCGGACATGTCGAACGATCCCAAAATGGTCAATATGGATGAAATTTTAACATTTAATCTTTTGACTGTAAATGACTGTTGGATGTGAATTATGACTTTGTCAACTAAAATAAGTGTGTTTAAAGTCATTTCTGTGCCTGAAACGGGTCAAAATTGAAGCTTTTGAGTAAGCAAAACTCTGTAAAAATGGCAATTTTGGTCACTCTGAGGGTTTAAAAAGTGGTCATTCAACATGAGGCACGATCCAATTGACATTTTGAATCATTTTTGGTACAGTCCAAAAAATCAATTTTCGGATGAAAAACGATGACTCCGGACATGTCGAACGATCCCAAAATGGTCAATATGGATGAAATTTTAACATTTAATCTTTTGACTGGAAATGACTGTTGGATGTGAAATATGACTTTGTCAACTAAAATAAGTGTGTTTAAAGTCATTTATGTGCCTCAAAGGGGTCAAAATTGAAGCTTTTGAGTAATCAAAACTCTGTAAAAATGGCAATTTTGGTCACTGTGAGGGTTTAAAAAGTGGTTATTCAACATGAGGCACGATCCAATTGACATTTTGAATCATTTTTGGTACAGTCCAAAAAATCAATTTTCGGATGAAAAACTATGACTCCTGACATGTCGAATGATCCCAAAATGATCAATATGGACGAAATTTTAACATTTAATCTTTTGACTGTAAATGACTGTTGGATGTGAATTATGACTTTGTCAACTAAAATAAGTGTGTTTAAAGTCATTTCCGTGCCTGAAATCGGTCAAAATTGAAGCTTTTGAGTAAGCAAAACTCTTTAAAATTGGCAATTTTGGTCACTGTGAGGGTTTAAAAAGTGGTTATTTAACATGAGGCACGATCCAATTGACATTTTGAATGATTTTTGGTACTGTCCAATTAATCAATTTTCGGATGAAAAACGATGACTCCGGACATGTCGAACGATCCCAAAATGGTCTATAATGATGAAATTTTAACATTTAATCTTTTGACTGTAAATGACTGTTGGATGTGAATTATGACTTTGTCAACTAAAATCAGTGTGTTTAAAGTCATTTCTGTGCCTGACATGGGTCAAAATTGAAGCTTTTGAGTAAGCAAAACTCTGTAAAATTGGCAATTTTGGTCACTGTGAGGGTTTAAAAAGTGGTTATTCAACATGAGGCACGATCCAATTGACATTTTGAATAATTTTTGGTACAGTCCAAAAAATCAATTTTCGGATGAAAAACGATGACTCCTGACATGTCGAACGATCCCAAAATGGTCAATATGGATGAAATGTTAACATTTAATCTTTTGACTGTAAATGACTGTTGGATGTGAATTATGACTTTGTCAACTAAAATAAGTGTGTTTAAAGTCATTTCTGTGCCTGAAACGGGTCAAAATTAAAGCTTTTGAGTAAGCAAAACTCTGTAAAAATGGCAATTTTGGTCACTCTGAGGGTTTAAAAAGTGGTTATTCAACATGAGGCACGATCCAATTGACATTTTGAATCATTTTTGGTACAGTCCAAAAAATCAATTTTCGGATGAAAAACGATGACTCCGGACATGTCGAACGATCCCAAAATGGTCAATATGGATGACATTTTAACATTTAATCTTTTGACTGTAAATGACTGTTGGATGTGAATTATGACTTTGTCAAGTAAAATAAGTGTGTTTAAAGTCATTTCTGTGCCTCAAAGGGGTCAAAATTGAAGCTTTTGAGTAATCAAAACTCTTTAAAAATGGCAATTTTGGTCACTGTGAGGGTTTAAAAAGTGGTCATTCAACATGAGGCACGATCCAATTGACATTTTGAATCATTTTTGGTACAGTCCAAAAAATCAATTTTCGGATGAAAAACGATGACTCCGGACATGTCAAACGATCCCAAAATGGTCAATATGGATGAAATTTTAACATTTAATCTTTTGACTGTAAATGACTGTTGGATGTGAATTATGACTTTGTCAACTAAAATAAGTGTGTTTAAAGTCATTTCTGTGCCTGAAATGGGTCAAAATTGAAGCTTTTGAGTAAGCAAAACTCTGTAAAAATGGCAATTTTGGTCACTGTGAGGGTTTAAAAAGTGGTTATTCAACATGAGGCACGATCCAATTGACATTTTGAATCATTTCTGGTACAGTCCAAAAAATCAATTTTCGGATGAAAAACGATGACTCCTGACATGTCGAATGATCCCAAAATGGTCAATATGGACGAAATTTTAACCTTTATTCTTTTGACTGTAAATGACTGTTGGATGTGAATTATGACTTTGTCAACTAAAATAAGTGTGTTTAAAGTCATTTCCGTGCCTGAAATGGGTCAAAATTGAAGCTTTTGAGTAAGCAAAACTCTTTAAAATTGGCAATTTTGGTCACTGTGAGGGTTTAAAAAGTGGTTATTCAACAAGAGGCACGATCCAATTGACATTTTGAATGATTTTTGGTACTGTCCAAAAACTCAATTTTCGGATGAAAAACGATGACTCCGGACATGTCGAACGATCCCAAAATGGTCAATATGGATGAAATTTTAACATTTAATCTTTTGACTGTAAATGACTGTTGGATGTGAATTATGACTTTGTCAACTAAAATAAGTGTGTTTAAAGTCATTTCTGTGCCTGAAACGGGTCAAAATTGAAGCTTTTGAGTAAGCAAAACTCTGTAAAAATGGCAATTTTGGTCACTCTGAGGGTTTAAAAAGTGGTCATTCAACATGAGGCACGATCCAATTGACATTTTGAATCATTTTTGGTACAGTCCAAAAAATCAATTTTCGGATGAAAAACGATGACTCCGGACATGTCGAACGATCCCAAAATGGTCAATATGGATGAAATTTTAACATTTAATCTTTTGACTGTAAATGACTGTTGGATGTGAAATATGACTTTGTCAACTAAAATAAGTGTGTTTAAAGTCATTTCTGTGCCTCAAAGGGGTCAAAATTGAAGCTTTTGAGTAATCAAAACTCTTTAAAAATGGCAATTTTGGTCACTGTGAGGGTTTAAAAAGTGGTCATTCAACATGAGGCACGATCCAATTGACATTTTGAATCATTTTTGGTACAGTCCAAAAAATCAATTTTCGGATGAAAAACGATGACTCCGGACATGTCAAACGATCCCAAAATGGTCAATATGGATGAAATTTTAACATTTAATCTTTTGACTGTAAATGACTGTTGGATGTGAATTATGACTTTGTCAACTAAAATAAGTGTGTTTAAAGTCATTTCTGTGCCTGAAATGGGTCAAAATTGAAGCTTTTGAGTAAGCAAAACTCTGTAAAATTGGCAATTTTGGTCACTGTGAGGGTTTAAAAAGTGGTTATTCAACATGAGGCACGATCCAATTGACATTTTGAATCATTTCTGGTACAGTCCAAAAAATCAATTTTCGGATGAAAAACGATGATTCCGGACATGCCGAACGATCCCAAAATGGTCAATATGGATGAAATTTTAACATTTAATCTTTTGACTGTAAATGACTGTTGGATGTGAATTATGACTTTGTCAACTAAAATAAGTGTGTTTAAAGTCATTTCTGTGCCTCAAAGGGGTCAAAATTGAAGCTTTTGAGTAATCAAAACTCTGTAAAAATGGCAATTTTGGTCACTGTGAGGGTTTAAAAAGTGGTTATTCAACATGAGGCACGATCCAATTGACATTTTGAATCATTTTTGGTACATTCCAAAAAATCAATTTTCGGATGTAAAACGATGACTCCTGACATGTCGAATGATCCCAAAATGGTCAATATGGACGAAATTTTAACCTTTATTCTTTTGACTGTAAATGACTGTTGGATGTGAATTATGACTTTGTCAACTAAAATAAGTGTGTTTAAAGTCATTTCCGTGCCTGAAATGGGTCAAAATTGAAGCTTTTGAGTAAGCAAAACTCTTTAAAATTGGCAATTTTGGTCACTGTGAGGGTTTAAAAAGTGGTTATTCAACAAGAGGCACGATCCAATTGACATTTTGAATGATTTTTGGTACTGTCCAAAAACTCAATTTTCGGATGAAAAACGATGACTCCGGACATGTCGAACGATCCCAAAATGGTCAATATGGATGAAATTTTAACATTTAATCTTTTGACTGTAAATGACTGTTGGATGTGAATTATGACTTTGTCAACTAAAATAAGTGTGTTTAAAGTCATTTCTGTGCCTGAAACGGGTCAAAATTGAAGCTTTTGAGTAAGCAAAACTCTGTAAAAATGGCAATTTTGGTCACTCTGAGGGTTTAAAAAGTGGTCATTCAACATGAGGCACGATCCAATTGACATTTTGAATCATTTTTGGTACAGTCCAAAAAATCAATTTTCGGATGAAAAACGATGACTCCGGACATGTCGAACGATCCCAAAATGGTCAATATGGATGAAATTTTAACATTTAATCTTTTGACTGTAAATGACTGTTGGATGTGAAATATGACTTTGTCAACTAAAATAAGTGTGTTTAAAGTCATTTATGTGCCTCAAAGGGGTCAAAATTGAAGCTTTTGAGTAATCAAAACTCTGTAAAAATGGCAATTTTGGTCACTGTGAGGGTTTAAAAAGTGGTTATTCAACATGAGGCACGATCCAATTGACATTTTGAATCATTTTTGGTACAGTCCAAAAAATCAATTTTCGGATGAAAAACTATGACTCCTGACATGTCGAATGATCCCAAAATGATCAATATGGACGAAATTTTAACATTTAATCTTTTGACTGTAAATGACTGTTGGATGTGAATTATGACTTTGTCAACTAAAATAAGTGTGTTTAAAGTCATTTCCGTGCCTGAAATCGGTCAAAATTGAAGCTTTTGAGTAAGCAAAACTCTTTAAAATTGGCAATTTTGGTCACTGTGAGGGTTTAAAAAGTGGTTATTTAACATGAGGCACGATCCAATTGACATTTTGAATGATTTTTGGTACTGTCCAATTAATCAATTTTCGGATGAAAAACGATGACTCCGGACATGTCGAACGATCCCAAAATGGTCTATAATGATGAAATTTTAACATTTAATCTTTTGACTGTAAATGACTGTTGGATGTGAATTATGACTTTGTCAACTAAAATAAGTGTGTTTAAAGTCATTTCTGTGCCTCAAAGGGGTCAAAATTGAAGCTTTTGAGTAATCAAAACTCTGTAAAAATGGCAATTTTGGTCACTGTGAGGGTTTAAAAAGTGGTTTTTCAACATGAGGCACGATCCAATTGCCATTTTGAATCATTTTTGGTACAGTCCAAAAAATCAATTTTCGGATGAAAAACGATGACTCCGGACATGTCGAACGATCCCAAAATGGTCAATATGGATGAAATTTTAACATTTAATCTTTTGACTCTAAATGACTGTTGGATGTGAATTATGACTTTGTCAACTAAAATAAGTGTGTTTAAAGTCATTTCTGTGCCTCAAAGAGGTCAAAATTGAAGCTTTTGAGTAATCAAAACTCTGTAAAAGTGGCAATTTTGGTCACTGTGAGGGTTTAAAAAGTGGTTATTCAACATGAGGCACGATCCAATTGACATTTTGAATCATTTTTGGTACAGTCCAAAAAATCAATTTTCGGATGAAAAACGATGACTCCTGACATGTCGAATGATCCCAAAATGGTCAATATGGACGAAATTTTAACATTTAATCTTTTGACTGTAAATGACTGTTGGATGTGAATTATGACTTTGTCAACTAAAATAAGTGTGTTTAAAGTCATTTCCATGCCTGAAATGGGTCAAAATTGAAGCTTTTGAGTAAGCAAAACGCTGTAAAAATGGCAATTTTGGTCACTCTGAGGGTTTAAAAAGTGGTCATTCAACATGAGGCACGATCCAATTGACATTTTGAATGATTTTTGGTACAGTCCAAAAAATCAATTTTCGGATGAAAAACGATAACTCCGGACATGTCGAACGATCCCAAAATGGTCAATATGGATGAAATTTTAACATTTAATCTTTTGACTGTAAATGACTGTTGGATGTGAATTATGACTTTGTCAACTAATATAAGTGTGTTTAAAGTCATTTCTGTGCCTCAAAGGGGTCAAAATTGAAGCTTTTGAGTAATCAAAACTCTGTAAAAATGGCAATTTTGGTCACTGTGAGGGTTTAAAAAGTGGTTATTCAACATGAGGCACGATCCAATTGACATTTTGAATCATTTCTGGTACAGTCCAAAAAATCAATTTTCGGATGAAAAACGATGACTCCGGACATGCCGAACGATCCCAAAATGGTCCATATGGATGAAATTTTAACATTTAATCTTTTGACTATAAATGACTGTTGGATGTGAATTATGACTTTGTCAACTAAAATAAGTGTGTTTAAAGTCATTTCTGTGCCTGAAAGGGGTCAAAATTGAAGCTTTTGAGTAATCAAAACTCTGTAAAAATGGCAATTTTGGTCACTCTGAGGGTTTAAAAAGTGGTTATTCAACATGAGGCACGATCCAATTGCCATTTTGAATCATTTTTGGTACAGTCCAAAAAATCAATTTTCCGATGAAAAACGATGACTCCGGACATGTCGAACGATCCCAAAATGGTCAATATGGATGAAATTTTAACATTTAATCTTTTGACTGTAAATGACTGTTGGATGTGAATTATGACTTTGTCAACTAAAATAAGTGTGTTTAAAGTCATTTCTGTGCCTCAAAGGGGTCAAAATTGAAGCTTTTGAGTAATCAAAACTCTGTAAAAATGGCAATTTTGGTCACTGTGAGGGTTTAAAAAGTGGTTATTCAACATGAGGCACGATCCAATTGCCATTTTGAATCATTTTTGGTACAGTCCAAAAAATCAATTTTCGGATGAAAAACGATGACTCCGGACATGTCGAACGATCCCAAAATGGTCAATATGGATGAAATTTTAACATTTAATCTTTTGACTGTAAATGACTGTTGGATGTGAATTATGACTTTGTCAACTAAAATAAGTGTGTTTAAAGTCATTTCTGTGCCTGAAATGGGTCAAAATTGAAGCTTTTGAGTAAGCAAAACTCTGTAAAATTGGCAATTTTGGTCACTGTGAGGGTTTAAAAAGTGGTTATTCAACATGAGGCACGATCCAATTGACATTTTGAATAATTTTTGGTACAGTCCAAAAAATCAATTTTCGGATGAAAAACGATGACTCCTGACATGTCGAACGATCCCAAAATGGTCAATATGGATGAAATTTTAACATTTAATCTTTTGACTGTAAATGACTGTTGGATGTGAATTATGACTTTGTCAACTAAAATAAGTGTGTTTAAAGTCATTTCTGTGCCTGAAACGGGTCGAAATTGAAGCTTTTGAGTAAGCAAAACTCTGTAAAAATGGCAATTTTGGTCACTCTGAGGGTTTAAAAAGTGGTTATTCAACATGAGGCACGATCCAATTGACATTTTGAATCATTTTTGGTACAGTCCAAAAAATCAATTTTCGGATGAAAAACGATGACTCCGGACATGTCGAACGATCCCAAAATGGTCAATATGGATGAAATTTTAACATTTAATCTTTTGACTCTAAATGACTGTTGGATGTGAATTATGACTTTGTCAACTAAAATAAGTGTGTTTAAAGTCATTGCTGTGCCTCAAAGGGGTCAAAATTGAAGCTTTTGAGTAATCAAAACTCTGTAAAAATAGCAATTTTGGTCACTGTGAGGGTTTAAAAAGTGGTTATTCAACATGAGGCACCATCCAATTGACATTTTGAATCATTTTTGGTACAGTCCAAAAAATCAATTTTCGGATGAAAAACGATGACTCCTGACATGTCGAATGATCCCAAAATGGTCAATATGGACGAAATTTTAACATTTAATCTTTTGACTGTAAATGACTGTTGGATGTGAATTATGACTTTGTCAACTAAAATAAGTGTGTTTAAAGTCATTTCTGTGCCTGAAATGGGTCAAAATTGAAGCTTTTGAGTAAGCAAAACTCTGTAAAATTGGCAATTTTGGTCACTGAGAGGGTTTAAAAAGTGGTTATTCAACATGAGGCACGATCCAATTGACATTTTGAATGATTTTTGGTAAAGTCCAAAAAATCAATTTTCGGATGAAAAACGATGACTCCGGACATGTCAAACGATCCCAAAATGGTCAATATGGATGAAATTTTAACATTTAATCTTTTGACTGTAAATGACTGTTGGATGTGAATTATGACTTTGTCAACTAAAATAAGTGTGTTTAAGGTCATTTCTGTGCCTGAAATGGGTCAAAATATTGAAGCTTTTGAGTAAGCAAAACTCTGTAAAATTGGCAATGTTGGTCACTGTGAGGGTTTAAAAAGTGGTTATTCAACATGAGGCACGATCCAATTGACATTTTGAATCATTTCTGGTACAGTCCAAAAAATTAATTTTCGGATGAAAAACGATGACTCCGGACATGCCGAACGATCCCAAAATGGTCAATATGGATGAAATTTTAACATTTAATCTTTTGACTGTAAATGACTGTTGGATGTGAATTATGACTTTGTCAACTAAAATAAGTGTGTTTAAAGTCATTTCTGTGCCTCAAAGGGGTCAAAATTGAAGCTTTTGAGTAATCAAAACTCTGTAAAAATGGCAATTTTGGTCACTGTGAGGGTTTAAAAAGTGGTTATTCAACATGAGGCACGATCCAATTGACATTTTGAATCATTTCTGGTACAGTCCAAAAAATCAATTTTCGGATGAAAAACGATGACTCCGGACATGCCGAACGATCCCAAAATGGTCCATATGGATGAAATTTTAACATTTAATCTTTTGACTATAAATGACTGTTGGATGTGAATTATGACTTTGTCAACTAAAATAAGTGTGTTTAAAGTCATTTCTGTGCCTCAAAGGGGTCAAAATTGAAGCTTTTGAGTAATCAAAACTCTGTAAAAATGGCAATTTTGGTCACTCTGAGGGTTTAAAAAGTGGTTATTCAACATGAGGCACGATCCAATTGCCATTTTGAATCATTTTTGGTACAGTCCAAAAAATCAATTTTCGGATGAAAAACGATGACTCCGGACATGTCGAACGATCCCAAAATGGTCAATATGGATGAAATTTTAACATTTAATCTTTTGACTGTAAATGACTGTTGGATGTGAATTATGACTTTGTCAACAAAAATAAGTGTGTTTAAAGTCATTTCTGTGCCTGAAATGGGTCAAAATTGAAGCTTTTGAGTAAGCAAAACTCTGTAAAATTGGCAATTTTGGTCACTGTGAGGGTTTAAAAAGTGGTTATTCAACATGAGGCACGATCCAATTGACATTTTGAATAATTTTTGGTACAGTCCAAAAAATCAATTTTCGGATGAAAAACGATGACTCCTGACATGTCGAACGATCCCAAAATGGTCAATATGGATGAAATTTTAACATTTAATCTTTTGACTGTAAATGACTGTTGGATGTGAATTATGACTTTGTCAACTAAAATAAGTGTGTTTAAAGTCATTTCTGTGCCTGAAACGGGTCAAAATTGAAGCTTTTGAGTAAGCAAAACTCTGTAAAAATGGCAATTTTGGTCACTCTGAGGGTTTAAAAAGTGGTTATTCAACATGAGGCACGATCCAATTGACATTTTGAATCATTTTTGGTACAGTCCAAAAAATCAATTTTCGGATGAAAAACGATGACTCCGGACATGTCGAACGATCCCAAAATGGTCAATATGGATGAAATTTTAACATTTAATCTTTTGACTCTAAATGACTGTTGGATGTGAATTATGACTTTGTCAACTAAAATAAGTGTGTTTAAAGTCATTGCTGTGCCTCAAAGGGGTCAAAATTGAAGCTTTTGAGTAATCAAAACTCTGAAAAAATAGCAATTTTGGTCACTGTGAGGGTCTAAAAAGTGGTTATTCAACATGAGGCACCATCCAATTGACATTTTGAATCATTTTTGGTACAGTCCAAAAAATCAATTTTCGGATGAAAAACGATGACTCCTGACATGTCGAATGATCCCAAAATGGTCAATATGGACGAAATTTTAACATTTAATCTTTTGACTGTAAATGACTGTTGGATGTGAATTATGACTTTGTCAACTAAAATAAGTGTGTTTAAAGTCATTTCTGTGCCTGAAATGGGTCAAAATTGAAGCTTTTGAGTAAGCAAAACTCTGTAAAATTGGCAATTTTGGTCACTGAGAGGGTTTAAAAAGTGGTTATTCAACATGAGGCACGATCCAATGACATTTTGAATGATTTTTGGTAAAGTCCAAAAAATCAATTTTCGGATGAAAAACGATGACTCCGGACATGTCAAACGATCCCAAAATGGTCAATATGGATGAAATTTTAACATTTAATCTTTTGACTGTAAATGACTGTTGGATGTGAATTATGACTTTGTCAACTAAAATAAGTGTGTTTAAGGTCATTTCTGTGCCTGAAATGGGTCAAAATTGAAGCTTTTGAGTAAGCAAAACTCTGTAAAATTGGCAATTTTGGTCACTGAGAGGGTTTAAAAAGTGGTTATTCAACATGAGGCACGATCCAATGACATTTTGAATGATTTTTGGTAAAGTCCAAAAAATCAATTTTCGGATGAAAAACGATGACTCCGGACATGTCAAACGATCCCAAAATGGTCAATATGGATGAAATTTTAACATTTAATCTTTTGACTGTAAATGACTGTTGGATGTGAATTATGACTTTGTCAACTAAAATAAGTGTGTTTAAGGTCATTTCTGTGCCTGAAATGGGTCAAAATTGAAGCTTTTGAGTAAGCAAAACTCTGTAAAATTGGCAATTTTGGTCACTGTGAGGGTTTAAAAAGTGGTTATTCAACATGAGGCACGATCCAATTGACATTTTGAATCATTTCTGGTACAGTCCAAAAAATTAATTTTCGGATGAAAAACGATGACTCCGGACATGCCGAACGATCCCAAAATGGTCAATATGGATGAAATTTTAACATTTAATCTTTTGACTGTAAATGACTGTTGGATGTGAATTATGACTTTGTCAACTAAAATAAGTGTGTTTAAAGTCATTTCTGTGCCTCAAAGGGGTCAAAATTGAAGCTTTTGAGTAAGCAAAACTCTGTAAAATTGGCAATTTTGGTCACTGTGAGGGTTTAAAAAGTGGTTATTCAACATGAGGCACGATCCAATTGACATTTTGAATCATTTCTGGTACAGTCCAAAAAATTAATTTTCGGATGAAAAACGATGACTCCGGACATGTCGAACGATCCCAAAATGGTCAATATGGATGAAATTTTAACATTTAATCTTTTGACTGTAAATGACTGTTGGATGTGAATTATGACTTTGTCAACTAAAATAAGTGTGTTTAAAGTCATTTCTGTGCCTCAAAGGGGTCAAAATTGAAGCTTTTGAGTAATCAAGACTCTGTAAAAATGGCAATTTTGGTCACTCTGAGGGTTTAAAAAGTGGTTATTCAACATGAGGCACGATCCAATTGCCATTTTGAATCATTTTTGGTACAGTCCAAAAAATCAATTTTCGGATGAAAAACGATGACTCCGGACATGTCGAACGATCCCAAAATGGTCAATATGGATGAAATTTTAACATTTAATCTGTTGACTGTAAATGACTGTTGGATGTGAATTATGACTTTGTCAACTAAAATAAGTGTGTTTAAAGACATTTCTGTGCCTCAAAGGGGTCAAAATTGAAGCTTTTGAGTAATCAAAACTCTGTAAAAATGGCAATTTTGGTCACTGTGAGGGTTTAAAAAGTGGTTATTCAACATGAGGCACGATCCAATTGACATTTTGAATCATTTTTGGTACAGTCCAAAAAATCAATTTTCGGATGAAGAACGATGACTCCGGACATGTCGAACGATCCCAAAATGGTCAATATGGATGAAATTTTAACATTTAATCTTTTGACTGTAAATGACTGTTGGATGTGAATTATGACTTTGTCAACTAAAATAAGTGTGTTTAAAGTCATTTCTGTGCCTGAAATGGGTCAAAATTGAAGCTTTTGAGTAAGCAAAACTCTGTAAAATTGGCAATTTTGGTCACTGTGAGGGTTTAAAAAGTGGTTATTCAACATGAGGCACGATCCAATTGACATTTTGAATGATTTTTGGTACAGTCCAAAAAATCAATTTTCGGATGAAAAACGATGACTCCGGACATGTCGAACGATCCCAAAATGGTCAATATGGATGAAATTTTAACATTTAATCTTTTGACTGTAAATGACTGTTGTATGTGAATTATGACTTTGTCAACTAAAATAAGTGTGTTTAAAGTCATTTCTGTGCCTCAAAGGGGTCAAAATTGAAGCTTTTGAGTAATCAAAACTCTGTAAAAATGGCAATTTTGGTCACTGTGAGGGTTTAAAAAGTGGTTATTCAACATGAGGCACGATCCAATTGACATTTTGAATCATTTCTGGTACAGTCCAAAAAATCAATTTTCGGATGAAAAACGATGACTCCGGACATGCCGAACGATCCCAAAATTGTCAATATGGATGAAATTTTAACATTTAATCTTTTGACTGTAAATGACTGTTGGATGTGAATTATGACATTGTCAACTAAAATAAGTGTGTTTAAAGTCATTTCTGTGCCTCAAAGGGGTCAAAATTGAAGCTTTTGAGTAATCAAAACTCTGTAAAAATGGCAATTTTGGTCACTGTGAGGGTTTAAAAAGTGGTCATTCAACATGAGGCACGATCCAATTGACATTTTGAATCATTTTTCGTACAGTCCAAAAAATCAATTTTCGGATGAAAAACGATGACTCCGGACATGTCAAACGATCCCAAAATGGTCAATATGGATGAAATTTTAACATTTAATCTTTTGACTGTAAATGACTGTTGGATGTGAATTATGACTTTGTCAACTAAAATAAGTGTGTTTAAAGTCATTTCTGTGCCTCAAAGGGGTCAAAATTGAAGCTTTTGAGTAATCAAAACTCTGTAAAAATAGCAATTTTGGTCACTGTGAGGGTTTAAAAAGTGGTTATTCAACATGAGGCACCATCCAATTGACATTTTGAATCATTTTTGGTACAGTCCAAAAAATCAATTTTCGGATGAAAAACGATGACTCCTGACATGTCGAATGATCCCAAAATGGTCAATATGGACGAAATTTTAACATTTAATCTTTTGACTGTAAATGACTGTTGGATGTGAATTATGACTTTGTCAACTAAAATAAGTGTGTTTAAGGTCATTTCTGTGCCTGAAATGGGTCAAAATTGAAGCTTTTGAGTAAGCAAAACTCTGTAAAATTGGCAATTTTGGTCACTGAGAGGGTTTAAAAAGTGGTTATTCAACATGAGGCACGATCCAATTGACATTTTGAATGATTTTTGGTAAAGTCCAAAAAATCAATTTTCGGATGAAAAACGATGACTCCGGACATGTCAAACGATCCCAAAATGGTCAATATGGATGAAATTTTAACATTTAATCTTTTGACTGTAAATGACTGTTGGATGTGAATTATGACTTTGTCAACTAAAATAAGTGTGTTTAAGGTCATTTCTGTGCCTGAAATGGGTCAAAATTGAAGCTTTTGAGTAAGCAAAACTCTGTAAAATATGCAATTTTGGTCACTGTGAGGGTTTAAAAAGTGGTTATTCAACATGAGGCACGATCCAATTGACATTTTGAATCATTTCTGGTACAGTCCAAAAAATTAATTTTCGGATGAAAAACGATGACTCCGGACATGCCGAACGATCCCAAAATGGTCAATATGGATGAAATTTTAACATTTAATCTGTTGACTGTAAATGACTGTTGGATGTGAATTATGACTTTGTCAACTAAAATAAGTGTGTTTAAAGTCATTTCTGTGCCTCAAAGGGGTCAAAATTGAAGCTTTTGAGTAATCAAAACTCTGTAAAAATGGCAATTTTGGTCACTGTGAGGGTTTAAAAAGTGTTTATTCAACATGAGGCACGATCCAATTGACATTTTGAATCATTTTTGGTACAGTCCAAAAAAATCAATTTTCGGATGAAGAACGATGACTCCGGACATGTCGAACGATCCCAAAATGGTCAATATGGATGAAATTTTAACATTTAATCTTTTGACTGTAAATGACTGTTGGATGTGAATTATGACTTTGTCAACTAAAATAAGTGTGTTTAAAGTCATTTCTGTGCCTGAAATGGGTCAAAATTGAAGCTTTTGAGTAAGCAAAACTCTGTAAAATTGGCAATTTTGGTCACTGTGAGGGTTTAAAAAGTGGTTATTCAACATGAGGCACGATCCAATTGACATTTTGAATGATTTTTGGTACAGTCCAAAAAATCAATTTTCGGATGAAAAACGATGACTCCGGACATGTCGAACGATCCCAAAATGGTCAATATGGATGAAATTTTAACATTTAATCTTTTGACTGTAAATGACTGTTGTATGTGAATTATGACTTTGTCAACTAAAATAAGTGTGTTTAAAGTCATTTCTGTGCCTCAAAGGGGTCAAAATTGAAGCTTTTGAGTAATCAAAACTCTGTAAAAATGGCAATTTTGGTCACTGTGAGGGTTTAAAAAGTGGTTATTCAACATGAGGCACGATCCAATTGACATTTTGAATCATTTCTGGTACAGTCCAAAAAATCAATTTTCGGATGAAAAACGATGACTCCGGACATGCCGAACGATCCCAAAATTGTCAATATGGATGAAATTTTAACATTTAATCTTTTGACTGTAAATGACTGTTGGATGTGAATTATGACATTGTCAACTAAAATAAGTGTGTTTAAAGTCATTTCTGTGCCTCAAAGGGGTCAAAATTGAAGCTTTTGAGTAATCAAAACTCTGTAAAAATGGCAATTTTGGTCACTGTGAGGGTTTAAAAAGTGGTTATTCAACATTAGGCACGATCCAATTGACATTTTGAATCATTTTTGGTACAGTCCAAAAAATCAATTTTCGGATGAAAAACGATGACTCCGGACATGCCAAACATTCCCAAAATGGTCAATATGGATGAAATTTTAACATTTAATCTTTTGACTGTAAATGACTGTTGGATGTGAATTATGACTTTGTCAACTAAAATAAGTGTGTTTAAAGTCATTTCTGTGCCTGAAACGGGTCAAAATTGAAGCTTTTGAGTAAGCAAAACTCTGTAAAAATGGCAATTTTGGTCACTCTGAGGGTTTAAAAAGTGGTAATTCAACATGAGGCACGATCCAATTGACATTTTGAATCATTTTTGGTACAGTCCAAAAAATCAATTTTCGGATGAAAAACGATGACTCTGGACATGTCAAACGATCCCAAAATGGTCAATATGGATGAAATTTTAACATTTAATCTTTTGACTGTAAATGACTGTTGGATGTGAATTATGACTTTGTCAACTAAAATAAGTGTGTTTAAAGTCATTTCTGTGCCTGAAATGGGTCGAAATTGAAGCTTTTGAGTAAGCAAAACTCTGTAAAATTGGCAATTTTGGTCACTGTGAGGGTTTAAAAAGTGGTTATTCAACATGAGGCACGATCCAATTGACATTTTGAATCATTTTTGGTACAGTCCAAAAAATCAATTTTCGGATGAAAAACGATGACTCCTGACATGTCGAATGATCCCAAAAAGGTCAATATGGACGAAATTTTAACATTTAATCTTTTGACTGTAAATGACTGTTGGATGTGAATTAGGACTTTGTCAACTAAAATAAGTGTGATTAAAGTCATTTCTGTGCCTGACATGGGTCAAAATTGAAGCTTTTGAGTAAGCAAAACGCTGTAAAAATGGCAATTTTGGTCACTCTGAGGGTTTAAAAAGTGGTCATTCAACATGAGGCACGATCCAATTGACATTTTGAATGATTTTTGGTACAGTCCAAAAAATCAATTTTCGGATGAAAAACGATAACTCCGGACATGTCGAACGATCCCAAAATGGTCAATATGGATGAAATTTTAACATTTAATCTTTTGACTGTAAATGACTGTTGGATGTGAATTATGACTTTGTCAACTAATATAAGTGTGTTTAAAGTCATTTCTGTGCCTCAAAGGGGTCAAAATTGAAGCTTTTGAGTAATCAAAACTCTGTAAAAATGGCAATTTTGGTCACTGTGAGGGTTTAAAAAGTGGTTATTCAACATGAGGCACGATCCAATTGACATTTTGAATCATTTCTGGTACAGTCCAAAAAATCAATTTTCGGATGAAAAACGATGACTCCGGACATGCCGAACGATCCCAAAATGGTCCATATGGATGAAATTTTAACATTTAATCTTTTGACTATAAATGACTGTTGGATGTGAATTATGACTTTGTCAACTAAAATAAGTGTGTTTAAAGTCATTTCTGTGCCTGAAAGGGGTCAAAATTGAAGCTTTTGAGTAATCAAAACTCTGTAAAAATGGCAATTTTGGTCACTCTGAGGGTTTAAAAAGTGGTTATTCAACATGAGGCACGATCCAATTGCCATTTTGAATCATTTTTGGTACAATCCAAAAAATCAATTTTCGGATGAAAAACGATGACTCCGGACATGCCAAACATTCCCAAAATGGTCAATATGGATGAAATTTTAACATTTAATCTTTTGACTGTAAATGACTGTTGGATGTGAATTATGACTTTGTCAACTAAAATAAGTGTGTTTAAAGTCATTTCTGTGCCTCAAAGGGGTCAAAATTGAAGCTTTTGAGTAATCAAAACTCTGTAAAAATGGCAATTTTGGTCACTGTGAGGGTTTAAAAAGTGGTTATTCAACATGAGGCACGATCCAATTGCCATTTTGAATCATTTTTGGTACAGTCCAAAAAATCAATTTTCGGATGAAAAACGATGACTCCGGACATGTCGAACGATCCCAAAATGGTCAATATGGATGAAATTTTAACATTTAATCTTTTGACTGTAAATGACTGTTGGATGTGAATTATGACTTTGTCAACTAAAATAAGTGTGTTTAAAGTCATTTCTGTGCCTGAAATGGGTCAAAATTGAAGCTTTTGAGTAAGCAAAACTCTGTAAAATTGGCAATTTTGGTCACTGTGAGGGTTTAAAAAGTGGTTATTCAACATGAGGCACGATCCAATTGACATTTTGAATAATTTTTGGTACAGTCCAAAAAATCAATTTTCGGATGAAAAACGATGACTCCTGACATGTCGAACGATCCCAAAATGGTCAATATGGATGAAATTTTAACATTTAATCTTTTGACTGTAAATGACTGTTGGATGTGAATTATGACTTTGTCAACTAAAATAAGTGTGTTTAAAGTCATTTCTGTGCCTGAAACGGGTCAAAATTGAAGCTTTTGAGTAAGCAAAACTCTGTAAAAATGGCAATTTTGGTCACTCTGAGGGTTTAAAAAGTGGTTATTCAACATGAGGCACGATCCAATTGACATTTTGAATCATTTTTGGTACAGTCCAAAAAATCAATTTTCGGATGAAAAACGATGACTCCTGACATGTCGAACGATCCCAAAATGGTCAATATGGATGAAATTTTAACATTTAATCTTTTGACTGTAAATGACTGTTGGATGTGAATTATGACTTTGTCAACTAAAATAAGTGTGTTTAAAGTCATTTCTGTGCCTGAAACGGGTCAAAATTGAAGCTTTTGAGTAAGCAAAACTCTGTAAAAATGGCAATTTTGGTCACTCTGAGGGTTTAAAAAGTGGTTATTCAACATGAGGCACGATCCAATTGACATTTTGAATCATTTTTGGTACAGTCCAAAAAATCAATTTTCGGATGAAAAACGATGACTCCTGACATGTCGAACGATCCCAAAATGGTCAATATGGATGAAATTTTAACATTTAATCTTTTGACTGTAAATGACTGTTGGATGTGAATTATGACTTTGTCAAGTAAAATAAGTGTGTTTAAAGTCATTTCTGTGCCTCAAAGGGGTCAAAATTGAAGCTTTTGAGTAATCAAAACTCTGTAAAAATGGCAATTTTGGTCACTGTGAGGGTTTAAAAAGTGGTCATTCAACATGAGGCACGATCCAATTGACATTTTCAATCATTTTTGGTACAGTCCAAAAAATCAATTTTCGGATGAAAAACGATGACTCCGGACATGTCAAACGATCCCAAAATGGTCAATATGGATGAAATTTTAACATTTAATCTTTTGACTGTAAATGACTGTTGGATGTGAATTATGACTTTGTCAACTAAAATAAGTGTGTTTAAAGTCATTTCTGTGCCTGAAATGGGTCAAAATTGAAGCTTTTGAGTAAGCAAAACTCTGTAAAATTGGCAATTTTGGTCACTGTGAGGGTTTAAAAAGTGGTTATTCAACATGAGGCACGATCCAATTGACATTTTGAATCATTTCTGGTACAGTCCAAAAAATCAATTTTCGGATGAAAAACGATGATTCCGGACATGCCGAACGATCCCAAAATGGTCAATATGGATGAAATTTTAACATTTAATCTTTTGACTGTAAATGACTGTTGGATGTGAATTATGACTTTGTCAACTAAAATAAGTGTGTTTAAAGTCATTTCTGTGCCTCAAAGGGGTCAAAATTGAAGCTTTTGAGTAATCAAAACTCTGTAAAAATGGCAATTTTGGTCACTGTGAGGGTTTAAAAAGTGGTTATTCAACATGAGGCACGATCCAATTGACATTTTGAATCATTTTTGGTACATTCCAAAAAATAAATTTTCGGATGAAAAACGATGACTCCTGACATGTCGAATGATCCCAAAATGGTCAATATGGACGAAATTTTAACATTTATTCTTTTGACTGTAAATGACTGTTGGATGTGAATTATGACTTTGTCAACTAAAATAAGTGTGTTTAAAGTCATTTCTGTGCCTCAAAGGGGTCAAAATTGAAGCTTTTGAGTAATCAAGACTCTGTAAAAATGGCAATTTTGGTCACTCTGAGGGTTTAAAAAGTGGTTATTCAACATGAGGCACGATCCAATTGCCATTTTGAATCATTTTTGGTACAGTCCAAAAAATCAATTTTCGGATGAAAAACGATGACTCCGGACATGTCGAACGATCCCAAAATGGTCAATATGGATGAAATTTTAACATTTAATCTGTTGACTGTAAATGACTGTTGGATGTGAATTATGACTTTGTCAACTAAAATAAGTGTGTTTAAAGACATTTCTGTGCCTCAAAGGGGTCAAAATTGAAGCTTTTGAGTAATCAAAACTCTGTAAAAATGGCAATTTTGGTCACTGTGAGGGTTTAAAAAGTGGTTATTCAACATGAGGCACGATCCAATTGACATTTTGAATCATTTTTGGTACAGTCCAAAAAATCAATTTTCGGATGAAGAACGATGACTCCGGACATGTCGAACGATCCCAAAATGGTCAATATGGATGAAATTTTAACATTTAATCTTTTGACTGTAAATGACTGTTGGATGTGAATTATGACTTTGTCAACTAAAATAAGTGTGTTTAAAGTCATTTCTGTGCCTGAAATGGGTCAAAATTGAAGCTTTTGAGTAAGCAAAACTCTGTAAAATTGGCAATTTTGGTCACTGTGAGGGTTTAAAAAGTGGTTATTCAACATGAGGCACGATCCAATTGACATTTTGAATGATTTTTGGTACAGTCCAAAAAATCAATTTTCGGATGAAAAACGATGACTCCGGACATGTCGAACGATCCCAAAATGGTCAATATGGATGAAATTTTAACATTTAATCTTTTGACTGTAAATGACTGTTGTATGTGAATTATGACTTTGTCAACTAAAATAAGTGTGTTTAAAGTCATTTCTGTGCCTCAAAGGGGTCAAAATTGAAGCTTTTGAGTAATCAAAACTCTGTAAAAATGGCAATTTTGGTCACTGTGAGGGTTTAAAAAGTGGTTATTCAACATGAGGCACGATCCAATTGACATTTTGAATCATTTCTGGTACAGTCCAAAAAATCAATTTTCGGATGAAAAACGATGACTCCGGACATGCCGAACGATCCCAAAATTGTCAATATGGATGAAATTTTAACATTTAATCTTTTGACTGTAAATGACTGTTGGATGTGAATTATGACATTGTCAACTAAAATAAGTGTGTTTAAAGTCATTTCTGTGCCTCAAAGGGGTCAAAATTGAAGCTTTTGAGTAATCAAAACTCTGTAAAAATGGCAATTTTGGTCACTGTGAGGGTTTAAAAAGTGGTCATTCAACATGAGGCACGATCCAATTGACATTTTGAATCATTTTTCGTACAGTCCAAAAAATCAATTTTCGGATGAAAAACGATGACTCCGGACATGTCAAACGATCCCAAAATGGTCAATATGGATGAAATTTTAACATTTAATCTTTTGACTGTAAATGACTGTTGGATGTGAATTATGACTTTGTCAACTAAAATAAGTGTGTTTAAAGTCATTTCTGTGCCTCAAAGGGGTCAAAATTGAAGCTTTTGAGTAATCAAAACTCTGTAAAAATAGCAATTTTGGTCACTGTGAGGGTTTAAAAAGTGGTTATTCAACATGAGGCACCATCCAATTGACATTTTGAATCATTTTTGGTACAGTCCAAAAAATCAATTTTCGGATGAAAAACGATGACTCCTGACATGTCGAATGATCCCAAAATGGTCAATATGGACGAAATTTTAACATTTAATCTTTTGACTGTAAATGACTGTTGGATGTGAATTATGACTTTGTCAACTAAAATAAGTGTGTTTAAAGTCATTTCTGTGCCTGAAATGGGTCAAAATTGAAGCTTTTGAGTAAGCAAAACTCTGTAAAATTGGCAATTTTGGTCACTGAGAGGGTTTAAAAAGTGGTTATTCAACATGAGGCACGATCCAATTGACATTTTGAATGATTTTTGGTAAAGTCCAAAAAATCAATTTTCGGATGAAAAACGATGACTCCGGACATGTCAAACGATCCCAAAATGGTCAATATGGATGAAATTTTAACATTTAATCTTTTGACTGTAAATGACTGTTGGATGTGAATTATGACTTTGTCAACTAAAATAAGTGTGTTTAAGGTCATTTCTGTGCCTGAAATGGGTCAAAATTGAAGCTTTTGAGTAAGCAAAACTCTGTAAAATATGCAATTTTGGTCACTGTGAGGGTTTAAAAAGTGGTTATTCAACATGAGGCACGATCCAATTGACATTTTGAATCATTTCTGGTACAGTCCAAAAAATTAATTTTCGGATGAAAAACGATGACTCCGGACATGCCGAACGATCCCAAAATGGTCAATATGGATGAAATTTTAACATTTAATCTGTTGACTGTAAATGACTGTTGGATGTGAATTATGACTTTGTCAACTAAAATAAGTGTGTTTAAAGTCATTTCTGTGCCTCAAAGGGGTCAAAATTGAAGCTTTTGAGTAATCAAAACTCTGTAAAAATGGCAATTTTGGTCACTGTGAGGGTTTAAAAAGTGTTTATTCAACATGAGGCACGATCCAATTGACATTTTGAATCATTTTTGGTACAGTCCAAAAAAATCAATTTTCGGATGAAGAACGATGACTCCGGACATGTCGAACGATCCCAAAATGGTCAATATGGATGAAATTTTAACATTTAATCTTTTGACTGTAAATGACTGTTGGATGTGAATTATGACTTTGTCAACTAAAATAAGTGTGTTTAAAGTCATTTCTGTGCCTGAAATGGGTCAAAATTGAAGCTTTTGAGTAAGCAAAACTCTGTAAAATTGGCAATTTTGGTCACTGTGAGGGTTTAAAAAGTGGTTATTCAACATGAGGCACGATCCAATTGACATTTTGAATGATTTTTGGTACAGTCCAAAAAATCAATTTTCGGATGAAAAACGATGACTCCGGACATGTCGAACGATCCCAAAATGGTCAATATGGATGAAATTTTAACATTTAATCTTTTGACTGTAAATGACTGTTGTATGTGAATTATGACTTTGTCAACTAAAATAAGTGTGTTTAAAGTCATTTCTGTGCCTCAAAGGGGTCAAAATTGAAGCTTTTGAGTAATCAAAACTCTGTAAAAATGGCAATTTTGGTCACTGTGAGGGTTTAAAAAGTGGTTATTCAACATGAGGCACGATCCAATTGACATTTTGAATCATTTCTGGTACAGTCCAAAAAATCAATTTTCGGATGAAAAACGATGACTCCGGACATGCCGAACGATCCCAAAATTGTCAATATGGATGAAATTTTAACATTTAATCTTTTGACTGTAAATGACTGTTGGATGTGAATTATGACATTGTCAACTAAAATAAGTGTGTTTAAAGTCATTTCTGTGCCTCAAAGGGGTCAAAATTGAAGCTTTTGAGTAATCAAAACTCTGTAAAAATGGCAATTTTGGTCACTGTGAGGGTTTAAAAAGTGGTTATTCAACATTAGGCACGATCCAATTGACATTTTGAATCATTTTTGGTACAGTCCAAAAAATCAATTTTCGGATGAAAAACGATGACTCCGGACATGCCAAACATTCCCAAAATGGTCAATATGGATGAAATTTTAACATTTAATCTTTTGACTGTAAATGACTGTTGGATGTGAATTATGACTTTGTCAACTAAAATAAGTGTGTTTAAAGTCATTTCTGTGCCTGAAACGGGTCAAAATTGAAGCTTTTGAGTAAGCAAAACTCTGTAAAAATGGCAATTTTGGTCACTCTGAGGGTTTAAAAAGTGGTAATTCAACATGAGGCACGATCCAATTGACATTTTGAATCATTTTTGGTACAGTCCAAAAAATCAATTTTCGGATGAAAAACGATGACTCTGGACATGTCAAACGATCCCAAAATGGTCAATATGGATGAAATTTTAACATTTAATCTTTTGACTGTAAATGACTGTTGGATGTGAATTATGACTTTGTCAACTAAAATAAGTGTGTTTAAAGTCATTTCTGTGCCTGAAATGGGTCGAAATTGAAGCTTTTGAGTAAGCAAAACTCTGTAAAATTGGCAATTTTGGTCACTGTGAGGGTTTAAAAAGTGGTTATTCAACATGAGGCACGATCCAATTGACATTTTGAATCATTTTTGGTACAGTCCAAAAAATCAATTTTCGGATGAAAAACGATGACTCCTGACATGTCGAATGATCCCAAAAAGGTCAATATGGACGAAATTTTAACATTTAATCTTTTGACTGTAAATGACTGTTGGATGTGAATTATGACTTTGTCAACTAAAATAAGTGTGATTAAAGTCATTTCTGTGCCTGACATGGGTCAAAATTGAAGCTTTTGAGTAAGCAAAACTCTGTAAAATTGGCAATTTTGGTCACTGTGAGGGTTTAAAAAGTGGTTATTCAACATGAGGCACGATCCAATTGACATTTTGAATAATTTTTGGTACAGTCCAAAAAATCAATTTTCGGATGAAAAACGATGACTCCTGACATGTCGAACGATCCCAAAATGGTCAATATGGATGAAATTTTAACATTTAATCTTTTGACTGTAAATGACTGTTGGATGTGAATTATGACTTTGTCAACTAAAATAAGTGTGTTTAAAGTCATTTCTGTGCCTGAAACGGGTCAAAATTAAAGCTTTTGAGTAAGCAAAACTCTGTAAAAATGGCAATTTTGGTCACTCTGAGGGTTTAAAAAGTGGTTATTCAACATGAGGCACGATCCAATTGACATTTTGAATCATTTTTGGTACAGTCCAAAAAATCAATTTTCGGATGAAAAACGATGACTCCGGACATGTCGAACGATCCCAAAATGGTCAATATGGATGACATTTTAACATTTAATCTTTTGACTGTAAATGACTGTTGGATGTGAATTATGACTTTGTCAAGTAAAATAAGTGTGTTTAAAGTCATTTCTGTGCCTCAAAGGGGTCAAAATTGAAGCTTTTGAGTAATCAAAACTCTGTAAAAATGGCAATTTTGGTCACTGTGAGGGTTTAAAAAGTGGTCATTCAACATGAGGCACGATCCAATTGACATTTTCAATCATTTTTGGTACAGTCCAAAAAATCAATTTTCGGATGAAAAACGATGACTCCGGACATGTCAAACGATCCCAAAATGGTCAATATGGATGAAATTTTAACATTTAATCTTTTGACTGTAAATGACTGTTGGATGTGAATTATGACTTTGTCAACTAAAATAAGTGTGTTTAAAGTCATTTCTGTGCCTGAAATGGGTCAAAATTGAAGCTTTTGAGTAAGCAAAACTCTGTAAAATTGGCAATTTTGGTCACTGTGAGGGTTTAAAAAGTGGTTATTCAACATGAGGCACGATCCAATTGACATTTTGAATCATTTCTGGTACAGTCCAAAAAATCAATTTTCGGATGAAAAACGATGATTCCGGACATGCCGAACGATCCCAAAATGGTCAATATGGATGAAATTTTAACATTTAATCTTTTGACTGTAAATGACTGTTGGATGTGAATTATGACTTTGTCAACTAAAATAAGTGTGTTTAAAGTCATTTCTGTGCCTCAAAGGGGTCAAAATTGAAGCTTTTGAGTAATCAAAACTCTGTAAAAATGGCAATTTTGGTCACTGTGAGGGTTTAAAAAGTGGTTATTCAACATGAGGCACGATCCAATTGACATTTTGAATCATTTTTGGTACATTCCAAAAAATAAATTTTCGGATGAAAAACGATGACTCCTGACATGTCGAATGATCCCAAAATGGTCAATATGGACGAAATTTTAACATTTATTCTTTTGACTGTAAATGACTGTTGGATGTGAATTATGACTTTGTCAACTAAAATAAGTGTGTTTAAAGTCATTTCCGTGCCTGAAATGGGTCAAAATTGAAGCTTTTGAGTAAGCAAAACTCTTTAAAATTGGCAATTTTGGTCACTGTGAGGGTTTAAAAAGTGGTTATTCAACAAGAGGCACGATCCAATTGACATTTTGAATGATTTTTGGTACTGTCCAAAAACTCAATTTTCGGATGAAAAACGATGACTCCGGACATGTCGAACGATCCCAAAATGGTCAATATGGATGAAATTTTAACATTTAATCTTTTGACTGTAAATGACTGTTGGATGTGAATTATGACTTTGTCAACTAAAATAAGTGTGTTTAAAGTCATTTCTGTGCCTGAAACGGGTCAAAATTGAAGCTTTTGAGTAAGCAAAACTCTGTAAAAATGGCAATTTTGGTCACTCTGAGGGTTTAAAAAGTGGTCATTCAACATGAGGCACGATCCAATTGACATTTTGAATCATTTTTGGTACAGTCCAAAAAATCAATTTTCGGATGAAAAACGATGACTCCGGACATGTCGAACGATCCCAAAATGGTCAATATGGATGAAATTTTAACATTTAATCTTTTGACTGTAAATGACTGTTGGATGTGAAATATGACTTTGTCAACTAAAATAAGTGTGTTTAAAGTCATTTATGTGCCTCAAAGGGGTCAAAATTGAAGCTTTTGAGTAATCAAAACTCTGTAAAAATGGCAATTTTGGTCACTGTGAGGGTTTAAAAAGTGGTTATTCAACATGAGGCACGATCCAATTGACATTTTGAATCATTTTTGGTACAGTCCAAAAAATCAATTTTCGGATGAAAAACTATGACTCCTGACATGTCGAATGATCCCAAAATGATCAATATGGACGAAATTTTAACATTTAATCTTTTGACTGTAAATGACTGTTGGATGTGAATTATGACTTTGTCAACTAAAATAAGTGTGTTTAAAGTCATTTCCGTGCCTGAAATCGGTCAAAATTGAAGCTTTTGAGTAAGCAAAACTCTTTAAAATTGGCAATTTTGGTCACTGTGAGGGTTTAAAAAGTGGTTATTTAACATGAGGCACGATCCAATTGACATTTTGAATGATTTTTGGTACTGTCCAATTAATCAATTTTCGGATGAAAAACGATGACTCCGGACATGTCGAACGATCCCAAAATGGTCTATAATGATGAAATTTTAACATTTAATCTTTTGACTGTAAATGACTGTTGGATGTGAATTATGACTTTGTCAACTAAAATAAGTGTGTTTAAAGTCATTTCTGTGCCTCAAAGGGGTCAAAATTGAAGCTTTTGAGTAATCAAAACTCTGTAAAAATGGCAATTTTGGTCACTGTGAGGGTTTAAAAAGTGGTTATTCAACATGAGGCACGATCCAATTGCCATTTTGAATCATTTTTGGTACAGTCCAAAAAATCAATTTTCGGATGAAAAACGATGACTCCGGACATGTCGAACGATCCCAAAATGGTCAATATGGATGAAATTTTAACATTTAATCTTTTGACTCTAAATGACTGTTGGATGTGAATTATGACTTTGTCAACTAAAATAAGTGTGTTTAAAGTCATTTCTGTGCCTCAAAGAGGTCAAAATTGAAGCTTTTGAGTAATCAAAACTCTGTAAAAGTGGCAATTTTGGTCACTGTGAGGGTTTAAAAAGTGGTTATTCAACATGAGGCACGATCCAATTGCCATTTTGAATCATTTTTGGTACAGTCCAAAAAATCAATTTTCGGATGAAAAACGATGACTCCGGACATGTCGAACGATCCCAAAATGGTCAATATGGATGAAATTTTAACATTTAATCTTTTGACTGTAAATGACTGTTGGATGTGAATTATGACTTTGTCAACTAAAATAAGTGTGTTTAAAGTCATTTCTGTGCCTGAAATGGGTCAAAATTGAAGCTTTTGAGTAAGCAAAACTCTGTAAAATTGGCAATTTTGGTCACTGTGAGGGTTTAAAAAGTGGTTATTCAACATGAGGCACGATCCAATTGACATTTTGAATAATTTTTGGTACAGTCCAAAAAATCAATTTTCGGATGAAAAACGATGACTCCTGACATGTCGAACGATCCCAAAATGGTCAATATGGATGAAATTTTAACATTTAATCTTTTGACTGTAAATGACTGTTGGATGTGAATTATGACTTTGTCAACTAAAATAAGTGTGTTTAAAGTCATTTCTGTGCCTGAAACGGGTCAAAATTGAAGCTTTTGAGTAAGCAAAACTCTGTAAAAATGGCAATTTTGGTCACTCTGAGGGTTTAAAAAGTGGTTATTCAACATGAGGCACGATCCAATTGACATTTTGAATCATTTTTGGTACAGTCCAAAAAATCAATTTTCGGATGAAAAACGATGACTCCGGACATGTCGAACGATCCCAAAATGGTCAATATGGATGAAATTTTAACATTTAATCTTTTGACTCTAAATGACTGTTGGATGTGAATTATGACTTTGTCAACTAAAATAAGTGTGTTTAAAGTCATTGCTGTGCCTCAAAGGGGTCAAAATTGAAGCTTTTGAGTAATCAAAACTCTGTAAAAATAGCAATTTTGGTCACTGTGAGGGTTTAAAAAGTGGTTATTCAACATGAGGCACCATCCAATTGACATTTTGAATCATTTTTGGTACAGTCCAAAAAATCAATTTTCGGATGAAAAACGATGACTCCTGACATGTCGAATGATCCCAAAATGGTCAATATGGACAAAATTTTAACATTTAATCTTTTGACTGTAAATGACTGTTGGATGTGAATTATGACTTTGTCAACTAAAATAAGTGTGTTTAAAGTCATTTCTGTGCCTGAAATGGGTCAAAATTGAAGCTTTTGAGTAAGCAAAACTCTGTAAAATTGGCAATTTTGGTCACTGAGAGGGTTTAAAAAGTGGTTATTCAACATGAGGCACGATCCAATTGACATTTTGAATGATTTTTGGTAAAGTCCAAAAAATCAATTTTCGGATGAAAAACGATGACTCCGGACATGTCAAACGATCCCAAAATGGTCAATATGGATGAAATTTTAACATTTAATCTTTTGACTGTAAATGACTGTTGGATGTGAATTATGACTTTGTCAACTAAAATAAGTGTGTTTAAGGTCATTTCTGTGCCTGAAATGGGTCAAAATATTGAAGCTTTTGAGTAAGCAAAACTCTGTAAAATTGGCAATTGTGGTCACTGTGAGGGTTTAAAAAGTGGTTATTCAACATGAGGCACGATCCAATTGACATTTTGAATCATTTCTGGTACAGTCCAAAAAATTAATTTTCGGATGAAAAACGATGACTCCGGACATGCCGAACGATCCCAAAATGGTCAATATGGATGAAATTTTAACATTTAATCTTTTGACTGTAAATGACTGTTGGATGTGAATTATGACTTTGTCAACTAAAATAAGTGTGTTTAAAGTCATTTCTGTGCCTCAAAGGGGTCAAAATTGAAGCTTTTGAGTAATCAAAACTCTGTAAAAATGGCAATTTTGGTCACTGTGAGGGTTTAAAAAGTGGTTATTCAACATGAGGCACGATCCAATTGACATTTTGAATCATTTCTGGTACAGTCCAAAAAATCAATTTTCGGATGAAAAACGATGACTCCGGACATGCCGAACGATCCCAAAATGGTCCATATGGATGAAATTTTAACATTTAATCTTTTGACTATAAATGACTGTTGGATGTGAATTATGACTTTGTCAACTAAAATAAGTGTGTTTAAAGTCATTTCTGTGCCTCAAAGGGGTCAAAATTGAAGCTTTTGAGTAATCAAAACTCTGTAAAAATGGCAATTTTGGTCACTCTGAGGGTTTAAAAAGTGGTTATTCAACATGAGGCACGATCCAATTGCCATTTTGAATCATTTTTGGTACAGTCCAAAAAATCAATTTTCGGATGAAAAACGATGACTCCGGACATGTCGAACGATCCCAAAATGGTCAATATGGATGAAATTTTAACATTTAATCTTTTGACTGTAAATGACTGTTGGATGTGAATTATGACTTTGTCAACAAAAATAAGTGTGTTTAAAGTCATTTCTGTGCCTGAAATGGGTCAAAATTGAAGCTTTTGAGTAAGCAAAACTCTGTAAAATTGGCAATTTTGGTCACTGTGAGGGTTTAAAAAGTGGTTATTCAACATGAGGCACGATCCAATTGACATTTTGAATAATTTTTGGTACAGTCCAAAAAATCAATTTTCGGATGAAAAACGATGACTCCTGACATGTCGAACGATCCCAAAATGGTCAATATGGATGAAATTTTAACATTTAATCTTTTGACTGTAAATGACTGTTGGATGTGAATTATGACTTTGTCAACTAAAATAAGTGTGTTTAAAGTCATTTCTGTGCCTGAAACGGGTCAAAATTGAAGCTTTTGAGTAAGCAAAACTCTGTAAAAATGGCAATTTTGGTCACTCTGAGGGTTTAAAAAGTGGTTATTCAACATGAGGCACGATCCAATTGACATTTTGAATCATTTTTGGTACAGTCCAAAAAATCAATTTTCGGATGAAAAACGATGACTCCGGACATGTCGAACGATCCCAAAATGGGCAATATGGATGAAATTTTAACATTTAATCTTTTGACTCTAAATGACTGTTGGATGTGAATTATGACTTTGTCAACTAAAATAAGTGTGTTTAAAGTCATTGCTGTGCCTCAAAGGGGTCAAAATTGAAGCTTTTGAGTAATCAAAACTCTGTAAAAATAGCAATTTTGGTCACTGTGAGGGTTTAAAAAGTGGTTATTCAACATGAGGCACCATCCAATTGACATTTTGAATCATTTTTGGTACAGTCCAAAAAATCAATTTTCGGATGAAAAACGATGACTCCTGACATGTCGAATGATCCCAAAATGGTCAATATGGACGAAATTATAACATTTAATCTTTTGACTGTAAATGACTGTTGGATGTGAATTATGACTTTGTCAACTAAAATAAGTGTGTTTAAAGTCATTTCTGTGCCTGAAATGGGTCAAAATTGAAGCTTTTGAGTAAGCAAAACTCTGTAAAATTGGCAATTTTGGTCACTGAGAGGGTTTAAAAAGTGGTTATTCAACATGAGGCACGATCCAATTGACATTTTGAATGATTTTTGGTAAAGTCCAAAAAATCAATTTTCGGATGAAAAACGATGACTCCGGACATGTCAAACGATCCCAAAATGGTCAATATGGATGAAATTTTAACATTTAATCTTTTGACTGTAAATGACTGTTGGATGTGAATTATGACTTTGTCAACTAAAATAAGTGTGTTTAAGGTCATTTCTGTGCCTGAAATTGGTCAAAATTGAAGCTTTTGAGTAAGCAAAACTCTGTAAAATTGGCAATTTTGGTCACTGTGAGGGTTTAAAAAGTGGTTATTCAACATGAGGCACGATCCAATTGACATTTTGAATCATTTCTGGTACAGTCCAAAAAATTAATTTTCGGATGAAAAACGATGACTCCGGACATGCCGAACGATCCCAAAATGGTCAATATGGATGAAATTTTAACATTTAATCTTTTGACTGTAAATGACTGTTGGATGTGAATTATGACTTTGTCAACTAAAATAAGTGTGTTTAAAGTCATTTCTGTGCCTCAAAGGGGTCAAAATTGAAGCTTTTGAGTAATCAAAACTCTGTAAAAATGGCAATTTTGGTCACTGTGAGGGTTTAAAAAGTGGTTATTCAACATGAGGCACGATCCAATTGACATTTTGAATCATTTTTGGTACAGTCCAAAAAATCAATTTTCGGATGAAAAACGATGACTCCGGACATGTCGAACGATCCCAAAATGGTCAATATGGATGAAATTTTAACATTTAATCTTTTGACTGTAAATGACTGTTGGATGTGAATTATGACTTTGTCAACAAAAATAAGTGTGTTTAAAGTCATTTCTGTGCCTCAAAGGGGTCAAAATTGAAGCTTTTGAGTAATCAAAACTCTGTAAAAATGGCAATTTTGGTCACTGTGAGGGTTTAAAAAGTGGTTATTCAACATGAGGCACGATCCAATTGACATTTTGAATCATTTTTGGTACAATCCAAAAAATCAATTTTCAGATGAAAAACGATGACTCCGGACCTGTCGAACGTTCCCAAAATGGTCTATAATGATGAAATTTTAACATTTAATCTTTTGACTGTAAATGACTGTTGGATGTGAATTATGACTTTGTCAACTAAAATAAGTGTGTTTAAAGTCATTTCTGTGCCTCAAAGGGGTCAAAATTGAAGCTTTTGAGTAATCAAAACTCTGTAAAAATGGCAATTTTGGTCACTGTGAGGGTTTAAAAAGTGGTTATTCAACATGAGGCACGATCCAATTGACATTTTGAATCATTTTTGGTACAGTCCAAAAAATCAATTTTCGGATGAAAAACGATGACTCCGGGCATGCCAAACATTCCCAAAATGGTCAATATGGATGAAATTTTAACATTTAATCTTTTGACTGTAAATGACTGTTGGATGTGAATTATGACTTTGTCAACTAAAATAAGTGTGTTTAAAGTCATTTCTGTGCCTGAAACGGGTCAAAATTGAAGCTTTTGAGTAAGCAAAACTCTGTAAAAATGGCAATTTTGGTCACTCTGAGGGTTTAAAAAGTGGTTATTCAACATGAGGCACGATCCAATTGACATTTTGAATCATTTTTGGTACAGTCCAAAAAATCAATTTTCGGATGAAAAACGATGACTCCGGACATGTCAAACGATCCCAAAATGGTCAATATGGATGAAATTTTAACATTTAATCTTTTGACTCTAAATGACTGTTGGATGTGAATTATGACTTTGTCAACTAAAATAAGTGTGTTTAAAGTCATTGCTGTGCCTCAAAGGGGTCAAAATTGAAGCTTTTGAGTAATCAAAACTCTGTAAAAATAGCAATTTTGGTCACTGTGAGGGTTTAAAAAGTGGTTATTCAACATGAGGCACCATCCAATTGACATTTTGAATCATTTTTGGTACAGTCCAAAAAATCAATTTTCGGATGAAAAACGATGACTCCTGACATGTCGAATGATCCCAAAATGGTCAATATGGACGAAATTTTAACATTTAATCTTTTGACTGTAAATGACTGTTGGATGTGAATTATGACTTTGTCAACTAAAATAAGTGTGTTTAAAGTCATTTCTGTGCCTGAAATGGGTCAAAATTGAAGCTTTTGAGTAAGCAAAACTCTGTAAAATTGGCAATTTTGGTCACTGAGAGGGTTTAAAAAGTGGTTATTCAACATGAGGCACGATCCAATTGACATTTTGAATGATTTTTGGTAAAGTCCAAAAAATCAATTTTCGGATGAAAAACGATGACTCCGGACATGTCAAACGATCCCAAAATGGTCAATATGGATGAAATTTTAACATTTAATCTTTTGACTGTAAATGACTGTTGGATGTGAATTATGACTTTGTCAACTAAAATAAGTGTGTTTAAGGTCATTTCTGTGCCTGAAATGGGTCAAAATTGAAGCTTTTGAGTAAGCAAAACTCTGTAAAATTGGCAATTTTGGTCACTGTGAGGGTTTAAAAAGTGGTTATTCAACATGAGGCACGATCCAATTGACATTTTGAATCATTTCTGGTACAGTCCAAAAAATTAATTTTCGGATGAAAAACGATGACTCCGGACATGCCGAACGATCCCAAAATGGTCAATATGGATGAAATTTTAACATTTAATCTTTTGACTGTAAATGACTGTTGGATGTGAATTATGACTTTGTCAACTAAAATAAGTGTGTTTAAAGTCATTTCTGTGCCTCAAAGGGGTCAAAATTGAAGCTTTTGAGTAATCAAGACTCTGTAAAAATGGCAATTTTGGTCACTCTGAGGGTTTAAAAAGTGGTTATTCAACATGAGGCACGATCCAATTGCCATTTTGAATCATTTTTGGTACAGTCCAAAAAATCAATTTTCGGATGAAAAACGATGACTCCTGACATGTCGAACGATCCCAAAATGGTCAATATGGTTGAAATTTTAACATTTAATCTGTTGACTGTAAATGACTGTTGGATGTGAATTATGACTTTGTCAACTAAAATAAGTGTGTTTAAAGTCATTTCTGTGCCTCAAAGGGGTCAAAATTGAAGCTTTTGAGTAATCAAAACTCTGTAAAAATGGCAATTTTGGTCACTGTGAGGGTTTAAAAAGTGGTTATTCAACATGAGGCACGATCCAATTGACATTTTGAATCATTTTTGGTACAGTCCAAAAAATCAATTTTCGGATGAAGAACGATGACTCCGGACATGTCGAACGATCCCAAAATGGTCAATATGGATGAAATTTTAACATTTAATCTTTTGACTGTAAATGACTGTTGGATGTGAATTATGACTTTGTCAACTAAAATAAGTGTGTTTAAAGTCATTTCTGTGCCTGAAATGGGTCAAAATTGAAGCTTTTGAGTAAGCAAAACTCTGTAAAAATAGCAATTTTGGTCACTGTGAGGGTTTAAAAAGTGGTTATTCAACATGAGGCACCATCCAATTGACATTTTGAATCATTTTTGGTACAGTCCAAAAAATCAATTTTCGGATGAAAAACGATGACTCCTGACATGTCGAATGATCCCAAAATGGTCAATATGGACGAAATTTTAACATTTAATCTTTTGACTGTAAATGACTGTTGGATGTGAATTATGACTTTGTCAACTAAAATAAGTGTGTTTAAAGTCATTTCTGTGCCTGAAATGGGTCAAAATTGAAGCTTTTGAGTAAGCAAAACTCTGTAAAATTGGCAATTTTGGTCACTGAGAGGGTTTAAAAAGTGGTTATTCAACATGAGGCACGATCCAATTGACATTTTGAATGATTTTTGGTAAAGTCCAAAAAATCAATTTTCGGATGAAAAACGATGACTCCGGACATGTCAAACGATCCCAAAATGGTCAATATGGATGAAATTTTAACATTTAATCTTTTGACTGTAAATGACTGTTGGATGTGAATTATGACTTTGTCAACTAAAATAAGTGTGTTTAAGGTCATTTCTGTGCCTGAAATGGGTCAAAATTGAAGCTTTTGAGTAAGCAAAACTCTGTAAAATTGGCAATTTTGGTCACTGTGAGGGTTTAAAAAGTGGTTATTCAACATGAGGCACGATCCAATTGACATTTTGAATCATTTCTGGTACAGTCCAAAAAATTAATTTTCGGATGAAAAACGATGACTCCGGACATGCCGAACGATCCCAAAATGGTCAATAAGGATGAAATTTTAACATTTAATCTTTTGACTGTAAATGACTGTTGGATGTGAATTATGACTTTGTCAACTAAAATAAGTGTGTTTAAAGTCATTTCTGTGCCTCAAAGGGGTCAAAATTGAAGCTTTTGAGTAATCAAGACTCTGTAAAAATGGCAATTTTGGTCACTCTGAGGGTTTAAAAAGTGGTTATTCAACATGAGGCACGATCCAATTGCCATTTTGAATCATTTTTGGTACAGTCCAAAAAATCAATTTTCGGATGAAAAACGATGACTCCTGACATGTCGAACGATCCCAAAATGGTCAATATGGTTGAAATTTTAACATTTAATCTGTTGACTGTAAATGACTGTTGGATGTGAATTATGACTTTGTCAACTAAAATAAGTGTGTTTAAAGTCATTTCTGTGCCTCAAAGGGGTCAAAATTGAAGCTTTTGAGTAATCAAAACTCTGTAAAAATGGCAATTTTGGTCACTGTGAGGGTTTAAAAAGTGGTTATTCAACATGAGGCACGATCCAATTGACATTTTGAATCATTTTTGGTACAGTCCAAAAAATCAATTTTCGGATGAAGAACGATGACTCCGGACATGTCGAACGATCCCAAAATGGTCAATATGGATGAAATTTTAACATTTAATCTTTTGACTGTAAATGACTGTTGGATGTGAATTATGACTTTGTCAACTAAAATAAGTGTGTTTAAAGTCATTTCTGTGCCTGAAATGGGTCAAAATTGAAGCTTTTGAGTAAGCAAAACTCTGTAAAATTGGCAATTTTGGTCACTGTGAGGGTTTAAAAAGTGGTTATTCAACATGAGGCACGATCCAATTGACATTTTGAATGATTTTTGGTACAGTCCAAAAAATCAATTTTCGGATGAAAAACGATGACTCCGGACATGTCGAACGATCCCAAAATGGTCAATATGGATGAAATTTTAACATTTAATCTTTTGACTGTAAATGACTGTTGTATGTGAATTATGACTTTGTCAACTAAAATAAGTGTGTTTAAAGTCATTTCTGTGCCTCAAAGGGGTCAAAATTGAAGCTTTTGAGTAATCAAAACTCTGTAAAAATGGCAATTTTGGTCACTGTGAGGGTTTAAAAAGTGGTTATTCAACATGAGGCACGATCCAATTGACATTTTGAATCATTTCTGGTACAGTCCAAAAAATCAATTTTCGGATGAAAAACGATGACTCCGGACATGCCGAACGATCCCAAAATTGTCAATATGGATGAAATTTTAACATTTAATCTTTTGACTGTAAATGACTGTTGGATGTGAATTATGACATTGTCAACTAAAATAAGTGTGTTTAAAGTCATTTCTGTGCCTCAAAGGGGTCAAAATTGAAGCTTTTGAGTAATCAAAACTCTGTAAAAATGGCAATTTTGGTCACTGTGAGGGTTTAAAAAGTGGTTATTCAACATGAGGCACGATCCAATTGACATTTTGAATCATTTTTGGTACAGTCCAAAAAATCAATTTTCGGATGAAAAACGATGACTCCTGACATGTCGAATGATCCCAAAATGGTCAATATGGACGAAATTTTAACATTTATTCTTTTGACTGTAAATGACTGTTGGATGTGAATTATGACTTTGTCAACTAAAATAAGTGTGTTTAAAGTCATTTCCGTGCCTGAAATGGGTCAAAATTGAAGCTTTTGAGTAAGCAAAACTCTTTAAAATTGGCAATTTTGGTCACTGTGAGGGTTTAAAAAGTGGTTATTCAACATGAGGCACGATCCAATTGACATTTTGAATGATTTTTGGTACTGTCCAAAAACTCAATTTTCGGATGAAAAACGATGACTCCGGACATGTCGAACGATCCCAAAATGGTCAATATGGATGAAATTTTAACATTTAATCTTTTGACTGTAAATGACTGTTGGATGTGAATTATGACTTTGTCAACTAAAATAAGTGTGTTTAAAGTCATTTCTGTGCCTGAAACGGGTCAAAATTGAAGCTTTTGAGTAAGCAAAACTCTGTAAAAATGGCAATTTTGGTCAATCTGAGGGTTTAAAAAGTGGTCATTCAACATGAGGCACGATCCAATTGACATTTTGAATCATTTTTGGTACAGTCCAAAAAATCAATTTTCGGTTGAAAAACGATGACTCCGGACATGTCGAACGATCCCAAAATGGTCAATATGGATGAAATTTTAACATTTAATCTTTTGACTGTAAATGACTGTTGGATGTGAATTATGACTTTGTCAACTAAAATAAGTGTGTTTAAAGTCATTTCTGTGCCTCAAAGGGGTCAAAATTGAAGCTTTTGAGTAATCAAAACTCTGTAAAAATGGCAATTTTGGTCACTGTGAGGGTTTAAAAAGTGGTTATTCAACATGAGGCACAATCCAATTGACATTTTGAATCATTTTTGGTACAGTCCAAAAAATCAATTTTCGGATGAAAAACGATGACTCCGGACATGCCAAACGATCCCAAAATGGTCAATATGGATGAAATTTTAACATTTAATCTTTTGACTGTAAATGACTGTTGGATGTGAATTATGACTTTGTCAACTAAAATAAGTGTGTTTAAAGTCATTTCTGTGCCTCAAAGGGGTCAAAATTGAAGCTTTTGAGTAATCAAAACTCTGTAAAAATGGCAATTTTGGTCACTGTGAGGGTTTAAAAAGTGGTTATTCAACATGAGGCACGATCCAATTGACATTTTGAATCATTTTTGGTACAGTCCAAAAAATCAATTTTCAGATGAAAAACAATGACTCCGGACATGCCGAACGATCCCAAAATGGTCCATATGGATAAAATTTTAACATTTAATCTTTTGACTATAAATGACTGTTGGATGTGAATTATGACTTTGTCAACTAAAATAAGTGTGTTTAAAGTCATGTCTGTGCCTCAAAGGGGTCAAAATTGAAGCTTTTGAGTAATCAAAACTCTGTAAAATTGGCAATTTTGGTCACTGTGAGGGTTTAAAAAGTGGTTATTTAACATGAGGCAAAAGCCAATTTACATTTTGAATGATTTTTGGTACTGTCCAAAAAATCAATTTTTGGATGAAAAACGATGACTCCGGACATGCCAAACGATCCCAAAATGGTCAATATGGATGAAATTTTAACATTTAATCTTTTGACTGTAAATGACTGTTGGATGTGAATTATGACTTTGTCAACTAAAATAAGTGTTTTTAAAGTCATTTCTGTGCCTCAAAGGGGTCAAAATTTAAGCTTTTGAGTAATCAAAACTCTGTAAAAATGGCAATTTTGGTCACTGTGAGGGTTTAAAAAGTGGTTATTCAACATGAGGCACGATCCAATTGCCATTTTGAATCATTTTTGGTACAGTCCAAAAAATCAATTTTCGGATGAAAAACGATGACTCCGGACATGTCGAACGATCCCAAAATGGTCAATATGGATGAAATTTTAACATTTAATCTTTTGACTCTAAATGACTGTTGGATGTGAATTATGACTTTGTCAACTAAAATAAGTGTGTGTAAAGTCATTTCTGTGCCTCAAAGGGGTCAAAATTGAAGCTTTTGAGTAATCAAAACTCTGTAAAAATGGCAATTTTGGTCACTGTGAGGGTTTAAAAAGTGGTTATTCAACATGAGGCACGATCCAATTGACATTTTGAATCATTTTTGGTACAGTCCAAAAAATCAATTTTCGGATGAAAAACGATGACTCCTGACATGTCGAATGATCCCAAAATGGTCAATATGGATGAAATTTTAACATTTAATCTTTTGACTGTAAATGACTGTTGGATGTGAATTATGACTTTGTCAACTAAAATAAGTGTGTTTAAAGTCATTTCTGTGCCTCAAAGGGGTCAAAATTGAAGCTTTTGAGTAATCAAAACTCTGTAAAAATGGCAATTTTGGTCACTGTGAGGGTTTAAAAAGTGGTTATTCAACATGAGGCACGATCCAATTGCCATTTTGAATCATTTTTGGTACAGTCCAAAAAATCAATTTTCGGATGAAAAACGATGACTCCGGACATGCCGAACGATCCCAAAATGGTCCATATGGATGAAATTTTAACATTTAATCTTTTGACTATAAATGACTGTTGGATGTGAATTATGACTTTGTCAACTAAAATAAGTGTGTTTAAAGTCATTTCTGTGCCTCAAAGGGGTCAAAATTGAAGCTTTTGAGTAATCAACACTCTGTAAAAATGGCAATTTTGGTCACTCTGAGGGTTTAAAAAGTGGTTATTCAACATGAGGCACGATCCAATTGCCATTTTGAATCATTTTTGGTACAGTCCAAAAAATCAATTTTCGGATGAAAAACGATGACTCCGGACATGTCGAACGATCCCAAAGTGGTCAATATGGATGAAATTTTAACATTTAATCTTTTGACTCTAAATGACTGTTGGATGTGAATTATGACTTTGTCAACTAAAATAAGTGTGTTTAAAGTCATTTCTGTGCCTCAAAGGGGTCAAAATTGAAGCTTTTGAGTAATCAAAACTCTGTAAAAATGGCAATTTTGGTCACTGTGAGGGTTTAAAAAGTGGTTATTCAACATGAGGCACGATCCAATTGCCATTTTGAATCATTTTTGGTACAGTCCAAAAAATCAATTTTCGGATGAAAAACGATGACTCCGGACATGCCGAACGATCCCAAAATGGTCCATATGGATGAAATTTTAACATTTAATCTTTTGACTATAAATGACTGTTGGATGTGAATTATGACTTTGTCAACTAAAATAAGTGTGTTTAAAGTCATTTCTGTGCCTCAAAGGGGTCAAAATTGAAGCTTTTGAGTAATCAAAACTCTGTAAAAATGGCAATTTTGGTCACTCTGAGGGTTTAAAAAGTGGTTATTCAACATGAGGCACGATCCAATTGCCATTTTGAATCATTTTTGGTACAGTCCAAAAAATCAATTTTCGGATGAAAAACGATGACTCCGGACATGTCGAACAATCCCAAAGTGGTCAATATGGATGAAATTTTAACATTTAATCTTTTGACTCTAAATGACTGTTGGATGTGAATTATGACTTTGTCAACTAAAATAAGTGTGTGTAAAGTCATTTCTGTGCCTCAAAGGGGTCAAAATTGAAGCTTTTGAGTAAGCAAAACTCTGTAAAAATGGCAATTTTGGTCACTCTGAGGGTTTAAAAAGTGGTCATTCAACATGAGGCACGATCCAATTGACATTTTGAATCATTTTTGGTACAGTCCAAAAAATCAATTTTCGGATGAAAAACGATGACTCCGGACATGTCAAACGATCCCAAAATGGTCAATATGGATGAAATTTTAACATTTAATCTTTTGACTGTAAATGACTGTTGGATGTGAATTATGACTTTGTCAACTAAAATAAGTGTGTTTAAAGTCATTTCTATGCCTGAAATGGGTCAAAATTGAAGCTTTTGAGTAAGCAAAACTCTGTAAAATTGGCAATTTTGGTCACTGTGAGGGTTTAAAAAGTGGTTATTCAACATGAGGCACGATCCAATTGACATTTTGAATCATTTCTGGTACAGTCCAAAAAATTAATTTTCGGATGAAAAACGATGACTCCGGACATGCCGAACGATCCCAAAATGGTCAATATGGATGAAATTTTAACATTTAATCTTTTGACTGTAAATGACTGTTGGATGTGAATTATGACTTTGTCAACTAAAATAAGTGTGTTTAAAGTCATTTCTGTGCCTCAAAGGGGTCAAAATTGAAGCTTTTGAGTAATCAAAACTCTGTAAAAATGGCAATTTTAGTCACTCTGAGGGTTTAAAATGTGGTTATTCAACATGAGGCACGATCCAATTGCCATTTTGAATCATTTTTGGTACAGTCCAAAAAATCAATTTTCGGATGAAAAACGATGACTCCGGACATGTCGAACGATCCCAAAATGGTCAATATGGATGAAATTTTAACATTTAATCTTTTGACTGTAAATGACTGTTGGATGTGAATTATGACTTTGTCAACTAAAATAAGTGTGTTTAAAGTCATTTCTGTGCCTCAAAGGGGTCAAAATTGAAGCTTTTGAGTAATCAAAACTCTGTAAAAATGGCAATTTTGGTCACTGTGAGGGTTTAAAAAGTGGTTATTCAACATGAGGCACGATCCAATTGACATTTTGAATCATTTTTGGTACAGTCCAAAAAATCAATTTTCGGATGAAAAACGATGACTCCGGGCATGCCAAACATTCCCAAAATGGTCAATATGGATGAAATTTTAACATTTAATCTTTTGACTGTAAATGACTGTTGGATGTGAATTATGACTTTGTCAACTAAAATAAGTGTGTTTAAAGTCATTTCTGTGCCTCAAATGGGTCAAAATTGAAGCTTTTGAGTAATCAAAACTCTGTAAAAATGGCAATTTTGGTCACTGTGAGGGTTTAAAAAGTGGTTATTCAACATGAGGCACGATCCAATTGCCATTTTGAATCATTTTTGGTACAGTCCAAAAAATCAATTTTCGGATGAAAAACGATGACTCCGGACATGTCGAACGATCCCAAAATGGTCAATATGGATGAAATTTTAACATTTAATCTTTTGACTGTAAATGACTGTTGGATGTGAATTATGACTTTGTCAACTAAAATAAGTGTGTTTAAAGTCATTTCTGTGCCTGAAATGGGTCAAAATTGAAGCTTTTGAGTAAGCAAAACTCTGTAAAATTGGCAATTTTGGTCACTGTGAGGGTTTAAAAAGTGGTTATTCAACATGAGGCACGATCCAATTGACATTTTGAATAATTTTTGTTACAGTCCAAAAAATCAATTTTCGGATGAAAAACGATGACTCCTGACATGTCGAACGATCCCAAAATGGTCAATATGGATGAAATTTTAACATTTAATCTTTTGACTGTAAATGACTGTTGGATGTGAATTATGACTTTGTCAACTAAAATAAGTGTGTTTAAAGTCAGTTCTGTGCCTGAAACGGGTCAAAATTGAAGCTTTTGAGTAAGCAAAACTCTGTAAAAATGGCAATTTTGGTCACTCTGAGGGTTTAAAAAGTGGTTATTCAACATGAGGCACGATCCAATTGACATTTTGAATCATTTTTGGTACAGTCCAAAAAATCAATTTTCGGATGAAAAACGATGACTCCGGACATGTCGAACGATCCCAAAATGGTCAATATGGATGAAATTTTAACATTTAATCTTTTGACTCTAAATGACTGTTGGATGTGAATTATGACTTTGTCAACTAAAATAAGTGTGTTTAAAGTACGCATGGGCGAATTTTGCGGATCTCGCGTTCGCGAATTTTGCGGATTTGCGGATTCGCAATCCGCAAAATCCGCGAATTCTCGCGAATTTGCGGATTTTTTTTTTTTTTTGTGTTCGCCCGTGTTTCTGCCAGTTCGCGAGGGTTTTTACAATTTCGCAATTTGCGAACTTACCTGTCGGGTCGCAAGTTTTGCGAACTTGTTGTTTCTACATGTCCAGCCTGTTTGGGACACTCTTCTTCATCACTGCCACTCTCTGTCACCACTGCCACTCTCTGACTACTCATGCCACCCTCTGGCCCACCCATGCCACCCTCTGTTTCATCACCACACCCTCTGGTTGTCCAGTGTACATTATTTTCGGCAAAGCAAAGCACACCTTCCCTGCCTCAAGTGACCTGAATTAATTTGGGGCTGATTAATGTGTCACAGAATATTTTTTTAGCTGGCACCTGCTTCCTTAGTGCGCCCTGATTAGTGATCTTTTGCACTTGCTAAGTGCTTTCATTGTTGCAAAATTAGTTACAACACCTGCCCTGCCCCAACTGACAATAATGAATTAGGGGCTGATTAATGGATTTTAACTTCCAGCCTGGCTCCTGCTTGTCTCCCTTAGCTGTAATTCAGGACCTTTGTGGCATATGTGTAACTATTCTGAGGTTCAGAGCAGGGTCACATAATAGTTTCAACTGGCAACTGAACTCTGGAGGGGCCCCTCAGGAAGCAATACAGGAAATGGCTACTAATGATGAGCCTGAACTTTTGAACCTGGTAAGTAGTTACTTTCAGTTTTGCTAAGAGCGTATTTCTGCAATTTTGCACTTATTCGCGGGGCGCGAACTCACGCGAACAGTGCGAGCAGTGCGTGCAAAATCGCCTGCTCGCGGATTTGCGGATTTTGCAGGAGATTCGCGAATCTCGCGGATTGCGAATTTCCCGAAAATCCGCAAAATCCGCGAGCGGAACGGATTTTCCGCCCACACCTAGTTTAAAGTCATTGCTGTGCCTCAAAGGGGTCAAAATTGAAGCTTTTGAGTAATCAAAACTCTGTAAAAATAGCAATTTTGGTCACTGTGAGGGTTTAAAAAGTGGTTATTCAACATGAGGCACCATCCAATTGACATTTTGAATCATTTTTGGTACAGTCCAAAAAATCAATTTTCGGATGAAAAACGATGACTCCTGACATGTCGAATGATCCCAAAATGGTCAATATGGACGAAATTTTAACATTTATTCTTTTGACTGTAAATGACTGTTGGATGTGAATTATGACTTTGTCAACTAAAATAAGTGTGTTTAAAGTCATTTCTGTGCCTGAAATGGGTCAAAATGTAAGCTTTTGAGTAAGCAAAACTCTGTAAAATTGGCAATTTTGGTCACTGAGAGGGTTTAAAAAGTGGTTATTCAACATGAGGCACGATCCAATTGACATTTTGAATGATTTTTGGTAAAGTCCAAAAAATCAATTTTCGGATGAAAAACGATGACTCCGGACATGCCGAACGATCCCAAAATGGTCCATATGGATGAAATTTTAACATTTAATCTTTTGACTATAAATGACTGTTGGATGTGAATTATGACTTTGTCAACTAAAATAAGTGTGTTTAAAGTCATTTCTGTGCCTCAAAGGGGTCAAAATTGAAGCTTTTGAGTAATCAAAACTCTGTAAAAATGGCAATTTTGGTCACTCTGAGGGTTTAAAAAGTGGTTATTCAACATGAGGCACGATCCAATTGCCATTTTGAATCATTTTTGGTACAGTCCAAAAAATCAATTTTCGGATGAAAAACGATGACTCCGGACATGTCGAACAATCCCAAAGTGGTCAATATGGATGAAATTTTAACATTTAATCTTTTGACTCTAAATGACTGTTGGATGTGAATTATGACTTTGTCAACTAAAATAAGTGTGTGTAAAGTCATTTCTGTGCCTCAAAGGGGTCAAAATTGAAGCTTTTGAGTAAGCAAAACTCTGTAAAAATGGCAATTTTGGTCACTCTGAGGGTTTAAAAAGTGGTCATTCAACATGAGGCACGATCCAATTGACATTTTGAATCATTTTTGGTACAGTCCAAAAAATCAATTTTCGGATGAAAAACGATGACTCCGGACATGTCAAACGATCCCAAAATGGTCAATATGGATGAAATTTTAACATTTAATCTTTTGACTGTAAATGACTGTTGGATGTGAATTATGACTTTGTCAACTAAAATAAGTGTGTTTAAAGTCATTTCTATGCCTGAAATGGGTCAAAATTGAAGCTTTTGAGTAAGCAAAACTCTGTAAAATTGGCAATTTTGGTCACTGTGAGGGTTTAAAAAGTGGTTATTCAACATGAGGCACGATCCAATTGACATTTTGAATCATTTCTGGTACAGTCCAAAAAATTAATTTTCGGATGAAAAACGATGACTCCGGACATGCCGAACGATCCCAAAATGGTCAATATGGATGAAATTTTAACATTTAATCTTTTGACTGTAAATGACTGTTGGATGTGAATTATGACTTTGTCAACTAAAATAAGTGTGTTTAAAGTCATTTCTGTGCCTCAAAGGGGTCAAAATTGAAGCTTTTGAGTAATCAAAACTCTGTAAAAATGGCAATTTTTAGTCACTCTGAGGGTTTAAAATGTGGTTATTCAACATGAGGCACGATCCAATTGCCATTTTGAATCATTTTTGGTACAGTCCAAAAAATCAATTTTCGGATGAAAAACGATGACTCCGGACATGTCGAACGATCCCAAAATGGTCAATATGGATGAAATTTTAACATTTAATCTTTTGACTGTAAATGACTGTTGGATGTGAATTATGACTTTGTCAACTAAAATAAGTGTGTTTAAAGTCATTTCTGTGCCTCAAAGGGGTCAAAATTGAAGCTTTTGAGTAATCAAAACTCTGTAAAAATGGCAATTTTGGTCACTGTGAGGGTTTAAAAAGTGGTTATTCAACATGAGGCACGATCCAATTGACATTTTGAATCATTTTTGGTACAGTCCAAAAAATCAATTTTCGGATGAAAAACGATGACTCCGGGCATGCCAAACATTCCCAAAATGGTCAATATGGATGAAATTTTAACATTTAATCTTTTGACTGTAAATGACTGTTGGATGTGAATTATGACTTTGTCAACTAAAATAAGTGTGTTTAAAGTCATTTCTGTGCCTCAAATGGGTCAAAATTGAAGCTTTTGAGTAATCAAAACTCTGTAAAAATGGCAATTTTGGTCACTGTGAGGGTTTAAAAAGTGGTTATTCAACATGAGGCACGATCCAATTGCCATTTTGAATCATTTTTGGTACAGTCCAAAAAATCAATTTTCGGATGAAAAACGATGACTCCGGACATGTCGAACGATCCCAAAATGGTCAATATGGATGAAATTTTAACATTTAATCTTTTGACTGTAAATGACTGTTGGATGTGAATTATGACTTTGTCAACTAAAATAAGTGTGTTTAAAGTCATTTCTGTGCCTGAAATGGGTCAAAATTGAAGCTTTTGAGTAAGCAAAACTCTGTAAAATTGGCAATTTTGGTCACTGTGAGGGTTTAAAAAGTGGTTATTCAACATGAGGCACGATCCAATTGACATTTTGAATAATTTTTGTTACAGTCCAAAAAATCAATTTTCGGATGAAAAACGATGACTCCTGACATGTCGAACGATCCCAAAATGGTCAATATGGATGAAATTTTAACATTTAATCTTTTGACTGTAAATGACTGTTGGATGTGAATTATGACTTTGTCAACTAAAATAAGTGTGTTTAAAGTCAGTTCTGTGCCTGAAACGGGTCAAAATTGAAGCTTTTGAGTAAGCAAAACTCTGTAAAAATGGCAATTTTGGTCACTCTGAGGGTTTAAAAAGTGGTTATTCAACATGAGGCACGATCCAATTGACATTTTGAATCATTTTTGGTACAGTCCAAAAAATCAATTTTCGGATGAAAAACGATGACTCCGGACATGTCGAACGATCCCAAAATGGTCAATATGGATGAAATTTTAACATTTAATCTTTTGACTCTAAATGACTGTTGGATGTGAATTATGACTTTGTCAACTAAAATAAGTGTGTTTAAAGTCATTGCTGTGCCTCAAAGGGGTCAAAATTGAAGCTTTTGAGTAATCAAAACTCTGTAAAAATAGCAATTTTGGTCACTGTGAGGGTTTAAAAAGTGGTTATTCAACATGAGGCACCATCCAATTGACATTTTGAATCATTTTTGGTACAGTCCAAAAAATCAATTTTCGGATGAAAAACGATGACTCCTGACATGTCGAATGATCCCAAAATGGTCAATATGGACGAAATTTTAACATTTATTCTTTTGACTGTAAATGACTGTTGGATGTGAATTATGACTTTGTCAACTAAAATAAGTGTGTTTAAAGTCATTTCTGTGCCTGAAATGGGTCAAAATTGAAGCTTTTGAGTAAGCAAAACTCTGTAAAATTGGCAATTTTGGTCACTGAGAGGGTTTAAAAAGTGGTTATTCAACATGAGGCACGATCCAATTGACATTTTGAATGATTTTTGGTAAAGTCCAAAAAATCAATTTTCGGATGAAAAACGATGACTCCGGACATGTCAAACGATCCCAAAATGGTCAATATGGATGAAATTTTAACATTTAATCTTTTGACTGTAAATGACTGTTGGATGTGAATTATGACTTTGTCAACTAAAATAAGTGTGTTTAAGGTCATTTCTGTGCCTGAAATGGGTCAAAATTGAAGCTTTTGAGTAATCAAAACTCTGTAAAAATGGCAATTTTGGTCACTCTGAGGGTTTAAAAAGTGGTTATTCAACATGAGGCACGATCCAATTGCCATTTTGAATCATTTTTGGTACAGTCCAAAAAATAAATTTTCGGATGAAAAACGATGACTCCGGACATGTCGAACGATCCCAAAATGGTCAATATGGATGAAATTTTAACATTTAATCTTTTGACTGTAAATGACTGTTGGATGTGAATTATGACTTTGTCAACTAAAATAAGTGTGTTTAAAGTCATTTCTGTGCCTCAAAGGGGTCAAAATTGAAGCTTTTGAGTAATCAAAACTCTGTAAAAATGGCAATTTTGGTCACTGTGAGGGTTTAAAAAGTGGTTATTCAACATGAGGCACGATCCAATTGACATTTTGAATCATTTTTGGTACAGTCCAAAAAATCAATTTTCGGATGAAAAACGATGACTCCGGACATGCCGAACGATCCCAAAATGGTCAATATGGATGAAATTTTAACATTTAATCTTTTGACTGTAAATGACTGTTGGATGTGAATTATGACTTTGTCAACTAAAATAAGTGTGTTTAAAGTCATTTCTGTGCCTCAAAGGGGTCAAAATTGAAGCTTTTGAGTAATCAAAACTCTGTAAAAATGGCAATTTTGGTCACTGTGAGGGTTTAAAAAGTGGTCATTCAACATGAGGCACGATCCAATTGACATTTTGAATCATTTTTGGTACAGTCCAAAAAATAAATTTTCGGATGAAAAACGATGACTCCGGACATGTCAAACGATCCCAAAATGGTCAATATGGATGAAATTTTAACATTTAATCTTTTGACTGTAAATGACTGTTGGATGTGAATTATGACTTTGTCAACTAAAATAAGTGTGTTTAAAGTCATTTCTGTGCCTGAAATGGGTCAAAATTGAAGCTCTTGAGTAATCAAAACTCTGTAAAAATGGCAATTTTGGTCACTGTGAGGGTTTAAAAAGTGGTTATTCAACATGAGGCACGATCCAATTGACATTTTGAATCATTTTTGGTACAGTCCAAAAAATCAATTTTCGGATGAAAAACGATGACTCCTGACATGTCGAATGATCCCAAAATGGTCAATATGGACGAAATTTTAACATTTAATCTTTTGACTGTAAATGACTGTTGGATGTGAATTATGACTTTGTCAACTAAAATAAGTGTTTTTAAAGTCATTTCTGTGCCTGAAATGGGTCAAAATTGAAGCTTTTGAGTAAGCAAAACTCTGTAAAATTGGCAATTTTGGTCACTGTGAGGGTTTAAAAAGTGGTTATTCAACATGAGGCACGATCCAATTGACATTTTGAATGATTTTTGGTACAGTCCAAAAAATTAATTTTCGGATGAAAAACGATGACTCCGGACATGTCGAACGATCCCAAAATGGTCAATATGGATGAAATTTTAACATTTAATCTCTTGACTGTAAATGACTGTTGGATGTCAATTATGACTTTGTCAACTAAAATAAGTGTGTTTAAAGTCATTTCTGTGCCTGAAACGGGTCAAAATTGAAGCTTTTGAGTAAGCAAAACTCTGTAAAAATGGCAATTTTGTTCACTCTGAGGGTTTAAAAAGTGGTCATTCAACATGAGGCACGATCCAATTGACATTTTGAATCATTTTTGGTACAGTCCAAAAAATCAATTTTCGGATGAAAAACGATGACTCCGGACATGTCGAACGATCCCAAAATGGTCAATATGGATGAAATTTTAACATTTAATCTTTTGACTGTAAATGACTGTTGGATGTGAATTATGACTTTGTCAACTAAAATAAGTGTGTTTAAAGTCATTTCTGTGCCTCAAAGGGGTCAAAATTGAAGCTTTTGAGTAATCAAAACTCTGTAAAAATGGCAATTTTGGTCACTGTGAGGGTTTAAAAAGTGGTTATTCAACATGAGGCACGATCCAATTGACATTTTGAATCATTTTTGGTACAGTCCAAAAAATCAATTTTCGGATGAAAAACGATGACTCCGGACATGCCGAACGATCCCAAAATGGTCAATATGGATGAAATTTTAACATTTAATCTTTTGACTGTAAATGACTGTTGGATGTGAATTATGACTTTGTCAACTAAAATAAGTGTGTTTAAAGTCATTTCTGTGCCTCAAAGGGGTCAAAATTGAAGCTTTTGAGTAATCAAAACTCTGTAAAAATGGCAATTTTGGTCACTGTGAGGGTTTAAAAAGTGGTCATTCAACATGAGGCACGATCCAATTGACATTTTGAATCATTTTTGGTACAGTCCAAAAAATCAATTTTCGGATGAAAAACGATGACTCCGGACATGTCAAACGATCCCAAAATGGTCAATATGGATGAAATTTTAACATTTAATCTTTTGACTGTAAATGACTGTTGGATGTGAATTATGACTTTGTCAACTAAAATAAGTGTGTTTAAAGTCATTTCTGTGCCTGAAATGGGTCAAAATTGAAGCTTTTGAGTAAGCAAAACTCTGTAAAATTGGCAATTTTGGTCACTGTGAGGGTTTAAAAAGTGGTTATTCAACATGAGGCACGATCCAATTGACATTTTGAATCATTTCTGGTACAGTCCAAAAAATTAATTTTCGGATGAAAAACGATGACTCCGGACATGCCGAACGATCCCAAAATGGTCAATATGGATGAAATTTTAACATTTAATCTTTTGACTGTAAATGACTGTTGGATGTGAATTATGACTTTGTCAACTAAAATAAGTGTGTTTAAAGTCATTTCTGTGCCTCAAAGGGGTCAAAATTGAAGCTTTTGAGTAATCAAAACTCTGTAAAAATGGCAATGTTGGTCACTCTGAGGGTTTAAAAAGTGGTTATTCAACATGAGGCACGATCCAATTGCCATTTTGAATCATTTTTGGTACAGTCCAAAAAATCAATTTTCGGATGAAAAACGATGACTCCGGACATGTCGAACGATCCCAAAATGGTCAATATGGATGAAATTTTAACATTTAATCTTTTGACTGTAAATGACTGTTGGATGTGAATTATGACTTTGTCAACTAAAATAAGTGTGTTTAAAGTCATTTCTGTGCCTCAAAGGGGTCAAAATTGAAGCTTTTGAGTAATCAAAACTCTGTAAAAATGGCAATTTTGGTCACTGTGAGGGTTTAAAAAGTGGTTATTCAACATGAGGCACGAACCAATTGACATTTTGAATCATTTTTGGTACAGTCCAAAAAATCAATTTTCGGATGAAAAACGATGACTCTGGACATGCCGAACGATCCCAAAATGGTCAATATGGATGAAATTTTAACATTTAATCTTTTGACTGTAAATGACTGTTGGATGTGAATTATGACTTTGTCAACTAAAATAAGTGTGTTTAAAGTCATTTCTGTGCCTCAAAGGGGTCAAAATTGAAGCTTTTGAGTAATCAAAACTCTGTAAAAATGGCAATTTTGGTCACTGTGAGGGTTTAAAAAGTGGTTATTCAACATGAGGCACGATCCAATTGACATTTTGAATCATTTTTGGTACAGTCCAAAAAATCAATTTTCGGATGAAAAACGATGACTCCTGACATGTCGAATGATCCCAAAATGGTCAATATGGACGAAATTTTAACATTTAATCTTTTGACTGTAAATGACTGTTGGATGTGAATTATGACTTTGTCAACTAAAATAAGTGTGTTTAAAGTCATTTCTGTGCCTGAAATGGGTCAAAATTGAAGCTTTTGAGTAAGCAAAACTCTGTAAAATTGGCAATTTTGGTCACTGTGAGGGTTTAAAAAGTGGTTATTCAACATGAGGCACGATCCAATTGACATTTTGAATGATTTTTGGTACAGTCCAAAAAATTAATTTTCGGATGAAAAACGATGACTCCGGACATGTCGAACGATCCCAAAATGGTCAATATGGATGAAATTTTAACATTTAATCTCTTGACTGTAAATGACTGTTGGATATCAATTATGACTTTGTCAACTAAAATAAGTGTGTTTAAAGTCATTTCTGTGCCTGAAACGGGTCAAAATTGAAGCTTTTGAGTAAGCAAAACTCTGTAAAAATGGCAATTTTGTTCACTCTGAGGGTTTAAAAAGTGGTCATTCAACATGAGGCACGATCCAATTGACATTTTGAATCATTTTTGGTACAGTCCAAAAAATCAATTTTCGGATGAAAAACGATGACTCCGGACATGTCAAACGATCCCAAAATGGTCAATATGGATGAAATTTTAACATTTATTCTTTTGACTGTAAATGACTGTTGGATGTGAATTATGACTTTGTCAACTAAAATAAGTGTGTTTAAAGTCATTTCTGTGCCTGAAATGGGTCAAAATTGAAGCTTTTGAGTAAGTAAAACTCTGTAAAATTGGCAATTTTGGTCACTGTGAGGGTTTAAAAAGTGGTTATTCAACATGAGGCACGATCCAATTGACATTTTGAATCATTTCTGGTACAGTCCAAAAAATTAATTTTCGGATGAAAAACGATGACTCCGGACATGCCGAACGATCCCAAAATGGTCAATATGGATGAAATTTTAACATTTAATCTTTTGACTGTAAATGACTGTTGGATGTGAATTATGACTTTGTCAACTAATATAAGTGTGTTTAAAGTCATTTCTGTGCCTCAAAGGGGTCAAAATTGAAGCTTTTGAGTAATCAAAACTCTGTAAAAATGGCAATTTTGGTCACTGTGAGGGTTTAAAAAGTGGTTATTCAACATGAGGCACGATCCAATTGACATTTTGAATCATTTCTGGTACAGTCCAAAAAATCAATTTTCGGATGAAAAACGATGACTCCGGACATGTCGAACGATCCCAAAATGGTCAATATGGATGAAATTTTAACATTTAATCTTTTGACTGTAAATGACTGTTGGATGTGAATTATGACTTTGTCAACTAAAATAAGTGTGTTTAAAGTCATTTCTGTGCCTGAAACGGGTCAAAATTGAAGCTTTTGAGTAAGCAAAACTCTTTAAAATTGGCAATTTTGGTCACTGTGAGGGTTTAAAAAGTGGTTATTTAACATGAGGCAAAAGCCAATTTACATTTTGAATGATTTTTGGTACTGTCCAAAAAATCAATTTTTGGATGAAAAACGATGACTCCGGACATGCCAAACGATCCCAAAATGGTCAATATGGATGAAATTTTAACATTTAATCTTTTGACTGTAAATGACTGTTGGATGTGAATTATGACTTTGTCAACTAAAATAAGTGTGTTTAAAGTCATTTCTGTGCCTCAAAGGGGTCAAAATTGAAGCTTTTGAGTAATCAAAACTCTGTAAAAATGGCAATTTTGGTCACTGTGAGGGTTTAAAAAGTGGTTATTCAACATGAGGCACGATCCAATTGCCATTTTGAATCATTTTTGGTACAGTCCAAAAAATCAATTTTCGGATGAAAAACGATGACTCCGGACATGTCGAACGATCCCAAAATGGTCAATATGGATGAAATTTTAACATTTAATCTTTTGACTCTAAATGACTGTTGGATGTGAATTATGACTTTGTCAACTAAAATAAGTGTGTGTAAAGTCATTTCTGTGCCTCAAAGGGGTCAAAATTGAAGCTTTTGAGTAATCAAAACTCTGTAAAAATGGCAATTTTGGTCACTGTGAGGGTTTAAAAAGTGGTTATTCAACATGAGGCACGATCCAATTGACATTTTGAATCATATTTGGTACAGTCCAAAAAATCAATTTTCGGATGAAAAACGATGACTCCTGACATGTCGAATGATCCCAAAATGGTCAATATGGATGAAATTTTAACATTTAATCTTTTGACTGTAAATGACTGTTGGATGTGAATTATGACTTTGTCAACTAAAATAAGTGTGTTTAAAGTCATTTCTGTGCCTCAAAGGGGTCAAAATTGAAGCTTTTGAGTAATCAAAACTCTGTAAAAATGGCAATTTTGGTCACTGTGAGGGTTTAAAAAGTGGTTATTCAACATGAGGCACGATCCAATTGCCATTTTGAATCATTTTTGGTACAGTCCAAAAAATCAATTTTCGGATGAAAAACGATGACTCCGGACATGCCGAACGATCCCAAAATGGTCCATATGGATGAAATTTTAACATTTAATCTTTTGACTATAAATGACTGTTGGATGTGAATTATGACTTTGTCAACTAAAATAAGTGTGTTTAAAGTCATTTCTGTGCCTCAAAGGGGTCAAAATTGAAGCTTTTGAGTAATCAAAACTCTGTAAAAATGGCAATTTTGGTCACTCTGAGGGTTTAAAAAGTGGTTATTCAACATGAGGCACGATCCAATTGCCATTTTGAATCATTTTTGGTACAGTCCAAAAAATCAATTTTCGGATGAAAAACGATGACTCCGGACATGTCGAACGATCCCAAAGTGGTCAATATGGATGAAATTTTAACATTTAATCTTTTGACTCTAAATGACTGTTGGATGTGAATTATGACTTTGTCAACTAAAATAAGTGTGTTTAAAGTCATTTCTGTGCCTCAAAGGGGTCAAAATTGAAGCTTTTGAGTAATCAAAACTCTGTAAAAATGGCAATTTTGGTCACTGTGAGGGTTTAAAAAGTGGTTATTCAACATGAGGCACGATCCAATTGCCATTTTGAATCATTTTTGGTACAGTCCAAAAAATCAATTTTCGGATGAAAAACGATGACTCCGGACATGCCGAACGATCCCAAAATGGTCCATATGGATGAAATTTTAACATTTAATCTTTTGACTATAAATGACTGTTGGATGTGAATTATGACTTTGTCAACTAAAATAAGTGTGTTTAAAGTCATTTCTGTGCCTCAAAGGGGTCAAAATTGAAGCTTTTGAGTAATCAAAACTCTGTAAAAATGGCAATTTTGGTCACTCTGAGGGTTTAAAAAGTGGTTATTCAACATGAGGCACGATCCAATTGCCATTTTGAATCATTTTTGGTACAGTCCAAAAAATCAATTTTCGGATGAAAAACGATGACTCCGGACATGTCGAACAATCCCAAAGTGGTCAATATGGATGAAATTTTAACATTTAATCTTTTGACTCTAAATGACTGTTGGATGTGAATTATGACTTTGTCAACTAAAATAAGTGTGTGTAAAGTCATTTCTGTGCCTCAAAGGGGTCAAAATTGAAGCTTTTGAGTAAGCAAAACTCTGTAAAAATGGCAATTTTGGTCACTCTGAGGGTTTAAAAAGTGGTCATTCAACATGAGGCACGATCCAATTGACATTTTGAATCATTTTTGGTACAGTCCAAAAAATCAATTTTCGGATGAAAAACGATGACTCCGGACATGTCAAACGATCCCAAAATGGTCAATATGGATGAAATTTTAACATTTAATCTTTTGACTGTAAATGACTGTTGGATGTGAATTATGACTTTGTCAACTAAAATAAGTGTGTTTAAAGTCATTTCTATGCCTGAAATGGGTCAAAATTGAAGCTTTTGAGTAAGCAAAACTCTGTAAAATTGGCAATTTTGGTCACTGTGAGGGTTTAAAAAGTGGTTATTCAACATGAGGCACGATCCAATTGACATTTTGAATCATTTCTGGTACAGTCCAAAAAATTAATTTTCGGATGAAAAACGATGACTCCGGACATGCCGAACGATCCCAAAATGGTCAATATGGATGAAATTTTAACATTTAATCTTTTGACTGTAAATGACTGTTGGATGTGAATTATGACTTTGTCAACTAAAATAAGTGTGTTTAAAGTCATTTCTGTGCCTCAAAGGGGTCAAAATTGAAGCTTTTGAGTAATCAAAACTCTGTAAAAATGGCAATTTTAGTCACTCTGAGGGTTTAAAAAGTGGTTATTCAACATGAGGCACGATCCAATTGCCATTTTGAATCATTTTTGGTACAGTCCAAAAAATCAATTTTCGGATGAAAAACGATGACTCCGGACATGTCGAACGATCCCAAAATGGTCAATATGGATGAAATTTTAACATTTAATCTTTTGACTGTAAATGACTGTTGGATGTGAATTATGACTTTGTCAACTAAAATAAGTGTGTTTAAAGTCATTTCTGTGCCTCAAAGGGGTCAAAATTGAAGCTTTTGAGTAATCAAAACTCTGTAAAAATGGCAATTTTGGTCACTGTGAGGGTTTAAAAAGTGGTTATTCAACATGAGGCACGATCCAATTGACATTTTGAATCATTTTTGGTACAGTCCAAAAAATCAATTTTCGGATGAAAAACGATGACTCCGGGCATGCCAAACATTCCCAAAATGGTCAATATGGATGAAATTTTAACATTTAATCTTTTGACTGTAAATGACTGTTGGATGTGAATTATGACTTTGTCAACTAAAATAAGTGTGTTTAAAGTCATTTCTGTGCCTCAAATGGGTCAAAATTGAAGCTTTTGAGTAATCAAAACTCTGTAAAATTGGCAATTTTGGTCACTGTGAGGGTTTAAAAAGTGGTTATTCAACATGAGGCACGATCCAATTGACATTTTGAATAATTTTTGTTACAGTCCAAAAAATCAATTTTCGGATGAAAAACGATGACTCCTGACATGTCGAACGATCCCAAAATGGTCAATATGGATGAAATTTTAACATTTAATCTTTTGACTGTAAATGACTGTTGGATGTGAATTATGACTTTGTCAACTAAAATAAGTGTGTTTAAAGTCAGTTCTGTGCCTGAAACGGGTCAAAATTGAAGCTTTTGAGTAAGCAAAACTCTGTAAAAATGGCAATTTTGGTCACTCTGAGGGTTTAAAAAGTGGTTATTCAACATGAGGCACGATCCAATTGACATTTTGAATCATTTTTGGTACAGTCCAAAAAATCAATTTTCGGATGAAAAACGATGACTCCGGACATGTCGAACGATCCCAAAATGGTCAATATGGATGAAATTTTAACATTTAATCTTTTGACTCTAAATGACTGTTGGATGTGAATTATGACTTTGTCAACTAAAATAAGTGTGTTTAAAGTCATTGCTGTGCCTCAAAGGGGTCAAAATTGAAGCTTTTGAGTAATCAAAACTCTGTAAAAATAGCAATTTTGGTCACTGTGAGGGTTTAAAAAGTGGTTATTCAACATGAGGCACCATCCAATTGACATTTTGAATCATTTTTGGTACAGTCCAAAAAATCAATTTTCGGATGAAAAACGATGACTCCTGACATGTCGAATGATCCCAAAATGGTCAATATGGACGAAATTTTAACATTTATTCTTTTGACTGTAAATGACTGTTGGATGTGAATTATGACTTTGTCAACTAAAATAAGTGTGTTTAAAGTCATTTCTGTGCCTGAAATGGGTCAAAATTGAAGCTTTTGAGTAAGCAAAACTCTGTAAAATTGGCAATTTTGGTCACTGAGAGGGTTTAAAAAGTGGTTATTCAACATGAGGCACGATCCAATTGACATTTTGAATGATTTTTGGTAAAGTCCAAAAAATCAATTTTCGGATGAAAAACGATGACTCCGGACATGTCAAACGATCCCAAAATGGTCAATATGGATGAAATTTTAACATTTAATCTTTTGACTGTAAATGACTGTTGGATGTGAATTATGACTTTGTCAACTAAAATAAGTGTGTTTAAGGTCATTTCTGTGCCTGAAATGGGTCAAAATTGAAGCTTTTGAGTAATCAAAACTCTGTAAAAATGGCAATTTTGGTCACTCTGAGGGTTTAAAAAGTGGTTATTCAACATGAGGCACGATCCAATTGCCATTTTGAATCATTTTTGGTACAGTCCAAAAAATAAATTTTCGGATGAAAAACGATGACTCCGGACATGTCGAACGATCCCAAAATGGTCAATATGGATGAAATTTTAACATTTAATCTTTTGACTGTAAATGACTGTTGGATGTGAATTATGACTTTGTCAACTAAAATAAGTGTGTTTAAAGTCATTTCTGTGCCTCAAAGGGGTCAAAATTGAAGCTTTTGAGTAATCAAAACTCTGTAAAAATGGCAATTTTGGTCACTGTGAGGGTTTAAAAAGTGGTTATTCAACATGAGGCACGATCCAATTGACATTTTGAATCATTTTTGGTACAGTCCAAAAAATCAATTTTCGGATGAAAAACGATGACTCCGGACATGCCGAACGATCCCAAAATGGTCAATATGGATGAAATTTTAACATTTAATCTTTTGACTGTAAATGACTGTTGGATGTGAATTATGACTTTGTCAACTAAAATAAGTGTGTTTAAAGTCATTTCTGTGCCTCAAAGGGGTCAAAATTGAAGCTTTTGAGTAATCAAAACTCTGTAAAAATGGCAATTTTGGTCACTGTGAGGGTTTAAAAAGTGGTCATTCAACATGAGGCACGATCCAATTGACATTTTGAATCATTTTTGGTACAGTCCAAAAAATAAATTTTCGGATGAAAAACGATGACTCCGGACATGTCAAACGATCCCAAAATGGTCAATATGGATGAAATTTTAACATTTAATCTTTTGACTGTAAATGACTGTTGGATGTGAATTATGACTTTGTCAACTAAAATAAGTGTGTTTAAAGTCATTTCTGTGCCTGAAATGGGTCAAAATTGAAGCTCTTGAGTAATCAAAACTCTGTAAAAATGGCAATTTTGGTCACTGTGAGGGTTTAAAAAGTGGTTATTCAACATGAGGCACGATCCAATTGACATTTTGAATCATTTTTGGTACAGTCCAAAAAATCAATTTTCGGATGAAAAACGATGACTCCGGACATGTCGAACGATCCCAAAATGGTCAATATGGATGAAATTTTAACATTTAATCTTTTGACTGTAAATGACTGTTGGATGTGAATTATGACTTTGTCAACTAAAATAAGTGTGTTTAAAGTCATTTCTGTGCCTCAAAGGGGTCAAAATTGAAGCTTTTGAGTAATCAAAACTCTGTAAAAATGGCAATTTTGGTCACTGTGAGGGTTTAAAAAGTGGTTATTCAACATGAGGCACGAACCAATTGACATTTTGAATCATTTTTGGTACAGTCCAAAAAATCAATTTTCGGATGAAAAACGATGACTCTGGACATGCCGAACGATCCCAAAATGGTCAATATGGATGAAATTTTAACATTTAATCTTTTGACTGTAAATGACTGTTGGATGTGAATTATGACTTTGTCAACTAAAATAAGTGTGTTTAAAGTCATTTCTGTGCCTCAAAGGGGTCAAAATTGAAGCTTTTGAGTAATCAAAACTCTGTAAAAATGGCAATTTTGGTCACTGTGAGGGTTTAAAAAGTGGTTATTCAACATGAGGCACGATCCAATTGACATTTTGAATCATTTTTGGTACAGTCCAAAAAATCAATTTTCGGATGAAAAACGATGACTCCTGACATGTCGAATGATCCCAAAATGGTCAATATGGACGAAATTTTAACATTTAATCTTTTGACTGTAAATGACTGTTGGATGTGAATTATGACTTTGTCAACTAAAATAAGTGTGTTTAAAGTCATTTCTGTGCCTGAAATGGGTCAAAATTGAAGCTTTTGAGTAAGCAAAACTCTGTAAAATTGGCAATTTTGGTCACTGTGAGGGTTTAAAAAGTGGTTATTCAACATGAGGCACGATCCAATTGACATTTTGAATGATTTTTGGTACAGTCCAAAAAATTAATTTTCGGATGAAAAACGATGACTCCGGACATGTCGAACGATCCCAAAATGGTCAATATGGATGAAATTTTAACATTTAATCTCTTGACTGTAAATGACTGTTGGATGTCAATTATGACTTTGTCAACTAAAATAAGTGTGTTTAAAGTCATTTCTGTGCCTGAAACGGGTCAAAATTGAAGCTTTTGAGTAAGCAAAACTCTGTAAAAATGGCAATTTTGTTCACTCTGAGGGTTTAAAAAGTGGTCATTCAACATGAGGCACGATCCAATTGACATTTTGAATCATTTTTGGTACAGTCCAAAAAATCAATTTTCGGATGAAAAACGATGACTCCGGACATGTCAAACGATCCCAAAATGGTCAATATGGATGAAATTTTAACATTTATTCTTTTGACTGTAAATGACTGTTGGATGTGAATTATGACTTTGTCAACTAAAATAAGTGTGTTTAAAGTCATTTCTGTGCCTGAAATGGGTCAAAATTGAAGCTTTTGAGTAAGTAAAACTCTGTAAAATTGGCAATTTTGGTCACTGTGAGGGTTTAAAAAGTGGTTATTCAACATGAGGCACGATCCAATTGACATTTTGAATCATTTCTGGTACAGTCCAAAAAATTAATTTTCGGATGAAAAACGATGACTCCGGACATGCCGAACGATCCCAAAATGGTCAAAATGGATGAAATTTTAACATTTAATCTTTTGACTGTAAATGACTGTTGGATGTGAATTATGACTTTGTCAACTAATATAAGTGTGTTTAAAGTCATTTCTGTGCCTCAAAGGGGTCAAAATTGAAGCTTTTGAGTAATCAAAACTCTGTAAAAATGGCAATTTTGGTCACTGTGAGGGTTTAAAAAGTGGTTATTCAACATGAGGCACGATCCAATTGACATTTTGAATCATTTCTGGTACAGTCCAAAAAATCAATTTTCGGATGAAAAACGATGACTCCGGACATGTCGAACGATCCCAAAATGGTCAATATGGATGAAATTTTAACATTTAATCTTTTGACTGTAAATGACTGTTGGATGTGAATTATGACTTTGTCAACTAAAATAAGTGTGTTTAAAGTCATTTCTGTGCCTGAAACGGGTCAAAATTGAAGCTTTTGAGTAAGCAAAACTCTTTAAAATTGGCAATTTTGGTCACTGTGAGGGTTTAAAAAGTGGTTATTTAACATGAGGCAAAAGCCAATTTACATTTTGAATGATTTTTGGTACTGTCCAAAAAATCAATTTTTGGATGAAAAACGATGACTCCGGACATGCCAAACGATCCCAAAATGGTCAATATGGATGAAATTTTAACATTTAATCTTTTGACTGTAAATGACTGTTGGATGTGAATTATGACTTTGTCAACTAAAATAAGTGTGTTTAAAGTCATTTCTGTGCCTGAAATGGGTCAAAATTGAAGCTTTTGAGTAAGCAAAACTCTGTAAAATTGGCAATTTTGGTCACTGTGAGGGTTTAAAAAGTGGTTATTCAACATGAGGCACGATCCAATTGACATTTTGAATCATTTCTGGTACAGTCCAAAAAATTAATTTTCGGATGAAAAACGATGACTCCGGACATGCCGAACGATCCCAAAATGGTCAATATGGATGAAATTTTAACATTTAATCTTTTGACTGTAAATGACTGTTGGATGTGAATTATGACTTTGTCAACTAAAATAAGTGTGTTTAAAGTCATTTCTGTGCCTCAAAGGGGTCAAAATTGAAGCTTTTGAGTAATCAAAACTCTGTAAAAATGGCAATTTTGGTCACTCTGAGGGTTTAAAAAGTGGTTATTCAACACGAGGCACGATCCAATTGCCATTTTGAATCATTTTTGGTACAGTCCAAAAAATCAATTTTCGGATGAAAAACGATGACTCCGGACATGTCGAACGATCCCAAAATGGTCAATATGGATGAAATTTTAACATTTAATCTTTTGACTGTAAATGACTGTTGGATGTGAATTATGACTTTGTCAACTAAAATAAGTGTGTTTAAAGTCATTTCTGTGCCTCAAAGGGGTCAAAATTGAAGCTTTTGAGTAATCAAAAGTCTGTAAAAATGGCAATTTTGGTCACTGTGAGGGTTTAAAAAGTGGTTATTCAACATGAGGCACGAACCAATTGACATTTTGAATCATTTTTGGTACAGTCCAAAAAATCAATTTTCGGATGAAAAACGATGACTCCGGACATGCCGAACGATCCCAAAATGGTCAATATGGATGAAATTTTAACATTTAATCTTTTGACTGTAAATGACTGTTGGATGTGAATTATGACTTTGTCAACTAAAATAAGTGTGTTTAAAGTCATTTCTGTGCCTCAAAGGGGTCAAAATTGAAGCTTTTGAGTAATCAAAACTCTGTAAAAATGGCAATTTTGGTCACTGTGAGGGTTTAAAAAGTGGTTATTCAACATGAGGCACGATCCAATTGACATTTTGAATGATTTTTGGTACAGTCCAAAAAATTAATTTTCGGATGAAAAACGATGACTCCGGACATGTCGAACGATCCCAAAATGGTCAATATGGATGAAATTTTAACATTTAATCTCTTGACTGTAAATGACTGTTGGATGTCAATTATGACTTTGTCAACTAAAATAAGTGTGTTTAAAGTCATTTCTGTGCCTGAAACGGGTCAAAATTGAAGCTTTTGAGTAAGCAAAACTCTGTAAAAATGGCAATTTTGTTCACTCTGAGGGTTTAAAAAGTGGTCATTCAACATGAGGCACGATCCAATTGACATTTTGAATCATTTTTGGTACAGTCCAAAAAATCAATTTTCGGATGAAAAACGATGACTCCGGACATGTCAAACGATCCCAAAATGGTCAATATGGATGAAATTTTAACATTTATTCTTTTGACTGTAAATGACTGTTGGATGTGAATTATGACTTTGTCAACTAAAATAAGTGTGTTTAAAGTCATTTCTGTGCCTGAAATGGGTCAAAATTGAAGCTTTTGAGTAAGTAAAACTCTGTAAAATTGGCAATTTTGGTCACTGTGAGGGTTTAAAAAGTGGTTATTCAACATGAGGCACGATCCAATTGACATTTTGAATCATTTCTGGTACAGTCCAAAAAATTAATTTTCGGATGAAAAACGATGACTCCGGACATGCCGAACGATCCCAAAATGGTCAATATGGATGAAATTTTAACATTTAATCTTTTGACTGTAAATGACTGTTGGATGTGAATTATGACTTTGTCAACTAATATAAGTGTGTTTAAAGTCATTTCTGTGCCTCAAAGGGGTCAAAATTGAAGCTTTTGAGTAATCAAAACTCTGTAAAAATGGCAATTTTGGTCACTCTGAGGGTTTAAAAAGTGGTTATTCAACATGAGGCACGATCCAATTGCCATTTTGAATCATTTTTGGTACAGTCCAAAAAATCAATTTTCGGATGAAAAACGATGACTCCGGACATGTCGAACGATCCCAAAATGGTCAATATGGATGAAATTTTAACATTTAATCTTTTGAATGTAAATGACTGTTGGATGTGAATTATGACTTTGTCAACTAAAATAAGTGTGTTTAAAGTCATTTCTGTGCCTCAAAGGGGTCAAAATTGAAGCTTTTGAGTAATCAAAACTCTGTAAAAATGGCAATTTTGGTCACTGTGAGGGTTTAAAAAGTGGTTATTCAACATGAGGCACGATCCAATTGACATTTTGAATCATTTTTGGTACAGTCCAAAAAATCAATTTTCGGATGAAAAACGATGACTCCGGACATGCCGAACGATCCCAAAATGGTCAATATGGATGAAATTTTAACATTTAATCTTTTGACTGTAAATGACTGTTGGATGTGAATTATGACTTTGTCAACTAAAATAAGTGTGTTTAAAGTCATTTCTGTGCCTCAAAGGGGTCAAAATTGAAGCTTTTGAGTAATCAAAACTCTGTAAAAATGGCAATTTTGGTCACTGTGAGGGTTTAAAAAGTGGTCATTCAACATGAGGCACGATCCAATTGACATTTTGAATCATTTTTGGTACAGTCCAAAAAATAAATTTTCGGATGAAAAACGATGACTCCGGACATGTCAAACGATCCCAAAATGGTCAATATGGATGAAATTTTAACATTTAATCTTTTGACTGTAAATGACTGTTGGATGTGAATTATGACTTTGTCAACTAAAATAAGTGTGTTTAAAGTCATTTCTGTGCCTCAAAGGGGTCAAAATTGAAGCTTTTGAGTAATCAAAACTCTGTAAAAATGGCAATTTTAGTCACTCTGAGGGTTTAAAAAGTGGTTATTCAACATGAGGCACGATCCAATTGCCATTTTGAATCATTTTTGGTACAGTCCAAAAAATCAATTTTCGGATGAAAAACGATGACTCCGGACATGTCGAACGATCCCAAAATGGTCAATATGGATGAAATTTTAACATTTAATCTTTTGACTGTAAATGACTGTTGGATGTGAATTATGACTTTGTCAACTAAAATAAGTGTGTTTAAAGTCATTTCTGTGCCTCAAAGGGGTCAAAATTGAAGCTTTTGAGTAATCAAAACTCTGTAAAAATGGCAATTTTGGTCACTGTGAGGGTTTAAAAAGTGGTTATTCAACATGAGGCACGATCCAATTGACATTTTGAATCATTTTTGGTACAGTCCAAAAAATCAATTTTCGGATGAAAAACGATGACTCCGGGCATGCCAAACATTCCCAAAATGGTCAATATGGATGAAATTTTAACATTTAATCTTTTGACTGTAAATGACTGTTGGATGTGAATTATGACTTTGTCAACTAAAATAAGTGTGTTTAAAGTCATTTCTGTGCCTCAAATGGGTCAAAATTGAAGCTTTTGAGTAATCAAAACTCTGTAAAAATGGCAATTTTGGTCACTGTGAGGGTTTAAAAAGTGGTTATTCAACATGAGGCACGATCCAATTGCCATTTTGAATCATTTTTGGTACAGTCCAAAAAATCAATTTTCGGATGAAAAACGATGACTCCGGACATGTCGAACGATCCCAAAATGGTCAATATGGATGAAATTTTAACATTTAATCTTTTGACTGTAAATGACTGTTGGATGTGAATTATGACTTTGTCAACTAAAATAAGTGTGTTTAAAGTCATTTCTGTGCCTCAAAGGGGTCAAAATTGAAGCTTTTGAGTAATCAAAACTCTGTAAAAATGGCAATTTTGGTCACTGTGAGGGTTTAAAAAGTGGTTATTCAACATGAGGCACGATCCAATTGACATTTTGAATAATTTTTGTTACAGTCCAAAAAATCAATTTTCGGATGAAAAACGATGACTCCTGACATGTCGAACGATCCCAAAATGGTCAATATGGATGAAATTTTAACATTTAATCTTTTGACTGTAAATGACTGTTGGATGTGAATTATGACTTTGTCAACTAAAATAAGTGTGTTTAAAGTCAGTTCTGTGCCTGAAACGGGTCAAAATTGAAGCTTTTGAGTAAGCAAAACTCTGTAAAAATGGCAATTTTGGTCACTCTGAGGGTTTAAAAAGTGGTTATTCAACATGAGGCACGATCCAATTGACATTTTGAATCATTTTTGGTACAGTCCAAAAAATCAATTTTCGGATGAAAAACGATGACTCCGGACATGTCGAACGATCCCAAAATGGTCAATATGGATGAAATTTTAACATTTAATCTTTTGACTCTAAATGACTGTTGGATGTGAATTATGACTTTGTCAACTAAAATAAGTGTGTTTAAAGTCATTGCTGTGCCTCAAAGGGGTCAAAATTGAAGCTTTTGAGTAATCAAAACTCTGTAAAAATAGCAATTTTGGTCACTGTGAGGGTTTAAAAAGTGGTTATTCAACATGAGGCACCATCCAATTGACATTTTGAATCATTTTTGGTACAGTCCAAAAAATCAATTTTCGGATGAAAAACGATGACTCCTGACATGTCGAATGATCCCAAAATGGTCAATATGGACGAAATTTTAACATTTATTCTTTTGACTGTAAATGACTGTTGGATGTGAATTATGACTTTGTCAACTAAAATAAGTGTGTTTAAAGTCATTTCTGTGCCTGAAATGGGTCAAAATTGAAGCTTTTGAGTAAGCAAAACTCTGTAAAATTGGCAATTTTGGTCACTGAGAGGGTTTAAAAAGTGGTTATTCAACATGAGGCACGATCCAATTGACATTTTGAATGATTTTTGGTAAAGTCCAAAAAATCAATTTTCGGATGAAAAACGATGACTCCGGACATGTCGAACGATCCCAAAATGGTCAATATGGATGAAATTTTAACATTTAATCTTTTGACTGTAAATGACTGTTGGATGTGAATTATGACTTTGTCAACTAAAATAAGTGTGTTTAAAGTCATTTCTGTGCCTCAAAGGGGTCAAAATTGAAGCTTTTGAGTAATCAAAACTCTGTAAAAATGGCAATTTTGGTCACTGTGAGGGTTTAAAAAGTGGTTATTCAACATGAGGCACGATCCAATTGACATTTTGAATCATTTTTGGTACAGTCCAAAAAATCAATTTTCGGATGAAAAACGATGACTCCGGACATGCCGAACGATCCCAAAATGGTCAATATGGATGAAATTTTAACATTTAATCTTTTGACTGTAAATGACTGTTGGATGTGAATTATGACTTTGTCAACTAAAATAAGTGTGTTTAAAGTCATTTCTGTGCCTGAAATGGGTCAAAATTGAAGCTCTTGAGTAATCAAAACTCTGTAAAAATGGCAATTTTGGTCACTGTGAGGGTTTAAAAAGTGGTTATTCAACATGAGGCACGATCCAATTGACATTTTGAATCATTTTTGGTACAGTCCAAAAAATCAATTTTCGGATGAAAAACGATGACTCCTGACATGTCGAATGATCCCAAAATGGTCAATATGGACGAAATTTTAACATTTAATCTTTTGACTGTAAATGACTGTTGGATGTGAATTATGACTTTGTCAACTAAAATAAGTGTGTTTAAAGTCATTTCTGTGCCTGAAACGGGTCAAAATTGAAGCTTTTGAGTAAGCAAAACTCTGTAAAAATGGCAATTTTGTTCACTCTGAGGGTTTAAAAAGTGGTCATTCAACATGAGGCACGATCCAATTGACATTTTGAATCATTTTTGGTACAGTCCAAAAAATCAATTTTCGGATGAAAAACGATGACTCCGGACATGTCGAACGATCCCAAAATGGTCAATATGGATGAAATTTTAACATTTAATCTTTTGACTGTAAATGACTGTTGGATGTGAATTATGACTTTGTCAACTAAAATAAGTGTGTTTAAAGTCATTTCTGTGCCTCAAAGGGGTCAAAATTGAAGCTTTTGAGTAATCAAAACTCTGTAAAAATGGCAATTTTGGTCACTGTGAGGGTTTAAAAAGTGGTTATTCAACATGAGGCACGATCCAATTGACATTTTGAATCATTTTTGGTACAGTCCAAAAAATCAATTTTCGGATGAAAAACGATGACTCCGGACATGCCGAACGATCCCAAAATGGTCAATATGGATGAAATTTTAACATTTAATCTTTTGACTGTAAATGACTGTTGGATGTGAATTATGACTTTGTCAACTAAAATAAGTGTGTTTAAAGTCATTTCTGTGCCTCAAAGGGGTCAAAATTGAAGCTTTTGAGTAATCAAAACTCTGTAAAAATGGCAATTTTGGTCACTGTGAGGGTTTAAAAAGTGGTCATTCAACATGAGGCACGATCCAATTGACATTTTGAATCATTTTTGGTACAGTCCAAAAAATCAATTTTCGGATGAAAAACGATGACTCCGGACATGTCAAACGATCCCAAAATGGTCAATATGGATGAAATTTTAACATTTAATCTTTTGACTGTAAATGACTGTTGGATGTGAATTATGACTTTGTCAACTAAAATAAGTGTGTTTAAAGTCATTTCTGTGCCTGAAATGGGTCAAAATTGAAGCTTTTGAGTAAGCAAAACTCTGTAAAATTGGCAATTTTGGTCACTGTGAGGGTTTAAAAAGTGGTTATTCAACATGAGGCACGATCCAATTGACATTTTGAATCATTTCTGGTACAGTCCAAAAAATTAATTTTCGGATGAAAAACGATGACTCCGGACATGCTGAACGATCCCAAAATGGTCAATATGGATGAAATTTTAACATTTAATCTTTTGACTGTAAATGACTGTTGGATGTGAATTATGACTTTGTCAACTAAAATAAGTGTGTTTAAAGTCATTTCTGTGCCTCAAAGGGGTCAAAATTGAAGCTTTTGAGTAATCAAAACTCTGTAAAAATGGCAATTTTGGTCACTCTGAGGGTTTAAAAAGTGGTTATTCAACACGAGGCATGATCCAATTGCCATTTTGAATCATTTTTGGTACAGTCCAAAAAATCAATTTTCGGATGAAAAACGATGACTCCGGACATGTCGAACGATCCCAAAATGGTCAATATGGATGAAATTTTAACATTTAATCTTTTGACTGTAAATGACTGTTGGATGTGAATTATGACTTTGTCAACTAAAATAAGTGTGTTTAAAGTCATTTCTGTGCCTCAAAGGGGTCAAAATTGAAGCTTTTGAGTAATCAAAACTCTGTAAAAATGGCAATTTTGGTCACTGTGAGGGTTTAAAAAGTGGTTATTCAACATGAGGCACGAACCAATTGACATTTTGAATCATTTTTGGTACAGTCCAAAAAATCAATTTTCGGATGAAAAACGATGACTCCGGACATGCCGAACGATCCCAAAATGGTCAATATGGATGAAATTTTAACATTTAATCTTTTGACTGTAAATGACTGTTGGATGTGAATTATGACTTTGTCAACTAAAATAAGTGTGTTTAAAGTCATTTCTGTGCCTCAAAGGGGTCAAAATTGAAGCTTTTGAGTAATCAAAACTCTGTAAAAATGGCAATTTTGGTCACTGTGAGGGTTTAAAAAGTGGTTATTCAACATGAGGCACGATCCAATTGACATTTTGAATGATTTTTGGTACAGTCCAAAAAATTAATTTTCGGATGAAAAACGATGACTCCGGACATGTCGAACGATCCCAAAATGGTCAATATGGATGAAATTTTAACATTTAATCTCTTGACTGTAAATGACTGTTGGATGTCAATTATGACTTTGTCAACTAAAATAAGTGTGTTTAAAGTCATTTCTGTGCCTGAAACGGGTCAAAATTGAAGCTTTTGAGTAAGCAAAACTCTGTAAAAATGGCAATTTTGTTCACTCTGAGGGTTTAAAAAGTGGTCATTCAACATGAGGCACGATCCAATTGACATTTTGAATCATTTTTGGTACAGTCCAAAAAATCAATTTTCCGATGAAAAACGATGACTCCGGACATGTCAAACGAACCCAAAATGGTCAATATGGATGAAATTTTAACATTTATTCTTTTGACTGTAAATGACTGTTGGATGTGAATTATGACTTTGTCAACTAAAATAAGTGTGTTTAAAGTCATTTCTGTGCCTGAAATGGGTCAAAATTGAAGCTTTTGAGTAAGTAAAACTCTGTAAAATTGGCAATTTTGGTCACTGTGAGGGTTTAAAAAGTGGTTATTCAACATGAGGCACGATCCAATTGACATTTTGAATCATTTCTGGTACAGTCCAAAAAATTAATTTTCGGATGAAAAACGATGACTCCGGACATGCCGAACGATCCCAAAATGGTCAATATGGATGAAATTTTAACATTTAATCTTTTGACTGTAAATGACTGTTGGATGTGAATTATGACTTTGTCAACTAATATAAGTGTGTTTAAAGTCATTTCTGTGCCTCAAAGGGGTCAAAATTGAAGCTTTTGAGTAATCAAAACTCTGTAAAAATGGCAATTTTGGTCACTCTGAGGGTTTAAAAAGTGGTTATTCAACATGAGGCACGATCCAATTGCCATTTTGAATCATTTTTGGTACAGTCCAAAAAATCAATTTTCGGATGAAAAACGATGACTCCGGACATGTCGAACGATCCCAAAATGGTCAATATGGATGAAATTTTAACATTTAATCTTTTGAATGTAAATGACTATTGGATGTGAATTATGACTTTGTCAACTAAAATAAGTGTGTTTAAAGTCATTTCTGTGCCTCAAAGGGGTCAAAATTGAAGCTTTTGAGTAATCAAAACTCTGTAAAAATGGCAATTTTGGTCACTGTGAGGGTTTAAAAAGTGGTTATTCAACATGAGGCACGATCCAATTGACATTTTGAATCATTTTTGGTACAGTCCAAAAAATCAATTTTCGGATGAAAAACGATGACTCCGGACATGCCGAACGATCCCAAAATGGTCAATATGGATGAAATTTTAACATTTAATCTTTTGACTGTAAATGACTGTTGGATGTGAATTATGACTTTGTCAACTAAAATAAGTGTGTTTAAAGTCATTTCTGTGCCTCAAAGGGGTCAAAATTGAAGCTTTTGAGTAATCAAAACTCTGTAAAAATGGCAATTTTGGTCACTGTGAGGGTTTAAAAAGTGGTCATTCAACATGAGGCACGATCCAATTGACATTTTGAATCATTTTTGGTACAGTCCAAAAAATAAATTTTCGGATGAAAAACGATGACTCCGGACATGTCAAACGATCCCAAAATGGTCAATATGGATGAAATTTTAACATTTAATCTTTTGACTGTAAATGACTGTTGGATGTGAATTATGACTTTGTCAACTAAAATAAGTGTGTTTAAAGTCATTTCTGTGCCTGAAATGGGTCAAAATTGAAGCTCTTGAGTAATCAAAACTCTGTAAAAATGGCAGTTTTGGTCACTGTGAGGGTTTAAAAAGTGGTTATTCAACATGAGGCACGATCCAATTGACATTTTGAATCATTTTTGGTACAGTCCAAAAAATCAATTTTCGGATGAAAAACGATGACTCCTGACATGTCGAATGATCCCAAAATGGTCAATATGGACGAAATTTTAACATTTAATCTTTTGACTGTAAATGACTGTTGGATGTGAATTATGACTTTGTCAACTAAAATAAGTGTGTTTAAAGTCATTTCTGTGCCTGAAATGGGTCAAAATTGAAGCTTTTGAGTAAGCAAAACTCTGTAAAATTGGCAATTTTGGTCACTGTGAGGGTTTAAAAAGTGGTTATTCAACATGAGGCACGATCCAATTGACATTTTGAATCATTTCTGGTACAGTCCAAAAAATTAATTTTCGGATGAAAAACGATGACTCCGGACATGCCGAACGATCCCAAAATGGTCAATATGGATGAAATTTTAACATTTAATCTTTTGACTGTAAATGACTGTTGGATGTGAATTATGACTTTGTCAACTAAAATAAGTGTGTTTAAAGTCATTTCTGTGCCTCAAAGGGGTCAAAATTGAAGCTTTTGAGTAATCAAAACTCTGTAAAAATGGCAATTTTAGTCACTCTGAGGGTTTAAAAAGTGGTTATTCAACATGAGGCACGATCCAATTGCCATTTTGAATCATTTTTGGTACAGTCCAAAAAATCAATTTTCGGATGAAAAACGATGACTCCGGACATGTCGAACGATCCCAAAATGGTCAATATGGATGAAATTTTAACATTTAATCTTTTGACTGTAAATGACTGTTGGATGTGAATTATGACTTTGTCAACTAAAATAAGTGTGTTTAAAGTCATTTCTGTGCCTCAAAGGGGTCAAAATTGAAGCTTTTGAGTAATCAAAACTCTGTAAAAATGGCAATTTTGGTCACTGTGAGGGTTTAAAAAGTGGTTATTCAACATGAGGCACGATCCAATTGACATTTTGAATCATTTTTGGTACAGTCCAAAAAATCAATTTTCGGATGAAAAACGATGACTCCGGGCATGCCAAACATTCCCAAAATGGTCAATATGGATGAAATTTTAACATTTAATCTTTTGACTGTAAATGACTGTTGGATGTGAATTATGACTTTGTCAACTAAAATAAGTGTGTTTAAAGTCATTTCTGTGCCTCAAATGGGTCAAAATTGAAGCTTTTGAGTAATCAAAACTCTGTAAAAATGGCAATTTTGGTCACTGTGAGGGTTTAAAAAGTGGTTATTCAACATGAGGCACGATCCAATTGCCATTTTGAATCATTTTTGGTACAGTCCAAAAAATCAATTTTCGGATGAAAAACGATGACTCCGGACATGTCGAACGATCCCAAAATGGTCAATATGGATGAAATTTTAACATTTAATCTTTTGACTGTAAATGACTGTTGGATGTGAATTATGACTTTGTCAACTAAAATAAGTGTGTTTAAAGTCATTTCTGTGCCTGAAATGGGTCAAAATTGAAGCTTTTGAGTAAGCAAAACTCTGTAAAATTGGCAATTTTGGTCACTGTGAGGGTTTAAAAAGTGGTTATTCAACATGAGGCACGATCCAATTGACATTTTGAATAATTTTTGTTACAGTCCAAAAAATCAATTTTCGGATGAAAAACGATGACTCCTGACATGTCGAACGATCCCAAAATGGTCAATATGGATGAAATTTTAACATTTAATCTTTTGACTGTAAATGACTGTTGGATGTGAATTATGACTTTGTCAACTAAAATAAGTGTGTTTAAAGTCAGTTCTGTGCCTGAAACGGGTCAAAATTGAAGCTTTTGAGTAAGCAAAACTCTGTAAAAATGGCAATTTTGGTCACTCTGAGGGTTTAAAAAGTGGTTATTCAACATGAGGCACGATCCAATTGACATTTTGAATCATTTTTGGTACAGTCCAAAAAATCAATTTTCGGATGAAAAACGATGACTCCGGACATGTCGAACGATCCCAAAATGGTCAATATGGATGAAATTTTAACATTTAATCTTTTGACTCTAAATGACTGTTGGATGTGAATTATGACTTTGTCAACTAAAATAAGTGTGTTTAAAGTCATTGCTGTGCCTCAAAGGGGTCAAAATTGAAGCTTTTGAGTAATCAAAACTCTGTAAAAATAGCAATTTTGGTCACTGTGAGGGTTTAAAAAGTGGTTATTCAACATGAGGCACCATCCAATTGACATTTTGAATCATTTTTGGTACAGTCCAAAAAATCAATTTTCGGATGAAAAACGATGACTCCTGACATGTCGAATGATCCCAAAATGGTCAATATGGACGAAATTTTAACATTTATTCTTTTGACTGTAAATGACTGTTGGATGTGAATTATGACTTTGTCAACTAAAATAAGTGTGTTTAAAGTCATTTCTGTGACTGAAATGGGTCAAAATTGAAGCTTTTGAGTAAGCAAAACTCTGTAAAATTGGCAATTTTGGTCACTGAGAGGGTTTAAAAAGTGGTTATTCAACATGAGGCACGATCCAATTGACATTTTGAATGATTTTTGGTAAAGTCCAAAAAATCAATTTTCGGATGAAAAACGATGACTCCGGACATGTCAAACGATCCCAAAATGGTCAATATGGATGAAATTTTAACATTTAATCTTTTGACTGTAAATGACTGTTGGATGTGAATTATGACTTTGTCAACTAAAATAAGTGTGTTTAAGGTCATTTCTGTGCCTGAAATGGGTCAAAATTGAAGCTTTTGAGTAATCAAAACTCTGTAAAAATGGCAATTTTGGTCACTCTGAGGGTTTAAAAAGTGGTTATTCAACATGAGGCACGATCCAATTGCCATTTTGAATCATTTTTGGTACAGTCCAAAAAATAAATTTTCGGATGAAAAACGATGACTCCGGACATGTCGAACGATCCCAAAATGGTCAATATGGATGACATTTTAACATTTAATCTTTTGACTGTAAATGACTGTTGGTTGTGAATTATGACTTTGTCAACTAAAATAAGTGTGTTTAAAGTCATTTCTGTGCCTCAAAGGGGTCAAAATTGAAGCTTTTGAGTAATCAAAACTCTGTAAAAATGGCAATTTTGGTCACTGTGAGGGTTTAAAAAGTGGTTATTCAACATGAGGCACGATCCAATTGACATTTTGAATCATTTTTGGTACAGTCCAAAAAATCAATTTTCGGATGAAAAACGATGACTCCGGACATGCCGAACGATCCCAAAATGGTCAATATGGATGAAATTTTAACATTTAATCTTTTGACTGTAAATGACTGTTGGATGTGAATTATGACTTTGTCAACTAAAATAAGTGTGTTTAAAGTCATTTCTGTGCCTCAAAGGGGTCAAAATTGAAGCTTTTGAGTAATCAAAACTCTGTAAAAATGGCAATTTTGGTCACTGTGAGGGTTTAAAAAGTGGTCATTCAACATGAGGCACGATCCAATTGACATTTTGAATCATTTTTGGTACAGTCCAAAAAATAAATTTTCGGATGAAAAACGATGACTCCGGACATGTCAAACGATCCCAAAATGGTCAATATGGATGAAATTTTAACATTTAATCTTTTGACTGTAAATGACTGTTGGATGTGAATTATGACTTTGTCAACTAAAATAAGTGTGTTTAAAGTCATTTCTGTGCCTGAAATGGGTCAAAATTGAAGCTCTTGAGTAATCAAAACTCTGTAAAAATGGCAATTTTGGTCACTGTGAGGGTTTAAAAAGTGGTTATTCAACATGAGGCACGATCCAATTGACATTTTGAATCATTTTTGGTACAGTCCAAAAAATCAATTTTCGGATGAAAAACGATGACTCCTGACATGTCGAATGATCCCAAAATGGTCAATATGGACGAAATTTTAACATTTAATCTTTTGACTGTAAATGACTGTTGGATGTGAATTATGACTTTGTCAACTAAAATAAGTGTTTTTAAAGTCATTTCTGTGCCTGAAATGGGTCAAAATTGAAGCTTTTGAGTAAGCAAAACTCTGTAAAATTGGCAATTTTGGTCACTGTGAGGGTTTAAAAAGTGGTTATTCAACATGAGGCACGATCCAATTGACATTTTGAATGATTTTTGGTACAGTCCAAAAAATTAATTTTCGGATGAAAAACGATGACTCCGGACATGTCGAACGATCCCAAAATGGTCAATATGGATGAAATTTTAACATTTAATCTCTTGACTGTAAATGACTGTTGGATGTCAATTATGACTTTGTCAACTAAAATAAGTGTGTTTAAAGTCATTTCTGTGCCTGAAACGGGTCAAAATTGAAGCTTTTGAGTAAGCAAAACTCTGTAAAAATGGCAATTTTGTTCACTCTGAGGGTTTAAAAAGTGGTCATTCAACATGAGGCACGATCCAATTGACATTTTGAATCATTTTTGGTACAGTCCAAAAAATCAATTTTCGGATGAAAAACGATGACTCCGGACATGTCGAACGATCCCAAAATGGTCAATATGGATGAAATTTTAACATTTAATCTTTTGACTGTAAATGACTGTTGGATGTGAATTATGACTTTGTCAACTAAAATAAGTGTGTTTAAAGTCATTTCTGTGCCTCAAAGGGGTCAAAATTGAAGCTTTTGAGTAATCAAAACTCTGTAAAAATGGCAATTTTGGTCACTGTGAGGGTTTAAAAAGTGGTTATTCAACATGAGGCACGATCCAATTGACATTTTGAATCATTTTTGGTACAGTCCAAAAAATCAATTTTCGGATGAAAAACGATGACTCCGGACATGCCGAACGATCCCAAAATGGTCAATATGGATGAAATTTTAACATTTAATCTTTTGACTGTAAATGACTGTTGGATGTGAATTATGACTTTGTCAACTAAAATAAGTGTGTTTAAAGTCATTTCTGTGCCTCAAAGGGGTCAAAATTGAAGCTTTTGAGTAATCAAAACTCTGTAAAAATGGCAATTTTGGTCACTGTGAGGGTTTAAAAAGTGGTCATTCAACATGAGGCACGATCCAATTGACATTTTGAATCATTTTTGGTACAGTCCAAAAAATCAATTTTCGGATGAAAAACGATGACTCCGGACATGTCAAACGATCCCAAAATGGTCAATATGGATGAAATTTTAACATTTAATCTTTTGACTGTAAATGACTGTTGGATGTGAATTATGACTTTGTCAACTAAAATAAGTGTGTTTAAAGTCATTTCTGTGCCTGAAACGGGTCAAAATTGAAGCTTTTGAGTAAGCAAAACTCTGTAAAAATGGCAATTTTGTTCACTCTGAGGGTTTAAAAAGTGGTCATTCAACATGAGGCACGATCCAATTGACATTTTGAATCATTTTTGGTACAGTCCAAAAAATCAATTTTCGGATGAAAAACGATGACTCCGGACATGTCGAACGATCCCAAAATGGTCAATATGGATGAAATTTTAACATTTAATCTTTTGACTGTAAATGACTGTTGGATGTGAATTATGACTTTGTCAACTAAAATAAGTGTGTTTAAAGTCATTTCTGTGCCTCAAAGGGGTCAAAATAGAAGCTTTTGAGTAATCAAAACTCTGTAAAAATGGCAATTTTGGTCACTGTGAGGGTTTAAAAAGTGGTTATTCAACATGAGGCACGATCCAATTGACATTTTGAATCATTTTTGGTACAGTCCAAAAAATCAATTTTCGGATGAAAAACGATGACTCCGGACATGCCGAACGATCCCAAAATGGTCAATATGGATGAAATTTTAACATTTAATCTTTTGACTGTAAATGACTGTTGGATGTGAATTATGACTTTGTCAACTAAAATAAGTGTGTTTAAAGTCATTTCTGTGCCTCAAAGGGGTCAAAATTGAAGCTTTTGAGTAATCAAAACTCTGTAAAAATGGCAATTTTGGTCACTGTGAGGGTTTAAAAAGTGGTCATTCAACATGAGGCACGATCCAATTGACATTTTGAATCATTTTTGGTACAGTCCAAAAAATCAATTTTCGGATGAAAAACGATGACTCCGGACATGTCAAACGATCCCAAAATGGTCAATATGGATGAAATTTTAACATTTAATCTTTTGACTGTAAATGACTGTTGGATGTGAATTATGACTTTGTCAACTAAAATAAGTGTGTTTAAAGTCATTTCTGTGCCTGAAATGGGTCAAAATTGAAGCTTTTGAGTAAGCAAAACTCTGTAAAATTGGCAATTTTGGTCACTGTGAGGGTTTAAAAAGTGGTTATTCAACATGAGGCACGATCCAATTGACATTTTGAATCATTTCTGGTACAGTCCAAAAAATTAATTTTCGGATGAAAAACGATGACTCCGGACATGCCGAACGATCCCAAAATGGTCAATATGGATGAAATTTTAACATTTAATCTTTTGACTGTAAATGACTGTTGGATGTGAATTATGACTTTGTCAACTAAAATAAGTGTGTTTAAAGTCATTTCTGTGCCTCAAAGGGGTCAAAATTGAAGCTTTTGAGTAATCAAAACTCTGTAAAAATGGCAATTTTGGTCACTCTGAGGGTTTAAAAAGGGGTTATTCAACATGAGGCACGATCCAATTGCCATTTTGAATCATTTTTGGTACAGTCCAAAAAATCAATTTTCGGATGAAAAACGATGACTACGGACATGTCGAACGATCCCAAAATGGTCAATATGGATGAAATTTTAACATTTAATCTTTTGACTGTAAATGACTGTTGGATGTGAATTATGACTTTGTCAACTAAAATAAGTGTGTTTAAAGTCATTTCTGTGCCTCAAAGGGGTCAAAATTGAAGCTTTTGAGTAATCAAAACTCTGTAAAAATGGCAATTTTGGTCACTGTGAGGGTTTAAAAAGTGGTTATTCAACATGAGGCACGATCCAATTGACATTTTGAATCATTTTTGGTACAGTCCAAAAAATCAATTTTCGGATGAAAAACGATGACTCCGGACATGCCGAACGATCCCAAAATGGTCAATATGGATGAAATTTTAACATTTAATCTTTTGACTGTAAATGAATGTTGGATGTGAATTATGACTTTGTCAACTAAAATAAGTGTGTTTAAAGTCATTTCTGTGACTGAAATGGGTCAAAATTGAAGCTTTTGAGTAAGCAAAACTCTGTAAAATTGGCAATTTTGGTCACTGAGAGGGTTTAAAAAGTGGTTATTCAACATGAGGCACGATCCAATTGACATTTTGAATGATTTTTGGTAAAGTCCAAAAAATCAATTTTCGGATGAAAAACGATGACTCCGGACATGTCAAACGATCCCAAAATGGTCAATATGGATGAAATTTTAACATTTAATCTTTTGACTGTAAATGACTGTTGGATGTGAATTATGACTTTGTCAACTAAAATAAGTGTGTTTAAGGTCATTTCTGTGCCTGAAATGGGTCAAAATTGAAGCTTTTGAGTAATCAAAACTCTGTAAAAATGGCAATTTTGGTCACTCTGAGGGTTTAAAAAGTGGTTATTCAACATGAGGCACGATCCAATTGCCATTTTGAATCATTTTTGGTACAGTCCAAAAAATAAATTTTCGGATGAAAAACGATGACTCCGGACATGTCGAACGATCCCAAAATGGTCAATATGGATGAAATTTTAACATTTAATCTTTTGACTGTAAATGACTGTTGGATGTGAATTATGACTTTGTCAACTAAAATAAGTGTGTTTAAAGTCATTTCTGTGCCTCAAAGGGGTCAAAATTGAAGCTTTTGAGTAATCAAAACTCTGTAAAAATGGCAATTTTGGTCACTGTGAGGGTTTAAAAAGTGGTTATTCAACATGAGGCACGATCCAATTGACATTTTGAATCATTTTTGGTACAGTCCAAAAAATCAATTTTCGGATGAAAAACGATGACTCCGGACATGCCGAACGATCCCAAAATGGTCAATATGGATGAAATTTTAACATTTAATCTTTTGACTGTAAATGACTGTTGGATGTGAATTATGACTTTGTCAACTAAAATAAGTGTGTTTAAAGTCATTTCTGTGCCTCAAAGGGGTCAAAATTGAAGCTTTTGAGTAATCAAAACTCTGTAAAAATGGCAATTTTGGTCACTGTGAGGGTTTAAAAAGTGGTCATTCAACATGAGGCACGATCCAATTGACATTTTGAATCATTTTTGGTACAGTCCAAAAAATAAATTTTCGGATGAAAAACGATGACTCCGGACATGTCAAACGATCCCAAAATGGTCAATATGGATGAAATTTTAACATTTAATCTTTTGACTGTAAATGACTGTTGGATGTGAATTATGACTTTGTCAACTAAAATAAGTGTGTTTAAAGTCATTTCTGTGCCTGAAATGGGTCAAAATTGAAGCTCTTGAGTAATCGAAACTCTGTAAAAATGGCAATTTTGGTCACTGTGAGGGTTTAAAAAGTGGTTATTCAACATGAGGCACGATCCAATTGACATTTTGAATCATTTTTGGTACAGTCCAAAAAATCAATTTTCGGATGAAAAACGATGACTCCTGACATGTCGAATGATCCCAAAATGGTCAATATGGACGAAATTTTAACATTTAATCTTTTGACTGTAAATGACTGTTGGATGTGAATTATGACTTTGTCAACTAAAATAAGTGTTTTTAAAGTCATTTCTGTGCCTGAAATGGGTCAAAATTGAAGCTTTTGAGTAAGCAAAACTCTGTAAAATTGGCAATTTTGGTCACTGTGAGGGTTTAAAAAGTGGTTATTCAACATGAGGCACGATCCAATTGACATTTTGAATGATTTTTGGTACAGTCCAAAAAATTAATTTTCGGATGAAAAACGATGACTCCGGACATGTCGAACGATCCCAAAATGGTCAATATGGATGAAATTTTAACATTTAATCTCTTGACTGTAAATGACTGTTGGATGTCAATTATGACTTTGTCAACTAAAATAAGTGTGTTTAAAGTCATTTCTGTGCCTGAAACGGGTCAAAATTGAAGCTTTTGAGTAAGCAAAACTCTGTAAAAATGGCAATTTTGTTCACTCTGAGGGTTTAAAAAGTGGTCATTCAACATGAGGCACGATCCAATTGACATTTTGAATCATTTTTGGTACAGTCCAAAAAATCAATTTTCGGATGAAAAACGATGACTCCGGACATGTCGAACGATCCCAAAATGGTCAATATGGATGAAATTTTAACATTTAATCTTTTGACTGTAAATGACTGTTGGATGTGAATTATGACTTTGTCAACTAAAATAAGTGTGTTTAAAGTCATTTCTGTGCCTCAAAGGGGTCAAAATTGAAGCTTTTGAGTAATCAAAACTCTGTAAAAATGGCAATTTTGGTCACTGTGAGGGTTTAAAAAGTGGTTATTCAACATGAGGCACGATCCAATTGACATTTTGAATCATTTTTGGTACAGTCCAAAAAATCAATTTTCGGATGAAAAACGATGACTCCGGACATGCCGAACGATCCCAAAATGGTCAATATGGATGAAATTTTAACATTTAATCTTTTGACTGTAAATGACTGTTGGATGTGAATTATGACTTTGTCAACTAAAATAAGTGTGTTTAAAGTCATTTCTGTGCCTCAAAGGGGTCAAAATTGAAGCTTTTGAGTAATCAAAACTCTGTAAAAATGGCAATTTTGGTCACTGTGAGGGTTTAAAAAGTGGTCATTCAACATGAGGCACGATCCAATTGACATTTTGAATCATTTTTGGTACAGTCCAAAAAATCAATTTTCGGATGAAAAACGATGACTCCGGACATGTCAAACGATCCCAAAATGGTCAATATGGATGAAATTTTAACATTTAATCTTTTGACTGTAAATGACTGTTGGATGTGAATTATGACTTTGTCAACTAAAATAAGTGTGTTTAAAGTCATTTCTGTGCCTGAAACGGGTCAAAATTGAAGCTTTTGAGTAAGCAAAACTCTGTAAAAATGGCAATTTTGTTCACTCTGAGGGTTTAAAAAGTGGTCATTCAACATGAGGCACGATCCAATTGACATTTTGAATCATTTTTGGTACAGTCCAAAAAATCAATTTTCGGATGAAAAACGATGACTCCGGACATGTCGAACGATCCCAAAATGGTCAATATGGATGAAATTTTAACATTTAATCTTTTGACTGTAAATGACTGTTGGATGTGAATTATGACTTTGTCAACTAAAATAAGTGTGTTTAAAGTCATTTCTGTGCCTCAAAGGGGTCAAAATTGAAGCTTTTGAGTAATCAAAACTCTGTAAAAATGGCAATTTTGGTCACTGTGAGGGTTTAAAAAGTGGTTATTCAACATGAGGCACGATCCAATTGACATTTTGAATCATTTTTGGTACAGTCCAAAAAATCAATTTTCGGATGAAAAACGATGACTCCGGACATGCCGAACGATCCCAAAATGGTCAATATGGATGAAATTTTAACATTTAATCTTTTGACTGTAAATGACTGTTGGATGTGAATTATGACTTTGTCAACTAAAATAAGTGTGTTTAAAGTCATTTCTGTGCCTCAAAGGGGTCAAAATTGAAGCTTTTGAGTAATCAAAACTCTGTAAAAATGGCAATTTTGGTCACTGTGAGGGTTTAAAAAGTGGTCATTCAACATGAGGCACGATCCAATTGACATTTTGAATCATTTTTGGTACAGTCCAAAAAATCAATTTTCGGATGAAAAACGATGACTCCGGACATGTCAAACGATCCCAAAATGGTCAATATGGATGAAATTTTAACATTTAATCTTTTGACTGTAAATGACTGTTGGATGTGAATTATGACTTTGTCAACTAAAATAAGTGTGTTTAAAGTCATTTCTGTGCCTGAAATGGGTCAAAATTGAAGCTTTTGAGTAAGCAAAACTCTGTAAAATTGGCAATTTTGGTCACTGTGAGGGTTTAAAAAGTGGTTATTCAACATGAGGCACGATCCAATTGACATTTTGAATCATTTCTGGTACAGTCCAAAAAATTAATTTTCGGATGAAAAACGATGACTCCGGACATGCCGAACGATCCCAAAATGGTCAATATGGATGAAATTTTAACATTTAATCTTTTGACTGTAAATGACTGTTGGATGTGAATTATGACTTTGTCAACTAAAATAAGTGTGTTTAAAGTCATTTCTGTGCCTCAAAGGGGTCAAAATTGAAGCTTTTGAGTAATCAAAACTCTGTAAAAATGGCAATTTTGGTCACTCTGAGGGTTTAAAAAGGGGTTATTCAACATGAGGCACGATCCAATTGCCATTTTGAATCATTTTTGGTACAGTCCAAAAAATCAATTTTCGGATGAAAAACGATGACTACGGACATGTCGAACGATCCCAAAATGGTCAATATGGATGAAATTTTAACATTTAATCTTTTGACTGTAAATGACTGTTGGATGTGAATTATGACTTTGTCAACTAAAATAAGTGTGTTTAAAGTCATTTCTGTGCCTCAAAGGGGTCAAAATTGAAGCTTTTGAGTAATCAAAACTCTGTAAAAATGGCAATTTTGGTCACTGTGAGGGTTTAAAAAGTGGTTATTCAACATGAGGCACGATCCAATTGACATTTTGAATCATTTTTGGTACAGTCCAAAAAATCAATTTTCGGATGAAAAACGATGACTCCGGACATGCCGAACGATCCCAAAATGGTCAATATGGATGAAATTTTAACATTTAATCTTTTGACTGTAAATGACTGTTGGATGTGAATTATGACTTTGTCAACTAAAATAAGTGTGTTTAAAGTCATTTCTGTGCCTCAAAGGGGTCAAAATTAAAGCTTTTGAGTAATCAAAACTCTGTGAAAATGGCAATTTTGGTCACTGTGAGGGTTTCAAAAGTGGTTATTTAACATGAGGCACGATCCAATTGCCATTTTGAATCATTTTTGGTACAGTCCAAAAAATCAATTTTCGGATGAAAAACGATGACTCCGGACATGTCGAACGATCCCAAAATGGTCAATATGGATGAAATTTTAACATTTAATCTTTTGACTGTAAATGACTGTTGGATGTGAATTATGACTTTGTCAACTAAAATAAGTGTGTTTAAAGTCATTTCTGTGCCTCAAAGGGGTCAAAATTGAAGCTTTTGAGTAATCAAAACTCTGTAAAAATGGCAATTTTGGTCACTGTGAGGGTTTAAAAAGTGGTTATTCAACATGAGGCACGATCCAATTGCCATTTTGAATCATTTTTGGTACAGTCCAAAAAATCAATTTTCGGATGAAAAACGATGACTCCGGACATGTCGAACGATCCCAAAATGGTCAATATGGATGAAATTTTAACATTTAATCTTTTGACTGTAAATGACTGTTGGATGTGAATTATGACTTTGTCAACTAAAATAAGTGTGTTTAAAGTCATTTCTGTGCCTCAAAGGGGTCAAAATTGAATCTTTTGAGTAATCAAAACTCTGTAAAAATGGCAATTTTGGTCACTGTGAGGGTTTAAAAAGTGGTTATTCAACATGAGGCACGATCCAATTGACATTTTGAATCATTTTTGGTACAGTCCAAAAAATCAATTTTCGGATGAAAAACGATGACTCCGGACATGTCAAACGATCCCAAAATGGTCAATATGGATGAAATTTTAACATTTAATCTTTTGACTGTAAATGACTGTTGGATGTGAATTATGACTTTGTCAACTAAAATAAGTGTGTTTAAAGTCATTTCTGTGCCTGAAATGGGTCAAAATTGAAGCTTTTGAGTAATCAAAACTCTGTAAAAATGGCAATTTTGGTCACTGTGAGGGTTTAAAAAGTGGTTATTCAACATGAGGCACGATCCAATTGACATTTTGAATCATTTTTGGTACAGTCCAAAAAATCAATTTTCGGATGAAAAACGATGACTCCTGACATGTCGAATGATCCCAAAATGGTCAATATGGACGAAATTTTAACATTTAATCTTTTGACTGTAAATGACTGTTGGATGTGAATTATGACTTTGTCAACTAAAATAAGTGTGTTTAAAGTCATTTCTGTGCCTGAAATGGGTCAAAATTGAAGCTTTTTCGTAAGCAAAACTCTGTAAAATTGGCAATTTTGGTCACTGTGAGGGTTTAAAAAGTGGTTATTCAACATGAGGCACGATCCAATTGACATTTTGAATGATTTTTGGTACAGTCCAAAAAATTAATTTTCGGATGAAAAACGATGACTCCGGACATGTCGAACGATCCCAAAATGGTCAATATGGATGAAATTTTAACATTTAATCTTTTGACTGTAAATGACTGTTGGATGTCAATTATGACTTTGTCAACTAAAATAAGTGTGTTTAAAGTCATTTCTGTGCCTGAAACGGGTCAAAATTGAAGCTTTTGAGTAAGCAAAACTCTGTAAAAATGGCAATTTTGTTCACTCTGAGGGTTTAAAAAGTGGTCATTCAACACGAGGCACGATCCAATTGACATTTTGAATCATTTTTGGTACAGTCCAAAAAATCAATTTTCGGATGAAAAACGATGACTCCGGACATGTCGAACGATCCCAAAATGGTCAATATGGATGAAATTTTAACATTTAATCTTTTGACTGTAAATGACTGTTGGATGTGAATTATGACTTTGTCAACTAAAATAAGTGTGTTTAAAGTCATTTCTGTGCCTCAAAGGGGTCAAAATTGAAGCTTTTGAGTAATCAAAACTCTGTAAAAATGGCAATTTTGGTCACTGTGAGGGTTTAAAAAGTGGTTATTCAACATGAGGCACGATCCAATTGCCATTTTGAATCATTTTTGGTACAGTCCAAAAAATCAATTTTCGGATGAAAAACGATGACTCCGGACATGCCGAACGATCCCAAAATGGTCAATATGGATGAAATTTTAACATTTAATCTTTTGACTGTAAATGACTGTTGGATGTGAATTATGACTTTGTCAACTAAAATAAGTGTGTTTAAAGTCATTTCTGTGCCTCAAAGGGGTCAAAATTGAAGCTTTTGAGTAATCAAAACTCTGTAAAAATGGCAATTTTGGTCACTGTGAGGGTTTAAAAAGTGGTCATTCAACATGAGGCACGATCCAATTGACATTTTGAATCATTTTTGGTACAGTCCAAAAAATCAGTTTTCGGATGAAAAACGATGACTCCGGACATGTCAAACGATCCCAAAATGGTCAATATGGATGAAATTTTAACATTTAATCTTTTGACTGTAAATGACTGTTGGATGTGAATTATGACTTTGTCAACTAAAATAAGTGTGTTTAAAGTCATTTCTGTGCCTGAAATGGGTCAAAATTGAAGCTTTTGAGTAAGCAAAACTCTGTAAAATTGGCAATTTTGGTCACTGTGAGGGTTTAAAAAGTGGTTATTCAACATGAGGCACGATCCAATTGACATTTTGAATCATTTCTGGTACAGTCCAAAAAATTAATTTTCGGATGAAAAACGATGACTCCGGACATGCCGAACGATCCCAAAATGGTCAATATGGACGAAATTTTTACATTTAATCTTTTGACTGTAAATGACTGTTGGATGTGAATTATGACTTTGTCAACTAAAATAAGTGTGTTTAAAGTCATTTCTGTGCCTCAAAGGGGTCAAAATTGAAGCTTTTGAGTAATCAAAACTCTGTAAAAATGGCAATTTTGGTCACTCTGAGGGTTTAAAAAGTGGTTATTCAACATGAGGCACGATCCAATTGCCATTTTGAATCATTTTTGGTACAGTCCAAAAAATCAATTTTCGGATGAAAAACGATGACTCCGGACATGTCGAACGATCCCAAAATGGTCAATATGGATGAAATTTTAACATTTAATCTTTTGACTGTAAATGACTGTTGGATGTGAATTATGACTTTGTCAACTAAAATAAGTGTGTTTAAAGTCATTTCTGTGCCTCAAAGGGGTCAAAATTGAAGCTTTTGAGTAATCAAAACTCTGTAAAAATGGCAATTTTGGTCACTGTGAGGGTTTAAAAAGTGGTTATTCAACATGAGACACGATCCAATTGACATTTTGAATCATTTTTGGTACAGTCCAAAAAATCAATTTTCGGATGAAAAACGATGACTCCGGACATGTCGAACGATCCCAAAATGGTCAATATGGATGAAATTTTAACATTTAATCTTTTGACTGTAAATGACTGTTGGATGTGAATTATGACTTTGTCAACTAAAATAAGTGTGTTTAAAGTCATTTCTGTGCCTCAAAGGGGTCAAAATTGAAGCTTTTGAGTAATCAAAACTCTGTAAAAATGGCAATTTTGGTCACTGTGAGGGTTTAAAAAGTGGTCATTCAACATGAGGCACGATCCAATTGACATTTTGAATAATTTTTCGTACAGTCCAAAAAATCAATTTTCGGATGAAAAACGATGACTCCGGACATGTCAAACGATCCCAAAATGGTCAATATGGATGAAATTTTAACATTTAATCTTTTGACTGTAAATGACTGTTGGATGTGAATTATGACTTTGTCAACTAAAATAAGTGTGTTTAAAGTCATTTCTGTGCCTGAAATGGGTCAAAATTGAAGCTTTTGAGTAAGCAAAACTCTGTAAAATTGGCAATTTTGGTCACTGTGAGGGTTTAAAAAGTGGTTATTCAACATGAGGCACGATCCAATTGACATTTTGAATCATTTCTGGTACAGTCCAAAAAATTAATTTTCGGATGAAAAACGATGACTCCGGACATGCCGAACGATCCCAAAATGGTCAATATGGATGAAATTTTAACATTTAATCTTTTGACTGTAAATGACTGTTGGATGTGAATTATGACTTTGTCAACTAAAATAAGTGTGTTTAAAGTCATTTCTGTGCCTCAAAGGGGTCAAAATTGAAGCTTTTGAGTAATCAAAACTCTGTAAAAATGGCAATTTTGGTCACTCTGAGGGTTTAAAAAGTGGTTATTCAACATGAGGCACGATCCAATTGCCATTTTGAATCATTTTTGGTACAGTCCAAAAAATCAATTTTCGGATGAAAAACGATGACTCCGGACATGTCGAACGATCCCAAAATGGTCAATATGGATGAAATTTTAACATTTAATCTTTTGACTGTAAATGACTGTTGGATGTGAATTATGACTTTGTCAACTAAAGTAAGTGTGTTTAAAGTCATTTCTGTGCCTCAAAGGGGTCAAAATTGAAGCTTTTGAGTAATCAAAACTCTGTAAAAATGGCAATTTTGGTCACTGTGAGGGTTTAAAAAGTGGTTATTCAACATGAGGCACGATCCAATTGACATTTTGAATCATTTTTGGTACAGTCCAAAAAATCAATTTTCGGATGAAAAACGATGACTCCGGACATGCCGAACGATCCCAAAATGGTCAATATGGATGAAATTTTAACATTTAATCTTTTGACTGTAAATGACTGTTGGATGTGAATTATGACTTTGTCAACTAAAATAAGTGTGTTTAAAGTCATTTCTGTGCCTCAAAGGGGTCAAAATTAAAGCTTTTGAGTAATCAAAACTCTGTAAAAATGGCAATTGTGGTCACTGTGAGGGTTTCAAAAGTGGTTATTTAACATGAGGCACGATCCAATTGCCATTTTGAATCATTTTTGGTACAGTCCAAAAAATCAATTTTCGGATGAAAAACGATGACTCCGGACATGTCGAACGATCCCAAAATGGTCAATATGGATGAAATTTTAACATTTAATCTTTTGACTGTAAATGACTGTTGGATGTGAATTATGACTTTGTCAACTAAAATAAGTGTGTTTAAAGTCATTTCTGTGCCTCAAAGTGCTCAAAATTGAAGCTTTTGAGTAATCAAAACTCTGTAAAAATGGCAATTTTGGTCACTGTGAGGGTTTAAAAAGTGGTCATTCAACATGAGGCACGATCCAATTGACATTTGGAATCATTTTTGGTACAGTCCAAAAAATCAATTTTCGGATGAAAAACGATGACTCCGGGCATGTCAAACGATCCCAAAATGGTCAATATGGATGAAATTTTAACATTTAATCTTTTGACTCTAAATGACTGTTGGATGTGAATTATGACTTTGTCAACTAAAATAAGTGTGTTTAAAGTCATTTCTGTGCCTCAAAGGGGTCAAAATTGAAGCTTTTGAGTAATCAAAACTCTGTAAAAATGGCAATTTTGGTCACTCTGAGGGTTTAAAAAGTGGTTATTCAACATGAGGCACGATCCAATTGCCATTTTGAATCATTTTTGGTACAGTCCAAAAAATCAATTTTCGGATGAAAAACGATGACTCCGGACATGTCGAACGATCCCAAAATGGTCAATATGGATGAAATTTTAACATTTAATCTTTTGACTGTAAATGACTGTTGGATGTGAATTATGACTTTGTCAACTAAAGTAAGTGTGTTTAAAGTCATTTCTGTGCCTCAAAGGGGTCAAAATTGAAGCTTTTGAGTAATCAAAACTCTGTAAAAATGGCAATTTTGGTCACTGTGAGGGTTTAAAAAGTGGTTATTCAACATGAGGCACGATCCAATTGACATTTTGAATCATTTTTGGTACAGTCCAAAAAATCAATTTTCGGATGAAAAACGATGACTCCGGACATGCCGAACGATCCCAAAATGGTCAATATGGATGAAATTTTAACATTTAATCTTTTGACTGTAAATGACTGTTGGATGTGAATTATGACTTTGTCAACTAAAATAAGTGTGTTTAAAGTCATTTCTGTGCCTCAAAGGGGTCAAAATTAAAGCTTTTGAGTAATCAAAACTCTGTAAAAATGGCAATTGTGGTCACTGTGAGGGTTTCAAAAGTGGTTATTTAACATGAGGCACGATCCAATTGCCATTTTGAATCATTTTTGGTACAGTCCAAAAAATCAATTTTCGGATGAAAAACGATGACTCCGGACATGTCGAACGATCCCAAAATGGTCAATATGGATGAAATTTTAACATTTAATCTTTTGACTGTAAATGACTGTTGGATGTGAATTATGACTTTGTCAACTAAAATAAGTGTGTTTAAAGTCATTTCTGTGCCTCAAAGTGCTCAAAATTGAAGCTTTTGAGTAATCAAAACTCTGTAAAAATGGCAATTTTGGTCACTGTGAGGGTTTAAAAAGTGGTCATTCAACATGAGGCACGATCCAATTGACATTTGGAATCATTTTTGGTACAGTCCAAAAAATCAATTTTCGGATGAAAAACGATGACTCCGGACATGTCAAACGATCCCAAAATGGTCAATATGGATGAAATTTTAACATTTAATCTTTTGACTCTAAATGACTGTTGGATGTGAATTATGACTTTGTCAACTAAAATAAGTGTGTTTAAAGTCATTGCTGTGCCTCAAAGGGGTCAAAATTGAAGCTTTTGAGTAATCAAAACTCTGTAAAAATGGCAATTTTGGTCACTGTGAGGGTTTAAAAAGTGGTTATTCAACATGAGGCACGATCCAATTGACATTTTGAATCATTTTTGGTACAGTCCAAAAAATCAATTTTCGGATGAAAAACGATGACTCCTGACATGTTGAATGATCCCAAAATGGTCAATATGGACGATATTTTAACATTTAATCTTTTGACTGTAAATGACTGTTGGATGTGAATTATGACTTTGTCAACTAAAATAAGTGTGTTTAAAGTCATTTCTGTGCCTGAAATGGGTCAAAATTGAAGCTTTTGAGTAAGCAAAACTCTGTAAAATTGGCAATTTTGGTCACTGTGAGGGTTTAAAAAGTGGTTATTCAACATGAGGCACGATCCAATTGACATTTTGAATGATTTTTGGTACAGTCCCAAAAATTAATTTTCGGATGAAAAACGATGACTCCGGACATGTCGAACGATCCCAAAATGGTCAATATGGATGAAATTTTAACATTTAATCTCTTGACTGTAAATGACTGTTGGATGTGAATTATGACTTTGTCAACTAAAATAAGTGTGTTTAAAGTCATTTCTGTGCCTGAAATGGGTCAAAATTGAAGCTTTTGAGTAAGCAAAACTCTGTAAAATTGGCAATTTTGGTCACTGTGAGGGTTTAAAAAGTGGTTATTCAACATGAGGCACGATCCAATTGACATTTTGAATGATTTTTGGTACAGTCCCAAAAATTAATTTTCGGATGAAAAACGATGACTCCGGACATGTCGAACGATCCCAAAATGGTCAATATGGATGAAATTTTAACATTTAATCTTTTGACTGTAAATGACTGTTGGATGTGAATTATGACTTTGTCAACTAAAATAAGTGTGTTTAAAGTCATTTCTGTGCCTCAAAGGGGTCAAATTTAAAGCTTTTGAGTAATCAAAACTCTGTAAAAATGGCAATTTTGGTCACTGTGAGGGTTTCAAAAGTGGTTATTTAACATGAGGCACGATCCAATTGCCATTTTGAATCATTTTTGGTACAATCCAAAAAATCAATTTTCGGATGAAAAACGATGACTCCGGACATGTCGAACGATCCCAAAATGGTCAATATGGATGAAATTTTAACATTTAATCTTTTGACTGTAAATGACTGTTGGATGTGAATTATGACTTTGTCAACTAAAATAAGTGTGTTTAAAGTCATTTCTGTGCCTCAAAGGGGTCAAAATTGAAGCTTTTGAGTAATCAAAACTCTGTAAAAATGGCAATTTTGGTCACTGTGAGGGTTTAAAAAGTGGTCATTCAACATGAGGCACGATCCAATTGACATTTTGAATCATTTTTGGTACAGTCCAAAAAATCAATTTTCGGATGAAAAACGATGACTCCGGACATGTCAAACGATCCCAAAATGGTCAATATGGATGAAATTTTAACATTTAATCTTTTGACTCTAAATGACTGTTGGATGTGAATTATGACTTTGTCAACTAAAATAAGTGTGTTTAAAGTCATTTCTGTGCCTCAAAGGGGTCAAAATTGAAGCTTTTGAGTAATCAAAACTCTGTAAAAATGGCAATTTTGGTCACTCTGAGGGTTTAAAAAGTGGTTATTCAACATGAGGCACGATCCAATTGCCATTTTGAATCATTTTTGGTACAGTCCAAAAAATCAATTTTCAGATGAAAAACGATGACTCCGGACATGTCGAACGATCCCAAAATGGTCAATATGGATGAAATTTTAACATTTAATCTTTTGACTGTAAATGACTGTTGGATGTGAATTATGACTTTGTCAACTAAAATAAGTGTGTTTAAAGTCATTTCTGTGCCTCAAAGGGGTCAAAATTGAAGCTTTTGAGTAATCAAAACTCTGTAAAAATGGCAATGTTGGTCACTGTGAGGGTTTAAAAAGTGGTCATTCAACATGAGGCACGATCCAATTGACATTTTGAATCATTTTTGGTACAGTCCAAAAAATCAATTTTCGGATGAAAAACGATGACTCCGGACATGTCAAACGATCCCAAAATGGTCAATATGGATGAAATTTTAACATTTAATCTTTTGACTCTAAATGACTGTTGGATGTGAATTATGACTTTGTCAACTAAAATAAGTGTGTTTAAAGTCATTGCTGTGCCTCAAAGGGGTCAAAATTGAAGCTTTTGAGTAATCAAAACTCTGTAAAAATGGCAATTTTGGTCACTGTGAGGGTTTAAAAAGTGGTTATTCAACATGAGGCACGATCCAATTGACATTTTGAATCATTTTTGGTACAGTCCAAAAAATCAATTTTCGGATGAAAAACGATTACTCCTGACATGTCGAATGATCCCAAAATGGTCCATATGGACAAAATTTTAACATTTAATCTTTTGACTGTAAATGACTGTTGGATGTGAATTATGACTTTGTCAACTAAAATAAGTGTGTTTAAAGTCATTTCTGTGCCTGAAATGGGTCAAAATTGAAGCTTTTGAGTAAGCAAAACTCTGTAAAATTGGCAATTTTGGTCACTGTGAGGGTTTAAAAAGTGGTTATTCAACATGAGGCACGATCCAATTGACATTTTGAATGATTTTTGGTACAGTCCCAAAAATTAATTTTCGGATGAAAAACGATGACTCCGGACATGTCGAACGATCCCAAAATGGTCAATATGGATGAAATTTTAACATTTAATCTCTTGACTGTAAATGACTGTTGGATGTCAATTATGACTTTGTCAACTAAAATAAGTGTGTTTAAAGTCATTTCTGTGCCTGAAACGGGTCAAAATTGAAGCTTTTGAGTAAGCAAAACTCTGTAAAAATGGCAATTTTGTTCACTCCGAGGGTTTAAAAAGTGGTCATTCAACATGAGGCACGATCCAATTGACATTTTGAATCATTTTTGGTACAGTCCAAAAAATCAATTTTCGGATGAAAAACGATGACTCCGGACATGTCAAACGATCCCAAAATGGTCAATATGGATGAAATTTTAACATTTAATCTTTTGACTGTAAATGACTGTTGGATGTGAATTATGACTTTGTCAACTAAAATAAGTGTGTTTAAAGTCATTTCTGTGCCTGAAATGGGTCAAAATTGAAGCTTTTGAGTAAGCAAAACTCTGTAAAATTGGCAATTTTGGTCACTGTGAGGGTTTAAAAAGTGGTTATTCAACATGAGGCACGATCCAATTGACATTTTGAATCATTTCTGGTACAGTCCAAAAAATTAATTTTCGGATGAAAAACGATGACTCCGGACATGCCGAACGATCCCAAAATGGTCAATATGGATGAAATTTTAACATTTAATCTTTTGACTGTAAATGACTGTTGGATGTGAATTATGACTTTGTCAACTAAAATAAGTGTGTTTAAAGTCATTTCTGTGCCTCAAAGGGGTCAAAATTGAAGCTTTTGAGTAATCAAAACTCTGTAAAAATGGCAATTTTGGTCACTCTGAGGGTTTAAAAAGTGGTTATTCAACATGAGGCACGATCCAATTGCCATTTTGAATCATTTTTGGTACAGTCCAAAAAATCAATTTTCGGATGAAAAACGATGACTCCGGACATTTCGAACGATCCCAAAATGGTCAATATGGATGAAATTTTAACATTTAATCTTTTGACTGTAAATGACTGTTGGATGTGAATTATGACTTTGTCAACTAAAATAAGTGTGTTTAAAGTCATTTCTGTGCCTCAAAGGGGTCAAAATTGAAGCTTTTGAGTAATCAAAACTCTGTGAAAATGGCAATTTTGGTCACTGTGAGGGTTTCAAAAGTGGTTATTTAACATGAGGCACGATCCAATTGACATTTTGAATCATTTTTGGTACAGTCCAAAAAATCAATTTTCGGATGAAAAACGATGACTCCGGACATGTCGAACGATCCCAAAATGGTCAATATGGATGAAGTTTTAACATTTAATCTTTTGACTGTAAATGACTGTTGGATGTGAATTATGACTTTGTCAACTAAAATAAGTGTGTTTAAAGTCATTTCTGTGCCTCAAAGGGGTCAAAATTGAAGCTTTTGAGTAATCAAAACTCTGTAAAAATGGCAATTTTGGTCACTGTGAGGGTTTAAAAAGTGGTCATTCAACATGAGGCACGATCCAATTGACATTTTGAATCATTTTTCGCACAGTCCAAAAAATCAATTTTCGGATGAAAAACGATGACTCCGGACATGTCAAACGATCCCAAAATGGTCAATATGGATGAAATTTTAACATTTAATCTTTTGACTGTAAATGACTGTTGGATGTGAATTATGACTTTGTCAACTAAAATAAGTGTGTTTAAAGTCATTTCTGTGCCTCAAAGGGGTCAAAATTGAAGCTTTTGAGTAATCAAAACTCTGTAAAAATGGCAATTTTGGTCACTGTGAGGGTTTAAAAAGTGGTTATTCAACATGAGTCACGATCCAATTGACATTTTGAATCATTTTTGGTACAGTCCAAAAAATCCATTTTCGGATGAAAAACGATGACTCCGGACATGCCGAACGATCCCAAAATGGTCAATATGGATGAAATTTTAACATTTAATCTTTTGACTGTAAATGACTGTTGGATGTGAATTATGACTTTGTCAACTAAAATAAGTGTGTTTAAAGTCATTTCTGTGCCTCAAAGGGGTCAAAATTAAAGCTTTTGAGTAATCAAAACTCTGTAAAAATGGCAATTTTGGTCACTGTGAGGGTTTCAAAAGTGGTTATTTAACATGAGGCACGATCCAATTGCCATTTTGAATCATTTTTGGTACAGTCCAAAAAATCAATTTTCGGATGAAAAACGATGACTCCGGACATGTCGAACGATCCCAAAATGGTCAATATGGATGAAATTTTAACATTTAATCTTTTGACTGTAAATGACTGTTGGATGTGAATTATGACTTTGTCAACTAAAATAAGTGTGTTTAAAGTCATTTCTGTGCCTCAAAGGGGTCAAAATTGAAGCTTTTGAGTAATCAAAACTCTGTAAAAATGGCAATTTTGGTCACTGTGAGGGTTTAAAAAGTGGTCATTCAACATGAGGCACGATCCAATTGACATTTTGAATCATTTTTGGTACAGTCCAAAAAATCAATTTTCGGATGAAAAACGATGACTCCGGACATGTCAAACGATCCCAAAATGGTCAATATGGATGAAATTTTAACATTTAATCTTTTGACTCTAAATGACTGTTGGATGTGAATTATGACTTTGTCAACTAAAATAAGTGTGTTTAAAGTCATTGCTGTGCCTCAAAGGGGTCAAAATTGAAGCTTTTGAGTAATCAAAACTCTGTAAAAATGGCAATTTTGGTCACTGTGAGGGTTTAAAAAGTGGTTATTCAACATGAGGCACGACCCAATTGACATTTTGAATGATTTTTGGTACAGTCCAAAAAATTAATTTTCGGATAAAAAACGATGACTCCGGACATGTCGAACGATCCCAAAATGGTCAATATGGATGAAATTTTAACATTTAATCTCTTGACTGTAAATGACTGTTGGATGTCAATTATGACTTTGTCAACTAAAATAAGTGTGTTTAAAGTCATTTCTGTGCCTGAAACGGGTCAAAATTGAAGCTTTTGAGTAAGCAAAACTCTGTAAAAATGGCAATTTTGTTCACTCCGAGGGTTTAAAAAGTGGTCATTCAACATGAGGCACGATCCAATTGACATTTTGAATCATTTTTGGTACAGTCCAAAAAAACAATTTTCGGATGAAAAACGATGACTCCGGACATGTCAAACGATCCCAAAATGGTCAATATGGACGAAATTTTAACATTTAATCTTTTGACTGTAAATGACTGTTGGATGTGAATTATGACTTTGTCAACTAAAATAAGTGTGTTTAAAGTCATTTCTGTGCCTGAAATGGGTCAAAATTGAAGCTTTTGAGTAAGCAAAACTCTGTAAAATTGGCAATTTTGGTCACTGTGAGGGTTTAAAAAGTGGTTATTCAACATGAGGCACGATCCAATTGACATTTTGAATCATTTCTGGTACAGTCCAAAAAATTAATTTTCGGATGAAAAACGATGACTCCGGACATGCCGAACGATCCCAAAATGGTCAATATGGATGAAATTTTAACATTTAATCTTTTGACTGTAAATGACTGTTGGATGTGAATTATGACTTTGTCAACTAAAATAAGTGTGTTTAAAGTCATTTCTGTGCCTCAAAGGGGTCAAAATTGAAGCTTTTGAGTAATCAAAACTCTGTAAAAATGGCAATTTTGGTCACTCCGAGGGTTTAAAAAGTGGTTATTCAACATGAGGCACGATCCAATTGCCATTTTGAATCATTTTTGGTACAGTCCAAAAAATCAATTTTCGGATGAAAAACGATGACTCCGGACATGTCGAACGATCCCAAAATGGTCAATATGGATGAAATTTTAACATTTAATCTTTTGACTGTAAATGACTGTTGGATGTGAATTATGACTTTGTCAACTAAAATAAGTGTGTTTAAAGTCATTTCTGTGCCTCAAAGGGGTCAAAATTGAAGCTTTTGAGTAATCAAAACTCTGTAAAAATGGCAATTTTGGTCACTGTGAGGGTTTAAAAAGTGGTTATTCAACATGAGGCACGATCCAATTGACATTTTGAATTATTTTTGGTACAGTCCAAAAAATCAATTTTCGGATGAAAAACGATGACTCCGGACATGCCGAACGATCCCAAAATGGTCAATATGGATGAAATTTTAACATTTAATCTTTTGACTGTAAATGACTGTTGGATGTGAATTATGACTTTGTCAACTAAAATAAGTGTGTTTAAAGTCATTTCTGTGCCTCAAAGGGGTCAAAATTAAAGCTTTTGAGTAATCAAAACTCTGTAAAAATGGCAATTTTGGTCACTGTGAGGGTTTCAAAAGTGGTTATTTAACATGAGGCACGATCCAATTGACATTTTGAATCATTTCTGGTACAGTCCAAAAAATTAATTTTCGGATGAAAAACGATGACTCCGGACATGCCGAACGATCCCAAAATGGTCAATATGGATGAAATTTTAACATTTAATCTTTTGACTGTAAATGACTGTTGGATGTGAATTATGACTTTGTCAACTAAAATAAGTGTGTTTAAAGTCATTTCTGTGCCTCAAAGGGGTCAAAATTAAAGCTTTTGAGTAATCAAAACTCTGTAAAAATGGCAATTTTGGTCACTGTGAGGGTTTCAAAAGTGGTTATTTAACATGAGGCACGATCCAATTGCCATTTTGAATCATTTTTGGTACAGTCCAAAAAATCAATTTTCGGATAAAAAAACGATGACTCCGGACATGTCAAACGATCCCAAAATGGTCAATATGGATGACATTTTAACATTTAATCTTTTGACTGTAAATGACTGTTGGATGTGAATTATGACTTTGTCAACTAAAATAAGTGTGTTTAAAGTCATTTCTGTGCCTGAAATGGGTCAAAATTGAAGCTTTTGAGTAAGCAAAACTCTGTAAAATTGGCAATTTTGGTCACTGTGAGGGTTTAAAAAGTGGTTATTCAACATGAGGCACGATCCAATTGACATTTTGAATGATTTTTGGTACAGTCCAAAAAATCAATTTTCGGATGAAAAACGATGACTCCGGACATGTCGAACGATCCCAAAATGGTCAATATGGATGAAATTTTAACATTTAATCTTTTGACTGTAAATGACTGTTGTATGTGAATTATGACTTTGTCAACTAAAATAAGTGTGTTTAAAGTCATTTCTGTGCCTCAAAGGGGTCAAAATTGAAGCTTTTGAGTAATCAAAAATCTGTAAAAATGGCAATTTTGGTCACTGTGAGGGTTTAAAAAGTGGTTATTCAACATGAGGCACGATCCAATTGACATTTTGAATCATTTCTGGTACAGTCCAAAAAATCAATTTTCGGATGAAAAACGATGACTCCGGACATGCCGAACGATCCCAAAATGGTGAATATGGATGAAATTTTAACATTTAATCTTTTGACTGTAAATGACTGTTGGATGTGAATTATGACTTTGTCAACTAAAATAAGTGTGTTTAAAGTCATTTCTGTGCCTCAAAGGGGTCAAAATTGAAGCTTTTGAGTAATCAAAACTCTGTAAAAATGGCAATTTTGGTCACTCTGAGGGTTTAAAAAGTGGTTATTCAACATGAGGCACGATCCAATTGCCATTTTGAATCATTTTTGGTACAGTCCAAAATATTAATTAACGGATGAAAAACGATGACTCCGGACATGTCGAACGATCCCAAAATGGTCAATATGGATGAAATTTTAACATTTAATCTTTTGACTGTAAATGACTGTTGGGTGTGAATTATGACTTTGTCAACTAAAATAAGTGTGTTTAAAGTCATTTCTGTGCCTCAAAGGGGTCAAAATTGAAGCTTTTGAGTAAGCAAAACTCTTTAAAATTGGCAATTTTGGTCACTGTGAGGGTTTAAAAAGTGGTTATTTAACATGAGGCACGATCCAATTGACATTTTGAATGATGTTTGGTACTGTCCAAAAAACAATTTTCGGATGAAAAACGATGACTCCGGACATGTCGAACGATCCCAAAATGGTCAATATGGATGAAATTTTAACATTTAATCTTTTGACTGTAAATGACTGTTGGATGTGAATTATGACTTTGTCAACTAAAATACGTGTGTTTAAAGTCATTTCTGTGCCTCAAAGGGGTAAAAATTGCAGCTTTTGAGTATTCAAAACTCTTTAAAATGGCAATTTTGGTCATTGTGAGGGTTTAAAAAGTGGTTATTCAACATGAGGCACGATCCAATTGACATTTTAAATCATTTTTGGTACAATCCAAAAAATCAATTTTCGGATGAAAAAAGATGACTCCGGACCTGTCGAACGTTCCCAAAATGGTCTATAATGATGAAATTTTAAAATTTTATCTTTTGACTGTAAATGACTGTTGGATGTGAATTATGACTTTGTCAACTAAAATAAGTGTGTTTAAAGTCATTTCTGTGCCTGAAATGGGTCAAAATTGAAGCTTTTGAGTAAGCAAAACTCTGTAAAATTGGCAATTTTGGTCACTGTGAGGGTTTAAAAAGTGGTTATTCAACATGAGGCACGATCCAATTGACATTTTGAATCATTTCTGGTACAGTCCAAAAAATTAATTTTCGGATGAAAAACGATGACTCCGGACATGCCGAACGATCCCAAAATGGTCAATATGGATGAAATTTTAACATTTAATCTTTTGACTGTAAATGACTGTTGGATGTGAATTATGACTTTGTCAACTAAAATAAGTGTGTTTAAAGTCATTTCTGTGCCTCAAAGGGGTCAAAATTGAAGCTTTTGAGTAATCAAAACTCTGTAAAAATGGCAATTTTGGTCACTCTGAGGGTTTAAAAAGTGGTTATTCAACATGAGGCACGATCCAATTGCCATTTTGAATCATTTTTGGTACAGTCCAAAAAATCAATTTTCGGATGAAAAACGATGACTCCGGACATGTCGAACGATCCCAAAATGGTCAATATGGATGAAATTTTAACATTTAATCTTTTGACTGTAAATGACTGTTGGATGTGAATTATGACTTTGTCAACTAAAATAAGTGTGTTTAAAGTCATTTCTGTGCCTCAAAGGGGTCAAAATTGAAGCTTTTGAGTAATCAAAACTCTGTAAAAATGGCAATTTTGGTCACTGTGAGGGTTTAAAAAGTGGTTATTCAACATGAGGCACGATCCAATTGACATTTTGAATCATTTTTGGTACAGTCCAAAAAATCAATTTTCGGATGAAAAACGATGACTCCGGACATGCCGAACGATCCCAAAATGGTCAATATGGATGAAATTTTAACATTTAATCTTTTGACTCTAAATGACTGTTGGATGTGAATTATGACTTTGTTAACTAAAATAAGTGTGTTTAAAGTCATTTCTGTGCCTCAAAGGGGTCAAAATTAAAGCTTTTGAGTAATCAAAACTCTGTGAAAATGGCAATTTTGGTCACTGTGAGGGTTTCAAAAGTGGTTATTTAACATGAGGCACGATCCAATTGCCATTTTGAATCATTTTTGGTACAGTCCAAAAAATCAATTTTCGGATGAAAAACGATGACTCCGGACATGTCAAACGATCCCAAAATGGTCAATATGGATGAAATTTTAACATTTAATCTTTTGACTGTAAATGACTGTTGGATGTGAATTATGACTTTGTCAACTAAAATAAGTGTGTTTAAAGTCATTTCTGTGCCTCAAAGGGGTCAAAATTGAAGCTTTTGAGTAATCAAAACTCTGTAAAAATGGCAATTTTGGTCACTCTGAGGGTTTAAAAAGTGGTTATTCAACATGAGGCACGATCCAATTGCCATTTTGAATCATTTTTGGTACAGTCCAAAAAATCAATTTTCGGATGAAAAACGATGACTCCGGACATGTCGAACGATCCCAAAATGGTCAATATGGATGAAATTTTAACATTTAATCTTTTGACTGTAAATGACTGTTGGATGTGAATTATGACTTTGTCAACTAAAATAAGTGTGTTTAAAGTCATTTCTGTGCCTCAAAGGGGTCAAAATTGAAGCTTTTGAGTAATCAAAACTCTGTAAAAATGGCAATTTTGGTCACTGTGAGGGTTTAAAAAGTGGTCATTCAACATGAGGCACGATCCAATTGACATTTTGAATCATTTTTCGTACAGTCCAAAAAATCAATTTTCGGATGAAAAACGATGACTCCGGACATGTCAAACGATCCCAAAATGGTCAATATGGATGAAATTTTAACATTTAATCTTTTGACTGTAAATGACTGTTGGATGTGAATTATGACTTTGTCAACTAAAATAAGTGTGTTTAAAGTCATTTCTGTGCCTCAAAGGGGTCAAAATTGAAGCTTTTGAGTAATCAAAACTCTGTAAAAATGGCAATTTTGGTCACTGTGAGGGTTTAAAAAGTGGTTATTCAACATGAGGCACGATCCAATTGACATTTTGAATCATTTTTGGTACAGTCCAAAAAATCCATTTTCGGATGAAAAACGATGACTCCGGACATGCCGAACGATCCCAAAATGGTCAATATGGATGAAATTTTAACATTTAATATTTTGACTGTAAATGACTGTTGGATGTGAATTATGACTTTGTCAACTAAAATAAGTGTGTTTAAAGTCATTTCTGTGCCTCAAAGGGGTCAAAATTAAAGCTTTTGAGTAATCAAAACTCTGTAAAAATGGCAATTTTGGTCACTGTGAGGGTTTCAAAAGTGGTTATTTAACATGAGGCACGATCCAATTGCCATTTTGAATCATTTTTGGTACAGTCCAAAAAATCAATTTTCGGATGAAAAACGATGACTCCGGACATGTCGAACGATCCCAAAATGGTCAATATGGATGAAATTTTAACATTTAATCTTTTGACTGTAAATGACTGTTGGATGTGAATTATGACTTTGTCAACTAAAATAAGTGTGTTTAAAGTCATTTCTGTGCCTCAAAGGGGTCAAAATTGAAGCTTTTGAGTAATCAAAACTCTGTAAAAATGGCAATTTTGGTCACTGTGAGGGTTTAAAAAGTGGTCATTCAACATGAGGCACGATCCAATTGACATTTTGAATCATTTTTGGTACAGTCCAAAAAATCAATTTTCGGATGAAAAACGATGACTCCGGACATGTCAAACGATCCCAAAATGGTCAATATGGATGAAATTTTAACATTTAATCTTTTGACTCTAAATGACTGTTGGATGTGAATTATGACTTTGTCAACTAAAATAAGTGTGTTTAAAGTCATTGCTGTGCCTCAAAGGGGTCAAAATTGAAGCTTTTGAGTAATCAAAACTCTGTAAAAATGGCAATTTTGGTCACTGTGAGGGTTTAAAAAGTGGTTATTCAACATGAGGCACGATCCAATTGACATTTTGAATGATTTTTGGTACAGTCCAAAAAATTAATTTTCGGATAAAAAACGATGACTCCGGACATGTCGAACGATCCCAAAATGGTCAATATGGATGAAATTTTAACATTTAATCTCTTGACTGTAAATGACTGTTGGATGTCAATTATGACTTTGTCAACTAAAATAAGTGTGTTTAAAGTCATTTCTGTGCCTGAAACGGGTCAAAATTGAAGCTTTTGAGTAAGCAAAACTCTGTAAAAATGGCAATTTTGTTCACTCCGAGGGTTTAAAAAGTGGTCATTCAACATGAGGCACGATCCAATTGACATTTTGAATCATTTTTGGTACAGTCCAAAAAATCAATTTTCGGATGAAAAACGATGACTCCGGACATGTCAAACGATCCCAAAATGGTCAATATGGACGAAATTTTAACATTTAATCTTTTGACTGTAAATGACTGTTGGATGTGAATTATGACTTTGTCAACTAAAATAAGTGTGTTTAAAGTCATTTCTGTGCCTGAAATGGGTCAAAATTGAAGCTTTTGAGTAAGCAAAACTCTGTAAAATTGGCAATTTTGGTCACTGTGAGGGTTTAAAAAGTGGTTATTCAACATGAGGCACGATCCAATTGACATTTTGAATCATTTCTGGTACAGTCCAAAAAATTAATTTTCGGATGAAAAACGATGACTCCGGACATGCCGAACGATCCCAAAATGGTCAATATGGATGAAATTTTAACATTTAATCTTTTGACTGTAAATGACTGTTGGATGTGAATTATGACTTTGTCAACTAAAATAAGTGTGTTTAAAGTCATTTCTGTGCCTCAAAGGGGTCAAAATTGAAGCTTTTGAGTAATCAAAACTCTGTAAAAATGGCAATTTTGGTCACTCCGAGGGTTTAAAAAGTGGTTATTCAACATGAGGCACGATCCAATTGCCATTTTGAATCATTTTTGGTACAGTCCAAAAAATCAATTTTCGGATGAAAAACGATGACTCCGGACATGTCGAACGATCCCAAAATGGTCAATATGGATGAAATTTTAACATTTAATCTTTTGACTGTAAATGACTGTTGGATGTGAATTATGACTTTGTCAACTAAAATAAGTGTGTTTAAAGTCATTTCTGTGCCTCAAAGGGGTCAAAATTGAAGCTTTTGAGTAATCAAAACTCTGTAAAAATGGCAATTTTGGTCACTGTGAGGGTTTAAAAAGTGGTTATTCAACATGAGGCACGATCCAATTGACATTTTGAATCATTTTTGGTACAGTCCAAAAAATCAATTTTCGGATGAAAAACGATGACTCCGGACATGCCGAACGATCCCAAAATGGTCAATATGGATGAAATTTTAACATTTAATCTTTTGACTGTAAATGACTGTTGGATGTGAATTATGACTTTGTCAACTAAAATAAGTGTGTTTAAAGTCATTTCTGTGCCTCAAAGGGGTCAAAATTAAAGCTTTTGAGTAATCAAAACTCTGTAAAAATGGCAATTTTGGTCACTGTGAGGGTTTCAAAAGTGGTTATTTAACATGAGGCACGATCCAATTGACATTTTGAATCATTTCTGGTACAGTCCAAAAAATTAATTTTCGGATGAAAAACGATGACTCCGGACATGCCGAACGATCCCAAAATGGTCAATATGGATGAAATTTTAACATTTAATCTTTTGACTGTAAATGACTGTTGGATGTGAATTATGACTTTGTCAACTAAAATAAGTGTGTTTAAAGTCATTTATGTGCCTCAAAGGGGTCAAAATTAAAGCTTTTGAGTAAGCAAAACTCTGTAAAATTGGCAATTTTGGTCACTGTGAGGGTTTAAAAAGTGGTTATTCAACATGAGGCACGATCCAATTGACATTTTGAATGATTTTTGGTACAGTCCAAAAAATCAATTTTCGGATGAAAAACGATGACTCCGGACATGTCGAACGATCCCAAAATGGTCAATATGGATGAAATTTTAACATTTAATCTTTTGACTGTAAATGACTGTTGTATGTGAATTATGACTTTGTCAACTAAAATAAGTGTGTTTAAAGTCATTTCTGTGCCTCAAAGGGGTCAAAATTAAAGCTTTTGAGTAATCAAAACTCTGTAAAAATGGCAATTTTGGTCACTGTGAGGGTTTAAAAAGTGGTTATTCAACATGAGGCACGATCCAATTGACATTTTGAATCATTTTTGGTACAGTCCAAAAAATCAATTTTCGGATGAAAAACGATGACTCCGGACATGCCGAACGATCCCAAAATGGTCAATATGGATGAAATTTTAACATTTAATCTTTTGACTGTAAATGACTGTTGGATGTGAATTATGACTTTGTCAACTAAAATAAGTGTGTTTAAAGTCATTTCTGTGCCTCAAAGGGGTCAAAATTAAAGCTTTTGAGTAATCAAAACTCTGTAAAAATGGCAATTTTGGTCACTGTGAGGGTTTCAAAAGTGGTTATTCAACATGAGGCACGATCCAATTGACATTTTGAATCATTTCTGGTACAGTCCAAAAAATCAATTTTCGGATGAAAAACGATGACTCCGGACATGTCAAACGATCCCAAAATGGTCAATATGGATGACATTTTAACATTTAATCTTTTGACTGTAAATGACTGTTGGATGTGAATTATGACTTTGTCAACTAAAATAAGTGTGTTTAAAGTCATTTCTGTGCCTGAAATGGGTCAAAATTGAAGCTTTTGAGTAAGCAAAACTCTGTAAAATTGGCAATTTTGGTCACTGTGAGGGTTTAAAAAGTGGTTATTCAACATGAGGCACGATCCAATTGACATTTTGAATGATTTTTGGTACAGTCCAAAAAATCAATTTTCGGATGAAAAACGATGACTCCGGACATGTCGAACGATCCCAAAATGGTCAATATGGATGAAATTTTAACATTTAATCTTTTGACTGTAAATGACTGTTGTATGTGAATTATGACTTTGTCAACTAAAATAAGTGTGTTTAAAGTCATTTCTGTGCCTCAAAGGGGTCAAAATTAAAGCTTTTGAGTAATCAAAAATCTGTAAAAATGGCAATTTTGGTCACTGTGAGGGTTTAAAAAGTGGTTATTCAACATGAGGCACGATCCGAATGACATTTTGAATCATTTCTGGTACAGTCCAAAAAATCAATTTTCGGATGAAAAACGATGACTCCGGACATGCCGAACGATCCCAAAATGGTCAATATGGATGAAATTTTAACATTTAATCTTTTGACTGTAAATGACTGTTGGATGTGAATTATGACTTTGTCAACTAAAATAAGTGTGTTTAAAGTCATTTCTGTGCCTCAAAGGGGTCAAAATTGAAGCTTTTGAGTAATCAAAACTCTGTAAAAATGGCAATTTTGGTCACTCTGAGGGTTTAAAAAGTGGTTATTCAACATGAGGCACGATCCAATTGCCATTTTGAATCATTTTTGGTACAGTCCAAAATATTAATTAACGGATGAAAAACGATGACTCCGGACATGTCGAACGATCCCAAAATGGTCAATTATGGATGAAATTTTAACATTTAATCTTTTGACTGTAAATGACTGTTGGGTGTGAATTATGACTTTGTCAACTAAAATAAGTGTGTTTAAAGTCATTTCTGTGCCTCAAAGGGGTCAAAATTGAAGCTTTTGAGTAAGCAAAACTCTTTAAAATTGGCAATTTTGGTCACTGTGAGGGTTTAAAAAGTGGTTATTTAACATGAGGCACGATCCAATTGACATTTTGAATGATGTTTGGTACTGTCCAAAAAACAATTTTTGGATGAAAAACGATGACTCCGGACATGTCGAACGATCCCAAAATGGTCAATATGGATGAAATTTTAACATTTAATCTTTTGACTGTAAATGACTGTTGGATGTGAATTATGACTTTGTCAACTAAAATACGTGTGTTTAAAGTCATTTCTGTGCCTCAAAGGGGTAAAAATTGCAGCTTTTGAGTATTCAAAACTCTTTAAAATGGCAATTTTGGTCATTGTGAGGGTTTAAAAAGTGGTTATTCAACATGAGGCACGATCCAATTGACATTTTAAATCATTTTTGGTACAATCCAAAAAATCAATTTTCGGATGAAAAAAGATGACTCCGGACCTGTCGAACGTTCCCAAAATGGTCTATAATGATGAAATTTTAAAATTTTATCTTTTGACTGTAAATGACTGTTGGATGTGAATTATGACTTTGTCAACTAAAATAAGTGTGTTTAAAGTCATTTCTGTGCCTGAAATGGGTCAAAATTGAAGCTTTTGAGTAAGCAAAACTCTGTAAAATTGGCAATTTTGGTCACTGTGAGGGTTTAAAAAGTGGTTATTCAACATGAGGCACGATCCAATTGACATTTTGAATCATTTCTGGTACAGTCCAAAAAATTAATTTTCGGATGAAAAACGATGACTCCGGACATGCCGAACGATCCCAAAATGGTCAATATGGATGAAATTTTAACATTTAATCTTTTGACTGTAAATGACTGTTGGATGTGAATTATGACTTTGTCAACTAAAATAAGTGTGTTTAAAGTCATTTCTGTGCCTCAAAGGGGTCAAAATTGAAGCTTTTGAGTAATCAAAACTCTGTAAAAATGGCAATTTTGGTCACTCTGAGGGTTTAAAAAGTGGTTATTCAACATGAGGCACGATCCAATTGCCATTTTGAATCATTTTTGGTACAGTCCAAAAAATCAATTTTCGGATGAAAAACGATGACTCCGGACATGTCGAACGATCCCAAAATGGTCAATATGGATGAAATTTTAACATTTAATCTTTTGACTGTAAATGACTGTTGGATGTGAATTATGACTTTGTCAACTAAAATAAGTGTGTTTAAAGTCATTTCTGTGCCTCAAAGGGGTCAAAATTGAAGCTTTTGAGTAATCAAAACTCTGTAAAAATGGCAATTTTGGTCACTGTGAGGGTTTAAAAAGTGGTTATTCAACATGAGGCACGATCCAATTGACATTTTGAATCATTTTTGGTACAGTCCAAAAAATCAATTTTCGGATGAAAAACGATGACTCCGGACATGCCGAACGATCCCAAAATGGTCAATATGGATGAAATTTTAACATTTAATCTTTTGACTGTAAATGACTGTTGGATGTGAATTATGACTTTGTTAACTAAAATAAGTGTGTTTAAAGTCATTTCTGTGCCTCAAAGGGGTCAAAATTAAAGCTTTTGAGTAATCAAAACTCTGTGAAAATGGCAATTTTGGTCACTGTGAGGGTTTCAAAAGTGGTTATTTAACATGAGGCACGATCCAATTGCCATTTTGAATCATTTTTGGTACAGTCCAAAAAATCAATTTTCGGATGAAAAACGATGACTCCGGACATGTCGAACGATCCCAAAATGGTCAATATGGATGAAATTTTAACATTTAATCTTTTGACTGTAAATGACTGTTGGATGTGAATTATGACTTTGTCAACTAAAATAAGTGTGTTTAAAGTCATTTCTGTGCCTCAAAGGGGTCAAAATTGAAGCTTTTGAGTAATCAAAACTCTGTAAAAATGGCAATTTTGGTCACTGTGAGGGTTTAAAAAGTGGTCATTCAACATGAGGCACGATCCAATTGACATTTTGAATCATTTTTCGTACAGTCCAAAAAATCAATTTTCGGATGAAAAACGATGACTCCGGACATGTCAAACGATCCCAAAATGGTCAATATGGATGAAATTTTAACATTTAATCTTTTGACTGTAAATGACTGTTGGATGTGAATTATGACTTTGTCAACTAAAATAAGTGTGTTTAAAGTCATTTCTGTGCCTCAAAGGGGTCAAAATTGAAGCTTTTGAGTAATCAAAACTCTGTAAAAATGGCAAATTTTGGTCACTGTGAGGGTTTAAAAAGTGGTTATTCAACATGAGGCACGATCCAATTGACATTTTGAATCATTTTTGGTACAGTCCAAAAAATCCATTTCGGATGAAAAACGATGACTCCGGACATGCCGAACGATCCCAAAATGGTCAATATGGATGAATTTTTAACATTTAATATTTTGACTGTAAATGACTGTTGGATGTGAATTATGACTTTGTCAACTAAAATAAGTGTGTTTAAAGTCATTTCTGTGCCTCAAAGGGGTCAAAATTAAAGCTTTTGAGTAATCAAAACTCTGTAAAAATGGCAATTTTGGTCACTGTGAGGGTTTCAAAAGTGGTTATTTAACATGAGGCACGATCCAATTGCCATTTTGAATCATTTTTGGTACAGTCCAAAAAATCAATTTTCGGATGAAAAACGATGACTCCGGACATGTCGAACGATCCCAAAATGGTCAATATGGATGAAATTTTAACATTTAATCTTTTGACTGTAAATGACTGTTGGATGTGAATTATGACTTTGTCAACTAAAATAAGTGTGTTTAAAGTCATTTCTGTGCCTCAAAGGGGTCAAAATTGAAGCATTTGAGTAATCAAAACTCTGTAAAAATGGCAATTTTGGTCACTGTGAGGGTTTAAAAAGTGGTCATTCAACATGAGGCACGATCCAATTGACATTTTGAATCATTTTTGGTACAGTCCAAAAAATCAATTTTCGGATGAAAAACGATGACTCCGGACATGTCAAACGATCCCAAAATGGTCAATATGGATGAAATTTTAACATTTAATCTTTTGACTCTAAATGACTGTTGGATGTGAATTATGACTTTGTCAACTAAAATAAGTGTGTTTAAAGTCATTGCTGTGCCTCAAAGGGGTCAAAATTGAAGCTTTTGAGTAATCAAAACTCTGTAAAAATGGCAATTTTGGTCACTGTGAGGGTTTAAAAAGTGGTTATTCAACATGAGGCACGATCCAATTGACATTTTGAATGATTTTTGGTACAGTCCAAAAAATTAATTTTCGGATAAAAAACGATGACTCCGGACATGTCGAACGATCCCAAAATGGTCAATATGGATGAAATTTTAACATTTAATCTCTTGACTGTAAATGACTGTTGGATGTCAATTATGACTTTGTCAACTAAAATAAGTGTGTTTAAAGTCATTTCTGTGCCTGAAACGGGTCAAAATTGAAGCTTTTGAGTAAGCAAAACTCTGTAAAAATGGCAATTTTGTTCACTCCGAGGGTTTAAAAAGTGGTCATTCAACATGAGGCACGATCCAATTGACATTTTGAATCATTTTTGGTACAGTCCAAAAAATCAATTTTCGGATGAAAAACGATGACTCCGGACATGTCAAACGATCCCAAAATGGTCAATATGGACGAAATTTTAACATTTAATCTTTTGACTGTAAATGACTGTTGGATGTGAATTATGACTTTGTCAACTAAAATAAGTGTGTTTAAAGTCATTTCTGTGCCTGAAATGGGTCAAAATTGAAGCTTTTGAGTAAGCAAAACTCTGTAAAATTGGCAATTTTGGTCACTGTGAGGGTTTAAAAAGTGGTTATTCAACATGAGGCACGATCCAATTGACATTTTGAATCATTTCTGGTACAGTCCAAAAAATTAATTTTCGGATGAAAAACGATGACTCCGGACATGCCGAACGATCCCAAAATGGTCAATATGGATGAAATTTTAACATTTAATCTTTTGACTGTAAATGACTGTTGGATGTGAATTATGACTTTGTCAACTAAAATAAGTGTGTTTAAAGTCATTTCTGTGCCTCAAAGGGGTCAAAATTGAAGCTTTTGAGTAATCAAAACTCTGTAAAAATGGCAATTTTGGTCACTCCGAGGGTTTAAAAAGTGGTTATTCAACATGAGGCACGATCCAATTGCCATTTTGAATCATTTTTGGTACAGTCCAAAAAATCAATTTTCGGATGAAAAACGATGACTCCGGACATGTCGAACGATCCCAAAATGGTCAATATGGATGAAATTTTAACATTTAATCTTTTGACTGTAAATGACTGTTGGATGTGAATTATGACTTTGTCAACTAAAATAAGTGTGTTTAAAGTCATTTCTGTGCCTCAAAGGGGTCAAAATTGAAGCTTTTGAGTAATCAAAACTCTGTAAAAATGGCAATTTTGGTCACTGTGAGGGTTTAAAAAGTGGTTATTCAACATGAGGCACGATCCAATTGACATTTTGAATCATTTTTGGTACAGTCCAAAAAATCAATTTTCGGATGAAAAACGATGACTCCGGACATGCCGAACGATCCCAAAATGGTCAATATGGATGAAATTTTAACATTTAATCTTTTGACTGTAAATGACTGTTGGATGTGAATTATGACTTTGTCAACTAAAATAAGTGTGTTTAAAGTCATTTCTGTGCCTCAAAGGGGTCAAAATTAAAGCTTTTGAGTAATCAAAACTCTGTAAAAATGGCAATTTTGGTCACTGTGAGGGTTTCAAAAGTGGTTATTTAACATGAGGCACGATCCAATTGACATTTTGAATCATTTCTGGTACAGTCCAAAAAATTAATTTTCGGATGAAAAACGATGACTCCGGACATGCCGAACGATCCCAAAATGGTCAATATGGATGAAATTTTAACATTTAATCTTTTGACTGTAAATGACTGTTGGATGTGAATTATGACTTTGTCAACTAAAATAAGTGTGTTTAAAGTCATTTATGTGCCTCAAAGGGGTCAAAATTAAAGCTTTTGAGTAAGCAAAACTCTGTAAAATTGGCAATTTTGGTCACTGTGAGGGTTTAAAAAGTGGTTATTCAACATGAGGCACGATCCAATTGACATTTTGAATGATTTTTGGTACAGTCCAAAAAATCAATTTTCGGATGAAAAACGATGACTCCGGACATGTCGAACGATCCCAAAATGGTCAATATGGATGAAATTTTAACATTTAATCTTTTGACTGTAAATGACTGTTGTATGTGAATTATGACTTTGTCAACTAAAATAAGTGTGTTTAAAGTCATTTCTGTGCCTCAAAGGGGTCAAAATTAAAGCTTTTGAGTAATCAAAACTCTGTAAAAATGGCAATTTTGGTCACTGTGAGGGTTTAAAAAGTGGTTATTCAACATGAGGCACGATCCAATTGACATTTTGAATCATTTTTGGTACAGTCCAAAAAATCAATTTTCGGATGAAAAACGATGACTCCGGACATGCCGAACGATCCCAAAATGGTCAATATGGATGAAATTTTAACATTTAATCTTTTGACTGTAAATGACTGTTGGATGTGAATTATGACTTTGTCAACTAAAATAAGTGTGTTTAAAGTCATTTCTGTGCCTCAAAGGGGTCAAAATTAAAGCTTTTGAGTAATCAAAACTCTGTAAAAATGGCAATTTTGGTCACTGTGAGGGTTTCAAAAGTGGTTATTCAACATGAGGCACGATCCAATTGACATTTTGAATCATTTCTGGTACAGTCCAAAAAATCAATTTTCGGATGAAAAACGATGACTCCGGACATGTCAAACGATCCCAAAATGGTCAATATGGATGACATTTTAACATTTAATCTTTTGACTGTAAATGACTGTTGGATGTGAATTATGACTTTGTCAACTAAAATAAGTGTGTTTAAAGTCATTTCTGTGCCTGAAATGGGTCAAAATTGAAGCTTTTGAGTAAGCAAAACTCTGTAAAATTGGCAATTTTGGTCACTGTGAGGGTTTAAAAAGTGGTTATTCAACATGAGGCACGATCCAATTGACATTTTGAATGATTTTTGGTACAGTCCAAAAAATCAATTTTCGGATGAAAAACGATGACTCCGGACATGTCGAACGATCCCAAAATGGTCAATATGGATGAAATTTTAACATTTAATCTTTTGACTGTAAATGACTGTTGTATGTGAATTATGACTTTGTCAACTAAAATAAGTGTGTTTAAAGTCATTTCTGTGCCTCAAAGGGGTCAAAATTAAAGCTTTTGAGTAATCAAAAATCTGTAAAAATGGCAATTTTGGTCACTGTGAGGGTTTAAAAAGTGGTTATTCAACATGAGGCACGATCCAATTGACATTTTGAATCATTTCTGGTACAGTCCAAAAAATCAATTTTCGGATGAAAAACGATGACTCCGGACATGCCGAACGATCCCAAAATGGTCAATATGGATGAAATTTTAACATTTAATCTTTTGACTGTAAATGACTGTTGGATGTGAATTATGACTTTGTCAACTAAAATAAGTGTGTTTAAAGTCATTTCTGTGCCTCAAAGGGGTCAAAATTGAAGCATTTGAGTAATCAAAACTCTGTAAAAATGGCAATTTTGGTCACTGTGAGGGTTTAAAAAGTGGTCATTCAACATGAGGCACGATCCAATTGACATTTTGAATCATTTTTGGTACAGTCCAAAAAATCAATTTTCGGATGAAAAACGATGACTCCGGACATGTCAAACGATCCCAAAATGGTCAATATGGATGAAATTTTAACATTTAATCTTTTGACTCTAAATGACTGTTGGATGTGAATTATGACTTTGTCAACTAAAATAAGTGTGTTTAAAGTCATTGCTGTGCCTCAAAGGGGTCAAAATTGAAGCTTTTGAGTAATCAAAACTCTGTAAAAATGGCAATTTTGGTCACTGTGAGGGTTTAAAAAGTGGTTATTCAACATGAGGCACGATCCAATTGACATTTTGAATGATTTTTGGTACAGTCCAAAAAATTAATTTTCGGATAAAAAACGATGACTCCGGACATGTCGAACGATCCCAAAATGGTCAATATGGATGAAATTTTAACATTTAATCTCTTGACTGTAAATGACTGTTGGATGTCAATTATGACTTTGTCAACTAAAATAAGTGTGTTTAAAGTCATTTCTGTGCCTGAAACGGGTCAAAATTGAAGCTTTTGAGTAAGCAAAACTCTGTAAAAATGGCAATTTTGTTCACTCCGAGGGTTTAAAAAGTGGTCATTCAACATGAGGCACGATCCAATTGACATTTTGAATCATTTTTGGTACAGTCCAAAAAATCAATTTTCGGATGAAAAACGATGACTCCGGACATGTCAAACGATCCCAAAATGGTCAATATGGACGAAATTTTAACATTTAATCTTTTGACTGTAAATGACTGTTGGATGTGAATTATGACTTTGTCAACTAAAATAAGTGTGTTTAAAGTCATTTCTGTGCCTGAAATGGGTCAAAATTGAAGCTTTTGAGTAAGCAAAACTCTGTAAAATTGGCAATTTTGGTCACTGTGAGGGTTTAAAAAGTGGTTATTCAACATGAGGCACGATCCAATTGACATTTTGAATCATTTCTGGTACAGTCCAAAAAATTAATTTTCGGATGAAAAACGATGACTCCGGACATGCCGAACGATCCCAAAATGGTCAATATGGATGAAATTTTAACATTTAATCTTTTGACTGTAAATGACTGTTGGATGTGAATTATGACTTTGTCAACTAAAATAAGTGTGTTTAAAGTCATTTCTGTGCCTCAAAGGGGTCAAAATTGAAGCTTTTGAGTAATCAAAACTCTGTAAAAATGGCAATTTTGGTCACTCCGAGGGTTTAAAAAGTGGTTATTCAACATGAGGCACGATCCAATTGCCATTTTGAATCATTTTTGGTACAGTCCAAAAAATCAATTTTCGGATGAAAAACGATGACTCCGGACATGTCGAACGATCCCAAAATGGTCAATATGGATGAAATTTTAACATTTAATCTTTTGACTGTAAATGACTGTTGGATGTGAATTATGACTTTGTCAACTAAAATAAGTGTGTTTAAAGTCATTTCTGTGCCTCAAAGGGGTCAAAATTGAAGCTTTTGAGTAATCAAAACTCTGTAAAAATGGCAATTTTGGTCACTGTGAGGGTTTAAAAAGTGGTTATTCAACATGAGGCACGATCCAATTGACATTTTGAATCATTTTTGGTACAGTCCAAAAAATCAATTTTCGGATGAAAAACGATGACTCCGGACATGCCGAACGATCCCAAAATGGTCAATATGGATGAAATTTTAACATTTAATCTTTTGACTGTAAATGACTGTTGGATGTGAATTATGACTTTGTCAACTAAAATAAGTGTGTTTAAAGTCATTTCTGTGCCTCAAAGGGGTCAAAATTAAAGCTTTTGAGTAATCAAAACTCTGTAAAAATGGCAATTTTGGTCACTGTGAGGGTTTCAAAAGTGGTTATTTAACATGAGGCACGATCCAATTGACATTTTGAATCATTTCTGGTACAGTCCAAAAAATTAATTTTCGGATGAAAAACGATGACTCCGGACATGCCGAACGATCCCAAAATGGTCAATATGGATGAAATTTTAACATTTAATCTTTTGACTGTAAATGACTGTTGGATGTGAATTATGACTTTGTCAACTAAAATAAGTGTGTTTAAAGTCATTTATGTGCCTCAAAGGGGTCAAAATTAAAGCTTTTGAGTAAGCAAAACTCTGTAAAATTGGCAATTTTGGTCACTGTGAGGGTTTAAAAAGTGGTTATTCAACATGAGGCACGATCCAATTGACATTTTGAATGATTTTTGGTACAGTCCAAAAAATCAATTTTCGGATGAAAAACGATGACTCCGGACATGTCGAACGATCCCAAAATGGTCAATATGGATGAAATTTTAACATTTAATCTTTTGACTGTAAATGACTGTTGTATGTGAATTATGACTTTGTCAACTAAAATAAGTGTGTTTAAAGTCATTTCTGTGCCTCAAAGGGGTCAAAATTAAAGCTTTTGAGTAATCAAAACTCTGTAAAAATGGCAATTTTGGTCACTGTGAGGGTTTAAAAAGTGGTTATTCAACATGAGGCACGATCCAATTGACATTTTGAATCATTTTTGGTACAGTCCAAAAAATCAATTTTCGGATGAAAAACGATGACTCCGGACATGCCGAACGATCCCAAAATGGTCAATATGGATGAAATTTTAACATTTAATCTTTTGACTGTAAATGACTGTTGGATGTGAATTATGACTTTGTCAACTAAAATAAGTGTGTTTAAAGTCATTTCTGTGCCTCAAAGGGGTCAAAATTAAAGCTTTTGAGTAATCAAAACTCTGTAAAAATGGCAATTTTGGTCACTGTGAGGGTTTCAAAAGTGGTTATTCAACATGAGGCACGATCCAATTGACATTTTGAATCATTTCTGGTACAGTCCAAAAAATCAATTTTCGGATGAAAAACGATGACTCCGGACATGTCAAACGATCCCAAAATGGTCAATATGGATGACATTTTAACATTTAATCTTTTGACTGTAAATGACTGTTGGATGTGAATTATGACTTTGTCAACTAAAATAAGTGTGTTTAAAGTCATTTCTGTGCCTGAAATGGGTCAAAATTGAAGCTTTTGAGTAAGCAAAACTCTGTAAAATTGGCAATTTTGGTCACTGTGAGGGTTTAAAAAGTGGTTATTCAACATGAGGCACGATCCAATTGACATTTTGAATGATTTTTGGTACAGTCCAAAAAATCAATTTTCGGATGAAAAACGATGACTCCGGACATGTCGAACGATCCCAAAATGGTCAATATGGATGAAATTTTAACATTTAATCTTTTGACTGTAAATGACTGTTGTATGTGAATTATGACTTTGTCAACTAAAATAAGTGTGTTTAAAGTCATTTCTGTGCCTCAAAGGGGTCAAAATTAAAGCTTTTGAGTAATCAAAAATCTGTAAAAATGGCAATTTTGGTCACTGTGAGGGTTTAAAAAGTGGTTATTCAACATGAGGCACGATCCAATTGACATTTTGAATCATTTCTGGTACAGTCCAAAAAATCAATTTTCGGATGAAAAACGATGACTCCGGACATGCCGAACGATCCCAAAATGGTCAATATGGATGAAATTTTAACATTTAATCTTTTGACTGTAAATGACTGTTGGATGTGAATTATGACTTTGTCAACTAAAATAAGTGTGTTTAAAGTCATTTCTGTGCCTCAAAGGGGTCAAAATTGAAGCTTTTGAGTAATCAAAACTCTGTAAAAATGGCAATTTTGGTCACTCTGAGGGTTTAAAAAGTGGTTATTCAACATGAGGCACGATCCAATTGCCATTTTGAATCATTTTTGGTACAGTCCAAAATATTAATTAACGGATGAAAAACGATGACTCCGGACATGTCGAACGATCCCAAAATGGTCAATTATGGATGAAATTTTAACATTTAATCTTTTGACTGTAAATGACTGTTGGGTGTGAATTATGACTTTGTCAACTAAAATAAGTGTGTTTAAAGTCATTTCTGTGCCTCAAAGGGGTCAAAATTGAAGCTTTTGAGTAAGCAAAACTCTTTAAAATTGGCAATTTTGGTCACTGTGAGGGTTTAAAAAGTGGTTATTTAACATGAGGCACGATCCAATTGACATTTTGAATGATGTTTGGTACTGTCCAAAAAACAATTTTTGGATGAAAAACGATGACTCCGGACATGTCGAACGATCCCAAAATGGTCAATATGGATGAAATTTTAACATTTAATCTTTTGACTGTAAATGACTGTTGGATGTGAATTATGACTTTGTCAACTAAAATACGTGTGTTTAAAGTCATTTCTGTGCCTCAAAGGGGTAAAAATTGCAGCTTTTGAGTATTCAAAACTCTTTAAAATGGCAATTTTGGTCATTGTGAGGGTTTAAAAAGTGGTTATTCAACATGAGGCACGATCCAATTGACATTTTAAATCATTTTTGGTACAATCCAAAAAATCAATTTTCGGATGAAAAAAGATGACTCCGGACCTGTCGAACGTTCCCAAAATGGTCTATAATGATGACATTTTAAAATTTTATCTTTTGACTGTAAATGACTGTTGGATGTGAATTATGACTTTGTCAACTAAAATAAGTGTGTTTAAAGTCATTTCTGTGCCTCAAAGGGGTCGAAATTGAAGCTTTTGAGTAATCAAAACTCTGTAAAAATGGCAATTTTGGTCACTGTGAGGGTTTAAAAAGTGGTTATTTAACATGAGGCACGATCCAATTGACATTTTGAATCATTTTTGGTACAGTCCAAAAAATCAATTTTCGGATGAAAAACGATGACTCCGGACATGCCGAACGATCCCAAAATGGTCAATATGGATGAAATTTTAACATTTAATCTTTTGACTGTAAATGACTGTTGGATGTGAATTATGACTTTGTCAACTAAAATAAGTGTGTTTAAAGTCATTTCTGTGCCTCAAAGGGGTCAAAATTGAAGCTTTTGAGTAATCAAAACTCTGTAAAAATGGCAATTTTGGTCACTGTGAGGGTTTAAAAAGTGGTTATTCAACATGAGGCACGATCCAATTGACATTTTGAAACATTTTTGGTACAGTCCAAAAAATTAATTTTCGGATGAAAAACGATGACTCCGGACATGCCGAACGATCCCAAAATGGTCAATATGGATGAAATTTTAACATTTAATCTTTTGACTGTAAATGACTGTTGGATGTGAATTATGACTTTGTCAACTAAAATAAGTGTGTTTAAAGTCATTTCTGTGCCTCAAAGGGGTCAAAATTGAAGCTTTTGAGTAATCAAAACTCTGTAAAAATGGCAATTTTGGTCACTCTGAGGGTTTAAAAAGTGGTTATTCAACATGAGGCACGATCCAATTGCCATTTTGAATCATTTTTGGTACAGTCCAAAAAATCAATTTTCGGATGAAAAACGATGACTCCGGACATGTCGAACGATCCCAAAATGGTCAATATGGATGAAATTTTAACATTTAATCTTTTGACTGTAAATGACTGTTGGATGTGAATTATGACTTTGTCAACTAAAATAAGTGTGTTTAAAGTCATTTCTGTGCCTCAAAGGGGTCAAAATTGAAGCTTTTGAGTAATCAAAACTCTGTAAAAATGGCAATTTTGGTCACTGTGAGGGTTTAAAAAGTGGTTATTCAACATGAGGCACGATCCAATTGACATTTTGAATCATTTTTGGTACAGTCCAAAAAATCAATTTTCGGATGAAAAACGATGACTCCGGACATGCCGAACGATCCCAAAATGGTCAATATGGATGAAATTTTAACATTTAATCTTTTGACTGTAAATGACTGTTGGATGTGAATTATGACTTTGTCAACTAAAATAAGTGTGTTTAAAGTCATTTCTGTGCCTCAAAGGGGTCAAAATTAAAGCTTTTGAGTAATCAAAACTCTGTAAAAATGGCAATTTTGGTCACTGTGAGGGTTTCAAAAGTGGTTATTTAACATGAGGCACGATCCAATTGCCATTTTGAATCATTTTTGGTACAGTCCAAAAAATCAATTTTCGGATGAAAAACGATGACTCCGGACATGTCGAACGATCCCAAAATGGTCAATATGGATGAAATTTTAACATTTAATCTTTTGACTGTAAATGACTGTTGGATGTGAATTATGACTTTGTCAACTAAAATAAGTGTGTTTAAAGTCATTTCTGTGCCTCAAAGGGGTCAAAATTGAAGCTTTTGAGTAATCAAAACTCTGTAAAAATGGCAATTTTGGTCACTGTGAGGGTTTAAAAAGTGGTCATTCAACATGAGGCACGATCCAATTGACATTTTGAATCATTTTTGGTACAGTCCAAAAAATCAATTTTCGGATGAAAAACGATGACTCCGGACATGTCAAACGATCCCAAAATGGTCAATATGGATGAAATTTTAACATTTAATCTTTTGACTGTAAATGACTGTTGGATGTGAATTATGACTTTGTCAACTAAAATAAGTGTGTTTAAAGTCATTTCTGTGCCTCAAAGGGGTCCAAATTAAAGCTTTTGAGTAATCAAAACTCTGTAAAAATTGCAATTTTGGTCACTGTGAGGGTTTAAAAAGTGGTTATTCAACATGAGGCACGATCCAATTGACATTTTGAATCATTTCTGGTACAATCCAAAAAATCAATTTTCGGATGAAAAACGATGACTCCGGACCTGTCGAAGGTTCCCAAAATGGTCTATAATGATGAAATTTTAACATTTAATCTTTTGACTGTAAATGACTGTTGGATGTGAATTATGACTTTGTCAACTAAAATAAGTGTGTTTAAAGTCATTTCTGTGCCTCAAAGGGGTCAAAATTGAAGCTTTTGAGTAATCAAACTCTGTAAAAATGGCAATTTTGGTCACTGTGAGGGTTTAAAAAGTGGTTATTCAACATGAGGCACGATCCAATTGACATTTTGAATCATTTCTGGTACAGTCCAAAAAATCAATTTTCGGATGAAAAACGATGACTCCGGACATGCCGAACGATCCCAAAATGGTCAATATGGATGAAATTTTAACATTTAATCTTTTGACTGTAAATGACTGTTGGATGTGAATTATGACTTTGTCAACTAAAATAAGTGTGTTTAAAGTCATTTCTGTGCCTCAAAGGGGTCAAAATTGAAGCTTTTGAGTAATCAAAACTCTGTAAAAATGGCAATTTTGGTCACTGTGAGGGTTTAAAAAGTGGTTATTCAACATGAGGCACGATCCAATTGACATTTTGAAACATTTTTGGTACAGTCCAAAAAATTAATTTTCGGATGAAAAACGATGACTCCGGACATGCCGAACGATCCCAAAATGGTCAATATGGATGAAATTTTAACATTTAATCTTTTGACTGTAAATGACTGTTGGATGTGAATTATGACTTTGTCAACTAAAATAAGTGTGTTTAAAGTCATTTCTGTGCCTCAAAGGGGTCAAAATTGAAGCTTTTGAGTAATCAAAACTCTGTAAAAATGGCAATTTTGGTCACTCTGAGGGTTTAAAAAGTGGTTATTCAACATGAGGCACGATCCAATTGCCATTTTGAATCATTTTTGGTACAGTCCAAAAAATCAATTTTCGGATGAAAAACGATGACTCCGGACATGTCGAACGATCCCAAAATGGTCAATATGGATGAAATTTTAACATTTAATCTTTTGACTGTAAATGACTGTTGGATGTGAATTATGACTTTGTCAACTAAAATAAGTGTGTTTAAAGTCATTTCTGTGCCTCAAAGGGGTCAAAATTGAAGCTTTTGAGTAATCAAAACTCTGTAAAAATGGCAATTTTGGTCACTGTGAGGGTTTAAAAAGTGGTTATTCAACATGAGGCACGATCCAATTGACATTTTGAATCATTTTTGGTACAGTCCAAAAAATCAATTTTCGGATGAAAAACGATGACTCCGGACATGCCGAACGATCCCAAAATGGTCAATATGGATGAAATTTTAACATTTAATCTTTTGACTGTAAATGACTGTTGGATGTGAATTATGACTTTGTCAACTAAAATAAGTGTGTTTAAAGTCATTTCTGTGCCTCAAAGGGGTCAAAATTAAAGCTTTTGAGTAATCAAAACTCTGTAAAAATGGCAATTTTGGTCACTGTGAGGGTTTCAAAAGTGGTTATTTAACATGAGGCACGATCCAATTGCCATTTTGAATCATTTTTGGTACAGTCCAAAAAATCAATTTTCGGATGAAAAACGATGACTCCGGACATGTCGAACGATCCCAAAATGGTCAATATGGATGAAATTTTAACATTTAATCTTTTGACTGTAAATGACTGTTGGATGTGAATTATGACTTTGTCAACTAAAATAAGTGTGTTTAAAGTCATTTCTGTGCCTCAAAGGGGTCAAAATTGAAGCTTTTGAGTAATCAAAACTCTGTAAAAATGGCAATTTTGGTCACTGTGAGGGTTTAAAAAGTGGTCATTCAACATGAGGCACGATCCAATTGACATTTTGAATCATTTTTGGTACAGTCCAAAAAATCAATTTTCGGATGAAAAACGATGACTCCGGACATGTCAAACGATCCCAAAATGGTCAATATGGATGAAATTTTAACATTTAATCTTTTGACTGTAAATGACTGTTGGATGTGAATTATGACTTTGTCAACTAAAATAAGTGTGTTTAAAGTCATTTCTGTGCCTCAAAGGGGTCCAAATTAAAGCTTTTGAGTAATCAAAACTCTGTAAAAATTGCAATTTTGGTCACTGTGAGGGTTTAAAAAGTGGTTATTCAACATGAGGCACGATCCAATTGACATTTTGAATCATTTCTGGTACAATCCAAAAAATCAATTTTCGGATGAAAAACGATGACTCCGGACCTGTCGAAGGTTCCCAAAATGGTCTATAATGATGAAATTTTAACATTTAATCTTTTGACTGTAAATGACTGTTGGATGTGAATTATGACTTTGTCAACTAAAATAAGTGTGTTTAAAGTCATTTCTGTGCCTCAAAGGGGTCAAAATTGAAGCTTTTGAGTAATCAAACTCTGTAAAAATGGCAATTTTGGTCACTCTGAGGGTTTAAAAAGTGGTTATTCAACATGAGGCACGATCCAATTGCCATTTTGAATCATTTTTGGTACAGTCCAAAATATTAATTAACGGATGAAAAACGATGACTCCGGACATGTCGAACGATCCCAAAATGGTCAATATGGATGAAATTTTAACATTTAATCTTTTGACTGTAAATGACTGTTGGGTGTGAATTATGACTTTGTCAACTAAAATAAGTGTGTTTAAAGTCATTTCTGTGCCTCAAAGGGGTCAAAATTGAAGCTTTTGAGTAAGCAAAACTCTTTAAAATTGGCAATTTTGGTCACTGTGAGGGTTTAAAAAGTGGTTATTTAACATGAGGCACGATCCAATTGACATTTTGAATGATGTTTGGTACTGTCCAAAAAACAATTTTTGGATGAAAAACGATGACTCCGGACATGTCGAACGATCCCAAAATGGTCAATATGGATGAAATTTTAACATTTAATCTTTTGACTGTAAATGACTGTTGGATGTGAATTATGACTTTGTCAACTAAAATACGTGTGTTTAAAGTCATTTCTGTGCCTCAAAGGGGTAAAAATTGCAGCTTTTGAGTATTCAAAACTCTTTAAAATGGCAATTTTGGTCATTGTGAGGGTTTAAAAAGTGGTTATTCAACATGAGGCACGATCCAATTGACATTTTAAATCATTTTTGGTACAATCCAAAAAATCAATTTTCGGATGAAAAAAGATGACTCCGGACCTGTCGAACGTTCCCAAAATGGTCTATAATGATGACATTTTAAAATTTTATCTTTTGACTGTAAATGACTGTTGGATGTGAATTATGACTTTGTCAACTAAAATAAGTGTGTTTAAAGTCATTTCTGTGCCTCAAAGGGGTCGAAATTGAAGCTTTTGAGTAATCAAAACTCTGTAAAAATGGCAATTTTGGTCACTGTGAGGGTTTAAAAAGTGGTTATTCAACATGAGGCACGATCCAATTGACATTTTGAATAATTTTTGGTACAGTCCAAAAAATCAATTTTCGGATGAAAAACGATGACTCCGGACATGCCGAACGATCCCAAAATGGTCAATATGGATGAAATTTTAACATTTAATCTTTTGACTGTAAATGACTGTTGGATGTGAATTATGACTTTGTCAACTAAAATAAGTGTGTTTAAAGTCATTTCTGTGCCTCAAAGGGGTCAAAATTGAAGCTTTTGAGTAATCAAAACTCTGTAAAAATGGCAATTTTGGTCACTGTGAGGGTTTAAAAAGTGGTTATTCAACATGAGGCACGATCCAATTGACATTTTGAAACATTTTTGGTACAGTCCAAAAAATTAATTTTCGGATGAAAAACGATGACTCCGGACATGCCGAACGATCCCAAAATGGTCAATATGGATGAAATTTTAACATTTAATCTTTTGACTGTAAATGACTGTTGGATGTGAATTATGACTTTGTCAACTAAAATAAGTGTGTTTAAAGTCATTTCTGTGCCTCAAAGGGGTCAAAATTGAAGCTTTTGAGTAATCAAAACTCTGTAAAAATGGCAATTTTGGTCACTCTGAGGGTTTAAAAAGTGGTTATTCAACATGAGGCACGATCCAATTGCCATTTTGAATCATTTTTGGTACAGTCCAAAAAATCAATTTTCGGATGAAAAACGATGACTCCGGACATGTCGAACGATCCCAAAATGGTCAATATGGATGAAATTTTAACATTTAATCTTTTGACTGTAAATGACTGTTGGATGTGAATTATGACTTTGTCAACTAAAATAAGTGTGTTTAAAGTCATTTCTGTGCCTCAAAGGGGTCAAAATTGAAGCTTTTGAGTAATCAAAACTCTGTAAAAATGGCAATTTTGGTCACTGTGAGGGTTTAAAAAGTGGTTATTCAACATGAGGCACGATCCAATTGACATTTTGAATCATTTTTGGTACAGTCCAAAAAATCAATTTTCGGATGAAAAACGATGACTCCGGACATGCCGAACGATCCCAAAATGGTCAATATGGATGAAATTTTAACATTTAATCTTTTGACTGTAAATGACTGTTGGATGTGAATTATGACTTTGTCAACTAAAATAAGTGTGTTTAAAGTCATTTCTGTGCCTCAAAGGGGTCAAAATTAAAGCTTTTGAGTAATCAAAACTCTGTAAAAATGGCAATTTTGGTCACTGTGAGGGTTTCAAAAGTGGTTATTTAACATGAGGCACGATCCAATTGCCATTTTGAATCATTTTTGGTACAGTCCAAAAAATCAATTTTCGGATGAAAAACGATGACTCCGGACATGTCGAACGATCCCAAAATGGTCAATATGGATGAAATTTTAACATTTAATCTTTTGACTGTAAATGACTGTTGGATGTGAATTATGACTTTGTCAACTAAAATAAGTGTGTTTAAAGTCATTTCTGTGCCTCAAAGGGGTCAAAATTGAAGCTTTTGAGTAATCAAAACTCTGTAAAAATGGCAATTTTGGTCACTGTGAGGGTTTAAAAAGTGGTCATTCAACATGAGGCACGATCCAATTGACATTTTGAATCATTTTTGGTACAGTCCAAAAAATCAATTTTCGGATGAAAAACGATGACTCCGGACATGTCAAACGATCCCAAAATGGTCAATATGGATGAAATTTTAACATTTAATCTTTTGACTGTAAATGACTGTTGGATGTGAATTATGACTTTGTCAACTAAAATAAGTGTGTTTAAAGTCATTTCTGTGCCTCAAAGGGGTCCAAATTAAAGCTTTTGAGTAATCAAAACTCTGTAAAAATTGCAATTTTGGTCACTGTGAGGGTTTAAAAAGTGGTTATTCAACATGAGGCACGATCCAATTGACATTTTGAATCATTTCTGGTACAATCCAAAAAATCAATTTTCGGATGAAAAACGATGACTCCGGACCTGTCGAAGGTTCCCAAAATGGTCTATAATGATGAAATTTTAACATTTAATCTTTTGACTGTAAATGACTGTTGGATGTGAATTATGACTTTGTCAACTAAAATAAGTGTGTTTAAAGTCATTTCTGTGCCTCAAAGGGGTCAAAATTGAAGCTTTTGAGTAATCAAACTCTGTAAAAATGGCAATTTTGGTCACTGTGAGGGTTTAAAAAGTGGTTATTCAACATGAGGCACGATCCAATTGACATTTTGAATCATTTCTGGTACAGTCCAAAAAATCAATTTTCGGATGAAAAACGATGACTCCGGACAAGCCGAACAATCCCAAAATGGTCAATATGGATGAAATTTTAACATTTAATCTTTTGACTGTAAATGACTTTTGGATGTGAATTATGACTTTGTCAACTAAAATAAGTGTGTTTAAAGTCATTTCTGTGCCTCAAAGGGGTCAAAATTGAAGCTTTTGAGTAATCAAAACTCTGTAAAAATGGCAATTTTGGTCACTCTGAGGGTTTAAAAAGTGGTTATTCAACATGAGGCACGATCCAATTGCCATTTTGAATCATTTTTGGTACAGTCCAAAATATTAATTAACGGATGAAAAACGATGACTCCGGACATGTCGAACGATCCCAAAATGGTCAATATGGATGAAATTTTAACATTTAATCTTTTGACTGTAAATGACTGTTGGGTGTGAATTATGACTTTGTCAACTAAAATAAGTGTGTTTAAAGTCATTTCTGTGCCTCAAAGGGGTCAAAATTGAAGCTTTTGAGTAAGCAAAACTCTTTAAAATTGGCAATTTTGGTCACTGTGAGGGTTTAAAAAGTGGTTATTTAACATGAGGCACGATCCAATTGACATTTTGAATGATGTTTGGTACTGTCCAAAAAACAATTTTCGGATGAAAAACGATGACTCCGGACATGTCGAACGATCCCAAAATGGTCAATATGGATGAAATTTTAACATTTAATCTTTTGACTGTAAATGACTGTTGGATGTGAATTATGACTTTGTCAACTAAAATACGTGTGTTTAAAGTCATTTCTGTGCCTCAAAGGGGTAAAAATTGCAGCTTTTGAGTATTCAAAACTCTTTAAAATGGCAATTTTGGTCATTGTGAGGGTTTAAAAAGTGGTTATTCAACATGAGGCACGATCCAATTGACATTTTAAATCATTTTTGGTACAATCCAAAAAATCAATTTTCGGATGAAAAAAGATGACTCCGGACCTGTCGAACGTTCCCAAAATGGTCTATAATGATGAAATTTTAAAATTTTATCTTTTGACTGTAAATGACTGTTGGATGTGAATTATGACTTTGTCAACTAAAATAAGTGTGTTTAAAGTCATTTCTGTGCCTGAAATGGGTCAAAATTGAAGCTTTTGAGTAAGCAAAACTCTGTAAAATTGGCAATTTTGGTCACTGTGAGGGTTTAAAAAGTGGTTATTCAACATGAGGCACGATCCAATTGACATTTTGAATCATTTCTAGTACAGTCCAAAAAATTAATTTTCGGATGAAAAACGATGACTCCGGACATGCCGAACGATCCCAAAATGGTCAATATGGATGAAATTTTAACATTTAATCTTTTGACTGTAAATGACTGTTGGATGTGAATTATGACTTTGTCAACTAAAATAAGTGTGTTTAAAGTCATTTCTGTGCCTCAAAGGGGTCAAAATTGAAGCTTTTGAGTAATCAAAACTCTGTAAAAATGGCAATTTTGGTCACTCTGAGGGTTTAAAAAGTGGTTATTCAACATGAGGCACGATCCAATTGCCATTTTGAATCATTTTTGGTACAGTCCAAAAAATCAATTTTCGGATGAAAAACGATGACTCCGGACATGTCGAACGATCCCAAAATGGTCAATATGGATGAAATTTTAACATTTAATCTTTTGACTGTAAATGACTGTTGGATGTGAATTATGACTTTGTCAACTAAAATAAGTGTGTTTAAAGTCATTTCTGTGCCTCAAAGGGGTCAAAATTAAAGCTTTTGAGTAATCAAAACTCTGTGAAAATGGCAATTTTGGTCACTGTGAGGGTTTCAAAAGTGGTTATTTAACATGAGGCACGATCCAATTGCCATTTTGAATCATTTTTGGTACAGTCCAAAAAATCAATTTTCGGATGAAAAACGATGACTCCGGACATGTCGAACGATCCCAAAATGGTCAATATGGATGAAATTTTAACATTTAATCTTTTGACTGTAAATGACTGTTGGATGTGAATTATGACTTTGTTAACTAAAATAAGTGTGTTTAAAGTCATTTCTGTGCCTCAAAGGGGTCAAAATTAAAGCTTTTGAGTAATCAAAACTCTGTGAAAATGGCAATTTTGGTCACTGTGAGGGTTTCAAAAGTGGTTATTTAACATGAGGCACGATCCAATTGCCATTTTGAATCATTTTTGGTACAGTCCAAAAAATCAATTTTCAGATGAAAAACGATGACTCCGGACATGTCGAACGATCCCAAAATGGTCAATATGGATGAAATTTTAACATTTAATCTTTTGACTGTAAATGACTGTTGGATGTGAATTATGACTTTGTCAACTAAAATAAGTGTGTTTAAAGTCATTTCTGTGCCTCAAAGGGGTCAAAATTGAAGCTTTTGAGTAATCAAAACTCTGTAAAAATGGCAATTTTGGTCACTGTGAGGGTTTAAAAAGTGGTCATTCAACATGAGGCACGATCCAATTGACATTTTGAATCATTTTTCGTACAGTCCAAAAAATCAATTTTCGGATGAAAAACGATGACTCCGGACATGTCAAACGATCCCAAAATGGTCAATATGGATGAAATTTTAACATTTAATCTTTTGACTGTAAATGACTGTTGGATGTGAATTATGACTTTGTCAACTAAAATAAGTGTGTTTAAAGTCATTTCTGTGCCTCAAAGGGGTCAAAATTGAAGCTTTTGAGTAATCAAAACTCTGTAAAAATGGCAATTTTGGTCACTGTGAGGGTTTAAAAAGTGGTTATTCAACATGAGGCACGATCCAATTGACATTTTGAATCATTTTTGGTACAGTCCAAAAAATCCATTTTCGGATGAAAAACGATGACTCCGGACATGCCGAACGATCCCAAAATGGTCAATATGGATGAAATTTTAACATTTAATCTTTTGACTGTAAATGACTGTTGGATGTGAATTATGACTTTGTCAACTAAAATAAGTGTGTTTAAAGTCATTTCTGTGCCTCAAAGGGGTCAAAATTAAAGCTTTTGAGTAATCAAAACTCTGTAAAAATGGCAATTTTGGTCACTGTGAGGGTTTCAAAAGTGGTTATTTAACATGAGGCACGATCCAATTGCCATTTTGAATCATTTTTGGTACAGTCCAAAAAATCAATTTTCGGATGAAAAACGATGACTCCGGACATGTCGAACGATCCCAAAATGGTCAATATGGATGAAATTTTAACATTTAATCTTTTGACTGTAAATGACTGTTGGATGTGAATTATGACTTTGTCAACTAAAATAAGTGTGTTTAAAGTCATTTCTGTGCCTCAAAGGGGTCAAAATTGAAGCTTTTGAGTAATCAAAACTCTGTAAAAATGGCAATTTTGGTCACTGTGAGGGTTTAAAAAGTGGTCATTCAACATGAGGCACGATCCAATTGACATTTTGAATCATTTTTGGTAGAGTCCAAAAAATCAATTTTCGGATGAAAAACGATGACTCCGGACATGTCAAACGATCCCAAAATGGTCAATATGGATGAAATTTTAACATTTAATCTTTTGACTCTAAATGACTGTTGGATGTGAATTATGACTTTGTCAACTAAAATAAGTGTGTTTAAAGTCATTGCTGTGCCTCAAAGGGGTCAAAATTGAAGCTTTTGAGTAATCAAAACTCTGTAAAAATGGCAATTTTGGTCACTGTGAGGGTTTAAAAAGTGGTTATTCAACATGAGGCACGATCCAATTGACATTTTGAATGATTTTTGGTACAGTCCAAAAAATTAATTTTCGGATAAAAAACGATGACTCCGGACATGTCGAACGATCCCAAAATGGTCAATATGGATGAAATTTTAACATTTAATCTCTTGACTGTAAATGACTGTTGGATGTCAATTATGACTTTGTCAACTAAAATAAGTGTGTTTAAAGTCATTTCTGTGCCTGAAACGGGTCAAAATTGAAGCTTTTGAGTAAGCAAAACTCTGTAAAAATGGCAATTTTGTTCACTCCGAGGGTTTAAAAAGTGGTCATTCAACATGAGGCACGATCCAATTGACATTTTGAATCATTTTTGGTACAGTCCAAAAAATCAATTTTCGGATGAAAAACGATGACTCCGGACATGTCAAACGATCCCAAAATGGTCAATATGGACGAAATTTTAACATTTAATCTTTTGACTGTAAATGACTGTTGGATGTGAATTATGACTTTGTCAACTAAAATAAGTGTGTTTAAAGTCATTTCTGTGCCTGAAATGGGTCAAAATTGAAGCTTTTGAGTAAGCAAAACTCTGTAAAATTGGCAATTTTGGTCACTGTGAGGGTTTAAAAAGTGGTTATTCAACATGAGGCACGATCCAATTGACATTTTGAATCATTTCTGGTACAGTCCAAAAAATTAATTTTCGGATGAAAAACGATGACTCCGGACATGCCGAACGATCCCAAAATGGTCAATATGGATGAAATTTTAACATTTAATCTTTTGACTGTAAATGACTGTTGGATGTGAATTATGACTTTGTCAACTAAAATAAGTGTGTTTAAAGTCATTTCTGTGCCTCAAAGGGGTCAAAATTGAAGCTTTTGAGTAATCAAAACTCTGTAAAAATGGCAATTTTGGTCACTCCGAGGGTTTAAAAAGTGGTTATTCAACATGAGGCACGATCCAATTGCCATTTTGAATCATTTTTGGTACAGTCCAAAAAATCAATTTTCGGATGAAAAACGATGACTCCGGACATGTCGAACGATCCCAAAATGGTCAATATGGATGAAATTTTAACATTTAATCTTTTGACTGTAAATGACTGTTGGATGTGAATTATGACTTTGTCAACTAAAATAAATGTGTTTAAAGTCATTTCTGTGCCTCAAAGGGGTCAAAATTGAAGCTTTTGAGTAATCAAAACTCTGTAAAAATGGCAATTTTGGTCACTGTGAGGGTTTAAAAAGTGGTTATTCAACATGAGGCACGATCCAATTGACATTTTGAATCATTTTTGGTACAGTCCAAAAAATCAATTTTCGGATGAAAAACGATGACTCCGGACATGCCGAACGATCCCAAAATGGTCAATATGGATGAAATTTTAACATTTAATCTTTTGACTGTAAATGACTGTTGGATGTGAATTATGACTTTGTCAACTAAAATAAGTGTGTTTAAAGTCATTTCTGTGCCTCAAAGGGGTCAAAATTAAAGCTTTTGAGTAATCAAAACTCTGTAAAAATGGCAATTTTGGTCACTGTGAGGGTTTCAAAAGTGGTTATTTAACATGAGGCACGATCCAATTGACATTTTGAATCATTTCTGGTACAGTCCAAAAAATTAATTTTCGGATGAAAAACGATGACTCCGGACATGCCGAACGATCCCAAAATGGTCAATATGGATGAAATTTTAACATTTAATCTTTTGACTGTAAATGACTGTTGGATGTGAATTATGACTTTGTCAACTAAAATAAGTGTGTTTAAAGTCATTTCTGTGCCTCAAAGGGGTCAAAATTAAAGCTTTTGAGTAATCAAAACTCTGTAAAAATGGCAATTTTGGTCACTGTGAGGGTTTCAAAAGTGGTTATTTAACATGAGGCACGATCCAATTGCCATTTTGAATCATTTTTGGTACAGTCCAAAAAATCAATTTTCGGATAAAAAAACGATGACTCCGGACATGTCAAACGATCCCAAAATGGTCAATATGGATGACATTTTAACATTTAATCTTTTGACTGTAAATGACTGTTGGATGTGAATTATGACTTTGTCAACTAAAATAAGTGTGTTTAAAGTCATTTCTGTGCCTGAAATGGGTCAAAATTGAAGCTTTTGAGTAAGCAAAACTCTGTAAAATTGGCAATTTTGGTCACTGTGAGGGTTTAAAAAGTGGTTATTCAACATGAGGCACGATCCAATTGACATTTTGAATGATTTTTGGTACAGTCCAAAAAATCAATTTTCGGATGAAAAACGATGACTCCGGACATGTCGAACGATCCCAAAATGGTCAATATGGATGAAATTTTAACATTTAATCTTTTGACTGTAAATGACTGTTGTATGTGAATTATGACTTTGTCAACTAAAATAAGTGTGTTTAAAGTCATTTCTGTGCCTCAAAGGGGTCAAAATTGAAGCTTTTGAGTAATCAAAAATCTGTAAAAATGGCAATTTTGGTCACTGTGAGGGTTTAAAAAGTGGTTATTCAACATGAGGCACGATCCAATTGACATTTTGAATCATTTCTGGTACAGTCCAAAAAATCAATTTTCGGATGAAAAACGATGACTCCGGACATGCCGAACGATCCCAAAATGGTCAATATGGATGAAATTTTAACATTTAATCTTTTGACTGTAAATGACTGTTGGATGTGAATTATGACTTTGTCAACTAAAATAAGTGTGTTTAAAGTCATTTCTGTGCCTCAAAGGGGTCAAAATTGAAGCTTTTGAGTAATCAAAACTCTGTAAAAATGGCAATTTTGGTCACTCTGAGGGTTTAAAAAGTGGTTATTCAACATGAGGCACGATCCAATTGCCATTTTGAATCATTTTTGGTACAGTCCAAAATATTAATTAACGGATGAAAAACGATGACTCCGGACATGTCGAACGATCCCAAAATGGTCAATATGGATGAAATTTTAACATTTAATCTTTTGACTGTAAATGACTGTTGGGTGTGAATTATGACTTTGTCAACTAAAATAAGTGTGTTTAAAGTCATTTCTGTGCCTCAAAGGGGTCAAAATTGAAGCTTTTGAGTAAGCAAAACTCTTTAAAATTGGCAATTTTGGTCACTGTGAGGGTTTAAAAAGTGGTTATTTAACATGAGGCACGATCCAATTGACATTTTGAATGATGTTTGGTACTGTCCAAAAAACAATTTTCGGATGAAAAACGATGACTCCGGACATGTCGAACGATCCCAAAATGGTCAATATGGATGAAATTTTAACATTTAATCTTTTGACTGTAAATGACTGTTGGATGTGAATTATGACTTTGTCAACTAAAATACGTGTGTTTAAAGTCATTTCTGTGCCTCAAAGGGGTAAAAATTGCAGCTTTTGAGTATTCAAAACTCTTTAAAATGGCAATTTTGGTCATTGTGAGGGTTTAAAAAGTGGTTATTCAACATGAGGCACGATCCAATTGACATTTTAAATCATTTTTGGTACAATCCAAAAAATCAATTTTCGGATGAAAAAAGATGACTCCGGACCTGTCGAACGTTCCCAAAATGGTCTATAATGATGAAATTTTAAAATTTTATCTTTTGACTGTAAATGACTGTTGGATGTGAATTATGACTTTGTCAACTAAAATAAGTGTGTTTAAAGTCATTTCTGTGCCTCAAAGGGGTCGAAATTGAAGCTTTTGAGTAATCAAAACTCTGTAAAAATGGCAATTTTGGTCACTGTGAGGGTTTAAAAAGTGGTTATTCAACATGAGGCACGATCCAATTGACATTTTGAATCATTTTTGGTACAGTCCAAAAAATCAATTTTCGGATGAAAAACGATGACTCCGGACATGCCGAACGATCCCAAAATGGTCAATATGGATGAAATTTTAACATTTAATCTTTTGACTGTAAATGACTGTTGGATGTGAATTATGACTTTGTCAACTAAAATAAGTGTGTTTAAAGTCATTTCTGTGCCTCAAAGGGGTCAAAATTGAAGCTTTTGAGTAATCAAAACTCTGTAAAAATGGCAATTTTGGTCACTGTGAGGGTTTAAAAAGTGGTTATTCAACATGAGGCACGATCCAATTGACATTTTGAAACATTTTTGGTACAGTCCAAAAAATTAATTTTCGGATGAAAAACGATGACTCCGGACATGCCGAACGATCCCAAAATGGTCAATATGGATGAAATTTTAACATTTAATCTTTTGACTGTAAATGACTGTTGGATGTGAATTATGACTTTGTCAACTAAAATAAGTGTGTTTAAAGTCATTTCTGTGCCTCAAAGGGGTCAAAATTGAAGCTTTTGAGTAATCAAAACTCTGTAAAAATGGCAATTTTGGTCACTCTGAGGGTTTAAAAAGTGGTTATTCAACATGAGGCACGATCCAATTGCCATTTTGAATCATTTTTGGTACAGTCCAAAAAATCAATTTTCGGATGAAAAACGATGACTCCGGACATGTCGAACGATCCCAAAATGGTCAATATGGATGAAATTTTAACATTTAATCTTTTGACTGTAAATGACTGTTGGATGTGAATTATGACTTTGTCAACTAAAATAAGTGTGTTTAAAGTCATTTCTGTGCCTCAAAGGGGTCAAAATTGAAGCTTTTGAGTAATCAAAACTCTGTAAAAATGGCAATTTTGGTCACTGTGAGGGTTTAAAAAGTGGTTATTCAACATGAGGCACGATCCAATTGACATTTTGAATCATTTTTGGTACAGTCCAAAAAATCAATTTTCGGATGAAAAACGATGACTCCGGACATGCCGAACGATCCCAAAATGGTCAATATGGATGAAATTTTAACATTTAATCTTTTGACTGTAAATGACTGTTGGATGTGAATTATGACTTTGTCAACTAAAATAAGTGTGTTTAAAGTCATTTCTGTGCCTCAAAGGGGTCAAAATTAAAGCTTTTGAGTAATCAAAACTCTGTAAAAATGGCAATTTTGGTCACTGTGAGGGTTTCAAAAGTGGTTATTTAACATGAGGCACGATCCAATTGCCATTTTGAATCATTTTTGGTACAGTCCAAAAAATCAATTTTCGGATGAAAAACGATGACTCCGGACATGTCGAACGATCCCAAAATGGTCAATATGGATGAAATTTTAACATTTAATCTTTTGACTGTAAATGACTGTTGGATGTGAATTATGACTTTGTCAACTAAAATAAGTGTGTTTAAAGTCATTTCTGTGCCTCAAAGGGGTCAAAATTGAAGCTTTTGAGTAATCAAAACTCTGTAAAAATGGCAATTTTGGTCACTGTGAGGGTTTAAAAAGTGGTCATTCAACATGAGGCACGATCCAATTGACATTTTGAATCATTTTTGGTACAGTCCAAAAAATCAATTTTCGGATGAAAAACGATGACTCCGGACATGTCAAACGATCCCAAAATGGTCAATATGGATGAAATTTTAACATTTAATCTTTTGACTGTAAATGACTGTTGGATGTGAATTATGACTTTGTCAACTAAAATAAGTGTGTTTAAAGTCATTTCTGTGCCTCAAAGGGGTCCAAATTAAAGCTTTTGAGTAATCAAAACTCTGTAAAAATTGCAATTTTGGTCACTGTGAGGGTTTAAAAAGTGGTTATTCAACATGAGGCACGATCCAATTGACATTTTGAATCATTTCTGGTACAATCCAAAAAATCAATTTTCGGATGAAAAACGATGACTCCGGACCTGTCGAAGGTTCCCAAAATGGTCTATAATGATGAAATTTTAACATTTAATCTTTTGACTGTAAATGACTGTTGGATGTGAATTATGACTTTGTCAACTAAAATAAGTGTGTTTAAAGTCATTTCTGTGCCTCAAAGGGGTCAAAATTGAAGCTTTTGAGTAATCAAACTCTGTAAAAATGGCAATTTTGGTCACTGTGAGGGTTTAAAAAGTGGTTATTCAACATGAGGCACGATCCAATTGACATTTTGAATCATTTCTGGTACAGTCCAAAAAATCAATTTTCGGATGAAAAACGATGACTCCGGACAAGCCGAACAATCCCAAAATGGTCAATATGGATGAAATTTTAACATTTAATCTTTTGACTGTAAATGACTGTTGGATGTGAATTATGACTTTGTCAACTAAAATAAGTGTGTTTAAAGTCATTTCTGTGCCTCAAAGGGGTCAAAATTGAACCTTTTGAGTAATCAAAACTCTGTAAAAATGGCAATTTTGGTCACTCTGAGGGTTTAAAAAGTGGTTATTCAACATGAAGCACGATCCAATTGCCATTTTGAATCATTTTTGGTACAGTCCAAAAAATCAATTTTCGGATGAAAAACGATGACTCCGGACATGTCGAACGATCCCAAAGTGGTCAATATGGATGAAATTTTAACATTTAATCTTTTGACTGTAAATGACTGTTGGATGTGAATTATGACTTTGTCAACTAAAATAAGTGTGTTTAAAGTCATTTCTGTGCCTCAAAGGGGTCAAAATTGAAGCTTTTGAGTAATCAAAACTCTGTAAAAATGGCAATTTTGGTCACTGTGAGGGTTTAAAAAGTGGTTATTCAACATGAGGCACGATCCAATTGACATTTTGAATCATTTTTGGTACAATCCAAAAAATCAATTTTCGGATGAAAAACGATGACTCCGGACCTGTCGAACGTTCCCAAAATGGTCTATAATAATGAAATTTTAACATTTAATCTTTTGACTGTAAATGACTTTTGGATGTGAATTATGACTTTGTCAACTAAAATAAGTGTGTTTAAAGTCATTTCTGTGCCTCAAAGGGGTCAAAATTGAAGCTTTTGAGTAATCAAAACTCTGTAAAAATGGCAATTTTGGTCACTGTGAGGGTTTAAAAAGTGGTTATTCAACATGAGGCACGATCCAATTGACATTTTGAATCATTTTTGGTACAGTCCAAAAAATCAATTTTCGGATGAAAAACGATGACTCCGGACATGTCAAACGATCCCAAAATGGTCAATATGGATGAAATTTTAACATTTAATCTTTTGACTGTAAATGACTGTTGGATGTGAATTATGACTTTGTCAACTAAAATAAGTGTGTTTAAAGTCATTTCTGTGCCTCAAAGGGGTCGAAATTGAAGCTTTTGAGTAATCAAAACTCTGTAAAAATGGCAATTTTGGTCACTGTGAGGGTTTAAAAAGTGGTCATTCAACATGAGGCACGATCCAATTGACATTTTGAATCATTTTTGGTACAGTCCAAAAAATCAATTTTCGGATGAAAAACGATGACTCCGGACATGTCAAACGATCCCAAAATGGTCAATATGGATGAAATTTTAACATTTAATCTTTTGACTGTAAATGACTGTTGGATGTGAATTATGACTTTGTCAACTAAAATAAGTGTGTTTAAAGTCATTTCTGTGCCTCAAAGGGTCTCAAAATTGAAGCTTTTGAGTAATCAAAACTCTGTAAAAATGGCAATTTTGGTCACTGTGAGGGTTTAAAAAGTGGTTATTCAACATGAGGCACGATCCAATTGACATTTTGAATCATTTTTGGTACAGTCCAAAAAATCAATTTTCGGATGAAAAACGATGACTCCGGACATGCCGAACGATCCCAAAATGGTCAATATGGATGAAATTTTAACATTTAATCTTTTGACTGTAAATGACTGTTGGATGTGAATTATGACTTTGTCAACTAAAATAAGTGTGTTTAAAGTCATTTCTGTGCCTCAAAGGGGTCAAAATTAAAGCTTTTGAGTAATCAAAACTCTGTAAAAATGGCAATTTTGGTCACTGTGAGGGTTTCAAAAGTGGTTATTTAACATGAGGCACGATCCAATTGCCATTTTGAATCATTTTTGGTACAGTCCAAAAAATCAATTTTCGGATGAAAAACGATGACTCCGGAAATGTCAAACGATCCCAAAATGGTCAATATGGATGACATTTTAACATTTAATCTTTTGACTGTAAATACTGTTGGATGTGAATTATGACTTTGTCAACTAAAATAAGTGTGTTTAAAGTCATTTCTGTGCCTGAAATGGGTCAAAATTGAAGCTTTTGAGTAAGCAAAACTCTGTAAAATTGGCAATTTTGGTCACTGTGAGGGTTTAAAAAGTGGTTATTCAACATGAGGCACGATCCAATTGACATTTTGAATGATTTTTGGTACAGTCCAAAAAATCAATTTTCGGATGAAAAACGATGACTCCGGACATGTCGAACGATCCCAAAATGGTCAATATGGATGAAATTTTAACATTTAATCTTTTGACTGTAAATGACTGTTGTATGTGAATTATGACTTTGTCAACTAAAATAAGTGTGTTTAAAGTCATTTCTGTGCCTCAAAGGGGTCAAAATTGAAGCTTTTGAGTAATCAAAACTCTGTAAAAATGGCAATTTTGGTCACTGTGAGGGTTTAAAAAGTGGTTATTCAACATGAGGCACGATCCAATTGACATTTTGAATCATTTCTGGTACAGTCCAAAAAATCAATTTTCGGATGAAAAACGATGACTCCGGACATGCCGAACGATCCCAAAATGGTCAATATGGATGAAATTTTAACATTTAATCTTTTGACTGTAAATGACTGTTGGATGTGAATTATGACTTTGTCAACTAAAATAAGTGTGTTTAAAGTCATTTCTGTGCCTCAAAGGGGTCAAAATTGAAGCTTTTGAGTAATCAAAACTCTGTAAAAATGGCAATTTTGGTCACTCTGAGGGTTTAAAAAGTGGTTATTCAACATGAGGCACGATCCAATTGCCATTTTGAATCATTTTTGGTACAGTCCAAAAAATTAATTTTCGGATGAAAAACGATGACTCCGGACATGTCGAACGATCCCAAAATGGTCAATATGGATGAAATTTTAACATTTAATCTTTTGACTGTAAATGACTGTTGGATGTGAATTATGACTTTGTCAACTAAAATAAGTGTGTTTAAAGTCATTTCTGTGCCTCAAAGGGGTCAAAATTGAAGCTTTTGAGTAAGCAAAACTCTTTAAAATTGGCAATTTTGGTCACTGTGAGGGTTTAAAAAGTGGTTATTTAACATGAGGCACGATCCAATTGACATTTTGAATGATGTTTGGTACTGTCCAAAAAACAATTTTCAGATGAAAAACGATGACTCCGGACATGTCGAACGATCCCAAAATGGTCAATATGGATGAAATTTTAACATTTAATCTTTTGACTGTAAATGACTGTTGGATGTGAATTATGACTTTGTCAACTAAAATACGTGTGTTTAAAGTCATTTCTGTGCCTCAAAGGGGTAAAAATTGCAGCTTTTGAGTATTCAAAACTCTTTAAAATGGCAATTTTGGTCATTGTGAGGGTTTAAAAAGTGGTTATTCAACATGAGGCACGATCCAATTGACATTTTGAATCATTTTTGGTACAATCCAAAAAATCAATTTTCGGATGAAAAAAGATGACTCCGGACCTGTCGAACGTTCCCAAAATGGTCTATAATGATGAAATTTTAAAATTTAATCTTTTGACTGTCAATGACTGTTGGATGTGAATTATGACTTTGTCAACTAAAATAAGTGTGTTTAAAGTCATTTCTGTGCCTCAAAGGGGTCGAAATTGAAGCTTTTGAGTAATCAAAACTCTGTAAAAATGGCAATTTTGGTCACTGTGAGGGTTTAAAAAGTGGTTATTCAACATGAGGCACGATCCAATTGACATTTTGAATCATTTTTGGTACAGTCCAAAAAATCAATTTTCGGATGAAAAACGATGACTCCGGACATGCCGAACGATCCCAAAATGGTCAATATGGATGAAATTTTAACATTTAATCTTTTGACTGTAAATGACTGTTGGATGTGAATTATGACTTTGTCAACTAAAATAAGTGTGTTTAAAGTCATTTCTGTGCCTCAAAGGGGTCAAAATTGAAGCTTTTGAGTAATCAAAACTCTGTAAAAATGGCAATTTTGGTCACTGTGAGGGTTTAAAAAGTGGTTATTCAACATGAGGCACGATCCAATTGACATTTTGAAACATTTTTGGTACAATCCAAAAAATCAATTTTCGGATGAAAAACGATGACTCCGGACCTGTCGAACGTTCCCAAAATGGTCTATAATGATGAAATTTTAACATTTAATCTTTTGACTGTAAATGACTGTTGGATGTGAATTATGACTTTGTCAACTAAAATAAGTGTGTTTAAAGTCATTTCTGTGCCTCAAAGGGGTCCAAATTAAAGCTTTTGAGTAATCAAAACTCTGTAAAAATTGCAATTTTGGTCACTGTGAGGGTTTAAAAAGTGGTTATTCAACATGAGGCACGATCCAATTGACATTTTGAATCATTTCTGGTACAATCCAAAAAATCAATTTTCGGATGAAAAACGATGACTCCGGACCTGTCGAAGGTTCCCAAAATGGTCTATAATGATGAAATTTTAACATTTAATCTTTTGACTGTAAATGACTGTTGGATGTGAATTATGACTTTGTCAACTAAAATAAGTGTGTTTAAAGTCATTTCTGTGCCTCAAAGGGGTCAAAATTGAAGCTTTTGAGTAATCAAACTCTGTAAAAATGGCAATTTTGGTCACTGTGAGGGTTTAAAAAGTGGTTATTCAACATGAGGCACGATCCAATTGACATTTTGAATCATTTCTGGTACAGTCCAAAAAATCAATTTTCGGATGAAAAACGATGACTCCGGACAAGCCGAACAATCCCAAAATGGTCAATATGGATGAAATTTTAACATTTAATCTTTTGACTGTAAATGACTGTTGGATGTGAATTATGACTTTGTCAACTAAAATAAGTGTGTTTAAAGTCATTTCTGTGCCTCAAAGGGGTCAAAATTGAACCTTTTGAGTAATCAAAACTCTGTAAAAATGGCAATTTTGGTCACTCTGAGGGTTTAAAAAGTGGTTATTCAACATGAAGCACGATCCAATTGCCATTTTGAATCATTTTTGGTACAGTCCAAAAAATCAATTTTCGGATGAAAAACGATGACTCCGGACATGTCGAACGATCCCAAAGTGGTCAATATGGATGAAATTTTAACATTTAATCTTTTGACTGTAAATGACTGTTGGATGTGAATTATGACTTTGTCAACTAAAATAAGTGTGTTTAAAGTCATTTCTGTGCCTCAAAGGGGTCAAAATTGAAGCTTTTGAGTAATCAAAACTCTGTAAAAATGGCAATTTTGGTCACTGTGAGGGTTTAAAAAGTGGTTATTCAACATGAGGCACGATCCAATTGACATTTTGAATCATTTTTGGTACAATCCAAAAAATCAATTTTCGGATGAAAAACGATGACTCCGGACCTGTCGAACGTTCCCAAAATGGTCTATAATAATGAAATTTTAACATTTAATCTTTTGACTGTAAATGACTTTTGGATGTGAATTATGACTTTGTCAACTAAAATAAGTGTGTTTAAAGTCATTTCTGTGCCTCAAAGGGGTCAAAATTGAAGCTTTTGAGTAATCAAAACTCTGTAAAAATGGCAATTTTGGTCACTGTGAGGGTTTAAAAAGTGGTTATTCAACATGAGGCACGATCCAATTGACATTTTGAATCATTTTTGGTACAGTCCAAAAAATCAATTTTCGGATGAAAAACGATGACTCCGGACATGTCGAACGATCCCAAAATGGTCAATATGGATGAAATTTTAACATTTAATCTTTTGACTGTAAATGAATGTTGGATGTGAATTATGACTTTGTCAACTAAAATAAGTGTGTTTAAAGTCATTTCTGTGCCTCAAAGGGGTCAAAATTGAAGCTTTTGAGTAATCAAAACTCTGTAAAAATGGCAATTTTGGTCACTGTGAGGGTTTAAAAAGTGGTTATTCAACATGAGGCACGATCCAATTGACATTTTGAATCATTTTTGGTACAGTCCAAAAAATCAATTTTCGGATGAAAAACGATGACTCCTGACATGTCGAATGATCCCAAAATGGTCAATATGGACGAAATTTTAACATTTAATCTTTTGACTGTAAATGACTGTTGGATGTGAATTATGACTTTGTCAACTAAAATAAGTGTGTTTAAAGTCATTTCCGTGCCTGAAATGGGTCAAAATTGAAGCTTTTGAGTAAGCAAAACTCTTTAAAATTGGCAATTTTGGTCACTGTGAGGGTTTAAAAAGTGGTTATTCAACATGAGGCACGATCCAATTGACATTTTGAATGATTTTTGGTACTGTCCAAAAAATCAATTTTCGGATGAAAAACGATGACTCCGGACATGTCGAACGATCCCAAAATGGTCAATATGGATGAAATTTTAACATTTAATCTTATGACTGTAAATGACTGTTGGATGTGAATTATGACTTTGTCAACTAAAATAAGTGTGTTTAAAGTCATTTCTGTGCCTGAAACGGGTCAAAATTGAAGCTTTTGAGTTAGCAAAACTCTGTAAAAATGGCAATTTTGGTCACTCTGAGGGTTTAAAAAGTGGTCATTCAACATGAGGCACGATCCAATTGACATTTTGAATCATTTTTGGTACAGTCCAAAAAATCAATTTTCGGATGAAAAACGATGACTCCGGACATGTCAAACGATCCCAAAATGGTCAATATGGATGAAATTTTAACATTTAATCTTTTGACTGTAAATGACTGTTGGATGTGAATTATGACTTTGTCAACTAAAATAAGTGTGTTTAAAGTCATTTCTGTGCCTCAAAGGGGTCGAAATTGAAGCTTTTGAGTAATCAAAACTCTGTAAAAATGGCAATTTTGGTCACTGTGAGGGTTTAAAAAGTGGTTATTCAACATGAGGCACGATCCAATTGACATTTTGAATCATTTTTGGTACAGTCCAAAAAATCAATTTTCGGATGAAAAACGATGACTCCGGACATGCCGAACGATCCCAAAATGGTCAATATGGATGAAATTTTAACATTTAATCTTTTGACTGTAAATGACTGTTGGATGTGAATTATGACTTTGACAACTAAAATAAGTGTGTTTAAAGTCATTTCTGTGCCTCAAAGGGGTCAAAATTGAAGCTTTTGAGTAATCAAAACTCTGTAAAAATGGCAATTTTGGTCACTGTGAGGGTTTAAAAAGTGGTTATTCAACATGAGGCACGATCCAATTGACATTTTGAATCATTTTTGGTACAATCCAAAAAATCAATTTTCGGATGAAAAACGATGACTCCGGACCTGTCGAACGTTCCCAAAATGGTCTATAATGATGAAATTTTAACATTTAATCTTTTGACTGTAAATGACTGTTGGATGTGAATTATGACTTTGTCAACTAAAATAAGTGTGTTTAAAGTCATTTCTGTGCCTCAAAGGGGTCCAAATTAAAGCTTTTGAGTAATCAAAACTCTGTAAAAATTGCAATTTTGGTCACTGTGAGGGTTTAAAAAGTGGTTATTCAACATGAGGCACGATCCAATTGACATTTTGAATCATTTCTGGTACAATCCAAAAAATCAATTTTCGGATGAAAAACGATGACTCCGGACCTGTCGAAGGTTCCCAAAATGGTCTATAATGATGAAATTTTAACATTTAATCTTTTGACTGTCAATGACTGTTGGATGTGAATTATGACTTTGTCAACTAAAATAAGTGTGTTTAAAGTCATTTCTGTGCCTCAAAGGGGTCGAAATTGAAGCTTTTGAGTAATCAAAACTCTGTAAAAATGGCAATTTTGGTCACTGTGAGGGTTTAAAAATGGTTATTCAACATGAGGCACGATCCAATTGACATTTTGAATCATTTTTGGTACAGTCCAAAAAATCAATTTTCGGATGAAAAACGATGACTCCGGACATGCCGAACGATCCCAAAATGGTCAATATGGATGAAATTTTAACATTTAATCTTTTGACTGTAAATGACTGTTGGATGTGAATTATGACTTTGTCAACTAAAATAAGTGTGTTTAAAGTCATTTCTGTGCCTCAAAGGGGTCAAAATTAAAGCTTTTGAGTAATCAAAACTCTGTAAAAATGGCAATTTTGGTCACTGTGAGGGTTTCAAAAGTGGTTATTTAACATGAGGCACGATCCAATTGCCATTTTGAATCATTTTTGGTACAGTCCAAAAAATCAATTTTCGGATGAAAAACGATGACTCCGGACATGTCAAACGATCCCAAAATGGTCAATATGGATGACATTTTAACATTTAATCTTTTGACTGTAAATGACTGTTGGATGTGAATTATGACTTTGTCAACTAAAATAAGTGTGTTTAAAGTCATTTCTGTGCCTGAAATGGGTCAAAATTGAAGCTTTTGAGTAAGCAAAACTCTGTAAAATTGGCAATTTTGTTCACTGTGAGGGTTTAAAAAGTGGTTATTCAACATGAGGCACGATCCAATTGACATTTTGAATCATTTTTGGTACAGTCCAAAAAATCAATTTTCGGATGAAAAACGATGACTCCGGACATGTCGAATGATCCCAAAATGGTCAATATGGACGAAATTTTAACATTTAATCTTTTGACTGTAAATGACTGTTGGATGTGAATTATGACTTTGTCAACTAAAATAATTGTGTTTAAAGTCATTTCTGTGCCTCAAAGGGGTCAAAATTGAAACTTTTGAGTAATCAAAACTCTGTAAAAATGGCAATTTTGGTCACTCTGAGGGTTTAAAAAGTGGTTATTCAACATGAGGCACGATCCAATTGCCATTTTGAATCATTTTTGGTACAGTCCAAAAAATTAATTTTCGGATGAAAAACAATGACTCCGGACATGTCGAACGATCCCAAAATGGTCAATATGGATGAAATTTTAACATTTAATCTTTTGACTGTAAATGACTGTTGGATGTGAATTATGACTTTGTCAACTAAAATAAGTGTGTTTAAAGTCATTTCTGTGCCTCAAAGGGGTCAAAATTGAAGCTTTTGAGTAAGCAAAACTCTTTAAAATTGGCAATTTTGGTCACTGTGAGGGTTTAAAAAGTGGTTATTTAACATGAGGCACGATCCAATTGACATTTTGAATGATGTTTGGTACTGTCCAAAAAACAATTTTCGGATGAAAAACGATGACTCCGGACATGTCGAACGATCCCAAAATGGTCAATATGGATGAAATTTTAACATTTAATCTTTTGACTGTAAATGACTGTTGGATGTGAATTATGACTTTGTCAACTAAAATACGTGTGTTTAAAGTCATTTCTGTGCCTCAAAGGGGTAAAAATTGCAGCTTTTGAGTATTCAAAACTCTTTACAATGGCAATTTTGGTCATTGTGAGGGTTTAAAAAGTGGTTATTCAACATGAGGCACGATCCAATTGACATTTTGAATCATTTTTGGTACAATCCAAAAAATCAATTTTCGGATGAAAAAAGATGACTCCGGACCTGTCGAACGTTCCCAAAATGGTCTATAATGATGAAATTTTAAAATTTAATCTTTTGACTGTAAATGACTGTTGGATGTGAATTATGACTTTGTCAACTAAAATAAGTGTGTTTAAAGTCATTTCTGTGCCTCAAAGGGGTCGAAATTGAAGCTTTTGAGTAATCAAAACTCTGTAAAAATGGCAATTTTGGTCACTGTGAGGGTTTAAAAAGTGGTTATTCAACATGAGGCACGATCCAATTGACATTTTGAATCATTTTTGGTACAGTCCAAAAAATCAATTTTCGGATGAAAAACGATGACTCCGGACATGCCGAACGATCCCAAAATGGTCAATATGGATGAAATTTTAACATTTAATCTTTTGACTGTAAATGACTGTTGGATGTGAATTATGACTTTGTCAACTAAAATAAGTGTGTTTAAAGTCATTTCTGTGCCTCAAAGGGGTCAAAATTGAAGCTTTTGAGTAATCAAAACTCTGTAAAAATGGCAATTTTGGTCACTGTGAGGGTTTAAAAAGTGGTTATTCAACATGAGGCACGATCCAATTGACATTTTGAAACATTTTTGGTACAATCCAAAAAATCAATTTTCGGATGAAAAACGATGACTCCGGACCTGTCGAACGTTCCCAAAATGGTCTATAATGATGACATTTTAACATTTAATCTTTTGACTGTAAATGACTGTTGGATGTGAATTATGACTTTGTCAACTAAAATAAGTGTGTTTAAAGTCATTTCTGTGCCTCAAAGGGGTCCAAATTAAAGCTTTTGAGTAATCAAAACTCTGTAAAAATTGCAATTTTGGTCACTGTGAGGGTTTAAAAAGTGGTTATTCAACATGAGGCACGATCCAATTGACATTTTGAATCATTTCTGGTACAATCCAAAAAATCAATTTTCGGATGAAAAACGATGACTCCGGACCTGTCGAAGGTTCCCAAAATGGTCTATAATGATGAAATTTTAACATTTAATCTTTTGACTGTAAATGACTGTTGGATGTGAATTATGACTTTGTCAACTAAAATAAGTGTGTTTAAAGTCATTTCTGTGCCTCAAAGGGGTCAAAATTGAAGCTTTTGAGTAATCAAACTCTGTAAAAATGGCAATTTTGGTCACTGTGAGGGTTTAAAAAGTGGTTATTCAACATGAGGCACGATCCAATTGACATTTTGAATCATTTCTGGTACAGTCCAAAAAATCAATTTTCGGATGAAAAACGATGACTCCGGACAAGCCGAACAATCCCAAAATGGTCAATATGGATGAAATTTTAACATTTAATCTTTTGACTGTAAATGACTGTTGGATGTGAATTATGACTTTGTCAACTAAAATAAGTGTGTTTAAAGTCATTTCTGTGCCTCAAAGGGGTCAAAATTGAACCTTTTGAGTAATCAAAACTCTGTAAAAATGGCAATTTTGGTCACTCTGAGGGTTTAAAAAGTGGTTATTCAACATGAAGCACGATCCAATTGCCATTTTGAATCATTTTTGGTACAGTCCAAAAAATCAATTTTCGGATGAAAAACGATGACTCCGGACATGTCGAACGATCCCAAAGTGGTCAATATGGATGAAATTTTAACATTTAATCTTTTGACTGTAAATGACTGTTGGATGTGAATTATGACTTTGTCAACTAAAATAAGTGTGTTTAAAGTCATTTCTGTGCCTCAAAGGGGTCAAAATTGAAGCTTTTGAGTAATCAAAACTCTGTAAAAATGGCAATTTTGGTCACTCTGAGGGTTTAAAAAGTGGTTATTCAACATGAGGCACGATCCAATTGACATTTTGAATCATTTTTGGTACAATCCAAAAAATCAATTTTCGGATGAAAAACGATGACTCCGGACCTGTCGAACGTTCCCAAAATGGTCTATAATAATGAAATTTTAACATTTAATCTTTTGACTGTAAATGACTTTTGGATGTGAATTATGACTTTGTCAACTAAAATAAGTGTGTTTAAAGTCATTTCTGTGCCTCAAAGGGGTCAAAATTGAAGCTTTTGAGTAATCAAAACTCTGTAAAAATGGCAATTTTGGTCACTGTGAGGGTTTAAAAAGTGGTTATTCAACATGAGGCACGATCCAATTGACATTTTGAATCATTTTTGGTACAGTCCAAAAAATCAATTTTCGGATGAAAAACGATGACTCCGGACATGTCGAACGATCCCAAAATGGTCAATATGGATGAAATTTTAACATTTAATCTTTTGACTGTAAATGAATGTTGGATGTGAATTATGACTTTGTCAACTAAAATAAGTGTGTTTAAAGTCATTTCTGTGCCTCAAAGGGGTCAAAATTGAAGCTTTTGAGTAATCAAAACTCTGTAAAAATGGCAATTTTGGTCACTGTGAGGGTTTAAAAAGTGGTTATTCAACATGAGGCACGATCCAATTGACATTTTGAATCATTTTTGGTACAGTCCAAAAAATCAATTTTCGGATGAAAAACGATGACTCCTGACATGTCGAATGATCCCAAAATGGTCAATATGGACGAAATTTTAACATTTAATCTTTTGACTGTAAATGACTGTTGGATGTGAATTATGACTTTGTCAACTAAAATAAGTGTGTTTAAAGTCATTTCCGTGCCTGAAATGGGTCAAAATTGAAGCTTTTGAGTAAGCAAAACTCTTTAAAATTGGCAATTTTGGTCACTGTGAGGGTTTAAAAAGTGGTTATTCAACATGAGGCACGATCCAATTGACATTTTGAATGATTTTTGGTACTGTCCAAAAAATCAATTTTCGGATGAAAAACGATGACTCCGGACATGTCGAACGATCCCAAAATGGTCAATATGGATGAAATTTTAACATTTAATCTTATGACTGTAAATGACTGTTGGATGTGAATTATGACTTTGTCAACTAAAATAAGTGTGTTTAAAGTCATTTCTGTGCCTGAAACGGGTCAAAATTGAAGCTTTTGAGTAAGCAAAACTCTGTAAAAATGGCAATTTTGGTCACTCTGAGGGTTTAAAAAGTGGTCATTCAACATGAGGCACGATCCAATTGACATTTTGAATCATTTTTGGTACAGTCCAAAAAATCAATTTTCGGATGAAAAACGATGACTCCGGACATGTCAAACGATCCCAAAATAGTCAATATGGATGAAATTTTAACATTTAATCTTTTGACTGTAAATGACTGTTGGATGTGAATTATGACTTTGTCAACTAAAATAAGTGTGTTTAAAGTCATTTCTGTGCCTCAAAGGGGTCGAAATTGAAGCTTTTGAGTAATCAAAACTCTGTAAAAATGGCAATTTTGGTCACTGTGAGGGTTTAAAAAGTGGTTATTCAACATGAGGCACGATCCAATTGACATTTTGAATCATTTTTGGTACAGTCCAAAAAATCAATTTTCGGATGAAAAACGATGACTCCGGACATGCCGAACGATCCCAAAATGGTCAATATGGATGAAATTTTAACATTTAATCTTTTGACTGTAAATGACTGTTGGATGTGAATTATGACTTTGTCAACTAAAATAAGTGTGTTTAAAGTCATTTCTGTGCCTCAAAGGGGTCCAAATTAAAGCTTTTGAGTAATCAAAACTCTGTAAAAATTGCAATTTTGGTCACTGTGAGGGTTTAAAAAGTGGTTATTCAACATGAAGCACAATCCAATTGCCATTTTGAATCATTTTTGGTACAGTCCAAAAAATCAATTTTCGGATGAAAAACGATGACTCCGGACCTGTCGAACGTTCCCAAAATGGTCTATAATAATGAAATTTTAACATTTAATCTTTTGACTGTAAATGACTTTTGGATGTGAATTATGACTTTGTCAACTAAAATAAGTGTGTTTAAAGTCATTTCTGTGCCTCAAAGGGGTCAAAATTGAAGCTTTTGAGTAATCAAAACTCTGTAAAAATGGCAATTTTGGTCACTGTGAGGGTTTAAAAAGTGGTTATTCAACATGAGGCACGATCCAATTGACATTTTGAATCATTTTTGGTACTGTCCAAAAAATCAATTTTCGGATGAAAAACGATGACTCCGGACATGTCGAACGATCCCAAAATGGTCAATATGGATGAAATTTTAACATTTAATCTTATGACTGTAAATGACTGTTGGATGTGAATTATGACTTTGTCAACTAAAATAAGTGTGTTTAAAGTCATTTCTGTGCCTGAAACGGGTCAAAATTGAAGCTTTTGAGTAAGCAAAACTCTGTAAAAATGGCAATTTTGGTCACTCTGAGGGTTTAAAAAGTGGTCATTCAACATGAGGCACGATCCAATTGACATTTTGAATCATTTTTGGTACAGTCCAAAAAATCAATTTTCGGATGAAAAACGATGACTCCGGACATGTCAAACGATCCCAAAATGGTCAATATGGATGAAATTTTAACATTTAATCTTTTGACTGTAAATGACTGTTGGATGTGAATTATGACTTTGTCAACTAAAATAAGTGTGTTTAAAGTCATTTCTGTGCCTCAAAGGGGTCGAAATTGAAGCTTTTGAGTAATCAAAACTCTGTAAAAATGGCAATTTTGGTCACTGTGAGGGTTTAAAAAGTGGTTATTCAACATGAGGCACGATCCAATTGACATTTTGAATCATTTTTGGTACAGTCCAAAAAATCAATTTTCGGATGAAAAACGATGACTCCGGACATGCCGAACGATCCCAAAATGGTCAATATGGATGAAATTTTAACATTTAATCTTTTGACTGTAAATGACTTTTGGATGTGAATTATGACTTTGTCAACTAAAATAAGTGTGTTTAAAGTCATTTCTGTGCCTCAAAGGGGTCAAAATTGAAGCTTTTGAGTAATCAAAACTCTGTAAAAATGGCAATTTTGGTCACTGTGAGGGTTTAAAAAGTGGTTATTCAACATGAGGCACGATCCAATTGACATTTTGAATCATTTTTGGTACAATCCAAAAAATCAATTTTCGGATGAAAATCCGTTTAACTCCGGACCTGTCGAACGTTCCCAAAATGGTCTATAATGATGAAATTTTAACATTTAATCTTTTGACTGTAAATGACTGTTGGATGTGAATTATGACTTTGTCAACTAAAATAAGTGTGTTTAAAGTCATTTCTGTGCCTCAAAGGGGTCAAAATTGAAGCTTTTGAGTAATCAAAACTCTGTAAAAATGGCAATTTTGGTCACTCTGAGGGTTTAAAAAGTGGTTATTCAACATGAGGCACGATCCAATTGACATTTTGAATCATTTTTGGTACAATCCAAAAAATCAATTTTCGGATGAAAAACGATGACTCCGGACCTGTCGAACGTTCCCAAAATGGTCTATAATAATGAAATTTTAACATTTAATCTTTTGACTGTAAATGACTTTTGGATGTGAATTATGACTTTGTCAACTAAAATAAGTGTGTTTAAAGTCATTTCTGTGCCTCAAAGGGGTCGAAATTGAAGCTTTTGAGTAATCAAAACTCTGTAAAAATGGCAATTTTGGTCACTGTGAGGGTTTAAAAAGTGGTTATTCAACATGAGGCACGATCCAATTGACATTTTGAATCATTTTTGGTACAGTCCAAAAAATCAATTTTCGGATGAAAAACGATGACTCCGGACATGTCGAACGATCCCAAAATGGTCAATATGGATGAAATTTTAACATTTAATCTTTTGACTGTAAATGAATGTTGGATGTGAATTATGACTTTGTCAACTAAAATAAGTGTGTTTAAAGTCATTTCTGTGCCTGAAATGGGTCAAAATTGAAGCTTTTGAGTAAGCAAAACTCTTTAAAATTGGCAATTTTGGTCACTGTGAGGGTTTAAAAAGTGGTTATTCAACATGAGGCACGATCCAATTGACATTTTGAATGATTTTTGGTACTGTCCAAAAAATCAATTTTCGGATGAAAAACGATGACTCCGGACATGTCGAACGATCCCAAAATGGTCAATATGGATGAAATTTTAACATTTAATCTTATGACTGTAAATGACTGTTGGATGTGAATTATGACTTTGTCAACTAAAATAAGTGTGTTTAAAGTCATTTCTGTGCCTGAAACGGGTCAAAATTGAAGCTTTTGAGTAAGCAAAACTCTGTAAAAATGGCAATTTTGGTCACTCTAAGGGTTTAAAAAGTGGTCATTCAACATGAGGCACGATCCAATTGACATTTTGAATCATTTTTGGTACAGTCCAAAAAATCAATTTTCGGATGAAAAACGATGACTCCGGACATGTCAAACGATCCCAAAATGGTCAATATGGATGAAATTTTAACATTTAATCTTTTGACTGTAAATGACTGTTGGATGTGAATTATGACTTTGTCAACTAAAATAAGTGTGTTTAAAGTCATTTCTGTGCCTCAAAGGGGTCGAAATTGAAGCTTTTGAGTAATCAAAACTCTGTAAAAATGGCAATTTTGGTCACTGTGAGGGTTTAAAAAGTGGTTATTCAACATGAGGCACGATCCAATTGACATTTTGAATCATTTTTGGTACAGTCCAAAAAATCAATTTTCGGATGAAAAACGATGACTCCGGACATGCCGAACGATCCCAAAATGGTCAATATGGATGAAATTTTAACATTTAATCTTTTGACTGTAAATGACTGTTGGATGTGAATTATGACTTTGTCAACTAAAATAAGTGTGTTTAAAGTCATTTCTGTGCCTCAAAGGGGTCCAAATTAAAGCTTTTGAGTAATCAAAACTCTGTAAAAATTGCAATTTTGGTCACTGTGAGGGTTTAAAAAGTGGTTATTCAACATGAAGCACAATCCAATTGCCATTTTGAATCATTTTTGGTACAGTCCAAAAAATCAATTTTCGGATGAAAAACGATGACTCCGGACCTGTCGAACGTTCCCAAAATGGTCTATAATAATGAAATTTTAACATTTAATCTTTTGACTGTAAATGACTTTTGGATGTGAATTATGACTTTGTCAACTAAAATAAGTGTGTTTAAAGTCATTTCTGTGCCTCAACGGGTCAAAATTGAAGCTTTTGAGTAATCAAAACTCTGTAAAAATGGCAATTTTGGTCACTGTGAGGGTTTAAAAAGTGGTTATTCAACATGAGGCACGATCCAATTGACATTTTGAATCATTTTTGGTACTGTCCAAAAAATCAATTTTCGGATGAAAAACGATGACTCCGGACATGTCGAACGATCCCAAAATGGTCAATATGGATGAAATTTTAACATTTAATCTTATGACTGTAAATGACTGTTGGATGTGAATTATGACTTTGTCAACTAAAATAAGTGTGTTTAAAGTCATTTCTGTGCCTGAAACGGGTCAAAATTGAAGCTTTTGAGTAAGCAAAACTCTGTAAAAATGGCAATTTTGGTCACTCTGAGGGTTTAAAAAGTGGTCATTCAACATGAGGCACGATCCAATTGACATTTTGAATCATTTTTGGTACAGTCCAAAAAATCAATTTTCGGATGAAAAACGATGACTCCGGACATGTCAAACGATCCCAAAATGGTCAATATGGATGAAATTTTAACATTTAATCTTTTGACTGTAAATGACTGTTGGATGTGAATTATGACTTTGTCAACTAAAATAAGTGTGTTTAAAGTCATTTCTGTGCCTCAAAGGGGTCGAAATTGAAGCTTTTGAGTAATCAAAACTCTGTAAAAATGGCAATTTTGGTCACTGTGAGGGTTTAAAAAGTGGTTATTCAACATGAGGCACGATCCAATTGACATTTTGAATCATTTTTGGTACAGTCCAAAAAATCAATTTTCGGATGAAAAACGATGACTCCGGACATGTCGAACGATCCCAAAGTGGTCAATATGGATGAAATTTTAACATTTAATCTTTTGACTGTAAATGACTGTTGGATGTGAATTATGACTTTGTCAACTAAAATAAGTGTGTTTAAAGTCATTTCTGTGCCTCAAAGGGGTCAAAATTGAAGCTTTTGAGTAATCAAAACTCTGTAAAAATGGCAATTTTGGTCACTCTGAGGGTTTAAAAAGTGGTTATTCAACATGAGGCACGATCCAATTGACATTTTGAATCATTTTTGGTACAATCCAAAAAATCAATTTTCGGATGAAAAACGATGACTCCGGACCTGTCGAACGTTCCCAAAATGGTCTATAATAATGAAATTTTAACATTTAATCTTTTGACTGTAAATGACTTTTGGATGTGAATTATGACTTTGTCAACTAAAATAAGTGTGTTTAAAGTCATTTCTGTGCCTCAAAGGGGTCAAAATTGAAGCTTTTGAGTAATCAAAACTCTGTAAAAATGGCAATTTTGGTCACTGTGAGGGTTTAAAAAGTGGTTATTCAACATGAGGCACGATCCAATTGACATTTTGAATCATTTTTGGTACAGTCCAAAAAATCAATTTTCGGATGAAAAACGATGACTCCGGACATGTCGAACGATCCCAAAATGGTCAATATGGATGAAATTTTAACATTTAATCTTTTGACTGTAAATGAATGTTGGATGTGAATTATGACTTTGTCAACTAAAATAAGTGTGTTTAAAGTCATTTCTGTGCCTCAAAGGGGTCAAAATTGAAGCTTTTGAGTAATCAAAACTCTGTAAAAATGGCAATTTTGGTCACTGTGAGGGTTTAAAAAGTGGTTATTCAACATGAGGCACGATCCAATTGACATTTTGAATCATTTTTGGTACAGTCCAAAAAATCAATTTTCGGATGAAAAACGATGACTCCTGACATGTCGAATGATCCCAAAATGGTCAATATGGACGAAATTTTAACATTTAATCTTTTGACTGTAAATGACTGTTGGATGTGAATTATGACTTTGTCAACTAAAATAAGTGTGTTTAAAGTCATTTCCGTGCCTGAAATGGGTCAAAATTGAAGCTTTTGAGTAAGCAAAACTCTTTAAAATTGGCAATTTTGGTCACTGTGAGGGTTTAAAAAGTGGTTATTCAACATGAGGCACGATCCAATTGACATATTGAATGATTTTTGGTACTGTCCAAAAAATCAATTTTCGGATGAAAAACGATGACTCCGGACATGTCGAACGATCCCAAAATGGTCAATATGGATGAAATTTTAACATTTAATCTTATGACTGTAAATGACTGTTGGATGTGAATTATGACTTTGTCAACTAAAATAAGTGTGTTTAAAGTCATTTCTGTGCCTGAAACGGGTCAAAATTGAAGCTTTTGAGTAAGCAAAACTCTGTAAAAATGGCAATTTTGGTCACTCTGAGGGTTTAAAAAGTGGTCATTCAACATGAGGCACGATCCAATTGACATTTTGAATCATTTTTGGTACAGTCCAAAAAATCAATTTTCGGATGAAAAACGATGACTCCGGACATGTCAAACGATCCCAAAATGGTCAATATGGATGAAATTTTAACATTTAATCTTTTGACTGTAAATGACTGTTGGATGTGAATTATGACTTTGTCAACTAAAATAAGTGTGTTTAAAGTCATTTCTGTGCCTCAAAGGGGTCGAAATTGAAGCTTTTGAGTAATCAAAACTCTGTAAAAATGGCAATTTTGGTCACTGTGAGGGTTTAAAAAGTGGTTATTCAACATGAGGCACGATCCAATTGACATTTTGAATCATTTTTGGTACAGTCCAAAAAATCAATTTTCGGATGAAAAACGATGACTCCGGACATGTCGAACGATCCCAAAATGGTCAATATGGATGAAATTTTAACATTTAATCTTTTGACTGTAAATGAATGTTGGATGTGAATTATGACTTTGTCAACTAAAATAAGTGTGTTTAAAGTCATTTCTGTGCCTCAAAGGGGTCAAAATTGAAGCTTTTGAGTAATCAAAACTCTGTAAAAATGGCAATTTTGGTCACTGTGAGGGTTTAAAAAGTGGTTATTCAACATGAGGCACGATCCAATTGACATTTTGAATCATTTTTGGTACAGTCCAAAAAATCAATTTTCGGATGAAAAACGATGACTCCTGACATGTCGAATGATCCCAAAATGGTCAATATGGACGAAATTTTAACATTTAATCTTTTGACTGTAAATGACTGTTGGATGTGAATTATGACTTTGTCAACTAAAATAAGTGTGTTTAAAGTCATTTCCGTGCCTGAAATGGGTCAAAATTGAAGCTTTTGAGTAAGCAAAACTCTTTAAAATTGGCAATTTTGGTCACTGTGAGGGTTTAAAAAGTGGTTATTCAACATGAGGCACGATCCAATTGACATTTTGAATGATTTTTGGTACTGTCCAAAAAATCAATTTTCGGATGAAAAACGATGACTCCGGACATGTCGAACGATCCCAAAATGGTCAATATGGATGAAATTTTAACATTTAATCTTATGACTGTAAATGACTGTTGGATGTGAATTATGACTTTGTCAACTAAAATAAGTGTGTTTAAAGTCATTTCTGTGCCTGAAACGGGTCAAAATTGAAGCTTTTGAGTAAGCAAAACTCTGTAAAAATGGCAATTTTGGTCACTCTGAGGGTTTAAAAAGTGGTCATTCAACATGAGGCACGATCCAATTGACATTTTGAATCATTTTTGGTACAGTCCAAAAAATCAATTTTCGGATGAAAAACGATGACTCCGGACATGTCAAACGATCCCAAAATGGTCAATATGGATGAAATTTTAACATTTAATCTTTTGACTGTAAATGACTGTTGGATGTGAATTATGACTTTGTCAACTAAAATAAGTGTGTTTAAAGTCATTTCTGTGCCTCAAAGGGGTCCAAATTAAAGCTTTTGAGTAATCAAAACTCTGTAAAAATTGCAATTTTGGTCACTGTGAGGGTTTAAAAAGTGGTTATTCAACATGAAGCACAATCCAATTGCCATTTTGAATCATTTTTGGTACAGTCCAAAAAATCAATTTTCGGATGAAAAACGATGACTCCGGACCTGTCGAACGTTCCCAAAATGGTCTATAATAATGAAATTTTAACATTTAATCTTTTGACTGTAAATGACTTTTGGATGTGAATTATGACTTTGTCAACTAAAATAAGTGTGTTTAAAGTCATTTCTGTGCCTCAAAGGGGTCAAAATTGAAGCTTTTGAGTAATCAAAACTCTGTAAAAATGGCAATTTTGGTCACTGTGAGGGTTTAAAAAGTGGTTATTCAACATGAGGCACGATCCAATTGACATTTTGAATCATTTTTGGTACTGTCCAAAAAATCAATTTTCGGATGAAAAACGATGACTCCGGACATGTCGAACGATCCCAAAATGGTCAATATGGATGAAATTTTAACATTTAATCTTATGACTGTAAATGACTGTTGGATGTGAATTATGACTTTGTCAACTAAAATAAGTGTGTTTAAAGTCATTTCTGTGCCTGAAACGGGTCAAAATTGAAGCTTTTGAGTAAGCAAAACTCTGTAAAAATGGCAATTTTGGTCACTCTGAGGGTTTAAAAAGTGGTCATTCAACATGAGGCACGATCCAATTGACATTTTGAATCATTTTTGGTACAGTCCAAAAAATCAATTTTCGGATGAAAAACGATGACTCCGGACATGTCAAACGATCCCAAAATGGTCAATATGGATGAAATTTTAACATTTAATCTTTTGACTGTAAATGACTGTTGGATGTGAATTATGACTTTGTCAACTAAAATAAGTGTGTTTAAAGTCATTTCTGTGCCTCAAAGGGGTCGAAATTGAAGCTTTTGAGTAATCAAAACTCTGTAAAAATGGCAATTTTGGTCACTGTGAGGGTTTAAAAAGTGGTTATTCAACATGAGGCACGATCCAATTGACATTTTGAATCATTTTTGGTACAGTCCAAAAAATCAATTTTCGGATGAAAAACGATGACTCCGGACATGCCGAACGATCCCAAAATGGTCAATATGGATGAAATTTTAACATTTAATCTTTTGACTGTAAATGACTGTTGGATGTGAATTATGACTTTGTCAACTAAAATAAGTGTGTTTAAAGTCATTTCTGTGCCTCAAAGGGGTCAAAATTGAAGCTTTTGAGTAATCAAAACTCTGTAAAAATGGCAATTTTGGTCACTGTGAGGGTTTAAAAAGTGGTTATTCAACATGAGGCACGATCCAATTGACATTTTGAATCATTTTTGGTACAATCCAAAAAATCAATTTTCGGATGAAAATCCGTTTAACTCCGGACCTGTCGAACGTTCCCAAAATGGTCTATAATGATGAAATTTTAACATTTAATCTTTTGACTGTAAATGACTGTTGGATGTGAATTATGACTTTGTCAACTAAAATAAGTGTGTTTAAAGTCATTTCTGTGCCTCAAAGGGGTCCAAATTAAAGCTTTTGAGTAATCAAAACTCTGTAAAAATTGCAATTTTGGTCACTGTGAGGGTTTAAAAAGTGGTTATTCAACATGAAGCACAATCCAATTGCCATTTTGAATCATTTTTGGTACAGTCCAAAAAATCAATTTTCGGATGAAAAACGATGACTCCGGACATGTCGAACGATCCCAAAGTGGTCAATATGGATGAAATTTTAACATTTAATCTTTTGACTGTAAATGACTGTTGGATGTGAATTATGACTTTGTCAACTAAAATAAGTGTGTTTAAAGTCATTTCTGTGCCTCAAAGGGGTCAAAATTGAAGCTTTTGAGTAATCAAAACTCTGTAAAAATGGCAATTTTGGTCACTGTGAGGGTTTAAAAAGTGGTTATTCAACATGAGGCACGATCCAATTGACATTTTGAATCATTTTTGGTACAATCCAAAAAATCAATTTTCGGATGAAAAACGATGACTCCGGACCTGTCGAACGTTCCCAAAATGGTCTATAATAATGAAATTTTAACATTTAATCTTTTGACTGTAAATGACTTTTGGATGTGAATTATGACTTTGTCAACTAAAATAAGTGTGTTTAAAGTCATTTCTGTGCCTCAAAGGGGTCAAAATTGAAGCTTTTGAGTAATCAAAACTCTGTAAAAATGGCAATTTTGGTCACTGTGAGGGTTTAAAAAGTGGTTATTCAACATGAGGCACGATCCAATTGACATTTTGAATCATTTTTGGTACAGTCCAAAAAATCAATTTTCGGATGAAAAACGATGACTCCGGACATGTCGAACGATCCCAAAATGGTCAATATGGATGAAATTTTAACATTTAATCTTTTGACTGTAAATGACTGTTGGATGTGAATTATGACTTTGTCAACTAAAATAAGTGTGTTTAAAGTCATTTCCGTGCCTGAAATGGGTCAAAATTGAAGCTTTTGAGTAAGCAAAACTCTTTAAAATTGGCAATTTTGCTCACTGTGAGGGTTTAAAAAGTGGTTATTCAACATGAGGCACGATCCAATTGACATTTTGAATGATTTTTGGTACTGTCCAAAAAATCAATTTTCGGATGAAAAACGATGACTCCGGACATGTCGAACGATCCCAAAATGGTCAATATGGATGAAATTTTAACATTTAATCTTTTGACTCTAAATGACTGTTGGATGTGAATTATGACTTTGTCAACTAAAATAAGTGTGTTTAAAGTCATTTCCGTGCCTGAAATGGGTCAAAATTGAAGCTTTTGAGTAAGCAAATCTCTTTAAAATTGGCAATTTTGGTCACTGTGAGGGTTTAAAAAGTGGTTATTCAACATGAGGCACGATCCAATTGACATTTTGAATGATTTTTGGTACAGTCCAAAAAATCAATTTTCGGATGAAAAACGATGACTCCGGACATGTCGAACGATCCCAAAATGGTCAATATGGATGACATTTTAACATTTAATCTTTTGACTGTAAATGACTGTTGGATGTGAATTATGACTTTGTCAACTAAAATAAGTGTGTTTCAAGTCATTTCCGTGCCTGAAATGGGTCAAAATTGAAGCTTTTGAGTAAGCAAAACTCTTTAAAATTGGCAATTTTGGTCACTGTGAGGGTTTAAAAAGTGGTTATTCAACATGAGGCACGATCCAATTGACATTTTGAATGATTTTTGGTACAGTCCAAAAAATCAATTTTCGGATGAAAAACGATGACTCCGGACCTGTCGAATGATCCCAAAATGGTCAATATGGATGAAATTTTAACATTTAATCTTTTGACTGTAAATGACTGTTGGATGTGAATTATGACTTTGTCAACTAAAATAAGTGTGTTTAAAGTCATTTCTGTGCCTCAAAGGGTCAAAATTAAAGCTTTTGAGTAATCAAAACTCTGTAAAAATGGCTATTTTGGTCACTGTGAGGGTTTCAAAAGTGGTTATTTAACATGAGGCACGATCCAATTGCCATTTTGAATCATTTTTGGTACAGTCCAAAAAATCAATTTTCGGATGAAAAACGATGACTCCGGACATGTCGAACGATCCCAAAATGGTCAATATGGATGAAATTTTAACATTTAATCTTTTGACTGTAAATGACTGTTGGATGTGAATTATGACTTTGTCAACTAAAATAAGTGTCTTTAAAGTCATTTCTGTGCCTCAAAGGGGTCAAAATTGAAGCTTTTGAGTAATCAAAACTCTGTAAAAATGGCAATTTTGGTCACTGTGAGGGTTTAAAAAGTGGTCATTCAACATGAGGCACGATCCAATTGACATTTTGAATCATATTTGGTACAGTCCAAAAAATCAATTTTCGGATAAAAAACGATGACTCCGGACATGTCAAACGATCCCAAAATGGTCAATATGGATGACATTTTAACATTTAATCTTTTGACTGTAAATGACTGTTGGATGTGAATTATGACTTTGTCAACTAAAATAAGTGTGTTTAAAGTCATTTCTGTGCCTGAAATGGGTCAAAATTGAAGCTTTTGAGTAAGCAAAACTCTGTAAAATTGGCAATTTTGGTCACTGTGAGGGTTTAAAAAGTGGTTATTCAACATGAGGCACGATCCAATTGACATTTTGAATGATTTTTGGTACAGTCCAAAAAATCAATTTTCGGATGAAAAACGATGACTCCGGACATGTCGAACGATCCCAAAATGGTCAATATGGATGAAATTTTAACATTTAATCTTTTGACTGTAAATGACTGTTGTATGTGAATTATGACTTTGTCAACTAAAATAAGTGTGTTTAAAGTCATTTCTGTGCCTCAAAGGGGTCAAAATTGAAGCTTTTGAGTAATCAAAACTCTGTAAAAATGGCAATTTTGGTCACTGTGAGGGTTTAAAAAGTGGTTATTCAACATGAGGCACGATCCAATTGACATTTTGAATCATTTCTGGTACAGTCCAAAAAATCAATTTTCGGATGAAAAACGATGACTCCGGACATGTCGAACGATCCCAAAATGGTCAATATGGATGAAATTTTAACATTTAATCTTTTGACTGTAAATGACTGTTGGATGTGAATTATGACTTTGTCAACTAAAATAAGTGTGTTTAAAGTCATTTCTGTGCCTCAAAGGGGTCAAAATTGAGGCTTTTGAGTAAGCAAAACTCTTTAAAATTGGCAATTTTGGTCACTGTGAGGGTTTAAAAAGAGGTTATTTAACATGAGGCACGATCCAATTGACATTTTGAATGATTTTTGGTACTGTCCAAAAAATCAATTTTCGGATGAAAAACGATGACTCCGGACATGTCGAACGATCCCAAAATGGTCAATATGGATGAAATTTTAACATTTAATCTTTTGACTGTAAATGACTGTTGGATGTGAATTATGACTTTGTCAACTAAAATACGTGTGTTTAAAGTCATTTCTGTGCCTCAAAGGGGTCAAAATTGAAGCTTTTGAGTAATCAAAACTCTGTAAAAATGGCAATTTTGGTCACTGTGAGGGTTTAAAAAGTGGTTATTCAACATGAGGCACGATCCAATTGACATTTTGAATCATTTTTGGTACAATCCAAAAAATCCATTTTCGGATGAAAAACGATGACTCCGGACCTGTCGAACGTTCCCAAAATGGTCTATAATGATGAAATTTTAACATTTAATCTTTTGACTGTAAATGACTGTTGGATGTGAATTATGACTTTGTCAACTAAAATAAGTGTGTTTAAAGTCATTTCTGTGCCTCAAAGGGGTCAAAATTGAAGCTTTTGAGTAATCAAAACTCTGTAAAAATGGCAATTTTGGTCACTGTGAGGGTTTAAAAAGTGGTTATTCAACATGAGGCACGATCCAATTGACATTTTGAATCATTTTTGGTACAATCCAAAAAATCCATTTTCGGATGAAAAACGATGACTCCGGACCTGTCGAACGTTCCCAAAATGGTCTATAATGATGAAATTTTAACATTTAATCTTTTGACTGTAAATGACTGTTGGATGTGAATTATGACTTTGTCAACTAAAATAAGTGTGTTTAAAGTCATTTCTGTGCCTCAAAGGGGTCAAAATTGAAGCTTTTGAGTAATCAAAACTCTGTAAAAATGGCAATTTTGGTCACTGTGAGGGTTTAAAAAGTGGTTATTCAACATGAGGCATGATCCAATTGACATTTTGAATCATTTTTGGTACAGTCCAAAAAATCAGTTTTCGGATGAAAAACGATGACTCCTGACATGTCGAATGATCCCAAAATGGTCAATATGGATGAAATTTTAACATTTAATCTTTTGACTGTAAATGACTGTTGGATGTGAATTATGACTTTGTCAACTAAAATAAGTGTGTTTAAAGTCATTTCTGTGCCTCAAAGGGGTCAAAATTGAAGCTTTTGAGTAAGCAAAACTCTTTAAAATTGGCAATTTTGGTCACTGTGAGGGTTTAAAAAGTGGTTATTTAACATGAGGCACGATCCAATTGACATTTTGAATGATTTTTGGTACTGTCCAAAAAATCAATTTTCGGATGAAAAACGATGACTCCGGACATGTCGAACGATCCCAAAATGGTCAACATGGATGAAATTTTAACATTTAATCTTTTGACTGTAAATGACTGTTGGATGTGAATTATGACTTTGTCAACTAAAATACGTGTGTTTAAAGTCATTTCTGTGCCTCAAAGGGGTCAAAATTGAACCTTTTGAGTAATCAAAACTCTGTAAAAATGGCAATTTTGGTCACTCTGAGGGTTTAAAAAGTGGTTATTCAACATGAAGCACGATCCAATTGCCATTTTGAATCATTTTTGGTACAGTCCAAAAAATCAATTTTCGGATGAAAAACGATGACTCCGGACATGTCGAACGATCCCAAAGTGGTCAATATGGATGAAATTTTAACATTTAATCTTTTGACTGTAAATGACTGTTGGATGTGAATTATGACTTTGTCAACTAAAATAAGTGTGTTTAAAGTCATTTCTGTGCCTCAAAGGGGTCAAAATTGAACCTTTTGAGTAATCAAAACTCTGTAAAAATGGCAATTTTGGTCACTCTGAGGGTTTAAAAAGTGGTTATTCAACATGAGGCACGATCCAATTGACATTTTGAATCATTTTTGGTACAATCCAAAAAATCAATTTTCGGATGAAAAACGATGACTCCGGACCTGTCGAACGTTCCCAAAATGGTCTATAATAATGAAATTTTAACATTTAATCTTTTGACTGTAAATGACTTTTGGATGTGAATTATGACTTTGTCAACTAAAATAAGTGTGTTTAAAGTCATTTCTGTGCCTCAAAGGGGTCAAAATTGAAGCTTTTGAGTAATCAAAACTCTGTAAAAATGGCAATTTTGGTCACTGTGAGTGTTTAAAAAGTGGTTATTCAACATGAGGCACGATCCAATTGACATTTTGAATCATTTTTGGTACAGTCCAAAAAATCAATTTTCGGATGAAAAACGATGACTCCGGACATGTCGAACGATCCCAAAATGGTCAATATGGATGAAATTTTAACATTTAATCTTTTGACTGTAAATGAATGTTGGATGTGAATTATGACTTTGTCAACTAAAATAAGTGTGTTTAAAGTCATTTCTGTGCCTCAAAGGGGTCAAAATTGAAGCTTTTGAGTAATCAAAACTCTGTAAAAATGGCAATTTTGGTCACTGTGAGGGTTTAAAAAGTGGTTATTCAACATGAGGCACGATCCAATTGACATTTTGAATCATTTTTGGTACAGTCCAAAAAATCAATTTTCGGATGAAAAACGATGACTCCTGACATGTCGAATGATCCCAAAATGGTCAATATGGACGAAATTTTAACATTTAATCTTTTGACTGTAAATGACTGTTGGATGTGAATTATGACTTTGTCAACTAAAATAAGTGTGTTTAAAGTCATTTCCGTGCCTGAAATGGGTCAAAATTGAAGCTTTTGAGTGAGCAAAACTCTTTAAAATTGGCAATTTTGGTCACTGTGAGGGTTTAAAAAGTGGTTATTCAACATGAGGCACGATCCAATTGACATTTTGAATGATTTTTGGTACTGTCCAAAAAATCAATTTTCGGATGAAAAACGATGACTCCGGACATGTCGAACGATCCCAAAATGGTCAATATGGATGAAATTTTAACATTTAATCTTATGACTGTAAATGACTGTTGGATGTGAATTATGACTTTGTCAACTAAAATAAGTGTGTTTAAAGTCATTTCTGTGCCTGAAACGGGTCAAAATTGAAGCTTTTGAGTAAGCAAAACTCTGTAAAAATGGCAATTTTGGTCACTCTGAGGGTTTAAAAAGTGGTCATTCAACATGAGGCACGATCCAATTGACATTTTGAATCATTTTTGGTACAGTCCAAAAAATCAATTTTCGGATGAAAAACGATGACTCCGGACATGTCAAACGATCCCAAAATGGTCAATATGGACGAAATTTTAACATTTAATCTTTTGACTGTAAATGACTGTTGGATGTGAATTATGACTTTGTCAACTAAAATAAGTGTGTTTAAAGTCATTTCCGTGCCTGAAATGGGTCAAAATTGAAGCTTTTGAGTGAGCAAAACTCTTTAAAATTGGCAATTTTGGTCACTGTGAGGGTTTAAAAAGTGGTTATTCAACATGAGGCACGATCCAATTGACATTTTGAATGATTTTTGGTACTGTCCAAAAAATCAATTTTCGGATGAAAAACGATGACTCCGGACATGTCGAACGATCCCAAAATGGTCAATATGGATGAAATTTTAACATTTAATCTTATGACTGTAAATGACTGTTGGATGTGAATTATGACTTTGTCAACTAAAATAAGTGTGTTTAAAGTCATTTCTGTGCCTGAAACGGGTCAAAATTGAAGCTTTTGAGTAAGCAAAACTCTGTAAAAATGGCAATTTTGGTCACTCTGAGGGTTTAAAAAGTGGTCATTCAACATGAGGCACGATCCAATTGACATTTTGAATCATTTTTGGTACAGTCCAAAAAATCAATTTTCGGATGAAAAACGATGACTCCGGACATGTCAAACGATCCCAAAATGGTCAATATGGATGAAATTTTAACATTTAATCTTTTGACTGTAAATGACTGTTGGATGTGAATTATGACTTTGTCAACTAAAATAAGTGTGTTTAAAGTCATTTCTGTGCCTCAAAGGGGTCGAAATTGAAGCTTTTGAGTAATCAAAACTCTGTAAAAATGGCAATTTTGGTCACTGTGAGGGTTTAAAAAGTGGTTATTCAACATGAGGCACGATCCAATTGACATTTTGAATCATTTTTGGTACAGTCCAAAAAATCAATTTTCGGATGAAAAACGATGACTCCGGACATGCCGAACGATCCCAAAATGGTCAATATGGATGAAATTTTAACATTTAATCTTTTGACTGTAAATGACTGTTGGATGTGAATTATGACTTTGTCAACTAAAATAAGTGTGTTTAAAGTCATTTCTGTGCCTGAAACGGGTCAAAATTGAAGCTTTTGAGTAAGCAAAACTCTGTAAAAATGGCAATTTTGGTCACTCTGAGGGTTTAAAAAGTGGTCATTCAACATGAGGCACGATCCAATTGACATTTTGAATCATTTTTGGTACAGTCCAAAAAATCAATTTTCGGATGAAAAACGATGACTCCGGACATGTCAAACGATCCCAAAATGGTCAATATGGATGAAATTTTAACATTTAATCTTTTGACTGTAAATGACTGTTGGATGTGAATTATGACTTTGTCAACTAAAATAAGTGTGTTTAAAGTCATTTCTGTGCCTCAAAGGGGTCGAAATTGAAGCTTTTGAGTAATCAAAACTCTGTAAAAATGGCAATTTTGGTCACTGTGAGGGTTTAAAAAGTGGTTATTCAACATGAGGCACGATCCAATTGACATTTTGAATCATTTTTGGTACAATCCAAAAAATCAATTTTCGGATGAAAAACGATGACTCCGGACCTGTCGAACGTTCCCAAAATGGTCTATAATGATGAAATTTTAACATTTAATCTTTTGACTGTAAATGACTGTTGGATGTGAATTATGACTTTGTCAACTAAAATAAGTGTGTTTAAAGTCATTTCTGTGCCTCAAAGGGGTCCAAATTAAAGCTTTTGAGTAATCAAAACTCTGTAAAAATTGCAATTTTGGTCACTGTGAGGGTTTAAAAAGTGGTTATTCAACATGAGGCACGATCCAATTGACATTTTGAATCATTTCTGGTACAATCCAAAAAATCAATTTTCGGATGAAAAACGATGACTCCGGACCTGTCGAAGGTTCCCAAAATGGTCTATAATGATGAAATTTTAACATTTAATCTTTTGACTGTCAATGACTGTTGGATGTGAATTATGACTTTGTCAACTAAAATAAGTGTGTTTAAAGTCATTTCTGTGCCTCAAAGGGGTCGAAATTGAAGCTTTTGAGTAATCAAAACTCTGTAAAAATGGCAATTTTGGTCACTGTGAGGGTTTAAAAATGGTTATTCAACATGAGGCACGATCCAATTGACATTTTGAATCATTTTTGGTACAGTCCAAAAAATCAATTTTCGGATGAAAAACGATGACTCCGGACATGCCGAACGATCCCAAAATGGTCAATATGGATGAAATTTTAACATTTAATCTTTTGACTGTAAATGACTGTTGGATGTGAATTATGACTTTGTCAACTAAAATAAGTGTGTTTAAAGTCATTTCTGTGCCTGAAATGGGTCAAAATTGTAGCTTTTGAGTAAGCAAAACTCTGTAAAATTGGCAATTTTGGTCACTGTGAGGGTTTAAAAAGTGGTTATTCAACATGAGGCACGATCCAATTGACATTTTGAATGATTTTTGGTACAGTCCAAAAAATCAATTTTCGGATGAAAAACGATGACTCCGGACATGTCGAACGATCCCAAACTGGTCAATATGGATGAAATTTTAACATTTAATCTTTTGACTGTAAATGACTGTTGTATGTGAATTATGACTTTGTCAACTAAAATAAGTGTGTTTAAAGTCATTTCTGTGCCTCAAAGGGGTCAAAATTGAAGCTTTTGAGTAATCAAAACTCTGTAAAAATGGCAATTTTGGTCACTGTGAGGGTTTAAAAAGTGGTTATTCAACATGAGGCACGATCCAATTGACATTTTGAATCATTTCTGGTACAGTCCAAAAAATCAATTTTCGGATGAAAAACGATGACTCCGGACATGTCGAACGATCCCAAAATGGTCAATATGGATGAAATTTTAACATTTAATCTTTTGACTGTAAATGACTGTTGGATGTGAATTATGACTTTGTCAACTAAAATAAGTGTGTTTAAAGTCATTTCTGTGCCTCAAAGGGGTCAAAATTGAAGCTTTTGAGTAAGCAAAACTCTTTAAAATTGGCAATTTTGGTCACTGTGAGGGTTTAAAAAGAGGTTATTTAACATGAGGCACGATCCAATTGACATTTTGAATCATTTTTGGTACAGTCCAAAAAATCAATTTTCGGATGAAAAACGATGACTCCTGACATGTCGAATGATCCCAAAATGGTCAATATGGACGAAATTTTAACATTTAATCTTTTGACTGTAAATGACTGTTGGATGTGAATTATGACTTTGTCAACTAAAATAAGTGTGTTTAAAGTCATTTCCGTGCCTGAAATGGGTCAAAATTGAAGCTTTTGAGTAAGCAAAACTCTTTAAAATTGGCAATTTTGGTCACTGTGAGGGTTTAAAAAGTGGTTATTCAACATGAGGCACGATCCAATTGACATTTTGAATGATTTTTGGTACTGTCCAAAAAATCAATTTTCGGATGAAAAACGATGACTCCGGACATGTCGAACGATCCCAAAATGGTCAATATGGATGAAATTTTAACATTTAATCTTATGACTGTAAATGACTGTTGGATGTGAATTATGACTTTGTCAACTAAAATAAGTGTGTTTAAAGTCATTTCTGTGCCTGAAACGGGTCAAAATTGAAGCTTTTGAGTAAGCAAAACTTTGTAAAAATGGCAATTTTGGTCACTCTGAGGGTTTAAAAAGTGGTCATTCAACATGAGGCACGATCCAATTGACATTTTGAATCATTTTTGGTACAGTCCAAAAAATCAATTTTCGGATGAAAAACGATGACTCCGGACATGTCAAACGATCCCAAAATGGTCAATATGGATGAAATTTTAACATTTAATCTTTTGACTGTAAATGACTGTTGGATGTGAATTATGACTTTGTCAACTAAAATAAGTGTGTTTAAAGTCATTTCTGTGCCTCAAAGGGGTCCAAATTAAAGCTTTTGAGTAATCAAAACTCTGTAAAAATTGCAATTTTGGTCACTGTGAGGGTTTAAAAAGTGGTTATTCAACATGAAGCACAATCCAATTGCCATTTTGAATCATTTTTGGTACAGTCCAAAAAATCAATTTTCGGATGAAAAACGATGACTCCGGACCTGTCGAACGTTCCCAAAATGGTCTATAATAATGAAATTTTAACATTTAATCTTTTGACTGTAAATGACTTTTGGATGTGAATTATGACTTTGTCAACTAAAATAAGTGTGTTTAAAGTCATTTCTGTGCCTCAAAGGGGTCAAAATTGAAGCTTTTGAGTAATCAAAACTCTGTAAAAATGGCAATTTTGGTCACTGTGAGGGTTTAAAAAGTGGTTATTCAACATGAGGCACGATCCAATTGACATTTTGAATCATTTTTGGTACTGTCCAAAAAATCAATTTTCGGATGAAAAACGATGACTCCGGACATGTCGAACGATCCCAAAATGGTCAATATGGATGAAATTTTAACATTTAATCTTATGACTGTAAATGACTGTTGGATGTGAATTATGACTTTGTCAACTAAAATAAGTGTGTTTAAAGTCATTTCTGTGCCTGAAACGGGTCAAAATTGAAGCTTTTGAGTAAGCAAAACTCTGTAAAAATGGCAATTTTGGTCACTCTGAGGGTTTAAAAAGTGGTCATTCAACATGAGGCACGATCCAATTGACATTTTGAATCATTTTTGGTACAGTCCAAAAAATCAATTTTCGGATGAAAAACGATGACTCCGGACATGTCAAACGATCCCAAAATGGTCAATATGGATGAAATTTTAACATTTAATCTTTTGACTGTAAATGACTGTTGGATGTGAATTATGACTTTGTCAACTAAAATAAGTGTGTTTAAAGTCATTTCTGTGCCTCAAAGGGGTCGAAATTGAAGCTTTTGAGTAATCAAAACTCTGTAAAAATGGCAATTTTGGTCACTGTGAGGGTTTAAAAAGTGGTTATTCAACATGAGGCACGATCCAATTGACATTTTGAATCATTTTTGGTACAGTCCAAAAAATCAATTTTCGGATGAAAAACGATGACTCCGGACATGCCGAACGATCCCAAAATGGTCAATATGGATGAAATTTTAACATTTAATCTTTTGACTGTAAATGACTGTTGGATGTGAATTATGACTTTGTCAACTAAAATAAGTGTGTTTAAAGTCATTTCTGTGCCTCAAAGGGGTCAAAATTGAAGCTTTTGAGTAATCAAAACTCTGTAAAAATGGCAATTTTGGTCACTGTGAGGGTTTAAAAAGTGGTTATTCAACATGAGGCACGATCCAATTGACATTTTGAATCATTTTTGGTACAATCCAAAAAATCAATTTTCGGATGAAAATCCGTTTAACTCCGGACCTGTCGAACGTTCCCAAAATGGTCTATAATGATGAAATTTTAACATTTAATCTTTTGACTGTAAATGACTGTTGGATGTGAATTATGACTTTGTCAACTAAAATAAGTGTGTTTAAAGTCATTTCTGTGCCTCAAAGGGGTCCAAATTAAAGCTTTTGAGTAATCAAAACTCTGTAAAAATTGCAATTTTGGTCACTGTGAGGGTTTAAAAAGTGGTTATTCAACATGAAGCACAATCCAATTGCCATTTTGAATCATTTTTGGTACAGTCCAAAAAATCAATTTTCGGATGAAAAACGATGACTCCGGACATGTCGAACGATCCCAAAGTGGTCAATATGGATGAAATTTTAACATTTAATCTTTTGACTGTAAATGACTGTTGGATGTGAATTATGACTTTGTCAACTAAAATAAGTGTGTTTAAAGTCATTTCTGTGCCTCAAAGGGGTCAAAATTGAAGCTTTTGAGTAATCAAAACTCTGTAAAAATGGCAATTTTGGTCACTGTGAGGGTTTAAAAAGTGGTTATTCAACATGAGGCACGATCCAATTGACATTTTGAATCATTTTTGGTACAATCCAAAAAATCAATTTTCGGATGAAAAACGATGACTCCGGACCTGTCGAACGTTCCCAAAATGGTCTATAATAATGAAATTTTAACATTTAATCTTTTGACTGTAAATGACTTTTGGATGTGAATTATGACTTTGTCAACTAAAATAAGTGTGTTTAAAGTCATTTCTGTGCCTCAAAGGGGTCAAAATTGAAGCTTTTGAGTAATCAAAACTCTGTAAAAATGGCAATTTTGGTCACTGTGAGGGTTTAAAAAGTGGTTATTCAACATGAGGCACGATCCAATTGACATTTTGAATCATTTTTGGTACAGTCCAAAAAATCAATTTTCGGATGAAAAACGATGACTCCGGACATGTCGAACGATCCCAAAATGGTCAATATGGATGAAATTTTAACATTTAATCTTTTGACTGTAAATGACTGTTGGATGTGAATTATGACTTTGTCAACTAAAATAAGTGTGTTTAAAGTCATTTCCGTGCCTGAAATGGGTCAAAATTGAAGCTTTTGAGTAAGCAAAACTCTTTAAAATTGGCAATTTTGCTCACTGTGAGGGTTTAAAAAGTGGTTATTCAACATGAGGCACGATCCAATTGACATTTTGAATGATTTTTGGTACTGTCCAAAAAATCAATTTTCGGATGAAAAACGATGACTCCGGACATGTCGAACGATCCCAAAATGGTCAATATGGATGAAATTTTAACATTTAATCTTTTGACTCTAAATGACTGTTGGATGTGAATTATGACTTTGTCAACTAAAATAAGTGTGTTTAAAGTCATTTCCGTGCCTGAAATGGGTCAAAATTGAAGCTTTTGAGTAAGCAAATCTCTTTAAAATTGGCAATTTTGGTCACTGTGAGGGTTTAAAAAGTGGTTATTCAACATGAGGCACGATCCAATTGACATTTTGAATGATTTTTGGTACAGTCCAAAAAATCAATTTTCGGATGAAAAACGATGACTCCGGACATGTCGAACGATCCCAAAATGGTCAATATGGATGACATTTTAACATTTAATCTTTTGACTGTAAATGACTGTTGGATGTGAATTATGACTTTGTCAACTAAAATAAGTGTGTTTCAAGTCATTTCCGTGCCTGAAATGGGTCAAAATTGAAGCTTTTGAGTAAGCAAAACTCTTTAAAATTGGCAATTTTGGTCACTGTGAGGGTTTAAAAAGTGGTTATTCAACATGAGGCACGATCCAATTGACATTTTGAATGATTTTTGGTACAGTCCAAAAAATCAATTTTCGGATGAAAAACGATGACTCCGGACCTGTCGAATGATCCCAAAATGGTCAATATGGATGAAATTTTAACATTTAATCTTTTGACTGTAAATGACTGTTGGATGTGAATTATGACTTTGTCAACTAAAATAAGTGTGTTTAAAGTCATTTCTGTGCCTCAAAGGGTCAAAATTAAAGCTTTTGAGTAATCAAAACTCTGTAAAAATGGCTATTTTGGTCACTGTGAGGGTTTCAAAAGTGGTTATTTAACATGAGGCACGATCCAATTGCCATTTTGAATCATTTTTGGTACAGTCCAAAAAATCAATTTTCGGATGAAAAACGATGACTCCGGACATGTCGAACGATCCCAAAATGGTCAATATGGATGAAATTTTAACATTTAATCTTTTGACTGTAAATGACTGTTGGATGTGAATTATGACTTTGTCAACTAAAATAAGTGTCTTTAAAGTCATTTCTGTGCCTCAAAGGGGTCAAAATTGAAGCTTTTGAGTAATCAAAACTCTGTAAAAATGGCAATTTTGGTCACTGTGAGGGTTTAAAAAGTGGTCATTCAACATGAGGCACGATCCAATTGACATTTTGAATCATATTTGGTACAGTCCAAAAAATCAATTTTCGGATAAAAAACGATGACTCCGGACATGTCAAACGATCCCAAAATGGTCAATATGGATGACATTTTAACATTTAATCTTTTGACTGTAAATGACTGTTGGATGTGAATTATGACTTTGTCAACTAAAATAAGTGTGTTTAAAGTCATTTCTGTGCCTGAAATGGGTCAAAATTGAAGCTTTTGAGTAAGCAAAACTCTGTAAAATTGGCAATTTTGGTCACTGTGAGGGTTTAAAAAGTGGTTATTCAACATGAGGCACGATCCAATTGACATTTTGAATGATTTTTGGTACAGTCCAAAAAATCAATTTTCGGATGAAAAACGATGACTCCGGACATGTCGAACGATCCCAAAATGGTCAATATGGATGAAATTTTAACATTTAATCTTTTGACTGTAAATGACTGTTGTATGTGAATTATGACTTTGTCAACTAAAATAAGTGTGTTTAAAGTCATTTCTGTGCCTCAAAGGGGTCAAAATTGAAGCTTTTGAGTAATCAAAACTCTGTAAAAATGGCAATTTTGGTCACTGTGAGGGTTTAAAAAGTGGTTATTCAACATGAGGCACGATCCAATTGACATTTTGAATCATTTCTGGTACAGTCCAAAAAATCAATTTTCGGATGAAAAACGATGACTCCGGACATGTCGAACGATCCCAAAATGGTCAATATGGATGAAATTTTAACATTTAATCTTTTGACTGTAAATGACTGTTGGATGTGAATTATGACTTTGTCAACTAAAATAAGTGTGTTTAAAGTCATTTCTGTGCCTCAAAGGGGTCAAAATTGAGGCTTTTGAGTAAGCAAAACTCTTTAAAATTGGCAATTTTGGTCACTGTGAGGGTTTAAAAAGAGGTTATTTAACATGAGGCACGATCCAATTGACATTTTGAATGATTTTTGGTACTGTCCAAAAAATCAATTTTCGGATGAAAAACGATGACTCCGGACATGTCGAACGATCCCAAAATGGTCAATATGGATGAAATTTTAACATTTAATCTTTTGACTGTAAATGACTGTTGGATGTGAATTATGACTTTGTCAACTAAAATACGTGTGTTTAAAGTCATTTCTGTGCCTCAAAGGGGTCAAAATTGAAGCTTTTGAGTAATCAAAACTCTGTAAAAATGGCAATTTTGGTCACTGTGAGGGTTTAAAAAGTGGTTATTCAACATGAGGCACGATCCAATTGACATTTTGAATCATTTTTGGTACAATCCAAAAAATCCATTTTCGGATGAAAAACGATGACTCCGGACCTGTCGAACGTTCCCAAAATGGTCTATAATGATGAAATTTTAACATTTAATCTTTTGACTGTAAATGACTGTTGGATGTGAATTATGACTTTGTCAACTAAAATAAGTGTGTTTAAAGTCATTTCTGTGCCTCAAAGGGGTCAAAATTGAAGCTTTTGAGTAATCAAAACTCTGTAAAAATGGCAATTTTGGTCACTGTGAGGGTTTAAAAAGTGGTTATTCAACATGAGGCACGATCCAATTGACATTTTGAATCATTTTTGGTACAATCCAAAAAATCCATTTTCGGATGAAAAACGATGACTCCGGACCTGTCGAACGTTCCCAAAATGGTCTATAATGATGAAATTTTAACATTTAATCTTTTGACTGTAAATGACTGTTGGATGTGAATTATGACTTTGTCAACTAAAATAAGTGTGTTTAAAGTCATTTCTGTGCCTCAAAGGGGTCAAAATTGAAGCTTTTGAGTAATCAAAACTCTGTAAAAATGGCAATTTTGGTCACTGTGAGGGTTTAAAAAGTGGTTATTCAACATGAGGCACGATCCAATTGACATTTTGAATCATTTTTGGTACAGTCCAAAAAATCAATTTTCGGATGAAAAACGATGACTCCGGACATGCCAAACGATCCCAAAATGGTCAATATGGATGAAATTTTAACATTTAATCTTTTGACTGTAAATGACTGTTGGATGTGAATTATGACTTTGTCAACTAAAATAAGTGTGTTTAAAGTCATTTCTGTGCCTCAAAGGGGTCAAAATTGAAGCTTTTGAGTAATCAAAACTCTGTAAAAATGGCAATTTTGGTCACTGTGAGGGTTTAAAAAGTGGTTATTCAACATGAGGCATGATCCAATTGACATTTTGAATCATTTTTGGTACAGTCCAAAAAATCAGTTTTCGGATGAAAAACGATGACTCCTGACATGTCGAATGATCCCAAAATGGTCAATATGGATGAAATTTTAACATTTAATCTTTTGACTGTAAATGACTGTTGGATGTGAATTATGACTTTGTCAACTAAAATAAGTGTGTTTAAAGTCATTTCTGTGCCTCAAAGGGGTCAAAATTGAAGCTTTTGAGTAAGCAAAACTCTTTAAAATTGGCAATTTTGGTCACTGTGAGGGTTTAAAAAGTGGTTATTTAACATGAGGCACGATCCAATTGACATTTTGAATGATTTTTGGTACTGTCCAAAAAATCAATTTTCGGATGAAAAACGATGACTCCGGACATGTCGAACGATCCCAAAATGGTCAACATGGATGAAATTTTAACATTTAATCTTTTGACTGTAAATGACTGTTGGATGTGAATTATGACTTTGTCAACTAAAATACGTGTGTTTAAAGTCATTTCTGTGCCTCAAAGGGGTCAAAATTGAACCTTTTGAGTAATCAAAACTCTGTAAAAATGGCAATTTTGGTCACTCTGAGGGTTTAAAAAGTGGTTATTCAACATGAAGCACGATCCAATTGCCATTTTGAATCATTTTTGGTACAGTCCAAAAAATCAATTTTCGGATGAAAAACGATGACTCCGGACATGTCGAACGATCCCAAAGTGGTCAATATGGATGAAATTTTAACATTTAATCTTTTGACTGTAAATGACTGTTGGATGTGAATTATGACTTTGTCAACTAAAATAAGTGTGTTTAAAGTCATTTCTGTGCCTCAAAGGGGTCAAAATTGAACCTTTTGAGTAATCAAAACTCTGTAAAAATGGCAATTTTGGTCACTCTGAGGGTTTAAAAAGTGGTTATTCAACATGAGGCACGATCCAATTGACATTTTGAATCATTTTTGGTACAATCCAAAAAATCAATTTTCGGATGAAAAACGATGACTCCGGACCTGTCGAACGTTCCCAAAATGGTCTATAATAATGAAATTTTAACATTTAATCTTTTGACTGTAAATGACTTTTGGATGTGAATTATGACTTTGTCAACTAAAATAAGTGTGTTTAAAGTCATTTCTGTGCCTCAAAGGGGTCAAAATTGAAGCTTTTGAGTAATCAAAACTCTGTAAAAATGGCAATTTTGGTCACTGTGAGTGTTTAAAAAGTGGTTATTCAACATGAGGCACGATCCAATTGACATTTTGAATCATTTTTGGTACAGTCCAAAAAATCAATTTTCGGATGAAAAACGATGACTCCGGACATGTCGAACGATCCCAAAATGGTCAATATGGATGAAATTTTAACATTTAATCTTTTGACTGTAAATGAATGTTGGATGTGAATTATGACTTTGTCAACTAAAATAAGTGTGTTTAAAGTCATTTCTGTGCCTCAAAGGGGTCAAAATTGAAGCTTTTGAGTAATCAAAACTCTGTAAAAATGGCAATTTTGGTCACTGTGAGGGTTTAAAAAGTGGTTATTCAACATGAGGCACGATCCAATTGACATTTTGAATCATTTTTGGTACAGTCCAAAAAATCAATTTTCGGATGAAAAACGATGACTCCTGACATGTCGAATGATCCCAAAATGGTCAATATGGACGAAATTTTAACATTTAATCTTTTGACTGTAAATGACTGTTGGATGTGAATTATGACTTTGTCAACTAAAATAAGTGTGTTTAAAGTCATTTCCGTGCCTGAAATGGGTCAAAATTGAAGCTTTTGAGTGAGCAAAACTCTTTAAAATTGGCAATTTTGGTCACTGTGAGGGTTTAAAAAGTGGTTATTCAACATGAGGCACGATCCAATTGACATTTTGAATGATTTTTGGTACTGTCCAAAAAATCAATTTTCGGATGAAAAACGATGACTCCGGACATGTCGAACGATCCCAAAATGGTCAATATGGATGAAATTTTAACATTTAATCTTATGACTGTAAATGACTGTTGGATGTGAATTATGACTTTGTCAACTAAAATAAGTGTGTTTAAAGTCATTTCTGTGCCTGAAACGGGTCAAAATTGAAGCTTTTGAGTAAGCAAAACTCTGTAAAAATGGCAATTTTGGTCACTCTGAGGGTTTAAAAAGTGGTCATTCAACATGAGGCACGATCCAATTGACATTTTGAATCATTTTTGGTACAGTCCAAAAAATCAATTTTCGGATGAAAAACGATGACTCCGGACATGTCAAACGATCCCAAAATGGTCAATATGGACGAAATTTTAACATTTAATCTTTTGACTGTAAATGACTGTTGGATGTGAATTATGACTTTGTCAACTAAAATAAGTGTGTTTAAAGTCATTTCCGTGCCTGAAATGGGTCAAAATTGAAGCTTTTGAGTGAGCAAAACTCTTTAAAATTGGCAATTTTGGTCACTGTGAGGGTTTAAAAAGTGGTTATTCAACATGAGGCACGATCCAATTGACATTTTGAATGATTTTTGGTACTGTCCAAAAAATCAATTTTCGGATGAAAAACGATGACTCCGGACATGTCGAACGATCCCAAAATGGTCAATATGGATGAAATTTTAACATTTAATCTTATGACTGTAAATGACTGTTGGATGTGAATTATGACTTTGTCAACTAAAATAAGTGTGTTTAAAGTCATTTCTGTGCCTGAAACGGGTCAAAATTGAAGCTTTTGAGTAAGCAAAACTCTGTAAAAATGGCAATTTTGGTCACTCTGAGGGTTTAAAAAGTGGTCATTCAACATGAGGCACGATCCAATTGACATTTTGAATCATTTTTGGTACAGTCCAAAAAATCAATTTTCGGATGAAAAACGATGACTCCGGACATGTCAAACGATCCCAAAATGGTCAATATGGATGAAATTTTAACATTTAATCTTTTGACTGTAAATGACTGTTGGATGTGAATTATGACTTTGTCAACTAAAATAAGTGTGTTTAAAGTCATTTCTGTGCCTCAAAGGGGTCGAAATTGAAGCTTTTGAGTAATCAAAACTCTGTAAAAATGGCAATTTTGGTCACTGTGAGGGTTTAAAAAGTGGTTATTCAACATGAGGCACGATCCAATTGACATTTTGAATCATTTTTGGTACAGTCCAAAAAATCAATTTTCGGATGAAAAACGATGACTCCGGACATGCCGAACGATCCCAAAATGGTCAATATGGATGAAATTTTAACATTTAATCTTTTGACTGTAAATGACTGTTGGATGTGAATTATGACTTTGTCAACTAAAATAAGTGTGTTTAAAGTCATTTCTGTGCCTGAAACGGGTCAAAATTGAAGCTTTTGAGTAAGCAAAACTCTGTAAAAATGGCAATTTTGGTCACTCTGAGGGTTTAAAAAGTGGTCATTCAACATGAGGCACGATCCAATTGACATTTTGAATCATTTTTGGTACAGTCCAAAAAATCAATTTTCGGATGAAAAACGATGACTCCGGACATGTCAAACGATCCCAAAATGGTCAATATGGATGAAATTTTAACATTTAATCTTTTGACTGTAAATGACTGTTGGATGTGAATTATGACTTTGTCAACTAAAATAAGTGTGTTTAAAGTCATTTCTGTGCCTCAATGGGGTCGAAATTGAAGCTTTTGAGTAATCAAAACTCTGTAAAAATGGCAATTTTGGTCACTGTGAGGGTTTAAAAAGTGGTTATTCAACATGAGGCACGATCCAATTGACATTTTGAATCATTTTTGGTACAGTCCAAAAAATCAATTTTCGGATGAAAAACGATGACTCCGGACATGCCGAACGATCCCAAAATGGTCAATATGGATGAAATTTTAACATTTAATCTTTTGACTGTAAATGACTGTTGGATGTGAATTATGACTTTGTCAACTAAAATAAGTGTGTTTAACGTCATTTCTGTGCCTCAAAGGGGTCAAAATTGAAGCTTTTGAGTAATCAAAACTCTGTAAAAATGGCAATTTTGGTCACTGTGAGGGTTTAAAAAGTGGTTATTCAACATGAGGCACGATCCAATTGACATTTTGAATCATTTTTGGTACAATCCAAAAAATCAATTTTCGGATGAAAAACGATGACTCCGGACCTGTCGAACGTTCCCAAAATGGTCTATAATGATGAAATTTTAACATTTAATCTTTTGACTGTAAATGACTGTTGGATGTGAATTATGACTTTGTCAACTAAAATAAGTGTGTTTAAAGTCATTTCTGTGCCTCAAAGGGGTCCAAATTAAAGCTTTTGAGTAATCAAAACTCTGTAAAAATTGCAATTTTGGTCACTGTGAGGGTTTAAAAAGTGGTTATTCAACATGAGGCACGATCCAATTGACATTTTGAATCATTTCTGGTACAATCCAAAAAATCAATTTTCGGATGAAAAACGATGACTCCGGACCTGTCGAAGGTTCCCAAAATGGTCTATAATGATGAAATTTTAACATTTAATCTTTTGACTGTCAATGACTGTTGGATGTGAATTATGACTTTGTCAACTAAAATAAGTGTGTTTAAAGTCATTTCTGTGCCTCAAAGGGGTCGAAATTGAAGCTTTTGAGTAATCAAAACTCTGTAAAAATGGCAATTTTGGTCACTGTGAGGGTTTAAAAATGGTTATTCAACATGAGGCACGATCCAATTGACATTTTGAATCATTTTTGGTACAGTCCAAAAAATCAATTTTCGGATGAAAAACGATGACTCCGGACATGCCGAACGATCCCAAAATGGTCAATATGGATGAAATTTTAACATTTAATCTTTTGACTGTAAATGACTGTTGGATGTGAATTATGACTTTGTCAACTAAAATAAGTGTGTTTAAAGTCATTTCTGTGCCTGAAATGGGTCAAAATTGTAGCTTTTGAGTAAGCAAAACTCTGTAAAATTGGCAATTTTGGTCACTGTGAGGGTTTAAAAAGTGGTTATTCAACATGAGGCACGATCCAATTGACATTTTGAATGATTTTTGGTACAGTCCAAAAAATCAATTTTCGGATGAAAAACGATGACTCCGGACATGTCGAACGATCCCAAACTGGTCAATATGGATGAAATTTTAACATTTAATCTTTTGACTGTAAATGACTGTTGTATGTGAATTATGACTTTGTCAACTAAAATAAGTGTGTTTAAAGTCATTTCTGTGCCTCAAAGGGGTCAAAATTGAAGCTTTTGAGTAATCAAAACTCTGTAAAAATGGCAATTTTGGTCACTGTGAGGGTTTAAAAAGTGGTTATTCAACATGAGGCACGATCCAATTGACATTTTGAATCATTTCTGGTACAGTCCAAAAAATCAATTTTCGGATGAAAAACGATGACTCCGGACATGTCGAACGATCCCAAAATGGTCAATATGGATGAAATTTTAACATTTAATCTTTTGACTGTAAATGACTGTTGGATGTGAATTATGACTTTGTCAACTAAAATAAGTGTGTTTAAAGTCATTTCTGTGCCTCAAAGGGGTCAAAATTGAAGCTTTTGAGTAAGCAAAACTCTTTAAAATTGGCAATTTTGGTCACTGTGAGGGTTTAAAAAGAGGTTATTTAACATGAGGCACGATCCAATTGACATTTTGAATGATTTTTGGTACTGTCCAAAAAATCAATTTTCGGATGAAAAACGATGACTCCGGACATGTCGAACGATCCCAAAATGGTCAATATGGATGAAATTTTAACATTTAATCTTTTGACTGTAAATGACTGTTGGATGTGAATTATGACTTTGTCAACTAAAATACGTGTGTTTAAAGTCATTTCTGTGCCTCAAAGGGGGCAAAATTGAAGCTTTTGAGTAATCAAAACTCTGTAAAAATGGCAATTTTGGTCACTGTGAGGGTTTAAAAAGTGGTTATTCAACATGAGGCACGATCCAATTGACATTTTGAATCATTTTTGGTACAATCCAAAAAATCCATTTTCGGATGAAAAACGATGACTCCGGACCTGTCGAACGTTCCCAAAATGGTCTATAATGATGAAATTTTAACATTTAATCTTTTGACTGTAAATGACTGTTGGATGTGAATTATGACTTTGTCAACTAAAATAAGTGTGTTTAAAGTCATTTCTGTGCCTCAAAGGGGTCAAAATTGAAGCTTTTGAGTAATCAAAACTCTGTAAAAATGGCAATTTTGGTCAATGTGAGGGTTTAAAAAGTGGTTATTCAACATGAGGCACGATCCAATTGACATTTTGAATCATTTTTGGTACAGTCCAAAAAATCAATTTTCGGATGAAAAACGATGACTCCGGACATGCCAAACGATCCCAAAATGGTCAATATGGATGAAATTTTCACATTTAATCTTTTGACTGTAAATGACTGTTGGATGTGAATTATGACTTTGTCAACTAAAATAAGTGTGTTTAAAGTCATTTCTGTGCCTCAAAGGGGTCAAAATTGAAGCTTTTGAGTAATCAAAACTCTGTAAAAATGGCAATTTTGGTCACTGTGAGGGTTTAAAAAGTGGTTATTCAACATGAGGCACGATCCAATAACCATTTTGAATCATTTTTGGTACAGTCCAAAAAATCAATTTTCGGATGAAAAACGATGACTCCGGACATGTTGAACGATCCCAAAATGGTCAATATGGATGAAATTTTAACATTTAATCTTTTGACTGTAAATGACTGTTGGATGTGAATTATGACTTTGTCAACTAAAATAAGTGTGTTTCAAGTCATTTCTGTGCCTCAAAGGGGTCAAAATTGAAGCTTTTGAGTAATCAAAACTCTGTAAAAATGGCAATTTTGGTCACTGTGAGGGTTTAAAAAGTGGTTATTCAACATGAGGCATGATCCAATTGACATTTTGAATCATTTTTGGTACAGTCCAAAAAATCAGTTTTCGGATGAAAAACGATGACTCCTGACATGTCGAATGATCCCAAAATGGTCAATATGGATGAAATTTTAACATTTAATCTTTTGACTGTAAATGACTGTTGGATGTGAATTATGACTTTGTCAACTAAAATAAGTGTGTTTAAAGTCATTTCTGTGCCTCAAAGGGGTCAAAATTGAAGCTTTTGAGTAAGCAAAACTCTTTAAAATTGGCAATTTTGGTCACTGTGAGGGTTTAAAAAGTGGTTATTTAACATGAGGCACGATCCAATTGACATTTTGAATGATTTTTGGTACTGTCCAAAAAATCAATTTTCGGATGAAAAACGATGACTCCGGACATGTCGAACGATCCCAAAATGGTCAACATGGATGAAATTTTAACATTTAATCTTTTGACTGTAAATGACTGTTGGATGTGAATTATGACTTTGTCAACTAAAATACGTGTGTTTAAAGTCATTTCTGTGCCTCAAAGGGGTCAAAATTGCAGCTTTTGAGTATTCAAAACTCTTTAAAATGGCAATTTTGGTCACTGTGAGGGTTTAAAAAGTGGTTATTCAACATGAGGCACGATCCAATTGACATTTTGAATCATTTCTGGTACAGTCCAAAAAATCAATTTTCGGATGAAAAACGATGACTCCGGACAAGCCGAACAATCCCAAAATGGTCAATATGGATGATATTTTAACATTTAATCTTTTGACTGTAAATGACTGTTGGATGTGAATTATGACTTTGTCAACTAAAATAAGTGTGTTTAAAGTCATTTCTGTGCCTCAAAGGGGTCAAAATTGAACCTTTTGAGTAATCAAAACTCTGTAAAAATGGCAATTTTGGTCACTCTGAGGGTTTAAAAAGTGGTTATTCAACATGAAGCACGATCCAATTGCCATTTTGAATCATTTTTGGTACAGTCCAAAAAATCAATTTTCGGATGAAAAACGATGACTCCGGACATGTCGAACGATCCCAAAGTGGTCAATATGGATGAAATTTTAACATTTAATCTTTTGACTGTAAATGACTGTTGGATGTGAATTATGACTTTGTCAACTAAAATAAGTGTGTTTAAAGTCATTTCTGTGCCTCAAAGGGGTCAAAATTGAAGCTTTTGAGTAATCAAAACTCTGTAAAAATGGCAATTTTGGTCACTGTGAGGGTTTAAAAAGTGGTTATTCAACATGAGGCACGATCCAATTGACATTTTGAATCATTTTTGGTACAGTCCAAAAAATCAATTTTCGGATGAAAAATGATGACTCCTGACATGTCGAATGATCCCAAAATGGTCAATATGGACGAAATTTTAACATTTAATCTTTTGACTGTAAATGACTGTTGGATGTGAATTATGACTTTGTCAACTAAAATAAGTGTGTTTAAAGTCATTTCTGTGCCTGAAACGGGTCAAAATTGAAGCTTTTGAGTAAGCAAAACTCTATAAAAATGGCAATTTTGGTCACTCTGAGGGTTTAAAAAGTGGTCATTCAACATGAGGCACGATCCAATTGACATTTTGAATCATTTTTGGTACAGTCCAAAAAATCAATTTTCGGATGAAAAACGATGACTCCGGACATGTCAAACGATCCCAAAATGGTCAATATGGATGAAATTTTAACATTTAATCTTTTGACTGTAAATGACTGTTGGATGTGAATTATGACTTTGTCAACTAAAATAAGTGTGTTTAAAGTCATTTCTGTGCCTCAAAGGGGTCAAAATTGAAGCTTTTGAGTAATCAAAACTCTGTAAAAATGGCAATTTTGGTCACTGTGAGGGTTTAAAAAGTGGTTATTCAACATGAGGCACGATCCAATTGACATTTTGAATCATTTTTGGTACAATCCAAAAAATCAATTTTCGGATGAAAAACGATGACTCCGGACCTGTCGAACGTTCCCAAAATGGTCTATAATGATGAAATTTTAACATTTAATCTTTTGACTGTAAATGACTGTTGGATGTGAATTATGACTTTGTCAACTAAAATAAGTGTGTTTAAAGTCATTTCTGTGCCTCAAAGGGGTCCAAATTAAAGCTTTTGAGTAATCAAAACTCTGTAAAAATTGCAATTTTGGTCACTGTGAGGGTTTAAAAAGTGGTTATTCAACATGAGGCACGATCCAATTGACATTTTGAATCATTTCTGGTACAATCCAAAAAATCAATTTTCGGATGAAAAACGATGACTCCGGACCTGTCGAAGGTACCCAAAATGGTCTATAATGATGAAATTTTAACATTTAATCTTTTGACTGTCAATGACTGTTGGATGTGAATTATGACTTTGTCAACTAAAATAAGTGTGTTTAAAGTCATTTCTGTGCCTCAAAGGGGTCGAAATTGAAGCTTTTGAGTAATCAAAACTCTGTAAAAATGGCAATTTTGGTCACTGTGAGGGTTTAAAAATGGTTATTCAACATGAGGCACGATCCAATTGACATTTTGAATCATTTTTGGTACTGTCCAAAAAATCAATTTTCGGATGAAAAACGATGACTCCGGACATGTCGAACGATCCCAAAATGGTCAATATGGATGAAATTTTAACATTTAATCTTTTGACTGTAAATGACTGTTGGATGTGAATTATGACTTTGTCAACTAAAATACGTGTGTTTAAAGTCATTTCTGTGCCTCAAAGGGGTCAAAATTGAAGCTTTTGAGTAATCAAAACTCTGTAAAAATGGCAATTTTGGTCACTGTGAGGGTTTAAAAAGTGGTTATTCAACATGAGGCACGATCCAATTGACATTTTGAATCATTTTTGGTACAATCCAAAAAATCCATTTTCGGATGAAAAACGATGACTCCGGACCTGTCGAACGTTCCCAAAATGGTCTATAATGATGAAATTTTAACATTTAATCTTTTGACTGTAAATGACTGTTGGATGTGAATTATGACTTTGTCAACTAAAATAAGTGTGTTTAAAGTCATTTCTGTGCCTCAAAGGGGTCAAAATTGAAGCTTTTGAGTAATCAAAACTCTGTAAAAATGGCAATTTTGGTCAATGTGAGGGTTTAAAAAGTGGTTATTCAACATGAGGCACGATCCAATTGACATTTTGAATCATTTTTGGTACAGTCCAAAAAATCAATTTTCGGATGAAAAACGATGACTCCGGACATGCCAAACGATCCCAAAATGGTCAATATGGATGAAATTTTAACATTTAATCTTTTGACTGTAAATGACTGTTGGATGTGAATTATGACTTTGTCAACTAAAATAAGTGTGTTTAAAGTCATTTCTGTGCCTCAAAGGGGTCAAAATTGAAGCTTTTGAGTAATCAAAACTCTGTAAAAATGGCAATTTTGGTCACTGTGAGGGTTTAAAAAGTGGTTATTCAACATGAGGCACGATCCAATTGCCATTTTGAATCATTTTTGGTACAGTCCAAAAAATCAATTTTCGGATGAAAAACGATGACTCCGGACATGTTGAACGATCCCAAAATGGTCAATATGGATGAAATTTTAACATTTAATCTTTTGACTGTAAATGACTGTTGGATGTGAATTATGACTTTGTCAACTAAAATAAGTGTGTTTCAAGTCATTTCTGTGCCTCAAAGGGGTCAAAATTGAAGCTTTTGAGTAATCAAAACTCTGTAAAAATGGCAATTTTGGTCACTGTGAGGGTTTAAAAAGTGGTTATTCAACATGAGGCATGATCCAATTGACATTTTGAATCATTTTTGGTACAGTCCAAAAAATCAGTTTTCGGATGAAAAACGATGACTCCTGACATGTCGAATGATCCCAAAATGGTCAATATGGATGAAATTTTAACATTTAATCTTTTGACTGTAAATGACTGTTGGATGTGAATTATGACTTTGTCAACTAAAATAAGTGTGTTTAAAGTCATTTCTGTGCCTCAAAGGGGTCAAAATTGAAGCTTTTGAGTAAGCAAAACTCTTTAAAATTGGCAATTTTGGTCACTGTGAGGGTTTAAAAAGTGGTTATTTAACATGAGGCACGATCCAATTGACATTTTGAATGATTTTTGGTACTGTCCAAAAAATCAATTTTCGGATGAAAAACGATGACTCCGGACATGTCGAACGATCCCAAAATGGTCAACATGGATGAAATTTTAACATTTAATCTTTTGACTGTAAATGACTGTTGGATGTGAATTATGACTTTGTCAACTAAAATACGTGTGTTTAAAGTCATTTCTGTGCCTCAAAGGGGTCAAAATTGCAGCTTTTGAGTATTCAAAACTCTTTAAAATGGCAATTTTGGTCACTGTGAGGGTTTAAAAAGTGGTTATTCAACATGAGGCACGATCCAATTGACATTTTGAATCATTTCTGGTACAGTCCAAAAAATCAATTTTCGGATGAAAAACGATGACTCCGGACAAGCCGAACAATCCCAAAATGGTCAATATGGATGAAATTTTAACATTTAATCTTTTGACTGTAAATGACTGTTGGATGTGAATTATGACTTTGTCAACTAAAATAAGTGTGTTTAAAGTCATTTCTGTGCCTCAAAGGGGTCAAAATTGAACCTTTTGAGTAATCAAAACTCTGTAAAAATGGCAATTTTGGTCACTCTGAGGGTTTAAAAAGTGGTTATTCAACATGAAGCACGATCCAATTGCCATTTTGAATCATTTTTGGTACAGTCCAAAAAATCAATTTTCGGATGAAAAACGATGACTCCGGACATGTCGAACGATCCCAAAGTGGTCAATATGGATGAAATTTTAACATTTAATCTTTTGACTGTAAATGACTGTTGGATGTGAATTATGACTTTGTCAACTAAAATAAGTGTGTTTAAAGTCATTTCTGTGCCTCAAAGGGGTCAAAATTGAAGCTTTTGAGTAATCAAAACTCTGTAAAAATGGCAATTTTGGTCACTGTGAGGGTTTAAAAAGTGGTTATTCAACATGAGGCACGATCCAATTGACATTTTGAATCATTTTTGGTACAGTCCAAAAAATCAATTTTCGGATGAAAAATGATGACTCCTGACATGTCGAATGATCCCAAAATGGTCAATATGGACGAAATTTTAACATTTAATCTTTTGACTGTAAATGACTGTTGGATGTGAATTATGACTTTGTCAACTAAAATAAGTGTGTTTAAAGTCATTTCTGTGCCTGAAACGGGTCAAAATTGAAGCTTTTGAGTAAGCAAAACTCTATAAAAATGGCAATTTTGGTCACTCTGAGGGTTTAAAAAGTGGTCATTCAACATGAGGCACGATCCAATTGACATTTTGAATCATTTTTGGTACAGTCCAAAAAATCAATTTTCGGATGAAAAACGATGACTCCGGACATGTCAAACGATCCCAAAATGGTCAATATGGATGAAATTTTAACATTTAATCTTTTGACTGTAAATGACTGTTGGATGTGAATTATGACTTTGTCAACTAAAATAAGTGTGTTTAAAGTCATTTCTGTGCCTCAAAGGGGTCAAAATTGAAGCTTTTGAGTAATCAAAACTCTGTAAAAATGGCAATTTTGGTCACTGTGAGGGTTTAAAAAGTGGTTATTCAACATGAGGCACGATCCAATTGACATTTTGAATCATTTTTGGTACAATCCAAAAAATCAATTTTCGGATGAAAAACGATGACTCCGGACCTGTCGAACCTTCCCAAAATGGTCTATAATGATGAAATTTTAACATTTAATCTTTTGACTGTAAATGACTGTTGGATGTGAATTATGACTTTGTCAACTAAAATAAGTGTGTTTAAAGTCATTTCTGTGCCTCAAAGGGGTCCAAATTAAAGCTTTTGAGTAATCAAAACTCTGTAAAAATTGCAATTTTGGTCACTGTGAGGGTTTAAAAAGTGGTTATTCAACATGAGGCACGATCCAATTGACATTTTGAATCATTTCTGGTACAATCCAAAAAAATCAATTTTCGGATGAAAAACGATGACTCCGGACCTGTCGAAGGTACCCAAAATGGTCTATAATGATGAAATTTTAACATTTAATCTTTTGACTGTCAATGACTGTTGGATGTGAATTATGACTTTGTCAACTAAAATAAGTGTGTTTAAAGTCATTTCTGTGCCTCAAAGGGGTCGAAATTGAAGCTTTTGAGTAATCAAAACTCTGTAAAAATGGCAATTTTGGTCACTGTGAGGGTTTAAAAATGGTTATTCAACATGAGGCACGATCCAATTGACATTTTGAATCATTTTTGGTACAGTCCAAAAAATCAATTTTCGGATGAAAAACGATGACTCCGGACATGCCGAACGATCCCAAAATGGTCAATATGGATGAAATTTTAACATTTAATCTTTTGACTGTAAATGACTGTTGGATGTGAATTATGACTTTGTCAACTAAAATAAGTGTGTTTAAAGTCATTTCTGTGCCTCAAAGGGGTCAAAATTGAAGCTTTTGAGTAATCAAACTCTGTAAAAATGGCAATTTTGGTCACTGTGAGGGTTTAAAAAGTGGTTATTCAACATGAGGCACGATCCAATTGACATTTTGAATCATTTCTGGTACAGTCCAAAAAATCAATTTTTGGATGAAAAACGATGACTCCGGACAAGCCGAACAATCCCAAAATGGTCAATATGGATGAAATTTTAACATTTAATCTTTTGACTGTAAATGACTGTTGGATGTGAATTATGACTTTGTCAACTAAAATAAGTGTGTTTAAAGTCATTTCTGTGCCTCAAAGGGGTCAAAATTGAACCTTTTGAGTAATCAAAACTCTGTAAAAATGGCAATTTTGGTCACTCTGAGGGTTTAAAAAGTGGTTATTCAACATGAAGCACGATCCAATTGCCATTTTGAATCATTTTTGGTACAGTCCAAAAAATCAATTTTCGGATGAAAAACGATGACTCCGGACATGTCGAACGATCCCAAAGTGGTCAATATGGATGAAATTTTAACATTTAATCTTTTGACTGTAAATGACTGTTGGATGTGAATTATGACTTTGTCAACTAAAATAAGTGTGTTTAAAGTCATTTCTGTGCCTCAAAGGGGTCAAAATTGAAGCTTTTGAGTAATCAAAACTCTGTAAAAATGGCAATTTTGGTCACTGTGAGGGTTTAAAAAGTGGTTATTCAACATGAGGCACGATCCAATTGACATTTTGAATCATTTTTGGTACAGTCCAAAAAATCAATTTTCGGATGAAAAATGATGACTCCTGACATGTCGAATGATCCCAAAATGGTCAATATGGACGAAATTTTAACATTTAATCTTTTGACTGTAAATGACTGTTGGATGTGAATTATGACTTTGTCAACTAAAATAAGTGTGTTTAAAGTCATTTCTGTGCCTGAAACGGGTCAAAATTGAAGCTTTTGAGTAAGCAAAACTCTATAAAAATGGCAATTTTGGTCACTCTGAGGGTTTAAAAAGTGGTCATTCAACATGAGGCACGATCCAATTGACATTTTGAATCATTTTTGGTACAGTCCAAAAAATCAATTTTCGGATGAAAAACGATGACTCCGGACATGTCAAACGATCCCAAAATGGTCAACATGGATGAAATTTTAACATTTAATCTTTTGACTGTAAATGACTGTTGGATGTGAATTATGACTTTGTCAACTAAAATAAGTGTGTTTAAAGTCATTTCTGTGCCTCAAAGGGGTCAAAATTGAAGCTTTTGAGTAATCAAAACTCTGTAAAAATGGCAATTTTGGTCACTGTGAGGGTTTAAAAAGTGGTTATTCAACATGAGGCACGATCCAATTGACATTTTGAATCATTTTTGGTACAATCCAAAAAATCAATTTTCGGATGAAAAACGATGACTCCGGACCTGTCGAACGTTCCCAAAATGGTCTATAATGATGAAATTTTAACATTTAATGTTTTGACTGTAAATGACTGTTGGATGTGAATTATGACTTTGTCAACTAAAATAAGTGTGTTTAAAGTCATTTCTGTGCCTCAAAGGGGTCCAAATTAAAGCTTTTGAGTAATCAAAACTCTGTAAAAATTGCAATTTTGGTCACTGTGAGGGTTTAAAAAGTGGTTATTCAACATGAGGCACGATCCAATTGACATTTTGAATCATTTCTGGTACAATCCAAAAAATCAATTTTCGGATGAAAAACGATGACTCCGGACCTGTCGAAGGTACCCAAAATGGTCTATAATGATGAAATTTTAACATTTAATCTTTTGACTGTAAATGACTGTTGGATGTGAATTATGACTTTGTCAACTAAAATAAGTGTGTTTAAAGTCATTTCTGTGCCTCAAAGGGGTCAAAATTGAAGCTTTTGAGTAAGCAAAACTCTTTAAAATTGGCAATTTTGGTCACTGTGAGGGTTTAAAAAGTGGTTATTTAACATGAGGCACGATCCAATTGACATTTTGAATGATTTTTGGTACTGTCCAAAAAATCAATTTTCGGATGAAAAACGATGACTCCGGACATGTCGAACGATCCCAAAATGGTCAACATGGATGAAATTTTAACATTTAATCTTTTGACTGTAAATGACTGTTGGATGTGAATTATGACTTTGTCAACTAAAATACGTGTGTTTAAAGTCATTTCTGTGCCTCAAAGGGGTCAAAATTGCAGCTTTTGAGTATTCAAAACTCTTTAAAATGGCAATTTTGGTCACTGTGAGGGTTTAAAAAGTGGTTATTCAACATGAGGCACGATCCAATTGACATTTTGAATCATTTCTGGTACAGTCCAAAAAATCAATTTTCGGATGAAAAACGATGACTCCGGACAAGCCGAACAATCCCAAAATGGTCAATATGGATGAAATTTTAACATTTAATCTTTTGACTGTAAATGACTGTTGGATGTGAATTATGACTTTGTCAACTAAAATAAGTGTGTTTAAAGTCATTTCTGTGCCTCAAAGGGGTCAAAATTGAACCTTTTGAGTAATCAAAACTCTGTAAAAATGGCAATTTTGGTCACTCTGAGGGTTTAAAAAGTGGTTATTCAACATGAAGCACGATCCAATTGCCATTTTGAATCATTTTTGGTACAGTCCAAAAAATCAATTTTCGGATGAAAAACGATGACTCCGGACATGTCGAACGATCCCAAAGTGGTCAATATGGATGAAATTTTAACATTTAATCTTTTGACTGTAAATGACTGTTGGATGTGAATTATGACTTTGTCAACTAAAATAAGTGTGTTTAAAGTCATTTCTGTGCCTGAAACGGGTCAAAATTGAAGCTTTTGAGTAAGCAAAACTCTGTAAAAATGGCAATTTTGGTCACTCTGAGGGTTTAAAAAGTGGTCATTCAACATGAGGCACGATCCAATTGACATTTTGAATCATTTTTGGTACAGTCCAAAAAATCAATTTTCGGATGAAAAACGATGACTCCGGACATGTCAAACGATCCCAAAATGGTCAATATGGACGAAATTTTAACATTTAATCTTTTGACTGTAAATGACTGTTGGATGTGAATTATGACTTTGTCAACTAAAATAAGTGTGTTTAAAGTCATTTCCGTGCCTGAAATGGGTCAAAATTGAAGCTTTTGAGTGAGCAAAACTCTTTAAAATTGGCAATTTTGGTCACTGTGAGGGTTTAAAAAGTGGTTATTCAACATGAGGCACGATCCAATTGACATTTTGAATGATTTTTGGTACTGTCCAAAAAATCAATTTTCGGATGAAAAACGATGACTCCGGACATGTCGAACGATCCCAAAATGGTCAATATGGATGAAATTTTAACATTTAATCTTATGACTGTAAATGACTGTTGGATGTGAATTATGACTTTGTCAACTAAAATAAGTGTGTTTAAAGTCATTTCTGTGCCTGAAACGGGTCAAAATTGAAGCTTTTGAGTAAGCAAAACTCTGTAAAAATGGCAATTTTGGTCACTCTGAGGGTTTAAAAAGTGGTCATTCAACATGAGGCACGATCCAATTGACATTTTGAATCATTTTTGGTACAGTCCAAAAAATCAATTTTCGGATGAAAAACGATGACTCCGGACATGTCAAACGATCCCAAAATGGTCAATATGGATGAAATTTTAACATTTAATCTTTTGACTGTAAATGACTGTTGGATGTGAATTATGACTTTGTCAACTAAAATAAGTGTGTTTAAAGTCATTTCTGTGCCTCAAAGGGGTCGAAATTGAAGCTTTTGAGTAATCAAAACTCTGTAAAAATGGCAATTTTGGTCACTGTGAGGGTTTAAAAAGTGGTTATTCAACATGAGGCACGATCCAATTGACATTTTGAATCATTTTTGGTACAGTCCAAAAAATCAATTTTCGGATGAAAAACGATGACTCCGGACATGCCGAACGATCCCAAAATGGTCAATATGGATGAAATTTTAACATTTAATCTTTTGACTGTAAATGACTGTTGGATGTGAATTATGACTTTGTCAACTAAAATAAGTGTGTTTAAAGTCATTTCTGTGCCTGAAACGGGTCAAAATTGAAGCTTTTGAGTAAGCAAAACTCTGTAAAAATGGCAATTTTGGTCACTCTGAGGGTTTAAAAAGTGGTCATTCAACATGAGGCACGATCCAATTGACATTTTGAATCATTTTTGGTACAGTCCAAAAAATCAATTTTCGGATGAAAAACGATGACTCCGGACATGTCAAACGATCCCAAAATGGTCAATATGGATGAAATTTTAACATTTAATCTTTTGACTGTAAATGACTGTTGGATGTGAATTATGACTTTGTCAACTAAAATAAGTGTGTTTAAAGTCATTTCTGTGCCTCAAAGGGGTCGAAATTGAAGCTTTTGAGTAATCAAAACTCTGTAAAAATGGCAATTTTGGTCACTGTGAGGGTTTAAAAAGTGGTTATTCAACATGAGGCACGATCCAATTGACATTTTGAATCATTTTTGGTACAGTCCAAAAAATCAATTTTCGGATGAAAAACGATGACTCCGGACATGCCGAACGATCCCAAAATGGTCAATATGGATGAAATTTTAACATTTAATCTTTTGACTGTAAATGACTGTTGGATGTGAATTATGACTTTGTCAACTAAAATAAGTGTGTTTAACGTCATTTCTGTGCCTCAAAGGGGTCAAAATTGAAGCTTTTGAGTAATCAAAACTCTGTAAAAATGGCAATTTTGGTCACTGTGAGGGTTTAAAAAGTGGTTATTCAACATGAGGCACGATCCAATTGACATTTTGAATCATTTTTGGTACAATCCAAAAAATCAATTTTCGGATGAAAAACGATGACTCCGGACCTGTCGAACGTTCCCAAAATGGTCTATAATGATGAAATTTTAACATTTAATCTTTTGACTGTAAATGACTGTTGGATGTGAATTATGACTTTGTCAACTAAAATAAGTGTGTTTAAAGTCATTTCTGTGCCTCAAAGGGGTCCAAATTAAAGCTTTTGAGTAATCAAAACTCTGTAAAAATTGCAATTTTGGTCACTGTGAGGGTTTAAAAAGTGGTTATTCAACATGAGGCACGATCCAATTGACATTTTGAATCATTTCTGGTACAATCCAAAAAATCAATTTTCGGATGAAAAACGATGACTCCGGACCTGTCGAAGGTTCCCAAAATGGTCTATAATGATGAAATTTTAACATTTAATCTTTTGACTGTCAATGACTGTTGGATGTGAATTATGACTTTGTCAACTAAAATAAGTGTGTTTAAAGTCATTTCTGTGCCTCAAAGGGGTCGAAATTGAAGCTTTTGAGTAATCAAAACTCTGTAAAAATGGCAATTTTGGTCACTGTGAGGGTTTAAAAATGGTTATTCAACATGAGGCACGATCCAATTGACATTTTGAATCATTTTTGGTACAGTCCAAAAAATCAATTTTCGGATGAAAAACGATGACTCCGGACATGCCGAACGATCCCAAAATGGTCAATATGGATGAAATTTTAACATTTAATCTTTTGACTGTAAATGACTGTTGGATGTGAATTATGACTTTGTCAACTAAAATAAGTGTGTTTAAAGTCATTTCTGTGCCTGAAATGGGTCAAAATTGTAGCTTTTGAGTAAGCAAAACTCTGTAAAATTGGCAATTTTGGTCACTGTGAGGGTTTAAAAAGTGGTTATTCAACATGAGGCACGATCCAATTGACATTTTGAATGATTTTTGGTACAGTCCAAAAAATCAATTTTCGGATGAAAAACGATGACTCCGGACATGTCGAACGATCCCAAACTGGTCAATATGGATGAAATTTTAACATTTAATCTTTTGACTGTAAATGACTGTTGTATGTGAATTATGACTTTGTCAACTAAAATAAGTGTGTTTAAAGTCATTTCTGTGCCTCAAAGGGGTCAAAATTGAAGCTTTTGAGTAATCAAAACTCTGTAAAAATGGCAATTTTGGTCACTGTGAGGGTTTAAAAAGTGGTTATTCAACATGAGGCACGATCCAATTGACATTTTGAATCATTTCTGGTACAGTCCAAAAAATCAATTTTCGGATGAAAAACGATGACTCCGGACATGTCGAACGATCCCAAAATGGTCAATATGGATGAAATTTTAACATTTAATCTTTTGACTGTAAATGACTGTTGGATGTGAATTATGACTTTGTCAACTAAAATAAGTGTGTTTAAAGTCATTTCTGTGCCTCAAAGGGGTCAAAATTGAAGCTTTTGAGTAAGCAAAACTCTTTAAAATTGGCAATTTTGGTCACTGTGAGGGTTTAAAAAGAGGTTATTTAACATGAGGCACGATCCAATTGACATTTTGAATGATTTTTGGTACTGTCCAAAAAATCAATTTTCGGATGAAAAACGATGACTCCGGACATGTCGAACGATCCCAAAATGGTCAATATGGATGAAATTTTAACATTTAATCTTTTGACTGTAAATGACTGTTGGATGTGAATTATGACTTTGTCAACTAAAATACGTGTGTTTAAAGTCATTTCTGTGCCTCAAAGGGGGCAAAATTGAAGCTTTTGAGTAATCAAAACTCTGTAAAAATGGCAATTTTGGTCACTGTGAGGGTTTAAAAAGTGGTTATTCAACATGAGGCACGATCCAATTGACATTTTGAATCATTTTTGGTACAATCCAAAAAATCCATTTTCGGATGAAAAACGATGACTCCGGACCTGTCGAACGTTCCCAAAATGGTCTATAATGATGAAATTTTAACATTTAATCTTTTGACTGTAAATGACTGTTGGATGTGAATTATGACTTTGTCAACTAAAATAAGTGTGTTTAAAGTCATTTCTGTGCCTCAAAGGGGTCAAAATTGAAGCTTTTGAGTAATCAAAACTCTGTAAAAATGGCAATTTTGGTCAATGTGAGGGTTTAAAAAGTGGTTATTCAACATGAGGCACGATCCAATTGACATTTTGAATCATTTTTGGTACAGTCCAAAAAATCAATTTTCGGATGAAAAACGATGACTCCGGACATGCCAAACGATCCCAAAATGGTCAATATGGATGAAATTTTCACATTTAATCTTTTGACTGTAAATGACTGTTGGATGTGAATTATGACTTTGTCAACTAAAATAAGTGTGTTTAAAGTCATTTCTGTGCCTCAAAGGGGTCAAAATTGAAGCTTTTGAGTAATCAAAACTCTGTAAAAATGGCAATTTTGGTCACTGTGAGGGTTTAAAAAGTGGTTATTCAACATGAGGCACGATCCAATAACCATTTTGAATCATTTTTGGTACAGTCCAAAAAATCAATTTTCGGATGAAAAACGATGACTCCGGACATGTTGAACGATCCCAAAATGGTCAATATGGATGAAATTTTAACATTTAATCTTTTGACTGTAAATGACTGTTGGATGTGAATTATGACTTTGTCAACTAAAATAAGTGTGTTTCAAGTCATTTCTGTGCCTCAAAGGGGTCAAAATTGAAGCTTTTGAGTAATCAAAACTCTGTAAAAATGGCAATTTTGGTCACTGTGAGGGTTTAAAAAGTGGTTATTCAACATGAGGCATGATCCAATTGACATTTTGAATCATTTTTGGTACAGTCCAAAAAATCAGTTTTCGGATGAAAAACGATGACTCCTGACATGTCGAATGATCCCAAAATGGTCAATATGGATGAAATTTTAACATTTAATCTTTTGACTGTAAATGACTGTTGGATGTGAATTATGACTTTGTCAACTAAAATAAGTGTGTTTAAAGTCATTTCTGTGCCTCAAAGGGGTCAAAATTGAAGCTTTTGAGTAAGCAAAACTCTTTAAAATTGGCAATTTTGGTCACTGTGAGGGTTTAAAAAGTGGTTATTTAACATGAGGCACGATCCAATTGACATTTTGAATGATTTTTGGTACTGTCCAAAAAATCAATTTTCGGATGAAAAACGATGACTCCGGACATGTCGAACGATCCCAAAATGGTCAACATGGATGAAATTTTAACATTTAATCTTTTGACTGTAAATGACTGTTGGATGTGAATTATGACTTTGTCAACTAAAATACGTGTGTTTAAAGTCATTTCTGTGCCTCAAAGGGGTCAAAATTGCAGCTTTTGAGTATTCAAAACTCTTTAAAATGGCAATTTTGGTCACTGTGAGGGTTTAAAAAGTGGTTATTCAACATGAGGCACGATCCAATTGACATTTTGAATCATTTCTGGTACAGTCCAAAAAATCAATTTTCGGATGAAAAACGATGACTCCGGACAAGCCGAACAATCCCAAAATGGTCAATATGGATGATATTTTAACATTTAATCTTTTGACTGTAAATGACTGTTGGATGTGAATTATGACTTTGTCAACTAAAATAAGTGTGTTTAAAGTCATTTCTGTGCCTCAAAGGGGTCAAAATTGAACCTTTTGAGTAATCAAAACTCTGTAAAAATGGCAATTTTGGTCACTCTGAGGGTTTAAAAAGTGGTTATTCAACATGAAGCACGATCCAATTGCCATTTTGAATCATTTTTGGTACAGTCCAAAAAATCAATATTCGGATGAAAAACGATGACTCCGGACATGTCGAACGATCCCAAAGTGGTCAATATGGATGAAATTTTAACATTTAATCTTTTGACTGTAAATGACTGTTGGATGTGAATTATGACTTTGTCAACTAAAATAAGTGTGTTTAAAGTCATTTCTGTGCCTCAAAGGGGTCAAAATTGAAGCTTTTGAGTAATCAAAACTCTGTAAAAATGGCAATTTTGGTCACTGTGAGGGTTTAAAAAGTGGTTATTCAACATGAGGCACGATCCAATTGACATTTTGAATCATTTTTGGTACAGTCCAAAAAATCAATTTTCGGATGAAAAATGATGACTCCTGACATGTCGAATGATCCCAAAATGGTCAATATGGACGAAATTTTAACATTTAATCTTTTGACTGTAAATGACTGTTGGATGTGAATTATGACTTTGTCAACTAAAATAAGTGTGTTTAAAGTCATTTCTGTGCCTGAAACGGGTCAAAATTGAAGCTTTTGAGTAAGCAAAACTCTATAAAAATGGCAATTTTGGTCACTCTGAGGGTTTAAAAAGTGGTCATTCAACATGAGGCACGATCCAATTGACATTTTGAATCATTTTTGGTACAGTCCAAAAAATCAATTTTCGGATGAAAAACGATGACTCCGGACATGTCAAACGATCCCAAAATGGTCAATATGGATGAAATTTTAACATTTAATCTTTTGACTGTAAATGACTGTTGGATGTGAATTATGACTTTGTCAACTAAAATAAGTGTGTTTAAAGTCATTTCTGTGCCTCAAAGGGGTCAAAATTGAAGCTTTTGAGTAATCAAAACTCTGTAAAAATGGCAATTTTGGTCACTGTGAGGGTTTAAAAAGTGGTTATTCAACATGAGGCACGATCCAATTGACATTTTGAATCATTTTTGGTACAATCCAAAAAATCAATTTTCGGATGAAAAACGATGACTCCGGACCTGTCGAACGTTCCCAAAATGGTCTATAATGATGAAATTTTAACATTTAATCTTTTGACTGTAAATGACTGTTGGATGTGAATTATGACTTTGTCAACTAAAATAAGTGTGTTTAAAGTCATTTCTGTGCCTCAAAGGGGTCCAAATTAAAGCTTTTGAGTAATCAAAACTCTGTAAAAATTGCAATTTTGGTCACTGTGAGGGTTTAAAAAGTGGTTATTCAACATGAGGCACGATCCAATTGACATTTTGAATCATTTCTGGTACAATCCAAAAAATCAATTTTCGGATGAAAAACGATGACTCCGGACCTGTCGAAGGTACCCAAAATGGTCTATAATGATGAAATTTTAACATTTAATCTTTTGACTGTCAATGACTGTTGGATGTGAATTATGACTTTGTCAACTAAAATAAGTGTGTTTAAAGTCATTTCTGTGCCTCAAAGGGGTCGAAATTGAAGCTTTTGAGTAATCAAAACTCTGTAAAAATGGCAATTTTGGTCACTGTGAGGGTTTAAAAATGGTTATTCAACATGAGGCACGATCCAATTGACATTTTGAATCATTTTTGGTACTGTCCAAAAAATCAATTTTCGGATGAAAAACGATGACTCCGGACATGTCGAACGATCCCAAAATGGTCAATATGGATGAAATTTTAACATTTAATCTTTTGACTGTAAATGACTGTTGGATGTGAATTATGACTTTGTCAACTAAAATACGTGTGTTTAAAGTCATTTCTGTGCCTCAAAGGGGTCAAAATTGAAGCTTTTGAGTAATCAAAACTCTGTAAAAATGGCAATTTTGGTCACTGTGAGGGTTTAAAAAGTGGTTATTCAACATGAGGCACGATCCAATTGACATTTTGAATCATTTTTGGTACAATCCAAAAAATCCATTTTCGGATGAAAAACGATGACTCCGGACCTGTCGAACGTTCCCAAAATGGTCTATAATGATGAAATTTTAACATTTAATCTTTTGACTGTAAATGACTGTTGGATGTGAATTATGACTTTGTCAACTAAAATAAGTGTGTTTAAAGTCATTTCTGTGCCTCAAAGGGGTCAAAATTGAAGCTTTTGAGTAATCAAAACTCTGTAAAAATGGCAATTTTGGTCAATGTGAGGGTTTAAAAAGTGGTTATTCAACATGAGGCACGATCCAATTGACATTTTGAATCATTTTTGGTACAGTCCAAAAAATCAATTTTCGGATGAAAAACGATGACTCCGGACATGCCAAACGATCCCAAAATGGTCAATATGGATGAAATTTTAACATTTAATCTTTTGACTGTAAATGACTGTTGGATGTGAATTATGACTTTGTCAACTAAAATAAGTGTGTTTAAAGTCATTTCTGTGCCTCAAAGGGGTCAAAATTGAAGCTTTTGAGTAATCAAAACTCTGTAAAAATGGCAATTTTGGTCACTGTGAGGGTTTAAAAAGTGGTTATTCAACATGAGGCACGATCCAATTGCCATTTTGAATCATTTTTGGTACAGTCCAAAAAATCAATTTTCGGATGAAAAACGATGACTCCGGACATGTTGAACGATCCCAAAATGGTCAATATGGATGAAATTTTAACATTTAATCTTTTGACTGTAAATGACTGTTGGATGTGAATTATGACTTTGTCAACTAAAATAAGTGTGTTTCAAGTCATTTCTGTGCCTCAAAGGGGTCAAAATTGAAGCTTTTGAGTAATCAAAACTCTGTAAAAATGGCAATTTTGGTCACTGTGAGGGTTTAAAAAGTGGTTATTCAACATGAGGCATGATCCAATTGACATTTTGAATCATTTTTGGTACAGTCCAAAAAATCAGTTTTCGGATGAAAAACGATGACTCCTGACATGTCGAATGATCCCAAAATGGTCAATATGGATGAAATTTTAACATTTAATCTTTTGACTGTAAATGACTGTTGGATGTGAATTATGACTTTGTCAACTAAAATAAGTGTGTTTAAAGTAATTTCTGTGCCTCAAAGGGGTCAAAATTGAAGCTTTTGAGTAAGCAAAACTCTTTAAAATTGGCAATTTTGGTCACTGTGAGGGTTTAAAAAGTGGTTATTTAACATGAGGCACGATCCAATTGACATTTTGAATGATTTTTGGTACTGTCCAAAAAATCAATTTTCGGATGAAAAACGATGACTCCGGACATGTCGAACGATCCCAAAATGGTCAACATGGATGAAATTTTAACATTTAATCTTTTGACTGTAAATGACTGTTGGATGTGAATTATGACTTTGTCAACTAAAATACGTGTGTTTAAAGTCATTTCTGTGCCTCAAAGGGGTCAAAATTGCAGCTTTTGAGTATTCAAAACTCTTTAAAATGGCAATTTTGGTCACTGTGAGGGTTTAAAAAGTGGTTATTCAACATGAGGCACGATCCAATTGACATTTTGAATCATTTCTGGTACAGTCCAAAAAATCAATTTTCGGATGAAAAACGATGACTCCGGACAAGCCGAACAATCCCAAAATGGTCAATATGGATGAAATTTTAACATTTAATCTTTTGACTGTAAATGACTGTTGGATGTGAATTATGACTTTGTCAACTAAAATAAGTGTGTTTAAAGTCATTTCTGTGCCTCAAAGGGGTCAAAATTGAACCTTTTGAGTAATCAAAACTCTGTAAAAATGGCAATTTTGGTCACTCTGAGGGTTTAAAAAGTGGTTATTCAACATGAAGCACGATCCAATTGCCATTTTGAATCATTTTTGGTACAGTCCAAAAAATCAATTTTCGGATGAAAAACGATGACTCCGGACATGTCGAACGATCCCAAAGTGGTCAATATGGATGAAATTTTAACATTTAATCTTTTGACTGTAAATGACTGTTGGATGTGAATTATGACTTTGTCAACTAAAATAAGTGTGTTTAAAGTCATTTCTGTGCCTCAAAGGGGTCAAAATTGAAGCTTTTGAGTAATCAAAACTCTGTAAAAATGGCAATTTTGGTCACTGTGAGGGTTTAAAAAGTGGTTATTCAACATGAGGCACGATCCAATTGACATTTTGAATCATTTTTGGTACAGTCCAAAAAATCAATTTTCGGATGAAAAATGATGACTCCTGACATGTCGAATGATCCCAAAATGGTCAATATGGACGAAATTTTAACATTTAATCTTTTGACTGTAAATGACTGTTGGATGTGAATTATGACTTTGTCAACTAAAATAAGTGTGTTTAAAGTCATTTCTGTGCCTGAAACGGGTCAAAATTGAAGCTTTTGAGTAAGCAAAACTCTATAAAAATGGCAATTTTGGTCACTCTGAGGGTTTAAAAAGTGGTCATTTAACATGAGGCACGATCCAATTGACATTTTGAATCATTTTTGGTACAGTCCAAAAAATCAATTTTCGGATGAAAAACGATGACTCCGGACATGTCAAACGATCCCAAAATGGTCAATATGGATGAAATTTTAACATTTAATCTTTTGACTGTAAATGACTGTTGGATGTGAATTATGACTTTGTCAACTAAAATAAGTGTGTTTAAAGTCATTTCTGTGCCTCAAAGGGGTCAAAATTGAAGCTTTTGAGTAATCAAAACTCTGTAAAAATGGCAATTTTGGTCACTGTGAGGGTTTAAAAAGTGGTTATTCAACATGAGGCACGATCCAATTGACATTTTGAATCATTTTTGGTACAATCCAAAAAATCAATTTTCGGATGAAAAACGATGACTCCGGACCTGTCGAACGTTCCCAAAATGGTCTATAATGATGAAATTTTAACATTTAATCTTTTGACTGTAAATGACTGTTGGATGTGAATTATGACTTTGTCAACTAAAATAAGTGTGTTTAAAGTCATTTCTGTGCCTCAAAGGGGTCCAAATTAAAGCTTTTGAGTAATCAAAACTCTGTAAAAATTGCAATTTTGGTCACTGTGAGGGTTTAAAAAGTGGTTATTCAACATGAGGCACGATCCAATTGACATTTTGAATCATTTCTGGTACAATCCAAAAAAATCAATTTTCGGATGAAAAACGATGACTCCGGACCTGTCGAAGGTACCCAAAATGGTCTATAATGATGAAATTTTAACATTTAATCTTTTGACTGTCAATGACTGTTGGATGTGAATTATGACTTTGTCAACTAAAATAAGTGTGTTTAAAGTCATTTCTGTGCCTCAAAGGGGTCGAAATTGAAGCTTTTGAGTAATCAAAACTCTGTAAAAATGGCAATTTTGGTCACTGTGAGGGTTTAAAAATGGTTATTCAACATGAGGCACGATCCAATTGACATTTTGAATCATTTTTGGTACAGTCCAAAAAATCAATTTTCGGATGAAAAACGATGACTCCGGACATGCCGAACGATCCCAAAATGGTCAATATGGATGAAATTTTAACATTTAATCTTTTGACTGTAAATGACTGTTGGATGTGAATTATGACTTTGTCAACTAAAATAAGTGTGTTTAAAGTCATTTCTGTGCCTCAAAGGGGTCAAAATTGAAGCTTTTGAGTAATCAAACTCTGTAAAAATGGCAATTTTGGTCACTGTGAGGGTTTAAAAAGTGGTTATTCAACATGAGGCACGATCCAATTGACATTTTGAATCATTTCTGGTACAGTCCAAAAAATCAATTTTTGGATGAAAAACGATGACTCCGGACAAGCCGAACAATCCCAAAATGGTCAATATGGATGAAATTTTAACATTTAATCTTTTGACTGTAAATGACTGTTGGATGTGAATTATGACTTTGTCAACTAAAATAAGTGTGTTTAAAGTCATTTCTGTGCCTCAAAGGGGTCAAAATTGAACCTTTTGAGTAATCAAAACTCTGTAAAAATGGCAATTTTGGTCACTCTGAGGGTTTAAAAAGTGGTTATTCAACATGAAGCACGATCCAATTGCCATTTTGAATCATTTTTGGTACAGTCCAAAAAATCAATTTTCGGATGAAAAACGATGACTCCGGACATGTCGAACGATCCCAAAGTGGTCAATATGGATGAAATTTTAACATTTAATCTTTTGACTGTAAATGACTGTTGGATGTGAATTATGACTTTGTCAACTAAAATAAGTGTGTTTAAAGTCATTTCTGTGCCTCAAAGGGGTCAAAATTGAAGCTTTTGAGTAATCAAAACTCTGTAAAAATGGCAATTTTGGTCACTGTGAGGGTTTAAAAAGTGGTTATTCAACATGAGGCACGATCCAATTGACATTTTGAATCATTTTTGGTACAGTCCAAAAAATCAATTTTCGGATGAAAAATGATGACTCCTGACATGTCGAATGATCCCAAAATGGTCAATATGGACGAAATTTTAACATTTAATCTTTTGACTGTAAATGACTGTTGGATGTGAATTATGACTTTGTCAACTAAAATAAGTGTGTTTAAAGTCATTTCTGTGCCTGAAACGGGTCAAAATTGAAGCTTTTGAGTAAGCAAAACTCTATAAAAATGGCAATTTTGGTCACTCTGAGGGTTTAAAAAGTGGTCATTCAACATGAGGCACGATCCAATTGACATTTTGAATCATTTTTGGTACAGTCCAAAAAATCAATTTTCGGATGAAAAACGATGACTCCGGACATGTCAAACGATCCCAAAATGGTCAACATGGATGAAATTTTAACATTTAATCTTTTGACTGTAAATGACTGTTGGATGTGAATTATGACTTTGTCAACTAAAATAAGTGTGTTTAAAGTCATTTCTGTGCCTCAAAGGGGTCAAAATTGAAGCTTTTGAGTAATCAAAACTCTGTAAAAATGGCAATTTTGGTCACTGTGAGGGTTTAAAAAGTGGTTATTCAACATGAGGCACGATCCAATTGACATTTTGAATCATTTTTGGTACAATCCAAAAAATCAATTTTCGGATGAAAAACGATGACTCCGGACCTGTCGAACGTTCCCAAAATGGTCTATAATGATGAAATTTTAACATTTAATGTTTTGACTGTAAATGACTGTTGGATGTGAATTATGACTTTGTCAACTAAAATAAGTGTGTTTAAAGTCATTTCTGTGCCTCAAAGGGGTCCAAATTAAAGCTTTTGAGTAATCAAAACTCTGTAAAAATTGCAATTTTGGTCACTGTGAGGGTTTAAAAAGTGGTTATTCAACATGAGGCACGATCCAATTGACATTTTGAATCATTTCTGGTACAATCCAAAAAATCAATTTTCGGATGAAAAACGATGACTCCGGACCTGTCGAAGGTACCCAAAATGGTCTATAATGATGAAATTTTAACATTTAATCTTTTGACTGTAAATGACTGTTGGATGTGAATTATGACTTTGTCAACTAAAATAAGTGTGTTTAAAGTCATTTCTGTGCCTCAAAGGGGTCAAAATTGAAGCTTTTGAGTAAGCAAAACTCTTTAAAATTGGCAATTTTGGTCACTGTGAGGGTTTAAAAAGTGGTTATTTAACATGAGGCACGATCCAATTGACATTTTGAATGATTTTTGGTACTGTCCAAAAAATCAATTTTCGGATGAAAAACGATGACTCCGGACATGTCGAACGATCCCAAAATGGTCAACATGGATGAAATTTTAACATTTAATCTTTTGACTGTAAATGACTGTTGGATGTGAATTATGACTTTGTCAACTAAAATACGTGTGTTTAAAGTCATTTCTGTGCCTCAAAGGGGTCAAAATTGCAGCTTTTGAGTATTCAAAACTCTTTAAAATGGCAATTTTGGTCACTGTGAGGGTTTAAAAAGTGGTTATTCAACATGAGGCACGATCCAATTGACATTTTGAATCATTTCTGGTACAGTCCAAAAAATCAATTTTCGGATGAAAAACGATGACTCCGGACAAGCCGAACAATCCCAAAATGGTCAATATGGATGAAATTTTAACATTTAATCTTTTGACTGTAAATGACTGTTGGATGTGAATTATGACTTTGTCAACTAAAATAAGTGTGTTTAAAGTCATTTCTGTGCCTCAAAGGGGTCAAAATTGAACCTTTTGAGTAATCAAAACTCTGTAAAAATGGCAATTTTGGTCACTCTGAGGGTTTAAAAAGTGGTTATTCAACATGAAGCACGATCCAATTGCCATTTTGAATCATTTTTGGTACAGTCCAAAAAATCAATTTTCGGATGAAAAACGATGACTCCGGACATGTCGAACGATCCCAAAGTGGTCAATATGGATGAAATTTTAACATTTAATCTTTTGACTGTAAATGACTGTTGGATGTGAATTATGACTTTGTCAACTAAAATAAGTGTGTTTAAAGTCATTTCTGTGCCTCAAAGGGGTCAAAATTGAAGCTTTTGAGTAATCAAAACTCTGTAAAAATGGCAATTTTGGTCACTGTGAGGGTTTAAAAAGTGGTTATTCAACATGAGGCACGATCCAATTGACATTTTGAATCATTTTTGGTACAGTCCAAAAAATCAATTTTCGGATGAAAAATGATGACTCCTGACATGTCGAATGATCCCAAAATGGTCAATATGGACGAAATTTTAACATTTAATCTTTTGACTGTAAATGACTGTTGGATGTGAATTATGACTTTGTCAACTAAAATAAGTGTGTTTAAAGTCATTTCTGTGCCTGAAACGGGTCAAAATTGAAGCTTTTGAGTAAGCAAAACTCTATAAAAATGGCAATTTTGGTCACTCTGAGGGTTTAAAAAGTGGTCATTCAACATGAGGCACGATCCAATTGACATTTTGAATCATTTTTGGTACAGTCCAAAAAATCAATTTTCGGATGAAAAACGATGACTCCGGACATGTCAAACGATCCCAAAATGGTCAATATGGATGAAATTTTAACATTTAATCTTTTGACTGTAAATGACTGTTGGATGTGAATTATGACTTTGTCAACTAAAATAAGTGTGTTTAAAGTCATTTCTGTGCCTCAAAGGGGTCAAAATTGAAGCTTTTGAGTAATCAAAACTCTGTAAAAATGGCAATTTTGGTCACTGTGAGGGTTTAAAAAGTGGTTATTCAACATGAGGCACGATCCAATTGACATTTTGAATCATTTTTGGTACAATCCAAAAAATCAATTTTCGGATGAAAAACGATGACTCCGGACCTGTCGAACGTTCCCAAAATGGTCTATAATGATGAAATTTTAACATTTAATCTTTTGACTGTAAATGACTGTTGGATGTGAATTATGACTTTGTCAACTAAAATAAGTGTGTTTAAAGTCATTTCTGTGCCTCAAAGGGGTCCAAATTAAAGCTTTTGAGTAATCAAAACTCTGTAAAAATTGCAATTTTGGTCACTGTGAGGGTTTAAAAAGTGGTTATTCAACATGAGGCACGATCCAATTGACATTTTGAATCATTTCTGGTACAATCCAAAAAATCAATTTTCGGATGAAAAACGATGACTCCGGACCTGTCGAAGGTACCCAAAATGGTCTATAATGATGAAATTTTAACATTTAATCTTTTGACTGTCAATGACTGTTGGATGTGAATTATGACTTTGTCAACTAAAATAAGTGTGTTTAAAGTCATTTCTGTGCCTCAAAGGGGTCGAAATTGAAGCTTTTGAGTAATCAAAACTCTGTAAAAATGGCAATTTTGGTCACTGTGAGGGTTTAAAAATGGTTATTCAACATGAGGCACGATCCAATTGACATTTTGAATCATTTTTGGTACAGTCCAAAAAATCAATTTTCGGATGAAAAACGATGACTCCGGACATGCCGAACGATCCCAAAATGGTCAATATGGATGAAATTTTAACATTTAATCTTTTGACTGTAAATGACTGTTGGATGTGAATTATGACTTTGTCAACTAAAATAAGTGTGTTTAAAGTCATTTCTGTGCCTCAAAGGGGTCAAAATTGAAGCTTTTGAGTAATCAAACTCTGTAAAAATGGCAATTTTGGTCACTGTGAGGGTTTAAAAAGTGGTTATTCAACATGAGGCACGATCCAATTGACATTTTGAATCATTTCTGGTACAGTCCAAAAAATCAATTTTTGGATGAAAAACGATGACTCCGGACAAGCCGAACAATCCCAAAATGGTCAATATGGATGAAATTTTAACATTTAATCTTTTGACTGTAAATGACTGTTGGATGTGAATTATGACTTTGTCAACTAAAATAAGTGTGTTTAAAGTCATTTCTGTGCCTCAAAGGGGTCAAAATTGAACCTTTTGAGTAATCAAAACTCTGTAAAAATGGCAATTTTGGTCACTCTGAGGGTTTAAAAAGTGGTTATTCAACATGAAGCACGATCCAATTGCCATTTTGAATCATTTTTGGTACAGTCCAAAAAATCAATTTTCGGATGAAAAACGATGACTCCGGACATGTCGAACGATCCCAAAGTGGTCAATATGGATGAAATTTTAACATTTAATCTTTTGACTGTAAATGACTGTTGGATGTGAATTATGACTTTGTCAACTAAAATAAGTGTGTTTAAAGTCATTTCTGTGCCTCAAAGGGGTCAAAATTGAAGCTTTTGAGTAATCAAAACTCTGTAAAAATGGCAATTTTGGTCACTGTGAGGGTTTAAAAAGTGGTTATTCAACATGAGGCACGATCCAATTGACATTTTGAATCATTTTTGGTACAATCCAAAAAATCAATTTTCGGATGAAAAACGATGACTCCGGACCTGTCGAACGTTCCCAAAATGGTCTATAATAATGAAATTTTAACATTTAATCTTTTGACTGTAAATGAATGTTGGATGTGAATTATGACTTTGTCAACTAAAATAAGTGTGTTTAAAGTCATTTCTGTGCCTCAAAGGGGTCAAAATTGAAGCTTTTGAGTAATCAAAACTCTGTAAAAATGGCAATTTTGGTCACTGTGAGGGTTTAAAAAGTGGTTATTCAACATGAGGCACGATCCAATTGACATTTTGAATCATTTTTGGTACAGTCCAAAAAATCAATTTTCGGATGAAAAACGATGACTCCTGACATGTCGAATGATCCCAAAATGGTCAATATGGACGAAATTTTAACATTTAATCTTTTGACTGTAAATGACTGTTGGATGTGAATTATGACTTTGTCAACTAAAATAAGTGTGTTTAAAGTCATTTCCGTGCCTGAAATGGGTCAAAATTGAAGCTTTTGAGTAAGCAAAACTCTTTAAAATTGGCAATTTTGGTCACTGTGAGGGTTTAAAAAGTGGTTATTCAACATGAGGCACGATCCAATTGACATTTTGAATGATTTTTGGTACAGTCCAAAAAATCAATTTTCGGATGAAAAACGATGACTCCGGACATGTCGAACGATCCCAAAATGGTCAATATGGATGAAATTTTAACATTTAATCTTTTGACTCTAAATGACTGTTGGATGTGAATTATGACTTTGTCAACTAAAATAAGTGTGTTTAAAGTCATTTCCGTGCCTGAAATGGGTCAAAATTGAAGCTTTTGAGTAAGCAAATCTCTTTAAAATTGGCAATTTTGGTCACTGTGAGGGTTTAAAAAGTGGTTATTCAACATGAGGCACGATCCAATTGACATTTTGAATGATTTTTGGTACAGTCCAAAAAATCAATTTTCGGATGAAAAACGATGACTCCGGACATGTCGAACGATCCCAAAATGGTCAATATGGATGACATTTTAACATTTAATCTTTTGACTGTAAATGACTGTTGGATGTGAATTATGACTTTGTCAACTAAAATAAGTGTGTTTCAAGTCATTTCCGTGCCTGAAATGGGTCAAAATTGAAGCTTTTGAGTAAGCAAAACTCTTTAAAATTGGCAATTTTGGTCACTGTGAGGGTTTAAAAAGTGGTTATTCAACATGAGGCACGATCCAATTGACATTTTGAATGATTTTTGGTACAGTCCAAAAAATCAATTTTCGGATGAAAAAAGATGACTCCGGACCTGTCGAACGTTCCCAAAATGGTCTATAATGATGAAATTTTAACATTTAATCTTTTGACTGTAAATGACTGTTGGATGTGAATTATGACTTTGTCAACTAAAATACATGTGTTTAAAGTCATTTCTGTGCCTCAAAGGGGTCAAAATTGCAGCTTTTGAGTATTCAAAACTCTTTAAAATGGCAATTTTGGTCACTGTGAGGGTTTAAAAAGTGGTTATTCAACATGAGGCACGATCCAATTGACATTTTGAATCATTTTTGGTACAGTCCAAAAAATCAATTTTCGGATGAAAAACGATGACTCCTGACATGTCGAATGATCCCAAAATGGTCAATATGGACGAAATTTTAACATTTAATCTTTTGACTGTAAATGACTGTTGGATGTGAATTATGACTTTGTCAACTAAAATAAGTGTGTTTCAAGTCATTTCCGTGCCTGAAATGGGTCAAAATTGAAGCTTTTGAGTAAGCAAAACTCTTTAAAATTGGCAATTTTGGTCACTGTGAGGGTTTAAAAAGTGGTTATTCAACATGAGGCACGATCCAATTGACATTTTGAATGATTTTTGGTACAGTCCAAAAAATCAATTTTCGGATGAAAAAAGATGACTCCGGACCTGTCGAACGTTCCCAAAATGGTCTATAATGATGAAATTTTAACATTTAATCTTTTGACTGTAAATGACTGTTGGATGTGAATTATGACTTTGTCAACTAAAATACATGTGTTTAAAGTCATTTCTGTGCCTCAAAGGGGTCAAAATTGCAGCTTTTGAGTATTCAAAACTCTTTAAAATGGCAATTTTGGTCACTGTGAGGGTTTAAAAAGTGGTTATTCAACATGAGGCACGATCCAATTGACATTTTGAATCATTTTTGGTACAGTCCAAAAAATCAATTTTCGGATGAAAAACGATGACTCCTGACATGTCGAATGATCCCAAAATGGTCAATATGGACGAAATTTTAACATTTAATCTTTTGACTGTAAATGACTGTTGGATGTGAATTATGACTTTGTCAACTAAAATAAGTGTGTTTAAAGTCATTTCCGTGCCTGAAATGGGTCAAAATTGAAGCTTTTGAGTAAGCAAAACTCTTTAAAATTGGCAATTTTGGTCACTGTGAGGGTTTAAAAAGTGGTTATTCAACATGAGGCACGATCCAATTGACATTTTGAATGATTTTTGGTACAGTCCAAAAAATCAATTTTCGGATGAAAAACGATGACTCCGGACATGTCGAACGATCCCAAAATGGTCAATATGGATGAAATTTTAACATTTAATCTTTTGACTCTAAATGACTGTTGGATGTGAATTATGACTTTGTCAACTAAAATAAGTGTGTTTAAAGTCATTTCCGTGCCTGAAATGGGTCAAAATTGAAGCTTTTGAGTAAGCAAATCTCTTTAAAATTGGCAATTTTGGTCACTGTGAGGGTTTAAAAAGTGGTTATTCAACATGAGGCACGATCCAATTGACATTTTGAATGATTTTTGGTACAGTCCAAAAAATCAATTTTCGGATGAAAAACGATGACTCCGGACATGTCGAACGATCCCAAAATGGTCAATATGGATGACATTTTAACATTTAATCTTTTGACTGTAAATGACTGTTGGATGTGAATTATGACTTTGTCAACTAAAATAAGTGTGTTTCAAGTCATTTCCGTGCCTGAAATGGGTCAAAATTGAAGCTTTTGAGTAAGCAAAACTCTTTAAAATTGGCAATTTTGGTCACTGTGAGGGTTTAAAAAGTGGTTATTCAACATGAGGCACGATCCAATTGACATTTTGAATGATTTTTGGTACAGTCCAAAAAATCAATTTTCGGATGAAAAAAGATGACTCCGGACCTGTCGAACGTTCCCAAAATGGTCTATAATGATGAAATTTTAACATTTAATCTTTTGACTGTAAATGACTGTTGGATGTGAATTATGACTTTGTCAACTAAAATACATGTGTTTAAAGTCATTTCTGTGCCTCAAAGGGGTCAAAATTGCAGCTTTTGAGTATTCAAAACTCTTTAAAATGGCAATTTTGGTCACTGTGAGGGTTTAAAAAGTGGTTATTCAACATGAGGCACGATCCAATTGACATTTTGAATCATTTTTGGTACAATCCAAAAAATCAATTTTCGGATGAAAAACGATGACTCCGGACCTGTCGAATGATCCCAAAATGGTCAATATGGATGAAATTTTAACATTTAATCTTTTGACTGTAAATGACTGTTGGATGTGAATTATGACTTTGTCAACTAAAATAAGTGTGTTTAAAGTCATTTCTGTGCCTCAAAGGGGTCAAAATTAAAGCTTTTGAGTAATCAAAACTCTGTAAAAATGGCTATTTTGGTCACTGTGAGGGTTTCAAAAGTGGTTATTTAACATGAGGCACGATCCAATTGCCATTTTGAATCATTTTTGGTACAGTCCAAAAAATCAATTTTCGGATGGAAAACGATGACTCCGGACATGTCGAACGATCCCAAAATGGTCAATATGGATGAAATGTTAACATTTAATCTTTTGACTCTAAATGACTGTTGGATGTGAATTATGACTTTGTCAACTAAAATAAGTGTGTTTAAAGTCATTTCTGTGCCTCAAAGGGGTCAAAATTGAAGCTTTTGAGTAATCAAAACTCTGTAAAAATGGCAATTTTGGTCACTGTGAGGGTTTAAAAAGTGGTTATTCAACATGAGGCACGATCCAATTGACATTTTGAATCATTTTTGGTACAGTCCAAAAAATCAATTTTCGGATGAAAAACGATGACTCCTGACATGTCGAATGATCCCAAAATGGTCAATATGGACGAAATTTTAACATTTAATCTTTTGACTGTAAATGACTGTTGGATGTGAATTATGACTTTGTCAACTAAAATAAGTGTGTTTAAAGTCATTTCCGTGCCTGAAATGGGTCAAAATTGAAGCTTTTGAGTAAGCAAAACTCTTTAAAATTGGCAATTTTGGTCACTGTGAGGGTTTAAAAAGTGGTTATTCAACATGAGGCACGATCCAATTGACATTTTGAATGATTTTTGGTACAGTCCAAAAAATCAATTTTCGGATGAAAAACGATGACTCCGGACATGTCGAACGATCCCAAAATGGTCAATATGGATGAAATTTTAACATTTAATCTTTTGACTCTAAATGACTGTTGGATGTGAATTATGACTTTGTCAACTAAAATAAGTGTGTTTAAAGTCATTTCCGTGCCTGAAATGGGTCAAAATTGAAGCTTTTGAGTAAGCAAATCTCTTTAAAATTGGCAATTTTGGTCACTGTGAGGGTTTAAAAAGTGGTTATTCAACATGAGGCACGATCCAATTGACATTTTGAATGATTTTTGGTACAGTCCAAAAAATCAATTTTCGGATGAAAAAAGATGACTCCGGACCTGTCGAACGTTCCCAAAATGGTCTATAATGATGAAATTTTAACATTTAATCTTTTGACTGTAAATGACTGTTGGATGTGAATTATGACTTTGTCAACTAAAATACATGTGTTTAAAGTCATTTCTGTGCCTCAAAGGGGTCAAAATTGCAGCTTTTGAGTATTCAAAACTCTTTAAAATGGCAATTTTGGTCACTGTGAGGGTTTAAAAAGTGGTTATTCAACATGAGGCACGATCCAATTGACATTTTGAATCATTTTTGGTACAGTCCAAAAAATCAATTTTCGGATGAAAAACGATGACTCCTGACATGTCGAATGATCCCAAAATGGTCAATATGGACGAAATTTTAACATTTAATCTTTTGACTGTAAATGACTGTTGGATGTGAATTATGACTTTGTCAACTAAAATAAGTGTGTTTAAAGTCATTTCCGTGCCTGAAATGGGTCAAAATTGAAGCTTTTGAGTAAGCAAAACTCTTTAAAATTGGCAATTTTGGTCACTGTGAGGGTTTAAAAAGTGGTTATTCAACATGAGGCACGATCCAATTGACATTTTGAATGATTTTTGGTACAGTCCAAAAAATCAATTTTCGGATGAAAAACGATGACTCCGGACATGTCGAACGATCCCAAAATGGTCAATATGGATGAAATTTTAACATTTAATCTTTTGACTCTAAATGACTGTTGGATGTGAATTATGACTTTGTCAACTAAAATAAGTGTGTTTAAAGTCATTTCCGTGCCTGAAATGGGTCAAAATTGAAGCTTTTGAGTAAGCAAATCTCTTTAAAATTGGCAATTTTGGTCACTGTGAGGGTTTAAAAAGTGGTTATTCAACATGAGGCACGATCCAATTGACATTTTGAATGATTTTTGGTACAGTCCAAAAAATCAATTTTCGGATGAAAAACGATGACTCCGGACATGTCGAACGATCCCAAAATGGTCAATATGGATGACATTTTAACATTTAATCTTTTGACTGTAAATGACTGTTGGATGTGAATTATGACTTTGTCAACTAAAATAAGTGTGTTTCAAGTCATTTCCGTGCCTGAAATGGGTCAAAATTGAAGCTTTTGAGTAAGCAAAACTCTTTAAAATTGGCAATTTTGGTCACTGTGAGGGTTTAAAAAGTGGTTATTCAACATGAGGCACGATCCAATTGACATTTTGAATGATTTTTGGTACAGTCCAAAAAATCAATTTTCGGATGAAAAACGATGACTCCTGACATGTCGAATGATCCCAAAATGGTCAATATGGACGAAATTTTAACATTTAATCTTTTGACTGTAAATGACTGTTGGATGTGAATTATGACTTTGTCAACTAAAATAAGTGTGTTTAAAGTCATTTCCGTGCCTGAAATGGGTCAAAATTGAAGCTTTTGAGTAAGCAAAACTCTTTAAAATTGGCAATTTTGGTCACTGTGAGGGTTTAAAAAGTGGTTATTCAACATGAGGCACGATCCAATTGACATTTTGAATGATTTTTGGTACAGTCCAAAAAATCAATTTTCGGATGAAAAACGATGACTCCGGACATGTCGAACGATCCCAAAATGGTCAATATGGATGAAATTTTAACATTTAATCTTTTGACTCTAAATGACTGTTGGATGTGAATTATGACTTTGTCAACTAAAATAAGTGTGTTTAAAGTCATTTCCGTGCCTGAAATGGGTCAAAATTGAAGCTTTTGAGTAAGCAAATCTCTTTAAAATTGGCAATTTTGGTCACTGTGAGGGTTTAAAAAGTGGTTATTCAACATGAGGCACGATCCAATTGACATTTTGAATGATTTTTGGTACAGTCCAAAAAATCAATTTTCGGATGAAAAAAGATGACTCCGGACCTGTCGAACGTTCCCAAAATGGTCTATAATGATGAAATTTTAACATTTAATCTTTTGACTGTAAATGACTGTTGGATGTGAATTATGACTTTGTCAACTAAAATACATGTGTTTAAAGTCATTTCTGTGCCTCAAAGGGGTCAAAATTGCAGCTTTTGAGTATTCAAAACTCTTTAAAATGGCAATTTTGGTCACTGTGAGGGTTTAAAAAGTGGTTATTCAACATGAAGCACGATCCAATTGCCATTTTGAATCATTTTTGGTACAGTCCAAAAAATCAATTTTCGGATGAAAAACGATGACTCCGGACATGTCGAACGATCCCAAAGTGGTCAATATGGATGAAATTTTAACATTTAATCTTTTGACTGTAAATGACTGTTGGATGTGAATTATGACTTTGTCAACTAAAATAAGTGTGTTTAAAGTCATTTCTGTGCCTCAAAGGGGTCAAAATTGAAGCTTTTGAGTAATCAAAACTCTGTAAAAATGGCAATTTTGGTCACTGTGAGGGTTTAAAAAGTGGTTATTCAACATGAGGCACGATCCAATTGACATTTTGAATCATTTTTGGTACAATCCAAAAAATCAATTTTCGGATGAAAAACGATGACTCCGGACCTGTCGAACGTTCCCAAAATGGTCTATAATAATGAAATTTTAACATTTAATCTTTTGACTGTAAATGACTTTTGGATGTGAATTATGACTTTGTCAACTAAAATAAGTGTGTTTAAAGTCATTTCTGTGCCTCAAAGGGGTCAAAATTGAAGCTTTTGAGTAATCAAAACTCTGTAAAAATGGCAATTTTGGTCACTGTGAGGGTTTAAAAAGTGGTTATTCAACATGAGGCATGATCCAATTGACATTTTGAATCATTTTTGGTACAGTCCAAAAAATCAATTTTCGGATGAAAAACGATGACTCCGGACATGTCGAACGATCCCAAAATGGTCAATATGGATGAAATTTTAACATTTAATCTTTTGACTGTAAATGAATGTTGGATGTGAATTATGACTTTGTCAACTAAAATAAGTGTGTTTAAAGTCATTTCTGTGCCTCAAAGGGGTCAAAATTGAAGCTTTTGAGTAATCAAAACTCTGTAAAAATGGCAATTTTGGTCACTGTGAGGGTTTAAAAAGTGGTTATTCAACATGAGGCACGATCCAATTGACATTTTGAATCATTTTTGGTACAGTCCAAAAAATCAATTTTCGGATGAAAAACGATGACTCCTGACATGGCGAATGATCCCAAAATGGTCAATATGGACGAAATTTTAACATTTAATCTTTTGACTGTAAATGACTGTTGGATGTGAATTATGACTTTGTCAACTAAAATAAGTGTGTTTAAAGTCATTTCCGTGCCTGAAATGGGTCAAAATTGAAGCTTTTGAGTAAGCAAAACTCTTTAAAATTGGCAATTTTGGTCACTGTGAGGGTTTAAAAAGTGGTTATTCAACATGAGGCACGATCCAATTGACATTTTGAATGATTTTTGGTACAGTCCAAAAAATCATTTTTCGGATGAAAAACGATGACTCCGGACATGTCGAACGATCCCAAAATGGTCAATATGGATGAAATTTTAACATTTAATCTTTTGACTCTAAATGACTGTTGGATGTGAATTATGACTTTGTCAACTAAAATAAGTGTGTTTAAAGTCATTTCCGTGCCTGAAATGGGTCAAAATTGAAGCTTTTGAGTAAGCAAATCTCTTTAAAATTGGCAATTTTGGTCACTGTGAGGGTTTAAAAAGTGGTTATTCAACATGAGGCACGATGCAATTGACATTTTGAATGATTTTTGGTACAGTCCAAAAAATCAATTTTCGGATGAAAAACGATGACTCCGGACATGTCGAACGATCCCAAAATGGTCAATATGGATGACATTTTAACATTTAATCTTTTGACTGTAAATGACTGTTGGATGTGAATTATGACTTTGTCAACTAAAATAAGTGTGTTTCAAGTCATTTCCGTGCCTGAAATGGGTCAAAATTGAAGCTTTTGAGTAAGCAAAACTCTTTAAAATTGGCAATTTTGGTCACTGTGAGGGTTTAAAAAGTGGTTATTCAACATGAGGCACGATCCAATTGACATTTTGAATGATTTTTGGTACAGTCCAAAAAATCAATTTTCGGATGAAAAAAGATGACTCCGGACCTGTCGAACGTTCCCAAAATGGTCTATAATGATGAAATTTTAACATTTAATCTTTTGACTGTAAATGACTGTTGGATGTGAATTATGACTTTGTCAACTAAAATACATGTGTTTAAAGTCATTTCTGTGCCTCAAAGGGGTCAAAATTGCAGCTTTTGAGTATTCAAAACTCTTTAAAATGGCAATTTTGGTCACTGTGAGGGTTTAAAAAGTGGTTATTCAACATGAGGCACGATCCAATTGACATTTTGAATCATTTTTGGTACAGTCCAAAAAATCAATTTTCGGATGAAAAACGATGACTCCTGACATGTCGAATGATCCCAAAATGGTCAATATGGACGAAATTTTAACATTTAATCTTTTGACTGTAAATGACTGTTGGATGTGAATTATGACTTTGTCAACTAAAATAAGTGTGTTTAAAGTCATTTCCGTGCCGGAAATGGGTCAAAATTGAAGCTTTTGAGTAAGCAAAACTCTTTAAAATTGGCAATTTTGGTCACTGTGAGGGTTTAAAAAGTGGTTATTCAACATGAGGCACGATCCAATTGACATTTTGAATGATTTTTGGTACAGTCCAAAAAATCAATTTTCGGATGAAAAACGATGACTCCGGATATGTCGAACGATCCCAAAATGGTCAATATGGATGAAATTTTAACATTTAATCTTTTGACTCTAAATGACTGTTGGATGTGAATTATGACTTTGTCAACTAAAATAAGTGTGTTTAAAGTCATTTCCGTGCCTGAAATGGGTCAAAATTGAAGCTTTTGAGTAAGCAAATCTCTTTAAAATTGGCAATTTTGGTCACTGTGAGGGTTTAAAAAGTGGTTATTCAACATGAGGCACGATCCAATTGACATTTTGAATGATTTTTGGTACAGTCCAAAAAATCAATTTTCGGATGAAAAACGATGACTCCGGACATGTCGAACGATCCCAAAATGGTCAATATGGATGACATTTTAACATTTAATCTTTTGACTGTAAATGACTGTTGGATGTGAATTATGACTTTGTCAACTAAAATAAGTGTGTTTCAAGTCAATTCCGTGCCTGAAATGGGTCAAAATTGAAGCTTTTGAGTAAGCAAAACTCTTTAAAATTGGCAATTTTGGTCACTGTGAGGGTTTAAAAAGTGGTTATTCAACATGAGGCACGATCCAATTGACATTTTGAATGATTTTTGGTACAGTCCAAAAAATCAATTTTCGGATGAAAAAAGATGACTCCGGACCTGTCGAACGTTCCCAAAATGGTCTATAATGATGAAATTTTAACATTTAATCTTTTGACTGTAAATGACTGTTGGATGTGAATTATGACTTTGTCAACTAAAATACATGTGTTTAAAGTCATTTCTGTGCCTCAAAGGGGTCAAAATTGCAGCTTTTGAGTATTCAAAACTCTTTAAAATGGCAATTTTGGTCACTGTGAGGGTTTAAAAAGTGGTTATTCAACATGAGGCACGATCCAATTGACATTTTGAATCATTTTTGGTACAATCCAAAAAATCAATTTTCGGATGAAAAACGATGACTCCGGACCTGTCGAATGATCCCAAAATGGTCAATATGGATGAAATTTTAACATTTAATCTTTTGACTGTAAATGACTGTTGGATGTGAATTATGACTTTGTCAACTAAAATAAGTGTGTTTAAAGTCATTTCTGTGCCTCAAAGGGGTCAAAATTAAAGCTTTTGAGTAATCAAAACTCTGTAAAAATGGCTATTTTGGTCACTGTGAGGGTTTCAAAAGTGGTTATTTAACATGAGGCACGATCCAATTGCCATTTTGAATCATTTTTGGTACAGTCCAAAAAATCAATTTTCGGATGGAAAACGATGACTCCGGACATGTCGAACGATCCCAAAATGGTCAATATGGATGAAATTTTAACATTTAATCTTTTGACTGTAAATGACTGTTGGATGTGAATTATGACTTTGTCAACTAAAATAAGTGTGTTTAAAGTCATTTCTGTGCCTCAAAGGGGTCAAAATTGAAGCTTTTGAGTAATCAAAACTCTGTAAAAATGGCAATTTTGGTCACTGTGAGGGTTTAAAAAGTGGTCATTCAACATGAGGCACGATCCAATTGACATTTTGAATCATTTTTGGTACAGTCCAAAAAATCAATTTTCGGATGAAAAACGATGACTCCGGACATGTCGAACGATCCCAAAATGGTCAATATGGATGAAATTTTAACATTTAATCTTTTGACTGTAAATGAATGTTGGATGTGAATTATGACTTTGTCAACTAAAATAAGTGTGTTTAAAGTCATTTCTGTGCCTCAAAGGGGTCAAAATTGAAGCTTTTGAGTAATCAAAACTCTGTAAAAATGGCAATTTTGGTCACTGTGAGGGTTTAAAAAGTGGTTATTCAACATGAGGCACGATCCAATTGACATTTTGAATCATTTTTGGTACAGTCCAAAAAATCAATTTTCGGATGAAAAACGATGACTCCTGACATGTCGAATGATCCCAAAATGGTCAATATGGATGAAATTTTAACATTTAATCTTTTGACTCTAAATGACTGTTGGATGTGAATTATGACTTTGTCAACTAAAATAAGTGTGTTTAAAGTCATTTCCGTGCCTGAAATGGGTCAAAATTGAAGCTTTTGAGTAAGCAAATCTCTTTAAAATTGGCAATTTTGGTCACTGTGAGGGTTTAAAAAGTGGTTATTCAACATGAGGCACGATCCAATTGACATTTTGAATGATTTTTGGTACAGTCCAAAAAATCAATTTTCGGATGAAAAACGATGACTCCGGACATGTCGAACGATCCCAAAATGGTCAATATGGATGACATTTTAACATTTAATCTTTTGACTGTAAATGACTGTTGGATGTGAATTATGACTTTGTCAACTAAAATAAGTGTGTTTCAAGTCATTTCCGTGCCTGAAATGGGTCAAAATTGAAGCTTTTGAGTAAGCAAAACTCTTTAAAATTGGCAATTTTGGTCACTGTGAGGGTTTAAAAAGTGGTTATTCAACATGAGGCACGATCCAATTGACATTTTGAATGATTTTTGGTACAGTCCAAAAAATCAATTTTCGGATGAAAAAAGATGACTCCGGACCTGTCGAACGTTCCCAAAATGGTCTATAATGATGAAATTTTAACATTTAATCTTTTGACTGTAAATGACTATTGGATGTGAATTATGACTTTGTCAACTAAAATACATGTGTTTAAAGTCATTTCTGTGCCTCAAAGGGGTCAAAATTGCAGCTTTTGAGTATTCAAAACTCTTTAAAATGGCAATTTTGGTCACTGTGAGGGTTTAAAAAGTGGTTATTCAACATGAGGCACGATCCAATTGACATTTTGAATCATTTTTGGTACAATCCAAAAAATCAATTTTCGGATGAAAAACGATGACTCCGGACCTGTCGAATGATCCCAAAATGGTCAATATGGATGAAATTTTAACATTTAATCTTTTGACTGTAAATGACTGTTGGATGTGAATTATGACTTTGTCAACTAAAATAAGTGTGTTTAAAGTCATTTCTGTGCCTCAAAGGGGTCAAAATTAAAGCTTTTGAGTAATCAAAACTCTGTAAAAATGGCTATTTTGGTCACTGTGAGGGTTTCAAAAGTGGTTATTTAACATGAGGCACGATCCAATTGCCATTTTGAATCATTTTTGGTACAGTCCAAAAAATCAATTTTCGGATGGAAAACGATGACTCCGGACATGTCGAACGATCCCAAAATGGTCAATATGGATGAAATTTTAACATTTAATCTTTTGACTGTAAATGACTGTTGCATGTGAATTATGACTTTGTCAACTAAAATAAGTGTGTTTAAAGTCATTTCTGTGCCTCAAAGGGGTCAAAATTGAAGCTTTTGAGTAATCGAAACTCTGTAAAAATGGCAATTTTGGTCACTGTGAGGGTTTAAAAAGTGGTCATTCAACATGAGGCACGATCCAATTGACATTTTGAATCATTTTTGGTACAGTCCAAAAAATCAATTTTCGGATGAAAAACGATGACTCCGGACATGTCGAACGATCCCAAAATGGTCAATATGGATGAAATTTTAACATTTAATCTTTTGACTGTAAATGAATGTTGGATGTGAATTATGACTTTGTCAACTAAAATAAGTGTGTTTAAAGTCATTTCTGTGCCTCAAAGGGGTCAAAATTGAAGCTTTTGAGTAATCAAAACTCTGTAAAAATGGCAATTTTGGTCACTGTGAGGGTTTAAAAAGTGGTTATTCAACATGAGGCACGATCCAATTGACATTTTGAATCATTTTTGGTACAGTCCAAAAAATCAATTTTCGGATGAAAAACGATGACTCCTGACATGTCGAATGATCCCAAAATGGTCAATATGGACGAAATTTTAACATTTAACCTTTTGACTGTAAATGACTGTTGGATGTGAATTATGACTTTGTCAACTAAAATAAGTGTGTTTAAAGTCATTTCCGTGCCTGAAATGGGTCAAAATTGAAGCTTTTGAGTAAGCAAAACTCTTTAAAATTGGCAATTTTGGTCACTGTGAGGGTTTAAAAAGTGGTTATTCAACATGAGGCACGATCCAATTGACATTTTGAATGATTTTTGGTACTGTCCAAAAAATCAATTTTCGGATGAAAAACGATGACTCCGGACATGTCGAACGATCCCAAAATGGTCAATATGGATGAAATTTTAACATTTAATCTTATGACTGTAAATGACTGTTGGATGTGAATTATGACTTTGTCAACTAAAATAAGTGTGTTTAAAGTCATTTCTGTGCCTGAAACGGGTCAAAATTGAAGCTTTTGAGTAAGCAAAACTCTGTAAAAATGGCAATTTTGGTCACTCTGAGGGTTTAAAAAGTGGTCATTCAACATGAGGCACGATCCAATTGACATTTTGAATCATTTTTGGTACAGTCCAAAAAATCAATTTTCGGATGAAAAACGATGACTCCGGACATGTCAAACGATCCCAAAATGGTCAATATGGATGAAATTTTAACATTTAATCTTTTGACTGTAAATGACTGTTGGATGTGAATTATGACTTTGTCAACTAAAATAAGTGTGTTTAAAGTCATTTCTGTGCCTCAAAGGGGTCAAAATTGAAGCTTTTGAGTAATCAAAACTCTGTAAAAATGGCAATTTTGGTCACTGTGAGGGTTTAAAAAGTGGTTATTCAACATGAGGCACGATCCAATTGACATTTTGAATCATTTTTGGTACAATCCAAAAAATCAATTTTCGGATGAAAAATGATGACTTCGGACCTGTCGAACGTTCCCAAAATGGTCTATAATGATGAAATTTTAACATTTAATCTTTTGACTGTAAATGACTGTTGGATGTGAATTATGACTTTGTCAACTAAAATAAGTGTGTTTAAAGTCATTTCTGTGCCTCAAAGGGGTCCAAATTAAAGCTTTTGAGTAATCAAAACTCTGTAAAAATTGCAATTTTGGTCACTGTGAGGGTTTAAAAAGTGGTTATTCAACATGAGGCACGATCCAATTGACATTTTGAATCATTTCTGGTACAATCCAAAAAATCAATTTTCGGATGAAAAACGATGACTCCGGACCTGTCGAAGGTACCCAAAATGGTCTATATTGATGAAATTTTAACATTTAATCTTTTGACTGTCAATGACTGTTGGATGTGAATTATGACTTTGTCAACTAAAATACGTGTGTTTAAAGTCATTTCTGTGCCTCAAAGGGGTCGAAATTGAAGCTTTTGAGTAATCAAAACTCTGTAAAAATGGCAATTTTGGTCACTGTGAGGGTTTAAAAATGGTTATTCAACATGAGGCACGATCCAATTGACATTTTGAATCATTTTTGGTACAGTCCAAAAAATCAATTTTCGGATGAAAAACGATGACTCCGGACATGCCGAACGATCCCAAAATGGTCAATATGGATGAAATTTTAACATTTAATCTTTTGACTGTAAATGACTGTTGGATGTGAATTATGACTTTGTCAACTAAAATAAGTGTGTTTAAAGTCATTTCTGTGCCTCAAAGGGGTCAAAATTGAAGCTTTTGAGTAATCAAACTCTGTAAAAATGGCAATTTTGGTCACTGTGAGGGTTTAAAAAGTGGTTATTCAACATGAGGCACGATCCAATTGACATTTTGAATCATTTCTGGTACAGTCCAAAAAATCAATTTTTGGATGAAAAACGATGACTCCGGACAAGCCGAACAATCCCAAAATGGTCAATATGGATGAAATTTTAACATTTAATCTTTTGACTGTAAATGACTGTTGGATGTGAATTATGACTTTGTCAACTAAAATAAGTGTGTTTAAAGTCATTTCTGTGCCTCAAAGGGGTCAAAATTGAACCTTTTGAGTAATCAAAACTCTGTAAAAATGGCAATTTTGGTCACTCTGAGGGTTTAAAAAGTGGTTATTCAACATGAAGCACGATCCAATTGCCATTTTGAATCATTTTTGGTACAGTCCAAAAAATCAATTTTCGGATGAAAAACGATGACTCCGGACATGTCGAACGATCCCAAAGTGGTCAATATGGATGAAATTTTAACATTTAATCTTTTGACTGTAAATGACTGTTGGATGTGAATTATGACTTTGTCAACTAAAATAAGTGTGTTTAAAGTCATTTCTGTGCCTCAAAGGGGTCAAAATTGAAGCTTTTGAGTAATCAAAACTCTGTAAAAATGGCAATTTTGGTCACTGTGAGGGTTTAAAAAGTGGTTATTCAACATGAGGCACGATCCAATTGACATTTTGAATCATTTTTGGTACAATCCAAACAATCAATTTTCGGATGAAAAACGATGACTCCGGACCTGTCGAACGTTCCCAAAATGGTCTATAATAATGAAATTTTAACATTTAATCTTTTGACTGTAAATGACTTTTGGATGTGAATTATGACTTTGTCAACTAAAATAAGTGTGTTTAAAGTCATTTCTGTGCCTCAAAGGGGTCAAAATTGAAGCTTTTGAGTAATCAAAACTCTGTAAAAATGGCAATTTTGGTCACTGTGAGGGTTTAAAAAGTGGTTATTCAACATGAGGCACGATCCAATTGACATTTTGAATGATTTTTGGTACTGTCCAAAAAATCAATTTTCGGATGAAAAACGATGACTCCGGACATGTCAAACGATCCCAAAATGGTCAATATGGATGAAATTTTAACATTTAATCTTTTGACTGTAAATGACTGTTGGATGTGAATTATGACTTTGTCAACTAAAATAAGTGTGTTTAAAGTCATTTCTGTGCCTCAAAGGGGTCAAAATTGAAGCTTTTGAGTAATCAAAACTCTGTAAAAATGGCAATTTTGGTCACTGTGAGGGTTTAAAAAGTGGTTATTCAACATGAGGCACGATCCAATTGACATTTTGAATCATTTTTGGTACAATCCAAAAAATCAATTTTCGGATGAAAAACGATGACTCCGGACCTGTCGAACGTTCCCAAAATGGTCTATAATGATGAAATTTTAACATTTAATCTTTTGACTGTAAATGACTGTTGGATGTGAATTATGACTTTGTCAACTAAAATAAGTGTGTTTAAAGTCATTTCTGTGCCTCAAAGGGGTCCAAATTAAAGCTTTTGAGTAATCAAAACTCTGTAAAAATTGCAATTTTGGTCACTGTGAGGGTTTAAAAAGTGGTTATTCAACATGAGGCACGATCCAATTGACATTTTGAATCATTTCTGGTACAATCCAAAAAATCAATTTTCGGATGAAAAACGATGACTCCGGACCTGTCGAAGGTACCCAAAATGGTCTATAATGATGAAATTTTAACATTTAATCTTTTGACTGTCAATGACTGTTGGATGTGAATTATGACTTTGTCAACTAAAATAAGTGTGTTTAAAGTCATTTCTGTGCCTCAAAGGGGTCGAAATTGAAGCTTTTGAGTAATCAAAACTCTGTAAAAATGGCAATTTTGGTCACTGTGAGGGTTTAAAAATGGTTATTCAACATGAGGCACGATCCAATTGACATTTTGAATCATTTTTGGTACAGTCCAAAAAATCAATTTTCGGATGAAAAACGATGACTCCGGACATGCCGAACGATCCCAAAATGGTCAATATGGATGAAATTTTAACATTTAATCTTTTGACTGTAAATGACTGTTGGATGTGAATTATGACTTTGTCAACTAAAATAAGTGTGTTTAAAGTCATTTCTGTGCCTCAAAGGGGTCAAAATTGAAGCTTTTGAGTAATCAAACTCTGTAAAAATGGCAATTTTGGTCACTGTGAGGGTTTAAAAAGTGGTTATTCAACATGAGGCACGATCCAATTGACATTTTGAATCATTTCTGGTACAGTCCAAAAAATCAATTTTTGGATGAAATTACGATGACTCCGGACAAGCCGAACAATCCCAAAATGGTCAATATGGATGAAATTTTAACATTTAATCTTTTGACTGTAAATGACTGTTGGATGTGAATTATGACTTTGTCAACTAAAATAAGTGTGTTTAAAGTCATTTCTGTGCCTCAAAGGGGTCAAAATTGAACCTTTTGAGTAATCAAAACTCTGTAAAAATGGCAATTTTGGTCACTCTGAGGGTTTAAAAAGTGGTTATTCAACATGAAGCACGATCCAATTGCCATTTTGAATCATTTTTGGTACAGTCCAAAAAATCAATTTTCGGATGAAAAACGATGACTCCGGACATGTCGAACGATCCCAAAGTGGTCAATATGGATGAAATTTTAACATTTAATCTTTTGACTGTAAATGACTGTTGGATGTGAATTATGACTTTGTCAACTAAAATAAGTGTGTTTAAAGTCATTTCTGTGCCTCAAAGGGGTCAAAATTGAAGCTTTTGAGTAATCAAAACTCTGTAAAAATGGCAATTTTGGTCACTGTGAGGGTTTAAAAAGTGGTTATTCAACATGAGGCACGATCCAATTGACATTTTGAATCATTTTTGGTACAATCCAAAAAATCAATTTTCGGATGAAAAACGATGACTCCGGACCTGTCGAACGTTCCCAAAATGGTCTATAATAATGAAATTTTAACATTTAATCTTTTGACTGTAAATGACTTTTGGATGTGAATTATGACTTTGTCAACTAAAATAAGTGTGTTTAAAGTCATTTCTGTGCCTCAAAGGGGTCAAAATTGAAGCTTTTGAGTAATCAAAACTCTGTAAAAATGGCAATTTTGGTCACTGTGAGGGTTTAAAAAGTGGTTATTCAACATGAGGCACGATCCAATTGACATTTTGAATCATTTTTGGTACAGTCCAAAAAATCAATTTTCGGATGAAAAACGATGACTCCGGACATGTCGAACGATCCCAAAATGGTCAATATGGATGAAATTTTAACATTTAATCTTTTGACTGTAAATGAATGTTGGATGTGAATTATGACTTTGTCAACTAAAATAAGTGTGTTTAAAGTCATTTCCGTGCCTGAAATGGGTCAAAATTGAAGCTTTTGAGTAAGCAAAACTCTTTAAAATTGGCAATTTTGGTCACTGTGAGGGTTTAAAAAGTGGTTATTCAACATGAGGCACGATCCAATTGACATTTTGAATGATTTTTGGTACTGTCCAAAAAATCAATTTTCGGATGAAAAACGATGACTCCGGACATGTCGAACGATCCCAAAATGGTCAATATGGATGAAATTTTAACATTTAATCTTTTGACTCTAAATGACTGTTGGATGTGAATTATGACTTTGTCAACTAAAATAAGTGTGTTTAAAGTCATTTCCGTGCCTGAAATGGGTCAAAATTGAAGCTTTTGAGTAAGCAAATCTCTTTAAAATTGGCAATTTTGGTCACTGTGAGGGTTTAAAAAGTGGTTATTCAACATGAGGCACGATCCAATTGACATTTTGAATGATTTTTGGTACAGTCCAAAAAATCAATTTTCGGATGAAAAACGATGACTCCGGACATGTCGAACGATCCCAAAATGGTAAATATGGATGACATTTTAACATTTAATCTTTTGACTGTAAATGACTGTTGGATGTGAATTATGACTTTGTCAACTAAAATAAGTGTGTTTCAAGTCATTTCCGTGCCTGAAATGGGTCAAAATTGAAGCTTTTGAGTAAGCAAAACTCTTTAAAATTGGCAATTTTGGTCACTGTGAGGGTTTAAAAAGTGGTTATTCAACATGAGGCACGATCCAATTGACATTTTGAATGATTTTTGGTACAGTCCAAAAAATCAATTTTCGGATGAAAAAAGATGACTCCGGACCTGTCGAACGTTCCCAAAATGGTCTATAATGATGAAATTTTAACATTTAATCTTTTGACTGTAAATGACTGTTGGATGTGAATTATGACTTTGTCAACTAAAATACATGTGTTTAAAGTCATTTCTGTGCCTCAAAGGGGTCAAAATTGCAGCTTTTGAGTATTCAAAACTCTTTAAAATGGCAATTTTGGTCACTGTGAGGGTTTAAAAAGTGGTTATTCAACATGAGGCACGATCCAATTGACATTTTGAATCATTTTTGGTACAATCCAAAAAATCAATTTTCGGATGAAAAACGATGACTCCGGACCTGTCGAATGATCCCAAAATGGTCAATATGGATGAAATGTTAACATTTAATCTTTTGACTGTAAATGACTGTTGGATGTGAATTATGACTTTGTCAACTAAAATAAGTGTGTTTAAAGTCATTTCTGTGCCTCAAAGGGGTCAAAATTAAAGCTTTTGAGTAATCAAAACTCTGTAAAAATGGCTATTTTGGTCACTGTGAGGGTTTAAAAAGTGGTCATTCAACATGAGGCACGATCCAATTGACATTTTGAATCATTTTTGGTACAGTCCAAAAAATCAATTTTCGGATGAAAAACGATGACTCCGGACATGTCAAACGATCCCAAAATGGTCAATATGGATGACATTTTAACATTTAATCTTTTGACTGTAAATGACTGTTGGATGTGAATTATGACTTTGTCAACTAAAATAAGTGTGTTTAAAGTCATTTCTGTGCCTCAAAGGGGTCAAAATTAAAGCTTTTGAGTAATCAAAACTCTGTAAAAATGGCAATTTTGGTCACTGTGAGGGTTTAAAAAGTGGTTATTCAACATGAGGCACGATCCAATTGACATTTTGAATGATTTTTGGTACAGTCCAAAAAATCAATTTTCGGATGAAAAACGATGACTCCGGACATGTCGAACGATCCCAAAATGGTCAATATGGATGAAATTTTAACATTTAATCTTTTGACTGTAAATGACTGTTGTATGTGAATTATGACTTTGTCAACTAAAATAAGTGTGTTTAAAGTCATTTCTGTGCCTCAAAGGGGTCAAAATTGAAGCTTTTGAGTAATCAAAACTCTGTAAAAATGGCAATTTTGGTCACTGTGAGGGTTTAAAAAGTGGTTATTCAACATGAGGCACGATCCAATTGACATTTTGAATCATTTCTGGTACAGTCCAAAAAATCAATTTTCGGATGAAAAACGATGACTCCGGACATGTCGAACGATCCCAAAATGGTCAATATGGATGAAATTTTAACATTTAATCTTTTGACTGTAAATGACTGTTGGATGTGAATTATGACTTTGTCAACTAAAATAAGTGTGTTTAAAGTCATTTCTGTGCCTCAAAGGGGTCAAAATTGAAGCTTTTGAGTAAGCAAAACTCTTTAAAATTGGCAATTTTGGTCACTGTGAGGGTTTAAAAAGTGGTTATTTAACATGAGGCACGATCCAATTGACATTTTGAATGATTTTTGGTACTGTCCAAAAAATCAATTTTCGGATGAAAAACGATGACTCAGGACATGTCGAACGATCCCAAAATGGTCAATATGGATGAAATTTTAACATTTAATCTTTTGACTGTAAATGACTGTTGGATGTGAATTATGACTTTGTCAACTAAAATACGTGTGTTTAAAGTCATTTCTGTGCCTCAAAGGGGTCAAAATTGAAGCTTTTGAGTAATCAAAACTCTGTAAAAATGGCAATTTTGGTCACTGTGAGGGTTTAAAAAGTGGTTATTCAACATGAGGCACGATCCAATTGACATTTTGAATCATTTCTGGTACAGTCCAAAAAATCAATTTTCGGATGAAAAACGATGACTCCGGACATGTCGAACGATCCCAAAATGGTCAATATGGATGAAATTTTAACATTTAATCTTTTGACTGTAAATGACTGTTGGATGTGAATTATGACTTTGTCAACTAAAATAAGTGTGTTTAAAGTCATTTCTGTGCCTCAAAGGGGTCAAAATTGAAGCTTTTGAGTAAGCAAAACTCTTTAAAATTGGCAATTTTGGTCACTGTGAGGGTTTAAAAAGTGGTTATTTAACATGAGGCACGATCCAATTGACATTTTGAATGATTTTTGGTACTGTCCAAAAAATCAATTTTCGGATGAAAAACGATGACTCAGGACATGTCGAACGATCCCAAAATGGTCAATATGGATGAAATTTTAACATTTAATCTTTTGACTGTAAATGACTGTTGGATGTGAATTATGACTTTGTCAACTAAAATACGTGTGTTTAAAGTCATTTCTGTGCCTCAAAGGGGTCAAAATTGAAGCTTTTGAGTAATCAAAACTCTGTAAAAATGGCAATTTTGGTCACTGTGAGGGTTTAAAAAGTGGTTATTCAACATGAGGCACGATCCAATTGACATTTTGAATCATTTTTGGTACAATCCAAAAAATCCATTTTCGGATGAAAAACGATGACTCCGGACCTGTCGAACGTTCCCAAAATGGTCTATAATGATGAAATTTTAACATTTAATCTTTTGACTGTAAATGACTGTTGGATGTGAATTATGACTTTGTCAACTAAAATAAGTGTGTTTAAAGTCATTTCTGTGCCTCAAAGGGGTCAAAATTGAAGCTTTTGAGTAATCAAAACTCTGTAAAAATGGCAATTTTGGTCACTGTGAGGGTTTAAAAAGTGGTTATTCAACATGAGGCACGATCCAATTGACATTTTGAATCATTTTTGGTACAGTCCAAAAAATCAATTTTCGGATGAAAAACGATGACTCCGGACATGCCAAACGATCCCAAAATGGTCAATATGGATGAAATTTTAACATTTAATCTTTTGACTGTAAATGACTGTTGGATGTGAATTATGACTTTGTCAACTAAAATAAGTGTGTTTAAAGTCATTTCTGTGCCTCAAAGGGGTCAAAATTGAAGCTTTTGAGTAATCAAAACTCTGTAAAAATGGCAATTTTGGTCACTGTGAGGGTTTAAAAAGTGGTTATTCAACATGAGGCACGATCCAATTGCCATTTTGAATCATTTTTGGTACAGTCCAAAAAATCAATTTTCGGATGAAAAACGATGACTCCGGACATGTTGAACGATCCCAAAATGGTCAATATGGATGAAATTTTAACATTTAATCTTTTGACTGTAAATGACTGTTGGATGTGAATTATGACTTTGTCAACTAAAATAAGTGTGTTTCAAGTCATTTCTGTGCCTCAAAGGGGTCAAAATTGAAGCTTTTGAGTAATCAAAACTCTGTAAAAATGGCAATTTTGGTCACTGTGAGGGTTTAAAAAGTGGTTATTCAACATGAGGCATGATCCAATTGACATTTTGAATCATTTTTGGTACAGTCCAAAAAATCAGTTTTCGGATGAAAAACGATGACTCCTGACATGTCGAATGATCCCAAAATGGTCAATATGGATGAAATTTTAACATTTAATCTTTTGACTCTAAATGACTGTTGGATGTGAATTATGACTTTGTCAACTAAAATAAGTGTGTTTAAAGTCATTTCCGTGCCTGAAATGGGTCAAAATTGAAGCTTTTGAGTAAGCAAATCTCTTTAAAATTGGCAATTTTGGTCACTGTGAGGGTTTAAAAAGTGGTTATTCAACATGAGGCACGATCCAATTGAAATTTTGAATGATTTTTGGTACAGTCCAAAAAATCAATTTTCGGATGAAAAACGATGACTCCGGACATGTCGAACGATCCCAAAATGGTCAATATGGATGACATTTTAACATTTAATCTTTTGACTGTAAATGACTGTTGGATGTGAATTATGACTTTGTCAACTAAAATAAGTGTGTTTCAAGTCATTTCCGTGCCTGAAATGGGTCAAAATTGAAGCTTTTGAGTAAGCAAAACTCTTTAAAATTGGCAATTTTGGTCACTGTGAGGGTTTAAAAAGTGGTTATTCAACATGAGGCACGATCCAATTGACATTTTGAATGATTTTTAGTACAGTCCAAAAAATCAATTTTCGGATGAAAAACGATGACTCCGGACCTGTCGAACGTTCCCAAAATGGTCTATAATGATGAAATTTTAACATTTAATCTTTTGACTGTAAATGACTGTTGGATGTGAATTATGACTTTGTCAACTAAAATACATGTGTTTAAAGTCATTTCTGTGCCTCAAAGGGGTCAAAATTGCAGCTTTTGAGTATTCAAAACTCTTTAAAATGGCAATTTTGGTCACTGTGAGGGTTTAAAAAGTGGTTATTCAACATGAGGCACGATCCAATTGACATTTTGAATCATTTTTGGTACAATCCAAAAAATCAATTTTCGGATGAAAAACGATGACTCCGGACCTGTCGAATGATCCCAAAATGGTCAATATGGATGAAATTTTAACATTTAATCTTTTGACTGTAAATGACTGTTGGATGTGAATTATGACTTTGTCAACTAAAATAAGTGTGTTTAAAGTCATTTCTGTGCCTCAAAGGGGTCAAAATTAAAGCTTTTGAGTAATCAAAACTCTGTAAAAATGGCTATTTTGGTCACTGTGAGGGTTTCAAAAGTGGTTATTTAACATGAGGCACGATCCAATTGCCATTTTGAATCATTTTTGGTACAGTCCAAAAAATCAATTTTCGGATGGAAAACGATGACTCCGGACATGTCGAACGATCGCAAAATGGTCAATATGGATGAAATTTTAACATTTAATCTTTTGACTGTAAATGACTGTTGGATGTGAATTATGACTTTGTCAACTAAAATAAGTGTGTTTAAAGTCATTTCTGTGCCTCAAAGGGGTCAAAATTGAAGCTTTTGAGTAATCAAAACTCTGTAAAAATGGCAATTTTGGTCACTGTGAGGGTTTAAAAAGTGGTCATTCAACATGAGGCACGATCCAATTGACATTTTGAATCATTTTTGGTACAGTCCAAAAAATCAATTTTCGGATGAAAAACGATGACTCCGGACATGTCAAACGATCCCAAAATGGTCAATATGGATGACATTTTAACATTTAATCTTTTGACTGTAAATGACTGTTGGATGTGAATTATGACTTTGTCAACTAAAATAAGTGTGTTTAAAGTCATTTCTGTGCCTGAAATGGGTCAAAATTGAAGCTTTTGAGTAAGCAAAACTCTGTAAAATTGGCAATTTTGGTCACTGTGAGGGTTTAAAAAGTGGTTATTCAACATGAGGCACGATCCAATTGACATTTTGAATGATTTTTGGTACAGTCCAAAAAAATCAATTTTCGGATGAAAAACGATGACTCCGGACATGTCGAACGATCCCAAAATGGTCAATATGGATGAAATTTTAACATTTAATCTTTTGACTGTAAATGACTGTTGTATGTGAATTATGACTTTGTCAACTAAAATAAGTGTGTTTAAAGTCATTTCTGTGCCTCAAAGGGGTCAAAATTGAAGCTTTTGAGTAATCAAAACTCTGTAAAAATGGCAATTTTGGTCACTGTGAGGGTTTAAAAAGTGGTTATTCAACATGAGGCACGATCCAATTGACATTTTGAATCATTTCTGGTACAGTCCAAAAAATCAATTTTCGGATGAAAAACGATGACTCCGGACATGTCGAACGATCCCAAAATGGTCAATATGGATGAAATTTTAACATTTAATCTTTTGACTGTAAATGACTGTTGGATGTGAATTATGACTTTGTCAACTAAAATAAGTGTGTTTAAAGTCATTTCTGTGCCTCAAAGGGGTCAAAATTGAAGCTTTTGAGTAATCAAAACTCTGTAAAAATGGCAATTTTGGTCACTGTGAGGGTTTAAAAAGTGGTCATTCAACATGAGGCACGATCCAATTGACATTTTGAATCATTTTTGGTACAGTCCAAAAAATCAATTTTCGGATGAAAAACGATGACTCCGGACATGTCAAACGATCCCAAAATGGTCAATATGGATGACATTTTAACATTTAATCTTTTGACTGTAAATGACTGTTGGATGTGAATTATGACTTTGTCAACTAAAATAAGTGTGTTTAAAGTCATTTCTGTGCATGAAATGGGTCAAAATTGAAGCTTTTGAGTAAGCAAAACTCTGTAAAATTGGCAATTTTGGTCACTGTGAGGGTTTAAAAAGTGGTTATTCAACATGAGGCACGATCCAATTGACATTTTGAATGATTTTTGGTACAGTCCAAAAAATCAATTTTCGGATGAAAAACGATGACTCCGGACATGTCGAACGATCCCAAAATGGTCAATATGGATGAAATTTTAACATTTAATCTTTTGACTGTAAATGACTGTTGTATGTGAATTATGACTTTGTCAACTAAAATAAGTGTGTTTAAAGTCATTTCTGTGCCTCAAAGGGGTCAAAATTGAAGCTTTTGAGTAATCAAAACTCTGTAAAAATGGCAATTTTGGTCACTGTGAGGGTTTAAAAAGTGGTTATTCAACATGAGGCACGATCCAATTGACATTTTGAATCATTTCTGGTACAGTCCAAAAAATCAATTTTCGGATGAAAAACGATGACTCCGGACATGTCGAACGATCCCAAAATGGTCAATATGGATGAAATTTTAACATTTAATCTTTTGACTGTAAATGACTGTTGGATGTGAATTATGACTTTGTCAACTAAAATAAGTGTGTTTAAAGTCATTTCTGTGCCTCAAAGGGGTCAAAATTGAAGCTTTTGAGTAAGCAAAACTCTTTAAAATTGGCAATTTTGGTCACTGTGAGGGTTTAAAAAGTGGTTATTTAACATGAGGCACGATCCAATTGACATTTTGAATGATTTTTGGTACTGTCCAAACAATCAATTTTCGGATGAAAAACGATGACTCCGGACATGTCGAACGATCCCAAAATGGTCAATATGGATGAAATTTTAACATTTAATCTTTTGACTGTAAATGACTGTTGGATGTGAATTATGACTTTGTCAACTAAAATACGTGTGTTTAAAGTCATTTCTGTGCCTCAAAGGGGTCAAAATTGAAGCTTTTGAGTAATCAAAACTCTGTAAAAATGGCAATTTTGGTCACTGTGAGGGTTTAAAAAGTGGTTATTCAACATGAGGCACGATCCAATTGACATTTTGAATCATTTTTGGTACAATCCAAAAAATCCATTTTCGGATGAAAAACGATGACTCCGGACCTGTCGAACGTTCCCAAAATGGTCTATAATGATGAAATTTTAACATTTAATCTTTTGACTGTAAATGACTGTTGGATGTGAATTATGACTTTGTCAACTAAAATAAGTGTGTTTAAAGTCATTTCTGTGCCTCAAAGGGGTCAAAATTGAAGCTTTTGAGTAATCAAAACTCTGTAAAAATGGCAATTTTGGTCACTGTGAGGGTTTAAAAAGTGGTTATTCAACATGAGGCACGATCCAATTGACATTTTGAATCATTTTTGGTACAGTCCAAAAAATCAATTTTCGGATGAAAAACGACGACTCCGGACATGCCAAACGATCCCAAAATGGTCAATATGGATGAAATTTTAACATTTAATCTTTTGACTGTAAATGACTGTTGGATGTGAATTATGACTTTGTCAACTAAAATAAGTGTGTTTAAAGTCATTTCTGTGCCTCAAAGGGGTCAAAATTGAAGCTTTTGAGTAATCAAAACTCTGTAAAAATGGCAATTTTGGTCACTGTGAGGGTTTAAAAAGTGGTTATTCAACATGAGGCACGATCCAATTGACATTTTGAATCATTTTTGGTACAATCCAAAAAATCAATTTTCGGATGAAAAACGATGACTCCGGACCTGTCGAACGTTCCCAAAATGGTCTATAATGATGAAATTTTAACATTTAATCTTTTGACTGTAAATGACTGTTGGATGTGAATTATGACTTTGTCAACTAAAATAAGTGTGTTTAAAGTCATTTCTGTGCCTCAAAGGGGTCCAAATTAAAGCTTTTGAGTAATCAAAACTCTGTAAAAATTGCAATTTTGGTCACTGTGAGGGTTTAAAAAGTGGTTATTCAACATGAGGCACGATCCAATTGACATTTTGAATCATTTCTGGTACAATCCAAAAAATCAATTTTCGGATGAAAAACGATGACTCCGGACCTGTCGAAGGTACCCAAAATGGTCTATAATGATGAAATTTTAACATTTAATCTTTTGACTGTCAATGACTGTTGGATGTGAATTATGACTTTGTCAACTAAAATAAGTGTGTTTAAAGTCATTTCTGTGCCTCAAAGGGGTCGAAATTGAAGCTTTTGAGTAATCAAAACTCTGTAAAAATGGCAATTTTGGTCACTGTGAGGGTTTAAAAATGGTTATTCAACATGAGGCACGATCCAATTGACATTTTGAATCATTTTTGGCACAGTCCAAAAAATCAATTTTCGGATGAAAAACGATGACTCCGGACATGCCGAACGATCCCAAAATGGTCAATATGGATGAAATTTTAACATTTAATCTTTTGACTGTAAATGACTGTTGGATGTGAATTATGACTTTGTCAACTAAAATAAGTGTGTTTAAAGTCATTTCTGTGCCTCAAAGGGGTCAAAATTGAAGCTTTTGAGTAATCAAACTCTGTAAAAATGGCAATTTTGGTCACTGTGAGGGTTTAAAAAGTGGTTATTCAACATGAGGCACGATCCAATTGACATTTTGAATCATTTCTGGTACAGTCCAAAAAATCAATTTTTGGATGAAAAACGATGACTCCGGACAAGCCGAACAATCCCAAAATGGTCAATATGGATGAAATTTTAACATTTAATCTTTTGACTGTAAATGACTGTTGGATGTGAATTATGACTTTGTCAACTAAAATAAGTGTGTTTAAAGTCATTTCTGTGCCGCAAAGGGGTCAAAATTGAACCTTTTGAGTAATCAAAACTCTGTAAAAATGGCAATTTTGGTCACTCTGAGGGTTTAAAAAGTGGTTATTCAACATGAAGCACGATCCAATTGCCATTTTGAATCATTTTTGGTACAGTCCAAAAAATCAATTTTCGGATGAAAAACGATGACTCCGGACATGTCGAACGATCCCAAAGTGGTCAATATGGATGAAATTTTAACATTTAATCTTTTGACTGTAAATGACTGTTGGATGTGAATTATGACTTTGTCAACTAAAATAAGTGTGTTTAAAGTCATTTCTGTGCCTCAAAGGGGTCAAAATTGAAGCTTTTGAGTAATCAAAACTCTGTAAAAATGGCAATTTTGGTCACTGTGAGGGTTTAAAAAGTGGTTATTCAACATGAGGCACGATCCAATTGACATTTTGAATCATTTTTGGTACAATCCAAAAAATCAATTTTCGGATGAAAAACGATGACTCCGGACCTGTCGAACGTTCCCAAAATGGTCTATAATAATGAAATTTTAACATTTAATCTTTTGACTGTAAATGACTTTTGGATGTGAATTATGACTTTGTCAACTAAAATAAGTGTGTTTAAAGTCATTTCTGTGCCTCAAAGGGGTCAAAATTGAAGCTTTTGAGTAATCAAAACTCTGTAAAAATGGCAATTTTGGTCACTGTGAGGGTTTAAAAAGTGGTTATTCAACATGAGGCACGATCCAATTGACATTTTGAATCATTTTTGGTACAGTCCAAAAAATCAATTTTCGGATGAAAAACGATGACTCCGGACATGTCGAACGATCCCAAAATGGTCAATATGGATGAAATTTTAACATTTAATCTTTTGACTGTAAATGAATGTTGGATGTGAATTATGACTTTGTCAACTAAAATAAGTGTGTTTAAAGTCATTTCTGTGCCTCAAAGGGGTCAAAATTGAAGCTTTTGAGTAATCAAAACTCTGTAAAAATGGCAATTTTGGTCACTGTGAGGGTTTAAAAAGTGGTTATTCAACATGAGGCACGATCCAATTGACATTTTGAATCATTTTTGGTACAGTCCAAAAAATCAATTTTCGGATGAAAAACGATGACTCCTGACATGTCGAATGATCCCAAAATGGTCAATATGGACGAAATTTTAACATTTAATCTTTTGACTGTAAATGACTGTTGGATGTGAATTATGACTTTGTCAACTAAAATAAGTGTGTTTAAAGTCATTTCCGTGCCTGAAATGGGTCAAAATTGAAGCTTTTGAGTAAGCAAAACTCTTTAAAATTGGCAATTTTGGTCACTGTGAGGGTTTAAAAAGTGGTTATTCAACATGAGGCACGATCCAATTGACATTTTGAATGATTTTTGGTACTGTCCAAAAAATCAATTTTCGGATGAAAAACGATGACTCCGGACATGTCGAACGATCCCAAAATGGTCAATATGGATGAAATTTTAACATTTAATCTTTTGACTCTAAATGACTGTTGGATGTGAATTATGACTTTGTCAACTAAAATAAGTGTGTTTAAAGTCATTTCCGTGCCTGAAATGGGTCAAAATTGAAGCTTTTGAGTAAGCAAATCTCTTTAAAATTGGCAATTTTGGTCACTGTGAGGGTTTAAAAAGTGGTTATTCAACATGAGGCACGATCCAATTGACATTTTGAATGATTTTTGGTACAGTCCAAAAAATCAATTTTCGGATGAAAAACGATGACTCCGGACATGTCGAACGATCCCAAAATGGTCAATATGGATGACATTTTAACATTTAATCTTTTGACTGTAAATGACTGTTGGATGTGAATTATGACTTTGTCAACTAAAATAAGTGTGTTTCAAGTCATTTCCGTGCCTGAAATGGGTCAAAATTGAAGCTTTTGAGTAAGCAAAACTCTTTAAAATTGGCAATTTTGGTCACTGTGAGGGTTTAAAAAGTGGTTATTCAACATGAGGCACGATCCAATTGACATTTTGAATGATTTTTGGTACAGTCCAAAAAATCAATTTTCGGATGAAAAAAGATGACTCCGGACCTGTCGAACGTTCCCAAAATGGTCTATAATGATGAAATTTTAACATTTAATCTTTTGACTGTAAATGACTGTTGGATGTGAATTATGACTTTGTCAACTAAAATACATGTGTTTAAAGTCATTTCTGTGCCTCAAAGGGGTCAAAATTGCAGCTTTTGAGTATTCAAAACTCTTTAAAATGGCAATTTTGGTCACTGTGAGGGTTTAAAAAGTGGTTATTCAACATGAGGCACGATCCAATTGACATTTTGAATCATTTTTGGTACAATCCAAAAAATCAATTTTCGGATGAAAAACGATGACTCCGGACCTGTCGAATGATCCCAAAATGGTCAATATGGATGAAATTTTAACATTTAATCTTTTGACTGTAAATGACTGTTGGATGTGAATTATGACTTTGTCAACTAAAATAAGTGTGTTTAAAGTCATTTCTGTGCCTCAAAGGGGTCAAAATTAAAGCTTTTGAGTAATCAAAACTCTGTAAAAATGGCTATTTTGGTCACTGTGAGGGTTTCAAAAGTGGTTATTTAACATGAGGCACGATCCAATTGCCATTTTGAATCATTTTTGGTACAGTCCAAAAAATCAATTTTCGGATGGAAAACGATGACTCCGGACATGTCGAACGATCCCAAAATGGTCAATATGGATGAAATTTTAACATTTAATCTTTTGACTGTAAATGACTGTTGGATGTGAATTATGACTTTGTCAACTAAAATAAGTGTGTTTAAAGTCATTTCTGTGCCTCAAAGGGGTCAAAATTGAAGCTTTTGAGTAATCAAAACTCTGTAAAAATGGCAATTTTGGTCACTGTGAGGGTTTAAAAAGTGGTCATTCAACATGAGGCACGATCCAATTGACATTTTGAATCATTTTTGGTACAGTCCAAAAAATCAATTTTCGGATGAAAAACGATGACTCCGGACATGTCGAACGATCCCAAAATGGTCAATATGGATGAAATTTTAACATTTAATCTTTTGACTGTAAATGAATGTTGGATGTGAATTATGACTTTGTCAACTAAAATAAGTGTGTTTAAAGTCATTTCTGTGCCTCAAAGGGGTCAAAATTGAAGCTTTTGAGTAATCAAAACTCTGTAAAAATGGCAATTTTGGTCACTGTGAGGGTTTAAAAAGTGGTTATTCAACATGAGGCACGATCCAATTGACATTTTGAATCATTTTTGGTACAGTCCAAAAAATCAATTTTCGGATGAAAAACGATGACTCCTGACATGTCGAATGATCCCAAAATGGTCAATATGGACGAAATTTTAACATTTAATCTTTTGACTGTAAATGACTGTTGGATGTGAATTATGACTTTGTCAACTAAAATAAGTGTGTTTAAAGTCATTTCCGTGCCTGAAATGGGTCAAAATTGAAGCTTTTGAGTAAGCAAAACTCTTTAAAATTGGCAATTTTGGTCACTGTGAGGGTTTAAAAAGTGGTTATTCAACATGAGGCACGATCCAATTGACATTTTGAATGATTTTTTGTACTGTCCAAAAAATCAATTTTCGGATGAAAAACGATGACTCCGGACATGTCGAACGATCCCAAAATGGTCAATATGGATGAAATTTTAACATTTAATCTTATGACTGTAAATGACTGTTGGATGTGAATTATGACTTTGTCAACTAAAATAAGTGTGTTTAAAGTCATTTCTGTGCCTGAAACGGGTCAAAATTGAAGCTTTTGAGTAAGCAAAACTCTGTAAAAATGGCAATTTTGGTCACTCTGAGGGTTTAAAAAGTGGTCATTCAACATGAGGCACGATCCAATTGACATTTTGAATCATTTCTGGTACAGTCCAAAAAATCAATTTTCGGATGAAAAACGATGACTCCGGACATGTCAAACGATCCCAAAATGGTCAATATGGATGAAATTTTAACATTTAATCTTTTGACTGTAAATGACTGTTGGATGTGAATTATGACTTTGTCAACTAAAATAAGTGTGTTTAAAGTCATTTCTGTGCCTCAAAGGGGTCAAAATTGAAGCTTTTGAGTAATCAAAACTCTGTAAAAATGGCAATTTTGGTCACTGTGAGGGTTTAAAAGGTGGTTATTCAACATGAGGCACGATCCAATTGACATTTTGAATCATTTTTGGTACAATCCAAAAAATCAATTTTCGGATGAAAAATGATGACTCCGGACCTGTCGAACGTTCCCAAAATGGTCTATAATGATGAAATTTTAACATTTAATCTTTTGACTGTAAATGACTGTTGGATGTGAATTATGACTTTGTCAACTAAAATAAGTGTGTTTAAAGTCATTTCTGTGCCTTAAAGGGGTCCAAATTAAAGCTTTTGAGTAATCAAAACTCTGTAAAAATTGCAATTTTGGTCACTGTGAGGGTTTAAAAAGTGGTTATTCAACATGAGGCACGATCCAATTGACATTTTGAATCATTTCTGGTACAATCCAAAAAATCAATTTTCGGATGAAAAACGATGACTCCGGACCTGTCGAAGGTACCCAAAATGGTCTATATTGATGAAATTTTAACATTTAATCTTTTGACTGTCAATGACTGTTGGATGTGAATTATGACTTTGTCAACTAAAATACGTGTGTTTAAAGTCATTTCTGTGCCTCAAAGGGGTCGAAATTGAAGCTTTTGAGTAATCAAAACTCTGTAAAAATGGCAATTTTGGTCACTGTGAGGGTTTAAAAATGGTTATTCAACATGAGGCACGATCCAATTGACATTTTGAATCATTTTTGGTACAGTCCAAAAAATCAATTTTCGGATGAAAAACGATGACTCCGGACATGCCGAACGATCCCAAAATGGTCAATATGGATGAAATTTTAACATTTAATCTTTTGACTGTAAATGACTGTTGGATGTGAATTATGACTTTGTCAACTAAAATAAGTGTGTTTAAAGTCATTTCTGTGCCTCAAAGGGGTCAAAATTGAAGCTTTTGAGTAATCAAACTCTGTAAAAATGGCAATTTTGGTCACTGTGAGGGTTTAAAAAGTGGTTATTCAACATGAGGCACGATCCAATTGACATTTTGAATCATTTTTGGTACAGTCCAAAAAATCAATTTTCGGATGAAAAACGATGACTCCGGACATGTCGAACGATCCCAAAATGGTCAATATGGATGAAATTTTAACATTTAATCTTTTGACTGTAAATGAATGTTGGATGTGAATTATGACTTTGTCAACTAAAATAAGTGTGTTTAAAGTCATTTCTGTGCCTCAAAGGGGTCAAAATTGAAGCTTTTGAGTAATCAAAACTCTGTAAAAATGGCAATTTTGGTCACTGTGAGGGTTTAAAAAGTGGTTATTCAACATGAGGCACGATCCAATTGACATTTTGAATCATTTTTGGTACAGTCCAAAAAATCAATTTTCGGATGAAAAACGATGACTCCTGACATGTCGAATGATCCCAAAATGGTCAATATGGACGAAATTTTAACATTTAATCTTTTGACTGTAAATGACTGTTGGATGTGAATTATGACTTTGTCAACTAAAATAAGTGTGTTTAAAGTCATTTCCGTGCCTGAAATGGGTCAAAATTGAAGCTTTTGAGTAAGCAAAACTCTTTAAAATTGGCAATTTTGGTCACTGTGAGGGTTTAAAAAGTGGTTATTCAACATGAGGCACGATCCAATTGACATTTTGAATGATTTTTGGTACTGTCCAAAAAATCAATTTTCGGATGAAAAACGATGACTCCGGACATGTCGAACGATCCCAAAATGGTCAATATGGATGAAATTTTAACATTTAATCTTTTGACTCTAAATGACTGTTGGATGTGAATTATGACTTTGTCAACTAAAATAAGTGTGTTTAAAGTCATTTCCGTGCCTGAAATGGGTCAAAATTGAAGCTTTTGAGTAAGCAAATCTCTTTAAAATTGGCAATTTTGGTCACTGTGAGGGTTTAAAAAGTGGTTATTCAACATGAGGCACGATCCAATTGACATTTTGAATGATTTTTGGTACAGTCCAAAAAATCAATTTTCGGATGAAAAACGATGACTCCGGACATGTCGAACGATCCCAAAATGGTCAATATGGATGACATTTTAACATTTAATCTTTTGACTGTAAATGACTGTTGGATGTGAATTATGACTTTGTCAACTAAAATAAGTGTGTTTCAAGTCATTTCCGTGCCTGAAATGGGTCAAAATTGAAGCTTTTGAGTAAGCAAAACTCTTTAAAATTGGCAATTTTGGTCACTGTGAGGGTTTAAAAAGTGGTTATTCAACATGAGGCACGATCCAATTGACATTTTGAATGATTTTTGGTACAGTCCAAAAAATCAATTTTCGGATGAAAAAAGATGACTCCGGACCTGTCGAACGTTCCCAAAATGGTCTATAATGATGAAATTTTAACATTTAATCTTTTGACTGTAAATGACTGTTGGATGTGAATTATGACTTTGTCAACTAAAATACATGTGTTTAAAGTCATTTCTGTGCCTCAAAGGGGTCAAAATTGCAGCTTTTGAGTATTCAAAACTCTTTAAAATGGCAATTTTGGTCACTGTGAGGGTTTAAAAAGTGGTTATTCAACATGAGGCACGATCCAATTGACATTTTGAATCATTTTTGGTACAATCCAAAAAATCAATTTTCGGATGAAAAACGATGACTCCGGACCTGTCGAATGATCCCAAAATGGTCAATATGGATGAAATTTTAACATTTAATCTTTTGACTGTAAATGACTGTTGGATGTGAATTATGACTTTGTCAACTAAAATAAGTGTGTTTAAAGTCATTTCTGTGCCTCAAAGGGGTCAAAATTAAAGCTTTTGAGTAATCAAAACTCTGTAAAAATGGCTATTTTGGTCACTGTGAGGGTTTCAAAAGTGGTTATTTAACATGAGGCACGATCCAATTGCCATTTTGAATCATTTTTGGTACAGTCCAAAAAATCAATTTTCGGATGGAAAACGATGACTCCGGACATGTCGAACGATCCCAAAATGGTCAATATGGATGAAATTTTAACATTTAATCTTTTGACTATAAATGACTGTTGGATGTGAATTATGACTTTGTCAACTAAAATAAGTGTGTTTAAAGTCATTTCTGTGCCTCAAAGGGGTCAAAATTGAAGCTTTTGAGTAATCAAAACTCTGTAAAAATGGCAATTTTGGTCACTGTGAGGGTTTAAAAAGTGGTCATTCAACATGAGGCACGATCCAATTGACATTTTGAATCATTTTTGGTACAGTCCAAAAAATCAATTTTCGGATGAAAAACGATGACTCCGGACATGTCGAACGATCCCAAAATGGTCAATATGGATGAAATTTTAACATTTAATCTTTTGACTGTAAATGAATGTTGGATGTGAATTATGACTTTGTCAACTAAAATAAGTGTGTTTAAAGTCATTTCTGTGCCTCAAAGGGGTCAAAATTGAAGCTTTTGAGTAATCAAAACTCTGTAAAAATGGCAATTTTGGTCACTGTGAGGGTTTAAAAAGTGGTTATTCAACATGAGGCACGATCCAATTGACATTTTGAATCATTTTTGGTACAGTCCAAAAAATCAATTTTCGGATGAAAAACGATGACTCCTGACATGTCGAATGATCCCAAAATGGTCAATATGGACGAAATTTTAACATTTAATCTTTTGACTGTAAATGACTGTTGGATGTGAATTATGACTTTGTCAACTAAAATAAGTGTGTTTAAAGTCATTTCCGTGCCTGAAATGGGTCAAAATTGAAGCTTTTGAGTAAGCAAAACTCTTTAAAATTGGCAATTTTGGTCACTGTGAGGGTTTAAAAAGTGGTTATTCAACATGAGGCACGATCCAATTGACATTTTGAATGATTTTTTGTACTGTCCAAAAAATCAATTTTCGGATGAAAAACGATGACTCCGGACATGTCGAACGATCCCAAAATGGTCAATATGGATGAAATTTTAACATTTAATCTTATGACTGTAAATGACTGTTGGATGTGAATTATGACTTTGTCAACTAAAATAAGTGTGTTTAAAGTCATTTCTGTGCCTGAAACGGGTCAAAATTGAAGCTTTTGAGTAAGCAAAACTCTGTAAAAATGGCAATTTTGGTCACTCTGAGGGTTTAAAAAGTGGTCATTCAACATGAGGCACGATCCAATTGACATTTTGAATCATTTCTGGTACAGTCCAAAAAATCAATTTTCGGATGAAAAACGATGACTCCGGACATGTCAAACGATCCCAAAATGGTCAATATGGATGAAATTTTAACATTTAATCTTTTGACTGTAAATGACTGTTGGATGTGAATTATGACTTTGTCAACTAAAATAAGTGTGTTTAAAGTCATTTCTGTGCCTCAAAGGGGTCAAAATTGAAGCTTTTGAGTAATCAAAACTCTGTAAAAATGGCAATTTTGGTCACTGTGAGGGTTTAAAAAGTGGTTATTCAACATGAGGCACGATCCAATTGACATTTTGAATCATTTTTGGTACAATCCAAAAAATCAATTTTCGGATGAAAAATGATGACTCCGGACCTGTCGAACGTTCCCAAAATGGTCTATAATGATGAAATTTTAACATTTAATCTTTTGACTGTAAATGACTGTTGGATGTGAATTATGACTTTGTCAACTAAAATAAGTGTGTTTAAAGTCATTTCTGTGCCTTAAAGGGGTCCAAATTAAAGCTTTTGAGTAATCAAAACTCTGTAAAAATTGCAATTTTGGTCACTGTGAGGGTTTAAAAAGTGGTTATTCAACATGAGGCACGATCCAATTGACATTTTGAATCATTTCTGGTACAATCCAAAAAATCAATTTTCGGATGAAAAACGATGACTCCGGACCTGTCGAAGGTACCCAAAATGGTCTATATTGATGAAATTTTAACATTTAATCTTTTGACTGTCAATGACTGTTGGATGTGAATTATGACTTTGTCAACTAAAATACGTGTGTTTAAAGTCATTTCTGTGCCTCAAAGGGGTCGAAATTGAAGCTTTTGAGTAATCAAAACTCTGTAAAAATGGCAATTTTGGTCACTGTGAGGGTTTAAAAATGGTTATTCAACATGAGGCACGATCCAATTGACATTTTGAATCATTTTTGGTACAGTCCAAAAAATCAATTTTCGGATGAAAAACGATGACTCCGGACATGCCGAACGATCCCAAAATGGTCAATATGGATGAAATTTTAACATTTAATCTTTTGACTGTAAATGACTGTTGGATGTGAATTATGACTTTGTCAACTAAAATAAGTGTGTTTAAAGTCATTTCTGTGCCTCAAAGGGGTCAAAATTGAAGCTTTTGAGTAATCAAACTCTGTAAAAATGGCAATTTTGGTCACTGTGAGGGTTTAAAAAGTGGTTATTCAACATGAGGCACGATCCAATTGACATTTTGAATCATTTCTGGTACAGTCCAAAAAATCAATTTTTGGATGAAAAACGATGACTCCGGACAAGCCGAACAATCCCAAAATGGTCAATATGGATGATATTTTAACATTTAATCTTTTGACTGTAAATGACTGTTGGATGTGAATTATGACTTTGTCAACTAAAATAAGTGTGTTTAAAGTCATTTCTGTGCCTCAAAGGGGTCAAAATTGAACCTTTTGAGTAATCAAAACTCTGTAAAAATGGCAATTTTGGTCACTCTGAGGGTTTAAAAAGTGGTTATTCAACATGAAGCACGATCCAATTGCCATTTTGAATCATTTTTGGTACAGTCCAAAAAATCAATTTTCGGATGAAAAACGATGACTCCGGACATGTCGAACGATCCCAAAGTGGTCAATATGGATGAAATTTTAACATTTAATCTTTTGACTGTAAATGACTGTTGGATGTGAATTATGACATTGTCAACTAAAATAAGTGTGTTTAAAGTCATTTCTGTGCCTCAAAGGGGTCAAAATTGAAGCTTTTGAGTAATCAAAACTCTGTAAAAATGGCAATTTTGGTCACTGTGAGGGTTTAAAAAGTGGTTATTCAACATGAGGCACGATCCAATTGACATTTTGAATCATTTTTGGTACAATCCAAAAAATCAATTTTCGGATGAAAAACGATGACTCCGGACCTGTCGAACGTTCCCAAAATGGTCTATAATAATGAAATTTTAACATTTAATCTTTTGACTGTAAATGACTTTTGGATGTGAATTATGACTTTGTCAACTAAAATAAGTGTGTTTAAAGTCATTTCTGTGCCTCAAAGGGGTCAAAATTGAAGCTTTTGAGTAATCAAAACTCTGTAAAAATGGCAATTTTGGTCACTGTGAGGGTTTAAAAAGTGGTTATTCAACATGAGGCACGATCCAATTGACATTTTGAATGATTTTTGGTACTGTCCAAAAAATCAATTTTCGGATGAAAAACGATGACTCCGGACATGTCAAACGATCCCAAAATGGTCAATATGGATGAAATTTTAACATTTAATCTTTTGACTGTAAATGACTGTTGGATGTGAATTATGACTTTGTCAACTAAAATAAGTGTGTTTAAAGTCATTTCTGTGCCTCAAAGGGGTCAAAATTGAAGCTTTTGAGTAATCAAAACTCTGTAAAAATGGCAATTTTGGTCACTGTGAGGGTTTAAAAAGTGGTTATTCAACATGAGGCACGATCCAATTGACATTTTGAATCATTTTTGGTACAATCCAAAAAATCAATTTTCGGATGAAAAACGATGACTCCGGACCTGTCGAACGTTCCCAAAATGGTCTATAATGATGAAATTTTAACATTTAATCTTTTGACTGTAAATGACTGTTGGATGTGAATTATGACTTTGTCAACTAAAATAAGTGTGTTTAAAGTCATTTCTGTGCCTCAAAGGGGTCCAAATTAAAGCTTTTGAGTAATCAAAACTCTGTAAAAATTGCAATTTTGGTCACTGTGAGGGTTTAAAAAGTGGTTATTCAACATGAGGCACGATCCAATTGACATTTTGAATCATTTCTGGTACAATCCAAAAAATCAATTTTCGGATGAAAAACGATGACTCCGGACCTGTCGAAGGTACCCAAAATGGTCTATAATGATGAAATTTTAACATTTAATCTTTTGACTGTCAATGACTGTTGGATGTGAATTATGACTTTGTCAACTAAAATAAGTGTGTTTAAAGTCATTTCTGTGCCTCAAAGGGGTCGAAATTGAAGCTTTTGAGTAATCAAAACTCTGTAAAAATGGCAATTTTGGTCACTGTGAGGGTTTAAAAAGTGGTTATTCAACATGAGGCACGATCCAATTGACATTTTGAATCATTTCTGGTACAATCCAAAAAATCAATTTTCGGATGAAAAACGATGACTCCGGACCTGTCGAAGGTACCCAAAATGGTCTATAATGATGAAATTTTAACATTTAATCTTTTGACTGTCAATGACTGTTGGATGTGAATTATGACTTTGTCAACTAAAATAAGTGTGTTTAAAGTCATTTCTGTGCCTCAAAGGGGTCGAAATTGAAGCTTTTGAGTAATCAAAACTCTGTAAAAATGGCAATTTTGGTCACTGTGAGGGTTTAAAAATGGTTATTCAACATGAGGCACGATCCAATTGACATTTTGAATCATTTTTGGTACAGTCCAAAAAATCAATTTTCGGATGAAAAACGATGACTCCGGACATGCCGAACGATCCCAAAATGGTCAATATGGATGAAATTTTAACATTTAATCTTTTGACTGTAAATGACTGTTGGATGTGAATTATGACTTTGTCAACTAAAATAAGTGTGTTTAAAGTCATTTCTGTGCCTCAAAGGGGTCAAAAATGAAGCTTTTGAGTAATCAAACTCTGTAAAAATGGCAATTTTGGTCACTGTGAGGGTTTAAAAAGTGGTTATTCAACATGAGGCACGATCCAATTGACATTTTGAATCATTTCTGGTACAGTCCAAAAAATCAATTTTTGGATGAAAAACGATGACTCCGGACAAGCCGAACAATCCCAAAATGGTCAATATGGATGAAATTTTAACATTTAATCTTTTGACTGTAAATGACTGTTGGATGTGAATTATGACTTTGTCAACTAAAATAAGTGTGTTTAAAGTCATTTCTGTGCCTCAAAGGGGTCAAAATTGAACCTTTTGAGTAATCAAAACTCTGTAAAAATGGCAATTTTGGTCACTCTGAGGGTTTAAAAAGTGGTTATTCAACATGAAGCACGATCCAATTGCCATTTTGAATCATTTTTGGTACAGTCCAAAAAATCAATTTTCGGATGAAAAACGATGACTCCGGACATGTCGAACGATCCCAAAGTGGTCAATATGGATGAAATTTTAACATTTAATCTTTTGACTGTAAATGACTGTTGGATGTGAATTATGACTTTGTCAACTAAAATAAGTGTGTTTAAAGTCATTTCTGTGCCTCAAAGGGGTCAAAATTGAAGCTTTTGAGTAATCAAAACTCTGTAAAAATGGCAATTTTGGTCACTGTGAGGGTTTAAAAAGTGGTTATTCAACATGAGGCACGATCCAATTGACATTTTGAATCATTTTTGGTACAATCCAAAAAATCAATTTTCGGATGAAAAACGATGACTCCGGACCTGTCGAACGTTCCCAAAATGGTCTATAATAATGAAATTTTAACATTTAATCTTTTGACTGTAAATGACTTTTGGATGTGAATTATGACTTTGTCAACTAAAATAAGTGTGTTTAAAGTCATTTCTGTGCCTCAAAGGGGTCAAAATTGAAGCTTTTGAGTAATCAAAACTCTGTAAAAATGGCAATTTTGGTCACTGTGAGGGTTTAAAAAGTGGTTATTCAACATGAGGCACGATCCAATTGACATTTTGAATCATTTTTGGTACAGTCCAAAAAATCAATTTTCGGATGAAAAACGATGACTCCGGACATGTCGAACGATCCCAAAATGGTCAATATGGATGAAATTTTAACATTTAATCTTTTGACCGTAAATGAATGTTGGATGTGAATTATGACTTTGTCAACTAAAATAAGTGTGTTTAAAGTCATTTCTGTGCCTCAAAGGGGTCAAAATTGAAGCTTTTGAGTAATCAAAACTCTGTAAAAATGGCAATTTTGGTCACTGTGAGGGTTTAAAAAGTGGTTATTCAACATGAGGCACGATCCAATTGACATTTTGAATCATTTTTGGTACAGTCCAAAAAATCAATTTTCGGATGAAAAACGATGACTCCTGACATGTCGAATGATCCCAAAATGGTCAATATGGACGAAATTTTAACATTTAATCTTTTGACTGTAAATGACTGTTGGATGTGAATTATGACTTTGTCAACTAAAATAAGTGTGTTTAAAGTCATTTCCGTGCCTGAAATGGGTCAAAATTGAAGCTTTTGAGTAAGCAAAACTCTTTAAAATTGGCAATTTTGGTCACTGTGAGGGTTTAAAAAGTGGTTATTCAACATGAGGCACGATCCAATTGACATTTTGAATGATTTTTGGTACAGTCCAAAAAATCAATTTTCGGATGAAAAACGATGACTCCGGACATATCGAACGATCCCAAAATGGTCAATATGGATGACATTTTAACATTTAATCTTTTGACTGTAAATGACTGTTGGATGTGAATTATGACTTTGTCAACTAAAATAAGTGTGTTTCAAGTCATTTCCGTGCCTGAAATGGGTCAAAATTGAAGCTTTTGAGTAAGCAAAACTCTTTAAAATTGGCAATTTTGGTCACTGTGAGGGTTTAAAAAGTGGTTATTCAACATGAGGCACGATCCAATTGACATTTTGAATGATTTTTGGTACAGTCCAAAAAATCAATTTTCGGATGAAAAAAGATGACTCCGGACCTGTCGAACGTTCCCAAAATGGTCTATAATGATGAAATTTTAACATTTAATCTTTTGACTGTAAATGACTGTTGGATGTGAATTATGACTTTGTCAACTAAAATACATGTGTTTAAAGTCATTTCTGTGCCTCAAAGGGGTCAAAATTGCAGCTTTTGAGTATTCAAAACTCTTTAAAATGGCAATTTTGGTCACTGTGAGGGTTTAAAAAGTGGTTATTCAACATGAGGCACGATCCAATTGACATTTTGAATCATTTTTGGTACAATCCAAAAAATCAATTTTCGGATGAAAAACGATGACTCCGGACCTGTCGAATGATCCCAAAATGGTCTATAATGATGAAATTTTAACATTTAATCTTTTGACTGTAAATGACTGTTGGATGTGAATTATGACTTTGTCAACTAAAATACATGTGTTTAAAGTCATTTCTGTGCCTCAAAGGGGTCAAAATTGCAGCTTTTGAGTATTCAAAACTCTTTAAAATGGCAATTTTGGTCACTGTGAGGGTTTAAAAAGTGGTTATTCAACATGAGGCACGATCCAATTGACATTTTGAATCATTTTTGGTACAATCCAAAAAATCAATTTTCGGATGAAAAACGATGACTCCGGACCTGTCGAATGATCCCAAAATGGTCAATATGGATGAAATTTTAACATTTAATCTTTTGACTGTAAATGACTGTTGGATGTGAATTATGACTTTGTCAACTAAAATAAGTGTGTTTAAAGTCATTTCTGTGCCTCAAAGGGGTCAAAATTGAAGCTTTTGAGTAATCAAAACTCTGTAAAAATGGCAATTTTGGTCACTGTGAGGGTTTAAAAAGTGGTCATTCAACATGAGGCACGATCCAATTGACATTTTGAATCATTTTTGGTACAGTCCAAAAAATCAATTTTCGGATGAAAAACGATGACTCCGGACATGTCGAACGATCCCAAAATGGTCAATATGGATGAAATTTTAACATTTAATCTTTTGACTGTAAATGAATGTTGGATGTGAATTATGACTTTGTCAACTAAAATAAGTGTGTTTAAAGTCATTTCTGTGCCTCAAAGGGGTCAAAATTGAAGCTTTTGAGTAATCAAAACTCTGTAAAAATGGCAATTTTGGTCACTGTGAGGGTTTAAAAAGTGGTTATTCAACATGAGGCACGATCCAATTGACATTTTGAATCATTTTTGGTACAGTCCAAAAAATCAATTTTCGGATGAAAAACGATGACTCCTGACATGTCGAATGATCCCAAAATGGTCAATATGGACGAAATTTTAACATTTAATCTTTTGACTGTAAATGACTGTTGGATGTGAATTATGACTTTGTCAACTAAAATAAGTGTGTTTAAAGTCATTTCCGTGCCTGAAATGGGTCAAAATTGAAGCTTTTGAGTAAGCAAAACTCTTTAAAATTGGCAATTTTGGTCACTGTGAGGGTTTAAAAAGTGGTTATTCAACATGAGGCACGATCCAATTGACATTTTGAATGATTTTTGGTACTGTCCAAAAAATCAATTTTCGGATGAAAAACGATGACTCCGGACATGTCGAACGATCCCAAAATGGTCAATATGGATGAAATTTTAACATTTAATCTTATGACTGTAAATGACTGTTGGATGTGAATTATGACTTTGTCAACTAAAATAAGTGTGTTTAAAGTCATTTCTGTGCCTGAAACGGGTCAAAATTGAAGCTTTTGAGTAAGCAAAACTCTGTAAAAATGGCAATTTTGGTCACTCTGAGGGTTTAAAAAGTGGTCATTCAACATGAGGCACGATCCAATTGACATTTTGAATCATTTCTGGTACAGTCCAAAAAATCAATTTTCGGATGAAAAACGATGACTCCGGACATGTCAAACGATCCCAAAATGGTCAATATGGATGAAATTTTAACATTTAATCTTTTGACTGTAAATGACTGTTGGATGTGAATTATGACTTTGTCAACTAAAATAAGTGTGTTTAAAGTCATTTCTGTGCCTCAAAGGGGTCAAAATTGAAGCTTTTGAGTAATCAAAACTCTGTAAAAATGGCAATTTTGGTCACTGTGAGGGTTTAAAAAGTGGTTATTCAACATGAGGCACGATCCAATTGACATTTTGAATCATTTTTGGTACAATCCAAAAAATCAATTTTCGGATGAAAAATGATGACTCCGGACCTGTCGAACGTTCCCAAAATGGTCTATAATGATGAAATTTTAACATTTAATCTTTTGACTGTAAATGACTGTTGGATGTGAATTATGACTTTGTCAACTAAAATAAGTGTGTTTAAAGTCATTTCTGTGCCTTAAAGGGGTCCAAATTAAAGCTTTTGAGTAATCAAAACTCTGTAAAAATTGCAATTTTGGTCACTGTGAGGGTTTAAAAAGTGGTTATTCAACATGAGGCACGATCCAATTGACATTTTGAATCATTTCTGGTACAATCCAAAAAATCAATTTTCGGATGAAAAACGATGACTCCGGACCTGTCGAAGGTACCCAAAATGGTCTATATTGATGAAATTTTAACATTTAATCTTTTGACTGTCAATGACTGTTGGATGTGAATTATGACTTTGTCAACTAAAATACGTGTGTTTAAAGTCATTTCTGTGCCTCAAAGGGGTCGAAATTGAAGCTTTTGAGTAATCAAAACTCTGTAAAAATGGCAATTTTGGTCACTGTGAGGGTTTAAAAATGGTTATTCAACATGAGGCACGATCCAATTGACATTTTGAATCATTTTTGGTACAGTCCAAAAAATCAATTTTCGGATGAAAAACGATGACTCCGGACATGCCGAACGATCCCAAAATGGTCAATATGGATGAAATTTTAACATTTAATCTTTTGACTGTAAATGACTGTTGGATGTGAATTATGACTTTGTCAACTAAAATAAGTGTGTTTAAAGTCATTTCTGTGCCTCAAAGGGGTCAAAATTGAAGCTTTTGAGTAATCAAACTCTGTAAAAATGGCAATTTTGGTCACTGTGAGGGTTTAAAAAGTGGTTATTCAACATGAGGCACGATCCAATTGACATTTTGAATCATTTCTGGTACAGTCCAAAAAATCAATTTTTGGATGAAAAACGATGACTCCGGACAAGCCGAACAATCCCAAAATGGTCAATATGGATGAAATTTTAACATTTAATCTTTTGACTGTAAATGACTGTTGGATGTGAATTATGACTTTGTCAACTAAAATAAGTGTGTTTAAAGTCATTTCTGTGCCTCAAAGGGGTCAAAATTGAACCTTTTGAGTAATCAAAACTCTGTAAAAATGGCAATTTTGGTCACTCTGAGGGTTTAAAAAGTGGTTATTCAACATGAAGCACGATCCAATTGCCATTTTGAATCATTTTTGGTACAGTCCAAAAAATCAATTTTCGGATGAAAAACGATGACTCCGGACATGTCGAACGATCCCAAAGTGGTCAATATGGATGAAATTTTAACATTTAATCTTTTGACTGTAAATGACTGTTGGATGTGAATTATGACTTTGTCAACTAAAATAAGTGTGTTTAAAGTCATTTCTGTGCCTCAAAGGGGTCAAAATTGAAGCTTTTGAGTAATCAAAACTCTGTAAAAATGGCAATTTTGGTCACTGTGAGGGTTTAAAAAGTGGTTATTCAACATGAGGCACGATCCAATTGACATTTTGAATCATTTTTGGTACAATCCAAAAAATCAATTTTCGGATGAAAAACGATGACTCCGGACCTGTCGAACGTTCCCAAAATGGTCTATAATAATGAAATTTTAACATTTAATCTTTTGACTGTAAATGACTTTTGGATGTGAATTATGACTTTGTCAACTAAAATAAGTGTGTTTAAAGTCATTTCTGTGCCTCAAAGGGGTCAAAATTGAAGCTTTTGAGTAATCAAAACTCTGTAAAAATGGCAATTTTGGTCACTGTGAGGGTTTAAAAAGTGGTTATTCAACATGAGGCACGATCCAATTGACATTTTGAATGATTTTTGGTACTGTCCAAAAAATCAATTTTCGGATGAAAAACGATGACTCCGGACATGTCAAACGATCCCAAAATGGTCAATATGGATGAAATTTTAACATTTAATCTTTTGACTGTAAATGACTGTTGGATGTGAATTATGACTTTGTCAACTAAAATAAGTGTGTTTAAAGTCATTTCTGTGCCTCAAAGGGGTCAAAATTGAAGCTTTTGAGTAATCAAAACTCTGTAAAAATGGCAATTTTGGTCACTGTGAGGGTTTAAAAAGTGGTTATTCAACATGAGGCACGATCCAATTGACATTTTGAATCATTTTTGGTACAATCCAAAAAATCAATTTTCGGATGAAAAACGATGACTCCGGACCTGTCGAACGTTCCCAAAATGGTCTATAATGATGAAATTTTAACATTTAATCTTTTGACTGTAAATGACTGTTGGATGTGAATTATGACTTTGTCAACTAAAATAAGTGTGTTTAAAGTCATTTCTGTGCCTCAAAGGGGTCCAAATTAAAGCTTTTGAGTAATCAAAACTCTGTAAAAATTGCAATTTTGGTCACTGTGAGGGTTTAAAAAGTGGTTATTCAACATGAGGCACGATCCAATTGACATTTTGAATCATTTCTGGTACAATCCAAAAAATCAATTTTCGGATGAAAAACGATGACTCCGGACCTGTCGAAGGTACCCAAAATGGTCTATAATGATGAAATTTTAACATTTAATCTTTTGACTGTCAATGACTGTTGGATGTGAATTATGACTTTGTCAACTAAAATAAGTGTGTTTAAAGTCATTTCTGTGCCTCAAAGGGGTCGAAATTGAAGCTTTTGAGTAATCAAAACTCTGTAAAAATGGCAATTTTGGTCACTGTGAGGGTTTAAAAATGGTTATTCAACATGAGGCACGATCCAATTGACATTTTGAATCATTTTTGGTACAGTCCAAAAAATCAATTTTCGGATGAAAAACGATGACTCCGGACATGCCGAACGATCCCAAAATGGTCAATATGGATGAAATTTTAACATTTAATCTTTTGACTGTAAATGACTGTTGGATGTGAATTATGACTTTGTCAACTAAAATAAGTGTGTTTAAAGTCATTTCTGTGCCTCAAAGGGGTCAAAAATGAAGCTTTTGAGTAATCAAACTCTGTAAAAATGGCAATTTTGGTCACTGTGAGGGTTTAAAAAGTGGTTATTCAACATGAGGCACGATCCAATTGACATTTTGAATCATTTCTGGTACAGTCCAAAAAATCAATTTTTGGATGAAAAACGATGACTCCGGACAAGCCGAACAATCCCAAAATGGTCAATATGGATGAAATTTTAACATTTAATCTTTTGACTGTAAATGACTGTTGGATGTGAATTATGACTTTGTCAACTAAAATAAGTGTGTTTAAAGTCATTTCTGTGCCTCAAAGGGGTCAAAATTGAACCTTTTGAGTAATCAAAACTCTGTAAAAATGGCAATTTTGGTCACTCTGAGGGTTTAAAAAGTGGTTATTCAACATGAAGCACGATCCAATTGCCATTTTGAATCATTTTTGGTACAGTCCAAAAAATCAATTTTCGGATGAAAAACGATGACTCCGGACATGTCGAACGATCCCAAAGTGGTCAATATGGATGAAATTTTAACATTTAATCTTTTGACTGTAAATGACTGTTGGATGTGAATTATGACTTTGTCAACTAAAATAAGTGTGTTTAAAGTCATTTCTGTGCCTCAAAGGGGTCAAAATTGAAGCTTTTGAGTAATCAAAACTCTGTAAAAATGGCAATTTTGGTCACTGTGAGGGTTTAAAAAGTGGTTATTCAACATGAGGCACGATCCAATTGACATTTTGAATCATTTTTGGTACAATCCAAAAAATCAATTTTCGGATGAAAAACGATGACTCCGGACCTGTCGAACGTTCCCAAAATGGTCTATAATAATGAAATTTTAACATTTAATCTTTTGACTGTAAATGACTTTTGGATGTGAATTATGACTTTGTCAACTAAAATAAGTGTGTTTAAAGTCATTTCTGTGCCTCAAAGGGGTCAAAATTGAAGCTTTTGAGTAATCAAAACTCTGTAAAAATGGCAATTTTGGTCACTGTGAGGGTTTAAAAAGTGGTTATTCAACATGAGGCACGATCCAATTGACATTTTGAATCATTTTTGGTACAGTCCAAAAAATCAATTTTCGGATGAAAAACGATGACTCCGGACATGTCGAACGATCCCAAAATGGTCAATATGGATGAAATTTTAACATTTAATCTTTTGACTGTAAATGAATGTTGGATGTGAATTATGACTTTGTCAACTAAAATAAGTGTGTTTAAAGTCATTTCTGTGCCTCAAAGGGGTCCAAATTAAAGCTTTTGAGTAATCAAAACTCTGTAAAAATTGCAATTTTGGTCACTGTGAGGGTTTAAAAAGTGGTTATTCAACATGAGGCACGATCCAATTGACATTTTGAATCATTTCTGGTACAATCCAAAAAATCAATTTTCGGATGAAAAACGATGACTCCGGACCTGTCGAAGGTACCCAAAATGGTCTATAATGATGAAATTTTAACATTTAATCTTTTGACTGTCAATGACTGTTGGATGTGAATTATGACTTTGTCAACTAAAATAAGTGTGTTTAAAGTCATTTCTGTGCCTCAAAGGGGTCGAAATTGAAGCTTTTGAGTAATCAAAACTCTGTAAAAATGGCAATTTTGGTCACTGTGAGGGTTTAAAAATGGTTATTCAACATGAGGCACGATCCAATTGACATTTTGAATCATTTTTGGTACAGTCCAAAAAATCAATTTTCGGATGAAAAACGATGACTCCGGACATGCCGAACGATCCCAAAATGGTCAATATGGATGAAATTTTAACATTTAATCTTTTGACTGTAAATGACTGTTGGATGTGAATTATGACTTTGTCAACTAAAATAAGTGTGTTTAAAGTCATTTCTGTGCCTCAAAGGGGTCAAAAATGAAGCTTTTGAGTAATCAAACTCTGTAAAAATGGCAATTTTGGTCACTGTGAGGGTTTAAAAAGTGGTTATTCAACATGAGGCACGATCCAATTGACATTTTGAATCATTTCTGGTACAGTCCAAAAAATCAATTTTTGGATGAAAAACGATGACTCCGGACAAGCCGAACAATCCCAAAATGGTCAATATGGATGAAATTTTAACATTTAATCTTTTGACTGTAAATGACTGTTGGATGTGAATTATGACTTTGTCAACTAAAATAAGTGTGTTTAAAGTCATTTCTGTGCCTCAAAGGGGTCAAAATTGAACCTTTTGAGTAATCAAAACTCTGTAAAAATGGCAATTTTGGTCACTCTGAGGGTTTAAAAAGTGGTTATTCAACATGAAGCACGATCCAATTGCCATTTTGAATCATTTTTGGTACAGTCCAAAAAATCAATTTTCGGATGAAAAACGATGACTCCGGACATGTTGAACGATCCCAAAGTGGTCAATATGGATGAAATTTTAACATTTAATCTTTTGACTGTAAATGACTGTTGGATGTGAATTATGACTTTGTCAACTAAAATAAGTGTGTTTAAAGTCATTTCTGTGCCTCAAAGGGGTCAAAATTGAAGCTTTTGAGTAATCAAAACTCTGTAAAAATGGCAATTTTGGTCACTGTGAGGGTTTAAAAAGTGGTTATTCAACATGAGGCACGATCCAATTGACATTTTGAATCATTTTTGGTACAATCCAAAAAATCAATTTTCGGATGAAAAACGATGACTCCGGACCTGTCGAACGTTCCCAAAATGGTCTATAATAATGAAATTTTAACATTTAATCTTTTGACTGTAAATGACTTTTGGATGTGAATTATGACTTTGTCAACTAAAATAAGTGTGTTTAAAGTCATTTCTGTGCCTCAAAGGGGTCAAAATTGAAGCTTTTGAGTAATCAAAACTCTGTAAAAATGGCAATTTTGGTCACTGTGAGGGTTTAAAAAGTGGTTATTCAACATGAGGCACGATCCAATTGACATTTTGAATCATTTTTGGTACAGTCCAAAAAATCAATTTTCGGATGAAAAACGATGACTCCGGACATGTCGAACGATCCCAAAATGGTCAATATGGATGAAATTTTAACATTTAATCTTTTGACTGTAAATGAATGTTGGATGTGAATTATGACTTTGTCAACTAAAATAAGTGTGTTTAAAGTCATTTCTGTGCCTCAAAGGGGTCAAAATTGAAGCTTTTGAGTAATCAAAACTCTGTAAAAATGGCAATTTTGGTCACTGTGAGGGTTTAAAAAGTGGTTATTCAACATGAGGCACGATCCAATTGACATTTTGAATCATTTTTGGTACAGTCCAAAAAATCAATTTTCGGATGAAAAACGTTGACTCCTGACATGTCGAATGATCCCAAAATGGTCAATATGGACGAAATTTTAACATTTAATCTTTTGACTGTAAATGACTGTTGGATGTGAATTATGACTTTGTCAACTAAAATAAGTGTGTTTAAAGTCATTTCCGTGCCTGAAATGGGTCAAAATTGAAGCTTTTGAGTAAGCAAATCTCTTTAAAATTGGCAATTTTGGTCACTGTGAGGGTTTAAAAAGTGGTTATTCAACATGAGGCACGATCCAATTGACATTTTGAATGATTTTTGGTACAGTCCAAAAAATCAATTTTCGGATGAAAAAAGATGACTCCGGACCTGTCGAACGTTCCCAAAATGGTCTATAATGATGAAATTTTAACATTTAATCTTTTGACTGTAAATGACTGTTGGATGTGAATTATGACTTTGTCAACTAAAATACATGTGTTTAAAGTCATTTCTGTGCCTCAAAGGGGTCAAAATTGCAGCTTTTGAGTATTCAAAACTCTTTAAAATGGCAATTGTGGTCACTGTGAGGGTTTAAAAAGTGGTTATTCAACATGAGGCACGATCCAATTGACATTTTGAATCATTTTTGGTACAATCCAAAAAATCAATTTTCGGATGAAAAACGATGACTCCGGACCTGTCGAATGATCCCAAAATGGTCAATATGGATGAAATTTTAACATTTAATCTTTTGACTGTAAATGACTGTTGGATGTGAATTATGACTTTGTCAACTAAAATAAGTGTGTTTAAAGTCATTTCTGTGCCTCAAAGGGGTCAAAATTAAAGCTTTTGAGTAATCAAAACTCTGTAAAAATGGCTATTTTGGTCACTGTGAGGGTTTCAAAAGTGGTTATTTAACATGAGGCACGATCCAATTGCCATTTTGAATCATTTTTGGTACAGTCCAAAAAATCAATTTTCGGATGGAAAACGATGACTCCGGACATGTCGAACGATCCCAAAATGGTCAATATGGATGAAATTTTAACATTTAATCTTTTGACTGTAAATGACTGTTGGATGTGAATTATGACTTTGTCAACTAAAATAAGTGTGTTTAAAAGTCATTTCTGTGCCTCAAAGGGGTCACAATTGAAGCTTTTGAGTAATCAAAACTCAGTAAAAATGGCAATTTTGGTCACTGTGAGGGTTTAAAAAGTGGTCATTCAACATGAGGCACGATCCAATTGACATTTTGAATCATTTTTGGTACAGTCCAAAAAATCAATTTTCGGATGAAAAACGATGACTCCGGACATGTCAAACGATCCCAAAATGGTCAATATGGATGACATTTTAACATTTAATCTTTTGACTGTAAATGACTGTTGGATGTGAATTATGACTTTGTCAACTAAAATAAGTGTGTTTAAAGTCATTTCTGTGCCTGAAATGGGTCAAAATTGAAGCTTTTGAGTAAGCAAAACTCTGTAAAATTGGCAATTTTGGTCACTGTGAGGGTTTAAAAAGTGGTTATTCAACATGAGGCACGATCCAATTGACATTTTGAATGATTTTTGGTACAGTCCAAAAAATCAATTTTCGGATGAAAAACGATGACTCCGGACATGTCGAACGATCCCAAAATGGTCAATATGGATGAAATTTTAACATTTAATCTTTTGACTGTAAATGACTGTTGTATGTGAATTATGACTTTGTCAACTAAAATAAGTGTGTTTAAAGTCATTTCTGTGCCTCAAAGGGGTCAAAATTGAAGCTTTTGAGTAATCAAAACTCTGTAAAAATGGCAATTTTGGTCACTGTGAGGGTTTAAAAAGTGGTTATTCAACATGAGGCACGATCCAATTGACATTTTGAATCATTTCTGGTACAGTCCAAAAAATCAATTTTCGGATGAAAAACGATGACTCCGGACATGTCGAACGATCCCAAAATGGTCAATATGGATGAAATTTTAACATTTAATCTTTTGACTGTAAATGACTGTTGGATGTGAATTATGACTTTGTCAACTAAAATAAGTGTGTTTAAAGTCATTTCTGTGCCTCAAAGGGGTCAAAATTGAAGCTTTTGAGTAAGCAAAACTCTTTAAAATTGGCAATTTTGGTCACTGTGAGGGTTTAAAAAGTGGTTATTTAACATGAGGCACGATCCAATTGACATTTTGAATGATTTTTGGTACTGTCCAAAAAATCAATTTTCGGATGAAAAACGATGACTCAGGACATGTCGAACGATCCCAAAATGGTCAATATGGATGAAATTTTAACATTTAATCTTTTGACTGTAAATGACTGTTGGATGTGAATTATGACTTTGTCAACTAAAATACGTGTGTTTAAAGTCATTTCTGTGCCTCAAAGGGGTCAAAATTGAAGCTTTTGAGTAATCAAAACTCTGTAAAAATGGCAATTTTGGTCACTGTGAGGGTTTAAAAAGTGGTTATTCAACATGAGGCACGATCCAATTGACATTTTGAATCATTTTTGGTACAATCCAAAAAATCCATTTTCGGATGAAAAACGATGACTCCGGACCTGTCGAACGTTCCCAAAATGGTCTATAATGATGAAATTTTAACATTTAATCTTTTGACTGTAAATGACTGTTGGATGTGAATTATGACTTTGTCAACTAAAATAAGTGTGTTTAAAGTCATTTCTGTGCCTCAAAGGGGTCAAAATTGAAGCTTTTGAGTAATCAAAACTCTGTAAAAATGGCAATTTTGGTCACTGTGAGGGTTTAAAAAGTGGTTATTCAACATGAGGCACGATCCAATTGACATTTTGAATCATTTTTGGTACAGTCCAAAAAATCAATTTTCGGATGAAAAACGATGACTCCGGACATGCCAAACGATCCCAAAATGGTCAATATGGATGAAATTTTAACATTTAATCTTTTGACTGTAAATGACTGTTGGATGTGAATTATGACTTTGTCAACTAAAATAAGTGTGTTTAAAGTCATTTCTGTGCCTCAAAGGGGTCAAAATTGAAGCTTTTGAGTAATCAAAACTCTGTAAAAATGGCAATTTTGGTCACTGTGAGGGTTTAAAAAGTGGTTATTCAACATGAGGCACGATCCAATTGCCATTTTGAATCATTTTTGGTACAGTCCAAAAAATCAATTTTCGGATGAAAAACGATGACTCCGGACATGTTGAACGATCCCAAAATGGTCAATATGGATGAAATTTTAACATTTAATCTTTTGACTGTAAATGACTGTTGGATGTGAATTATGACTTTGTCAACTAAAATAAGTGTGTTTCAAGTCATTTCTGTGCCTCAAAGGGGTCAAAATTGAAGCTTTTGAGTAATCAAAACTCTGTAAAAATGGCAATTTTGGTCACTGTGAGGGTTTAAAAAGTGGTTATTCAACATGAGGCATGATCCAATTGACATTTTGAATCATTTTTGGTACAGTCCAAAAAATCAGTTTTCGGATGAAAAACGATGACTCCTGACATGTCGAATGATCCCAAAATGGTCAATATGGATGAAATTTTAACATTTAATCTTTTGACTCTAAATGACTGTTGGATGTGAATTATGACTTTGTCAACTAAAATAAGTGTGTTTAAAGTCATTTCCGTGCCTGAAATGGGTCAAAATTGAAGCTTTTGAGTAAGCAAATCTCTTTAAAATTGGCAATTTTGGTCACTGTGAGGGTTTAAAAAGTGGTTATTCAACATGAGGCACGATCCAATTGAAATTTTGAATGATTTTTGGTACAGTCCAAAAAATCAATTTTCGGATGAAAAACGATGACTCCGGACATGTCGAACGATCCCAAAATGGTCAATATGGATGACATTTTAACATTTAATCTTTTGACTGTAAATGACTGTTGGATGTGAATTATGACTTTGTCAACTAAAATAAGTGTGTTTCAAGTCATTTCCGTGCCTGAAATGGGTCAAAATTGAAGCTTTTGAGTAAGCAAAACTCTTTAAAATTGGCAATTTTGGTCACTGTGAGGGTTTAAAAAGTGGTTATTCAACATGAGGCACGATCCAATTGACATTTTGAATGATTTTTAGTACAGTCCAAAAAATCAATTTTCGGATGAAAAACGATGACTCCGGACCTGTCGAACGTTCCCAAAATGGTCTATAATGATGAAATTTTAACATTTAATCTTTTGACTGTAAATGACTGTTGGATGTGAATTATGACTTTGTCAACTAAAATACATGTGTTTAAAGTCATTTCTGTGCCTCAAAGGGGTCAAAATTGCAGCTTTTGAGTATTCAAAACTCTTTAAAATGGCAATTTTGGTCACTGTGAGGGTTTAAAAAGTGGTTATTCAACATGAGGCACGATCCAATTGACATTTTGAATCATTTTTGGTACAATCCAAAAAATCAATTTTCGGATGAAAAACGATGACTCCGGACCTGTCGAATGATCCCAAAATGGTCAATATGGATGAAATTTTAACATTTAATCTTTTGACTGTAAATGACTGTTGGATGTGAATTATGACTTTGTCAACTAAAATAAGTGTGTTTAAAGTCATTTCTGTGCCTCAAAGGGGTCAAAATTAAAGCTTTTGAGTAATCAAAACTCTGTAAAAATGGCTATTTTGGTCACTGTGAGGGTTTCAAAAGTGGTTATTTAACATGAGGCACGATCCAATTGCCATTTTGAATCATTTTTGGTACAGTCCAAAAAATCAATTTTCGGATGGAAAACGATGACTCCGGACATGTCGAACGATCCCAAAATGGTCAATATGGATGAAATTTTAACATTTAATCTTTTGACTGTAAATGACTGTTGGATGTGAATTATGACTTTGTCAACTAAAATAAGTGTGTTTAAAGTCATTTCTGTGCCTCAAAGGGGTCAAAATTGAAGCTTTTGAGTAATCAAAACTCTGTAAAAATGGCAATTTTGGTCACTGTGAGGGTTTAAAAAGTGGTCATTCAACATGAGGCACGATCCAATTGACATTTTGAATCATTTTTGGTACAGTCCAAAAAATCAATTTTCGGATGAAAAACGATGACTCCGGACATGTCAAACGATCCCAAAATGGTCAATATGGATGACATTTTAACATTTAATCTTTTGACTGTAAATGACTGTTGGATGTGAATTATGACTTTGTCAACTAAAATAAGTGTGTTTAAAGTCATTTCTGTGCCTGAAATGGGTCAAAATTGAAGCTTTTGAGTAAGCAAAACTCTGTAAAATTGGCAATTTTGGTCACTGTGAGGGTTTAAAAAGTGGTTATTCAACATGAGGCACGATCCAATTGACATTTTGAATGATTTTTGGTACAGTCCAAAAAATCAATTTTCGGATGAAAAACGATGACTCCGGACATGTCGAACGATCCCAAAATGGTCAATATGGATGAAATTTTAACATTTAATCTTTTGACTGTAAATGACTGTTGTATGTGAATTATGACTTTGTCAACTAAAATAAGTGTGTTTAAAGTCATTTCTGTGCCTCAAAGGGGTCAAAATTGAAGCTTTTGAGTAATCAAAACTCTGTAAAAATGGCAATTTTGGTCACTGTGAGGGTTTAAAAAGTGGTTATTCAACATGAGGCACGATCCAATTGACATTTTGAATCATTTCTGGTACAGTCCAAAAAATCAATTTTCGGATGAAAAACGATGACTCCGGACATGTCGAACGATCCCAAAATGGTCAATATGGATGAAATTTTAACATTTAATCTTTTGACTGTAAATGACTGTTGGATGTGAATTATGACTTTGTCAACTAAAATAAGTGTGTTTAAAGTCATTTCTGTGCCTCAAAGGGGTCAAAATTGAAGCTTTTGAGTAAGCAAAACTCTTTAAAATTGGCAATTTTGGTCACTGTGAGGGTTTAAAAAGTGGTTATTTAACATGAGGCACGATCCAATTGACATTTTGAATGATTTTTGGTACTGTCCAAACAATCAATTTTCGGATGAAAAACGATGACTCCGGACATGTCGAACGATCCCAAAATGGTCAATATGGATGAAATTTTAACATTTAATCTTTTGACTGTAAATGACTGTTGGATGTGAATTATGACTTTGTCAACTAAAATACGTGTGTTTAAAGTCATTTCTGTGCCTCAAAGGGGTCAAAATTGAAGCTTTTGAGTAATCAAAACTCTGTAAAAATGGCAATTTTGGTCACTGTGAGGGTTTAAAAAGTGGTTATTCAACATGAGGCACGATCCAATTGACATTTTGAATCATTTTTGGTACAATCCAAAAAATCCATTTTCGGATGAAAAACGATGACTCCGGACCTGTCGAACGTTCCCAAAATGGTCTATAATGATGAAATTTTAACATTTAATCTTTTGACTGTAAATGACTGTTGGATGTGAATTATGACTTTGTCAACTAAAATAAGGGTGTTTAAAGTCATTTCTGTGCCTCAAAGGGGTCAAAATTGAAGCTTTTGAGTAATCAAAACTCTGTAAAAATGGCAATTTTGGTCACTGTGAGGGTTTAAAAAGTGGTTATTCAACATGAGGCACGATCCAATTGACATTTTGAATCATTTTTGGTACAGTCCAAAAAATCAATTTTCGGATGAAAAACGATGACTCCGGACATGTCGAACGATCCCAAAATGGTCAACATGGATGAAATTTTTACATTTAATCTTTTGACTGTAAATGACTGTTGGATGTGAATTATGACTTTGTCAACTAAAATACGTGTGTTTAAAGTCATTTCTGTGCCTCAAAGGGGTCAAAATTGCAGCTTTTGAGTATTCAAAACTCTTTAAAATGGCAATTTTGGTCACTGTGAGGGTTTAAAAAGTGGTTATTCAACATGAGGCACGATCCAATTGACATTTTGAATCATTTTTGGTACAGTCCAAAAAATCAATTTTCGGATGAAAAACGATGACTCCGGACATGTTGAACGATCCCAAAATGGTCAATATGGATGAAATTTTAACATTTAATCTTTTGACTGTAAATGACTGTTGGATGTGAATTATGACTTTGTCAACTAAAATAAGTGTGTTTCAAGTCATTTCTGTGCCTCAAAGGGGTCAAAATTGAAGCTTTTGAGTAATCAAAACTCTGTAAAAATGGCAATTTTGGTCACTGTGAGGGTTTAAAAAGTGGTTATTCAACATGAGGCATGATCCAATTGACATTTTGAATCATTTTTGGTACAGTCCAAAAAATCAGTTTTCGGATGAAAAACGATGACTCCTGACATGTCGAATGATCCCAAAATGGTCAATATGGATGAAATTTTAACATTTAATCTTTTGACTGTAAATGACTGTTGGATGTGAATTATGACTTTGTCAACTAAAATAAGTGTGTTTAAAGTCATTTCCGTGCCTCAAAGGGGTCAAAATTGAAGCTTTTGAGTAAGCAAAACTCTTTAAAATTGGCAATTTTGGTCACTGTGAGGGTTTAAAAAGTGGTTATTTAACATGAGGCACGATCCAATTGACATTTTGAATGATTTTTGGTACTGTCCAAAAAATCAATTTTCGGATGAAAAACGATGACTCCGGACATGTCGAACGATCCCAAAATGGTCAACATGGATGAAATTTTTACATTTAATCTTTTGACTGTAAATGACTGTTGGATGTGAATTATGACTTTGTCAACTAAAATACGTGTGTTTAAAGTCATTTCTGTGCCTCAAAGGGGTCAAAATTGCAGCTTTTGAGTATTCAAAACTCTTTAAAATGGCAATTTTGGTCACTGTGAGGGTTTAAAAAGTGGTTATTCAACATGAGGCACGATCCAATTGACATTTTGAATCATTTTTGGTACAATCCAAAAAATCAATTTTCGGATGAAAAAAGATGACTCCGGACCTGTCGAACGTTCCCAAAATGGTCAATATGGATGAAATTTTAACATTTAATCTTTTGACTGTAAATGACTGTTGGATGTGAATTATGACTTTGTCAACTAAAATAAGTGTGTTTAAAGTCATTTCTGTGCCTCAAAGGGGTCAAAATTGAACCTTTTGAGTAATCAAAACTCTGTAAAAATGGCAATTTTGGTCACTCTGAGGGTTTAAAAAGTGGTTATTCAACATGAAGCACGATCCAATTGCCATTTTGAATCATTTTTGGTACAGTCCAAAAAATCAATTTTCGGATGAAAAACGATGACTCCGGACATGTCGAACGATCCCAAAGTGGTCAATATGGATGAAATTTTAACATTTAATCTTTTGACTGTAAATGACTGTTGGATGTGAATTATGACTTTGTCAACTAAAATAAGTGTGTTTAAAGTCATTTCTGTGCCTCAAAGGGGTCAAAATTGAAGCTTTTGAGTAATCAAAACTCTGTAAAAATGGCAATTTTGGTCACTGTGAGGGTTTAAAAAGTGGTTATTCAACATGAGGCACGATCCAATTGACATTTTGAATCATTTTTGGTACAATCCAAAAAATCAATTTTCGGATGAAAAACGATGACTCCGGACCTGTCGAACGTTCCCAAAATGGTCTATAATAATGAAATTTTAACATTTAATCTTTTGACTGTAAATGACTTTTGGATGTGAATTATGACTTTGTCAACTAAAATAAGTGTGTTTAAAGTCATTTCTGTGCCTCAAAGGGGTCAAAATTGAAGCTTTTGAGTAATCAAAACTCTGTAAAAATGGCAATTTTGGTCACTGTGTGGGTTTAAAAAGTGGTTATTCAACATGAGGCACGATCCAATTGACATTTTGAATCATTTTTGGTACAGTCCAAAAAATCAATTTTCGGATGAAAAACGATGACTCCGGACATGTCGAACGATCCCAAAATGGTCAATATGGATGAAATTTTAACATTTAATCTTTTGACTGTAAATGAATGTTGGATGTGAATTATGACTTTGTCAACTAAAATAAGTGTGTTTAAAGTCATTTCTGTGCCTCAAAGGGGTCAAAATTAAAGCTTTTGAGTAATCAAAACTCTGTAAAAATGGCAATTTTGGTCACTGTGAGGGTTTAAAAAGTGGTTATTCAACATGAGGCACGATCCAATTGACATTTTGAATCATTTTTGGTACAGTCCAAAAAATCAATTTTCGGATGAAAAACGATGACTCCTGACATGTCGAATGATCCCAAAATGGTCAATATGGACGAAATTTTAACATTTAATCTTTTGACTGTAAATGACTGTTGGATGTGAATTATGACTTTGTCAACTAAAATAAGTGTGTTTAAAGTCATTTCCGTGCCTGAAATGGGTCAAAATTGAAGCTTTTGAGTAAGCAAAACTCTTTAAAATTGGCAATTTTGGTCACTGTGAGGGTTTAAAAAGTGGTTATTCAACATGAGGCACGATCCAATTGACATTTTGAATGATTTTTGGTACTGTCCAAAAAATCAATTTTCGGATGAAAAACGATGACTCCGGACATGTCGAACGATCCCAAAATGGTCAATATGGATGAAATTTTAACATTTAATCTTTTGACTCTAAATGACTGTTGGATGTGAATTATGACTTTGTCAACTAAAATAAGTGTGTTTAAAGTCATTTCCGTGCCTGAAATGGGTCAAAATTGAAGCTTTTGAGTAAGGAAATCTCTTTAAAATTGGCAATTTTGGTCACTGTGAGGGTTTAAAAAGTGGTTATTCAACATGAGGCACGATCCAATTGACATTTTGAATGATTTTTGGTACAGTCCAAAAAATCAATTTTCGGATGAAAAACGATGACTCCGGACATGTCGAACGATCCCAAAATGGTCAATATGGATGACATTTTAACATTTAATCTTTTGACTGTAAATGACTGTTGGATGTGAATTATGACTTTGTCAACTAAAATAAGTGTGTTTCAAGTCATTTCCGTGCCTGAAATGGGTCAAAATTGAAGCTTTTGAGTAAGCAAAACTCTTTAAAATTGGCAATTTTGGTCACTGTGAGGGTTTAAAAAGTGGTTATTCAACATGAGGCACGATCCAATTGACATTTTGAATGATTTTTAGTACAGTCCAAAAAATCAATTTTCGGATGAAAAACGATGACTCCGGACCTGTCGAACGTTCCCAAAATGGTCAATATGGATGAAATTTTAACATTTAATCTTTTGACTGTAAATGACTGTTGGATGTGAATTATGACTTTGTCAACTAAAATAAGTGTGTTTAAAGTCATTTCTGTGCCTCAAAGGGGTCAACATTGAAGCTTTTGAGTAAGCAAAACTCTTTAAAATTGGCAATTTTGGTCACTGTGAGGGTTTAAAAAGTGGTTATTTAACATGAGGCACGATCCAATTGACATTTTGAATGATTTTTGGTACTGTCCAAAAAATCAATTTTCGGATGAAAAACGATGACTCAGGACATGTCGAACGATCCCAAAATGGTCAATATGGATGAAATTTTAACATTTAATCTTTTGACTGTAAATGACTGTTGGATGTGAATTATGACTTTGTCAACTAAAATACGTGTGTTTAAAGTCATTTCTGTGCCTCAAAGGGGTCAAAATTGAAGCTTTTGAGTAATCAAAACTCTGTAAAAATGGCAATTTTGGTCACTGTGAGGGTTTAAAAAGTGGTTATTCAACATGAGGCACGATCCAATTGACATTTTGAATCATTTTTGGTACAATCCAAAAAATCCATTTTCGGATGAAAAACGATGACTCCGGACCTGTCGAACGTTCCCAAAATGGTCTATAATGATGAAATTTTAACATTTAATCTTTTGACTGTAAATGACTGTTGGATGTGAATTATGACTTTGTCAACTAAAATAAGTGTGTTTAAAGTCATTTCTGTGCCTCAAAGGGGTCAAAATTGAAGCTTTTGAGTAATCAAAACTCTGTAAAAATGGCAATTTTGGTCACTGTGAGGGTTTAAAAAGTGGTTATTCAACATGAGGCACGATCCAATTGACATTTTGAATCATTTTTGGTACAGTCCAAAAAATCAATTTTCGGATGAAAAACGATGACTCCGGACATGCCAAACGATCCCAAAATGGTCAATATGGATGAAATTTTAACATTTAATCTTTTGACTGTAAATGACTGTTGGATGTGAATTATGACTTTGTCAACTAAAATAAGTGTGTTTAAAGTCATTTCTGTGCCTCAAAGGGGTCAAAATTGAAGCTTTTGAGTAATCAAAACTCTGTAAAAATGGCAATTTTGGTCACTGTGAGGGTTTAAAAAGTGGTTATTCAACATGAGGCACGATCCAATTGCCATTTTGAATCATTTTTGGTACAGTCCAAAAAATCAATTTTCGGATGAAAAACGATGACTCCGGACATGTTGAACGATCCCAAAATGGTCAATATGGATGAAATTTTAACATTTAATCTTTTGACTGTAAATGACTGTTGGATGTGAATTATGACTTTGTCAACTAAAATAAGTGTGTTTCAAGTCATTTCTGTGCCTCAAAGGGGTCAAAATTGAAGCTTTTGAGTAATCAAAACTCTGTAAAAATGGCAATTTTGGTCACTGTGAGGGTTTAAAAAGTGGTTATTCAACATGAGGCATGATCCAATTGACATTTTGAATCATTTTTGGTACAGTCCAAAAAATCAGTTTTCGGATGAAAAACGATGACTCCTGACATGTCGAATGATCCCAAAATGGTCAATATGGATGAAATTTTAACATTTAATCTTTTGACTCTAAATGACTGTTGGATGTGAATTATGACTTTGTCAACTAAAATAAGTGTGTTTAAAGTCATTTCCGTGCCTGAAATGGGTCAAAATTGAAGCTTTTGAGTAAGCAAATCTCTTTAAAATTGGCAATTTTGGTCACTGTGAGGGTTTAAAAAGTGGTTATTCAACATGAGGCACGATCCAATTGAAATTTTGAATGATTTTTGGTACAGTCCAAAAAATCAATTTTCGGATGAAAAACGATGACTCCGGACATGTCGAACGATCCCAAAATGGTCAATATGGATGACATTTTAACATTTAATCTTTTGACTGTAAATGACTGTTGGATGTGAATTATGACTTTGTCAACTAAAATAAGTGTGTTTCAAGTCATTTCCGTGCCTGAAATGGGTCAAAATTGAAGCTTTTGAGTAAGCAAAACTCTTTAAAATTGGCAATTTTGGTCACTGTGAGGGTTTAAAAAGTGGTTATTCAACATGAGGCACGATCCAATTGACATTTTGAATGATTTTTAGTACAGTCCAAAAAATCAATTTTCGGATGAAAAACGATGACTCCGGACCTGTCGAACGTTCCCAAAATGGTCTATAATGATGAAATTTTAACATTTAATCTTTTGACTGTAAATGACTGTTGGATGTGAATTATGACTTTGTCAACTAAAATACATGTGTTTAAAGTCATTTCTGTGCCTCAAAGGGGTCAAAATTGCAGCTTTTGAGTATTCAAAACTCTTTAAAATGGCAATTTTGGTCACTGTGAGGGTTTAAAAAGTGGTTATTCAACATGAGGCACGATCCAATTGACATTTTGAATCATTTTTGGTACAATCCAAAAAATCAATTTTCGGATGAAAAACGATGACTCCGGACCTGTCGAATGATCCCAAAATGGTCAATATGGATGAAATTTTAACATTTAATCTTTTGACTGTAAATGACTGTTGGATGTGAATTATGACTTTGTCAACTAAAATAAGTGTGTTTAAAGTCATTTCTTTGCCTCAAAGGGGTCAAAATTAAAGCTTTTGAGTAATCAAAACTCTGTAAAAATGGCTATTTTGGTCACTGTGAGGGTTTCAAAAGTGGTTATTTAACATGAGGCACGATCCAATTGCCATTTTGAATCATTTTTGGTACAGTCCAAAAAATCAATTTTCGGATGGAAAACGATGACTCCGGACATGTCGAACGATCCCAAAATGGTCAATATGGATGAAATTTTAACATTTAATCTTTTGACTGTAAATGACTGTTGGATGTGAATTATGACTTTGTCAACTAAAATAAGTGTGTTTAAAGTCATTTCTGTGCCTCAAAGGGGTCAAAATTGAAGCTTTTGAGTAATCAAAACTCTGTAAAAATGGCAATTTTGGTCACTGTGAGGGTTTAAAAAGTGGTCATTCAACATGAGGCACGATCCAATTGACATTTTGAATCATTTTTGGTACAGTCCAAAAAATCAATTTTCGGATGAAAAACGATGACTCCGGACATGTCAAACGATCCCAAAATGGTCAATATGGATGACATTTTAACATTTAATCTTTTGACTGTAAATGACTGTTGGATGTGAATTATGACTTTGTCAACTAAAATAAGTGTGTTTAAAGTCATTTCTGTGCCTCAAAGGGGTCAAAATTGAAGCTTTTGAGTAAGCAAAACTCTTTAAAATTGGCAATTTTGGTCACTGTGAGGGTTTAAAAAGTGGTTATTTAACATGAGGCACGATCCAATTGACATTTTGAATGATTTTTGGTACTGTCCAAACAATCAATTTTCGGATGAAAAACGATGACTCCGGACATGTCGAACGATCCCAAAATGGTCAATATGGATGAAATTTTAACATTTAATCTTTTGACTGTAAATGACTGTTGGATGTGAATTATGACTTTGTCAACTAAAATACGTGTGTTTAAAGTCATTTCTGTGCCTCAAAGGGGTCAAAATTGAAGCTTTTGAGTAATCAAAACTCTGTAAAAATGGCAATTTTGGTCACTGTGAGGGTTTAAAAAGTGGTTATTCAACATGAGGCACGATCCAATTGACATTTTGAATCATTTTTGGTACAATCCAAAAAATCCATTTTCGGATGAAAAACGATGACTCCGGACCTGTCGAACGTTCCCAAAATGGTCTATAATGATGAAATTTTAACATTTAATCTTTTGACTGTAAATGACTGTTGGATGTGAATTATGACTTTGTCAACTAAAATAAGTGTGTTTAAAGTCATTTCTGTGCCTCAAAGGGGTCAAAATTGAAGCTTTTGAGTAATCAAAACTCTGTAAAAATGGCAATTTTGGTCACTGTGAGGGTTTAAAAAGTGGTTATTCAACATGAGGCACGATCCAATTGACATTTTGAATGATTTTTGGTACAGTCCAAAAAATCAATTTTCGGATGAAAAACGATGACTCCGGACATGTCGAACGATCCCAAAATGGTCAATATGGATGAAATTTTAACATTTAATCTTTTGACTGTAAATGACTGTTGGATGTGAATTATGACTTTGTCAACTAAAATAAGTGTGTTTCAAGTCATTTCTGTGCCTCAAAGGGGTCAAAATTGAAGCTTTTGAGTAATCAAAACTCTGTAAAAATGGCAATTTTGGTCACTGTGAGGGTTTAAAAAGTGGTTATTCAACATGAGGCATGATCCAATTGACATTTTGAATCATTTTTGGTACAGTCCAAAAAATCAGTTTTCGGATGAAAAACGATGACTCCTGACATGTCGAATGATCCCAAAATGGTCAATATGGATGAAATTTTAACATTTAATCTTTTGACTGTAAATGACTGTTGGATGTGAATTATGACTTTGTCAACTAAAATAAGTGTGTTTAAAGTCATTTCCGTGCCTCAAAGGGGTCAAAATTGAAGCTTTTGAGTAAGCAAAACTCTTTAAAATTGGCAATTTTGGTCACTGTGAGGGTTTAAAAAGTGGTTATTTAACATGAGGCACGATCCAATTGACATTTTGAATGATTTTTGGTACTGTCCAAAAAATCAATTTTCGGATGAAAAACGATGACTCCGGACATGTCGAACGATCCCAAAATGGTCAACATGGATGAAATTTTTACATTTAATCTTTTGACTGTAAATGACTGTTGGATGTGAATTATGACTTTGTCAACTAAAATACGTGTGTTTAAAGTCATTTCTGTGCCTCAAAGGGGTCAAAATTGCAGCTTTTGAGTATTCAAAACTCTTTAAAATGGCAATTTTGGTCACTGTGAGGGTTTAAAAAGTGGTTATTCAACATGAGGCACGATCCAATTGACATTTTGAATCATTTTTGGTACAATCCAAAAAATTAATTTTCGGATGAAAAAAGATGACTCCGGACCTGTCGAACGTTCCCAAAATGGTCAATATGGATGAAATTTTAACATTTAATCTTTTGACTGTAAATGACTGTTGGATGTGAATTATGACTTTGTCAACTAAAATAAGTGTGTTTAAAGTCATTTCTGTGCCTCAAAGGGGTCAAAATTGAACCTTTTGAGTAATCAAAACTCTGTAAAAATGGCAATTTTGGTCACTCTGAGGGTTTAAAAAGTGGTTATTCAACATGAAGCACGATCCAATTGCCATTTTGAATCATTTTTGGTACAGTCCAAAAAATCAATTTTCGGATGAAAAACGATGACTCCGGACATGTCGAACGATCCCAAAGTGGTCAATATGGATGAAATTTTAACATTTAATCTTTTGACTGTAAATGACTGTTGGATGTGAATTATGACTTTGTCAACTAAAATAAGTGTGTTTAAAGTCATTTCTGTGCCTCAAAGGGGTCAAAATTGAAGCTTTTGAGTAATCAAAACTCTGTAAAAATGGCAATTTTGGTCACTGTGAGGGTTTAAAAAGTGGTTATTCAACATGAGGCACGATCCAATTGACATTTTGAATCATTTTTGGTACAATCCAAAAAATCAATTTTCGGATGAAAAACGATGACTCCGGACCTGTCGAACGTTCCCAAAATGGTCTATAATAATGAAATTTTAACATTTAATCTTTTGACTGTAAATGACTTTTGGATGTGAATTATGACTTTGTCAACTAAAATAAGTGTGTTTAAAGTCATTTCTGTGCCTCAAAGGGGTCAAAATTGAAGCTTTTGAGTAATCAAAACTCTGTAAAAATGGCAATTTTGGTCACTGTGTGGGTTTAAAAAGTGGTTATTCAACATGAGGCACGATCCAATTGACATTTTGAATCATTTTTGGTACAGTCCAAAAAATCAATTTTCGGATGAAAAACGATGACTCCGGACATGTCGAACGATCCCAAAATGGTCAATATGGATGAAATTTTAACATTTAATCTTTTGACTGTAAATGAATGTTGGATGTGAATTATGACTTTGTCAACTAAAATAAGTGTGTTTAAAGTCATTTCTGTGCCTCAAAGGGGTCAAAATTAAAGCTTTTGAGTAATCAAAACTCTGTAAAAATGGCAATTTTGGTCACTGTGAGGGTTTAAAAAGTGGTTATTCAACATGAGGCACGATCCAATTGACATTTTGAATCATTTTTGGTACAGTCCAAAAAATCAATTTTCGGATGAAAAACGATGACTCCTGACATGTCGAATGATCCCAAAATGGTCAATATGGACGAAATTTTAACATTTAATCTTTTGACTGTAAATGACTGTTGGATGTGAATTATGACTTTGTCAACTAAAATAAGTGTGTTTAAAGTCATTTCCGTGCCTGAAATGGGTCAAAATTGAAGCTTTTGAGTAAGCAAAACTCTTTAAAATTGGCAATTTTGGTCACTGTGAGGGTTTAAAAAGTGGTTATTCAACATGAGGCACGATCCAATTGACATTTTGAATGATTTTTGGTACTGTCCAAAAAATCAATTTTCGGATGAAAAACGATGACTCCGGACATGTCGAACGATCCCAAAATGGTCAATATGGATGAAATTTTAACATTTAATCTTTTGACTCTAAATGACTGTTGGATGTGAATTATGACTTTGTCAACTAAAATAAGTGTGTTTAAAGTCATTTCCGTGCCTGAAATGGGTCAAAATTGAAGCTTTTGAGTAAGGAAATCTCTTTAAAATTGGCAATTTTGGTCACTGTGAGGGTTTAAAAAGTGGTTATTCAACATGAGGCACGATCCAATTGACATTTTGAATGATTTTTGGTACAGTCCAAAAAATCAATTTTCGGATGAAAAACGATGACTCCGGACATGTCGAACGATCCCAAAATGGTCAATATGGATGACATTTTAACATTTAATCTTTTGACTGTAAATGACTGTTGGATGTGAATTATGACTTTGTCAACTAAAATAAGTGTGTTTCAAGTCATTTCCGTGCCTGAAATGGGTCAAAATTGAAGCTTTTGAGTAAGCAAAACTCTTTAAAATTGGCAATTTTGGTCACTGTGAGGGTTTAAAAAGTGGTTATTCAACATGAGGCACGATCCAATTGACATTTTGAATGATTTTTAGTACAGTCCAAAAAATCAATTTTCGGATGAAAAACGATGACTCCGGACCTGTCGAACGTTCCCAAAATGGTCAATATGGATGAAATTTTAACATTTAATCTTTTGACTGTAAATGACTGTTGGATGTGAATTATGACTTTGTCAACTAAAATAAGTGTGTTTAAAGTCATTTCTGTGCCTCAAAGGGGTCAACATTGAAGCTTTTGAGTAAGCAAAACTCTTTAAAATTGGCAATTTTGGTCACTGTGAGGGTTTAAAAAGTGGTTATTTAACATGAGGCACGATCCAATTGACATTTTGAATGATTTTTGGTACTGTCCAAAAAATCAATTTTCGGATGAAAAACGATGACTCAGGACATGTCGAACGATCCCAAAATGGTCAATATGGATGAAATTTTAACATTTAATCTTTTGACTGTAAATGACTGTTGGATGTGAATTATGACTTTGTCAACTAAAATACGTGTGTTTAAAGTCATTTCTGTGCCTCAAAGGGGTCAAAATTGAAGCTTTTGAGTAATCAAAACTCTGTAAAAATGGCAATTTTGGTCACTGTGAGGGTTTAAAAAGTGGTTATTCAACATGAGGCACGATCCAATTGACATTTTGAATCATTTTTGGTACAATCCAAAAAATCCATTTTCGGATGAAAAACGATGACTCCGGACCTGTCGAACGTTCCCAAAATGGTCTATAATGATGAAATTTTAACATTTAATCTTTTGACTGTAAATGACTGTTGGATGTGAATTATGACTTTGTCAACTAAAATAAGTGTGTTTAAAGTCATTTCTGTGCCTCAAAGGGGTCAAAATTGAAGCTTTTGAGTAATCAAAACTCTGTAAAAATGGCAATTTTGGTCACTGTGAGGGTTTAAAAAGTGGTTATTCAACATGAGGCACGATCCAATTGACATTTTGAATCATTTTTGGTACAGTCCAAAAAATCAATTTTCGGATGAAAAACGATGACTCCGGACATGCCAAACGATCCCAAAATGGTCAATATGGATGAAATTTTAACATTTAATCTTTTGACTGTAAATGACTGTTGGATGTGAATTATGACTTTGTCAACTAAAATAAGTGTGTTTAAAGTCATTTCTGTGCCTCAAAGGGGTCAAAATTGAAGCTTTTGAGTAATCAAAACTCTGTAAAAATGGCAATTTTGGTCACTGTGAGGGTTTAAAAAGTGGTTATTCAACATGAGGCACGATCCAATTGCCATTTTGAATCATTTTTGGTACAGTCCAAAAAATCAATTTTCGGATGAAAAACGATGACTCCGGACATGTTGAACGATCCCAAAATGGTCAATATGGATGAAATTTTAACATTTAATCTTTTGACTGTAAATGACTGTTGGATGTGAATTATGACTTTGTCAACTAAAATAAGTGTGTTTCAAGTCATTTCTGTGCCTCAAAGGGGTCAAAATTGAAGCTTTTGAGTAATCAAAACTCTGTAAAAATGGCAATTTTGGTCACTGTGAGGGTTTAAAAAGTGGTTATTCAACATGAGGCATGATCCAATTGACATTTTGAATCATTTTTGGTACAGTCCAAAAAATCAGTTTTCGGATGAAAAACGATGACTCCTGACATGTCGAATGATCCCAAAATGGTCAATATGGATGAAATTTTAACATTTAATCTTTTGACTCTAAATGACTGTTGGATGTGAATTATGACTTTGTCAACTAAAATAAGTGTGTTTAAAGTCATTTCCGTGCCTGAAATGGGTCAAAATTGAAGCTTTTGAGTAAGCAAATCTCTTTAAAATTGGCAATTTTGGTCACTGTGAGGGTTTAAAAAGTGGTTATTCAACATGAGGCACGATCCAATTGAAATTTTGAATGATTTTTGGTACAGTCCAAAAAATCAATTTTCGGATGAAAAACGATGACTCCGGACATGTCGAACGATCCCAAAATGGTCAATATGGATGACATTTTAACATTTAATCTTTTGACTGTAAATGACTGTTGGATGTGAATTATGACTTTGTCAACTAAAATAAGTGTGTTTCAAGTCATTTCCGTGCCTGAAATGGGTCAAAATTGAAGCTTTTGAGTAAGCAAAACTCTTTAAAATTGGCAATTTTGGTCACTGTGAGGGTTTAAAAAGTGGTTATTCAACATGAGGCACGATCCAATTGACATTTTGAATGATTTTTAGTACAGTCCAAAAAATCAATTTTCGGATGAAAAACGATGACTCCGGACCTGTCGAACGTTCCCAAAATGGTCTATAATGATGAAATTTTAACATTTAATCTTTTGACTGTAAATGACTGTTGGATGTGAATTATGACTTTGTCAACTAAAATACATGTGTTTAAAGTCATTTCTGTGCCTCAAAGGGGTCAAAATTGCAGCTTTTGAGTATTCAAAACTCTTTAAAATGGCAATTTTGGTCACTGTGAGGGTTTAAAAAGTGGTTATTCAACATGAGGCACGATCCAATTGACATTTTGAATCATTTTTGGTACAATCCAAAAAATCAATTTTCGGATGAAAAACGATGACTCCGGACCTGTCGAATGATCCCAAAATGGTCAATATGGATGAAATTTTAACATTTAATCTTTTGACTGTAAATGACTGTTGGATGTGAATTATGACTTTGTCAACTAAAATAAGTGTGTTTAAAGTCATTTCTTTGCCTCAAAGGGGTCAAAATTAAAGCTTTTGAGTAATCAAAACTCTGTAAAAATGGCTATTTTGGTCACTGTGAGGGTTTCAAAAGTGGTTATTTAACATGAGGCACGATCCAATTGCCATTTTGAATCATTTTTGGTACAGTCCAAAAAATCAATTTTCGGATGGAAAACGATGACTCCGGACATGTCGAACGATCCCAAAATGGTCAATATGGATGAAATTTTAACATTTAATCTTTTGACTGTAAATGACTGTTGGATGTGAATTATGACTTTGTCAACTAAAATAAGTGTGTTTAAAGTCATTTCTGTGCCTCAAAGGGGTCAAAATTGAAGCTTTTGAGTAATCAAAACTCTGTAAAAATGGCAATTTTGGTCACTGTGAGGGTTTAAAAAGTGGTCATTCAACATGAGGCACGATCCAATTGACATTTTGAATCATTTTTGGTACAGTCCAAAAAATCAATTTTCGGATGAAAAACGATGACTCCGGACATGTCAAACGATCCCAAAATGGTCAATATGGATGACATTTTAACATTTAATCTTTTGACTGTAAATGACTGTTGGATGTGAATTATGACTTTGTCAACTAAAATAAGTGTGTTTAAAGTCATTTCTGTGCCTCAAAGGGGTCAAAATTGAAGCTTTTGAGTAAGCAAAACTCTTTAAAATTGGCAATTTTGGTCACTGTGAGGGTTTAAAAAGTGGTTATTTAACATGAGGCACGATCCAATTGACATTTTGAATGATTTTTGGTACTGTCCAAACAATCAATTTTCGGATGAAAAACGATGACTCCGGACATGTCGAACGATCCCAAAATGGTCAATATGGATGAAATTTTAACATTTAATCTTTTGACTGTAAATGACTGTTGGATGTGAATTATGACTTTGTCAACTAAAATACGTGTGTTTAAAGTCATTTCTGTGCCTCAAAGGGGTCAAAATTGAAGCTTTTGAGTAATCAAAACTCTGTAAAAATGGCAATTTTGGTCACTGTGAGGGTTTAAAAAGTGGTTATTCAACATGAGGCACGATCCAATTGACATTTTGAATCATTTTTGGTACAATCCAAAAAATCCATTTTCGGATGAAAAACGATGACTCCGGACCTGTCGAACGTTCCCAAAATGGTCTATAATGATGAAATTTTAACATTTAATCTTTTGACTGTAAATGACTGTTGGATGTGAATTATGACTTTGTCAACTAAAATAAGTGTGTTTAAAGTCATTTCTGTGCCTCAAAGGGGTCAAAATTGAAGCTTTTGAGTAATCAAAACTCTGTAAAAATGGCAATTTTGGTCACTGTGAGGGTTTAAAAAGTGGTTATTCAACATGAGGCACGATCCAATTGACATTTTGAATGATTTTTGGTACAGTCCAAAAAATCAATTTTCGGATGAAAAACGATGACTCCGGACATGTCGAACGATCCCAAAATGGTCAATATGGATGAAATTTTAACATTTAATCTTTTGACTGTAAATGACTGTTGTATGTGAATTATGACTTTGTCAACTAAAATAAGTGTGTTTAAAGTCATTTCTGTGCCTCAAAGGGGTCAAAATTGAAGCTTTTGAGTAATCAAAACTCTGTAAAAATGGCAATTTTGGTCACTGTGAGGGTTTAAAAAGTGGTTATTCAACATGAGGCACGATCCAATTGACATTTTGAATCATTTCTGGTACAGTCCAAAAAATCAATTTTCGGATGAAAAACGATGACTCCGGACATGTCGAACGATCCCAAAATGGTCAATATGGATGAAATTTTAACATTTAATCTTTTGACTGTAAATGACTGTTGGATGTGAATTATGACTTTGTCAACTAAAATAAGTGTGTTTAAAGTCATTTCTGTGCCTCAAAGGGGTCAAAATTGAAGCTTTTGAGTAAGCAAAACTCTTTAAAATTGGCAATTTTGGTCACTGTGAGGGTTTAAAAAGTGGTTATTTAACATGAGGCACGATCCAATTGACATTTTGAATGATTTTTGGTACTGTCCAAACAATCAATTTTCGGATGAAAAACGATGACTCCGGACATGTCGAACGATCCCAAAATGGTCAATATGGATGAAATTTTAACATTTAATCTTTTGACTGTAAATGACTGTTGGATGTGAATTATGACTTTGTCAACTAAAATACGTGTGTTTAAAGTCATTTCTGTGCCTCAAAGGGGTCAAAATTGAAGCTTTTGAGTAATCAAAACTCTGTAAAAATGGCAATTTTGGTCACTGTGAGGGTTTAAAAAGTGGTTATTCAACATGAGGCACGATCCAATTGACATTTTGAATCATTTTTGGTACAATCCAAAAAATCCATTTTCGGATGAAAAACGATGACTCCGGACCTGTCGAACGTTCCCAAAATGGTCTATAATGATGAAATTTTAACATTTAATCTTTTGACTGTAAATGACTGTTGGATGTGAATTATGACTTTGTCAACTAAAATAAGTGTGTTTAAAGTCATTTCTGTGCCTCAAAGGGGTCAAAATTGAAGCTTTTGAGTAATCAAAACTCTGTAAAAATGGCAATTTTGGTCACTGTGAGGGTTTAAAAAGTGGTTATTCAACATGAGGCACGATCCAATTGACATTTTGAATCATTTTTGGTACAGTCCAAAAAATCAATTTTCGGATGAAAAACGATGACTCCGGACATGTCGAACGATCCCAAAATGGTCAATATGGATGAAATTTTAACATTTAATCTTTTGACTGTAAATGAATGTTGGATGTGAATTATGACTTTGTCAACTAAAATAAGTGTGTTTAAAGTCATTTCTGTGCCTCAAAGGGGTCAAAATTGAAGCTTTTGAGTAATCAAAACTCTGTAAAAATGGCAATTTTGGTCACTGTGAGGGTTTAAAAAGTGGTTATTCAACATGAGGCACGATCCAATTGACATTTTGAATCATTTTTGGTACAGTCCAAAAAATCAATTTTCGGATGAAAAACGATGACTCCTGACATGTCGAATGATCCCAAAATGGTCAATATGGACGAAATTTTAACATTTAATCTTTTGACTGTAAATGACTGTTGGATGTGAATTATGACTTTGTCAACTAAAATAAGTGTGTTTAAAGTCATTTCCGTGCCTGAAATGGGTCAAAATTGAAGCTTTTGAGTAAGCAAAACTCTTTAAAATTGGCAATTTTGGTCACTGTGAGGGTTTAAAAAGTGGTTATTCAACATGAGGCACGATCCAATTGACATTTTGAATGATTTTTGGTACTGTCCAAAAAATCAATTTTCGGATGAAAAACGATGACTCCGGACATGTCGAACGATCCCAAAATGGTCAATATGGATGAAATTTTAACATTTAATCTTTTGACTCTAAATGACTGTTGGATGTGAATTATGACTTTGTCAACTAAAATAAGTGTGTTTAAAGTCATTTCCGTGCCTGAAATGGGTCAAAATTGAAGCTTTTGAGTAAGGAAATCTCTTTAAAATTGGCAATTTTGGTCACTGTGAGGGTTTAAAAAGTGGTTATTCAACATGAGGCACGATCCAATTGACATTTTGAATGATTTTTGGTACAGTCCAAAAAATCAATTTTCGGATGAAAAACGATGACTCCGGACATGTCGAACGATCCCAAAATGGTCTATAATGATGAAATTTTAACATTTAATCTTTTGACTGTAAATGACTGTTGGATGTGAATTATGACTTTGTCAACTAAAATACATGTGTTTAAAGTCATTTCTGTGCCTCAAAGGGGTCAAAATTGCAGCTTTTGAGTATTCAAAACTCTTTAAAATGGCAATTTTGGTCACTGTGAGGGTTTAAAAAGTGGTTATTCAACATGAGGCACGATCCAATTGACATTTTGAATCATTTTTGGTACAATCCAAAAAATCAATTTTCGGATGAAAAACGATGACTCCGGACCTGTCGAATGATCCCAAAATGGTCAATATGGATGAAATTTTAACATTTAATCTTTTGACTGTAAATGACTGTTGGATGTGAATTATGACTTTGTCAACTAAAATAAGTGTGTTTAAAGTCATTTCTGTGCCTCAAAGGGGTCAAAATTAAAGCTTTTGAGTAATCAAAACTCTGTAAAAATGGCTATTTTGGTCACTGTGAGGGTTTCAAAAGTGGTTATTTAACATGAGGCACGATCCAATTGCCATTTTGAATCATTTTTGGTACAGTCCAAAAAATCAATTTTCGGATGGAAAACGATGACTCCGGACATGTCGAACGATCCCAAAATGGTCAATATGGATGAAATTTTAACATTTAATCTTTTGACTGTAAATGACTGTTGGATGTGAATTATGACTTTGTCAACTAAAATAAGTGTGTTTAAAGTCATTTCTGTGCCTCAAAGGGGTCAAAATTGAAGCTTTTGAGTAATCAAAACTCTGTAAAAATGGCAATTTTGGTCACTGTGAGGGTTTAAAAAGTGGTCATTCAACATGAGGCACGATCCAATTGACATTTTGAATCATTTTTGGTACAGTCCAAAAAATCAATTTTCGGATGAAAAACGATGACTCCGGACATGTCGAACGATCCCAAAATGGTCAATATGGATGAAATTTTAACATTTAATCTTTTGACTGTAAATGACTGTTGTATGTGAATTATGACTTTGTCAACTAAAATAAGTGTGTTTAAAGTCATTTCTGTGCCTCAAAGGGGTCAAAATTGAAGCTTTTGAGTAAGCAAAACTCTTTAAAATTGGCAATTTTGGTCACTGTGAGGGTTTAAAAAGTGGTTATTTAACATGAGGCACGATCCAATTGACATTTTGAATGATTTTTGGTACTGTCCAAAAAATCAATTTTCGGATGAAAAACGATGACTCCGGACATGTCGAACGATCCCAAAATGGTCAATATGGATGAAATTTTAACATTTAATCTTTTGACTGTAAATGACTGTTGGATGTGAATTATGACTTTGTCAACTAAAATACGTGTGTTTAAAGTCATTTCTGTGCCTCAAAGGGGTCAAAATTGAAGCTTTTGAGTAATCAAAACTCTGTAAAAATGGCAATTTTGGTCACTGTGAGGGTTTAAAAAGTGGTTATTCAACATGAGGCACGATCCAATTGACATTTTGAATCATTTTTGGTACAATCCAAAAAATCCATTTTCGGATGAAAAACGATGACTCCGGACCTGTCGAACGTTCCCAAAATGGTCTATAATGATGAAATTTTAACATTTAATCTTTTGACTGTAAATGACTGTTGGATGTGAATTATGACTTTGTCAACTAAAATAAGTGTGTTTAAAGTCATTTCTGTGCCTCAAAGGGGTCAAAATTGAAGCTTTTGAGTAATCAAAACTCTGTAAAAATGGCAATTTTGGTCACTGTGAGGGTTTAAAAAGTGGTTATTCAACATGAGGCACGATCCAATTGACATTTTGAATCATTTTTGGTACAGTCCAAAAAATCAATTTTCGGATGAAAAACGATGACTCCGGACATGCCAAACGATCCCAAAATGGTCAATATGGATGAAATTTTAACATTTAATCTTTTGACTGTAAATGACTGTTGGATGTGAATTATGACTTTGTCAACTAAAATAAGTGTGTTTAAAGTCATTTCTGTGCCTCAAAGGGGTCAAAATTGAAGCTTTTGAGTAATCAAAACTCTGTAAAAATGGCAATTTTGGTCACTGTGAGGGTTTAAAAAGTGGTTATTCAACATGAGGCATGATCCAATTGACATTTTGAATCATTTTTGGTACAGTCCAAAAAATCAGTTTTCGGATGAAAAACGATGACTCCTGACATGTCGAATGATCCCAAAATGGTCAATATGGATGAAATTTTAACATTTAATCTTTTGACTCTAAATGACTGTTGGATGTGAATTATGACTTTGTCAACTAAAATAAGTGTGTTTAAAGTCATTTCCGTGCCTGAAATGGGTCAAAATTGAAGCTTTTGAGTAAGCAAATCTCTTTAAAATTGGCAATTTTGGTCACTGTGAGGGTTTAAAAAGTGGTTATTCAACATGAGGCACGATCCAATTGACATTTTGAATGATTTTTGGTACAGTCCAAAAAATCAATTTTCGGATGAAAAACGATGACTCCGGACATGTCGAACGATCCCAAAATGGTCAATATGGATGACATTTTAACATTTAATCTTTTGACTGTAAATGACTGTTGGATGTGAATTATGACTTTGTCAACTAAAATAAGTGTGTTTCAAGTCATTTCCGTGCCTGAAATGGGTCAAAATTGAAGCTTTTGAGTAAGCAAAACTCTTTAAAATTGGCAATTATGGTCACTGTGAGGGTTTAAAAAGTGGTTATTCAACATGAGGCACGATCCAATTGACATTTTGAATGATTTTTAGTACAGTCCAAAAAATCAATTTTCAGATGAAAAACGATGACTCCGGACCTGTCGAACGTTCCCAAAATGGTCTATAATGATGAAATTTTAACATTTAATCTTTTGACTGTAAATGACTGTTGGATGTGAATTATGACTTTGTCAACTAAAATACATGTGTTTAAAGTCATTTCTGTGCCTCAAAGGGGTCAAAATTGCAGCTTTTGAGTATTCAAAACTCTTTAAAATGGCAATTTTGGTCACTGTGAGGGTTTAAAAAGTGGTTATTCAACATGAGGCACGATCCAATTGACATTTTGAATCATTTTTGGTACAATCCAAAAAATCAATTTTCGGATGAAAAACGATGACTCCGGACCTGTCGAATGATCCCAAAATGGTCAATATGGATGAAATTTTAACATTTAATCTTTTGACTGTATATGACTGTTGGATGTGAATTATGACTTTGTCAACTAAAATAAGTGTGTTTAAAGTCATTTCTGTGCCTCAAAGGGGTCAAAATTGAAGCTTTTGAGTAATCAAAACTCTGTAAAAATGGCAATTTTGGTCACTGTGAGGGTTTAAAAAGTGGTTATTCAACATGAGGCATGATCCAATTGACATTTTGAATCATTTTTGGTACAGTCCAAAAAATCAGTTTTCGGATGAAAAACGATGACTCCTGACATGTCGAATGATCCCAAAATGGTCAATATGGATGAAATTTTAACATTTAATCTTTTGACTGTAAATGACTGTTGGATGTGAATTATGACTTTGTCAACTAAAATAAGTGTGTTTAAAGTCATTTCCGTGCCTCAAAGGGGTCAAAATTGAAGCTTTTGAGTAAGCAAAACTCTTTAAAATTGGCAATTTTGGTCACTGTGAGGGTTTAAAAAGTGGTTATTTAACATGAGGCACGATCCAATTGACATTTTGAATGATTTTTGGTACTGTCCAAAAAATCAATTTTCGGATGAAAAACGATGACTCCGGACATGTCGAACGATCCCAAAATGGTCAACATGGATGAAATTTTTACATTTAATCTTTTGACTGTAAATGACTGTTGGATGTGAATTATGACTTTGTCAACTAAAATACGTGTGTTTAAAGTCATTTCTGTGCCTCAAAGGGGTCAAAATTGAACCTTTTGAGTAATCAAAACTCTGTAAAAATGGCAATTTTGGTCACTCTGAGGGTTTAAAAAGTGGTTATTCAACATGAAGCACGATCCAATTGCCATTTTGAATCATTTTTGGTACAGTCCAAAAAATCAATTTTCGGATGAAAAACGATGACTCCGGACATGTCGAACGATCCCAAAATGGTCAATATGGATGAAATTTTAACATTTAATCTTTTGACTGTAAATGACTGTTGGATGTGAATTATGACTTTGTCAACTAAAATAAGTGTGTTTAAAGTCATTTCTGTGCCTCAAAGGGGTCAAAATTGAAGCTTTTGAGTAAGCAAAACTCTTTAAAATTGGCAATTTTGGTCACTGTGAGGGTTTAAAAAGTGGTTATTTAACATGAGGCACGATCCAATTGACATTTTGAATGATTTTTGGTACTGTCCAAAAAATCAATTTTCGGATGAAAAACGATGACTCCGGACATGTCGAACGATCCCAAAATGGTCAATATGGATGAAATTTTAACATTTAATCTTTTGACTGTAAATGACTGTTGGATGTGAATTATGACTTTGTCAACTAAAATACGTGTGTTTAAAGTCATTTCTGTGCCTCAAAGGGGTCAAAATTGAAGCTTTTGAGTAATCAAAACTCTGTAAAAATGGCAATTTTGGTCACTGTGAGGGTTTAAAAAGTGGTTATTCAACATGAGGCACGATCCAATTGACATTTTGAATCATTTTTGGTACAATCCAAAAAATCCATTTTCGGATGAAAAACGATGACTCCGGACCTGTCGAACGTTCCCAAAATGGTCTATAATGATGAAATTTTAACATTTAATCTTTTGACTGTAAATGACTGTTGGATGTGAATTATGACTTTGTCAACTAAAATAAGTGTGTTTAAAGTCATTTCTGTGCCTCAAAGGGGTCAAAATTGAAGCTTTTGAGTAATCAAAACTCTGTAAAAATGGCAATTTTGGTCACTGTGAGGGTTTAAAAAGTGGTTATTCAACATGAGGCACGATCCAATTGACATTTTGAATCATTTTTGGTACAGTCCAAAAAATCAATTTTCGGATGAAAAACGATGACTCCGGACATGCCAAACGATCCCAAAATGGTCAATATGGATGAAATTTTAACATTTAATCTTTTGACTGTAAATGACTGTTGGATGTGAATTATGACTTTGTCAACTAAAATAAGTGTGTTTAAAGTCATTTCTGTGCCTCAAAGGGGTCAAAATTGAAGCTTTTGAGTAATCAAAACTCTGTAAAAATGGCAATTTTGGTCACTGTGAGGGTTTAAAAAGTGGTTATTCAACATGAGGCATGATCCAATTGACATTTTGAATCATTTTTGGTACAGTCCAAAAAATCAGTTTTCGGATGAAAAACGATGACTCCTGACATGTCGAATGATCCCAAAATGGTCAATATGGATGAAATTTTAACATTTAATCTTTTGACTCTAAATGACTGTTGGATGTGAATTATGACTTTGTCAACTAAAATAAGTGTGTTTAAAGTCATTTCCGTGCCTGAAATGGGTCAAAATTGAAGCTTTTGAGTAAGCAAATCTCTTTAAAATTGGCAATTTTGGTCACTGTGAGGGTTTAAAAAGTGGTTATTCAACATGAGGCACGATCCAATTGACATTTTGAATGATTTTTGGTACAGTCCAAAAAATCAATTTTCGGATGAAAAACGATGACTCCGGACATGTCGAACGATCCCAAAATGGTCAATATGGATGACATTTTAACATTTAATCTTTTGACTGTAAATGACTGTTGGATGTGAATTATGACTTTGTCAACTAAAATAAGTGTGTTTCAAGTCATTTCCGTGCCTGAAATGGGTCAAAATTGAAGCTTTTGAGTAAGCAAAACTCTTTAAAATTGGCAATTATGGTCACTGTGAGGGTTTAAAAAGTGGTTATTCAACATGAGGCACGATCCAATTGACATTTTGAATGATTTTTAGTACAGTCCAAAAAATCAATTTTCGGATGAAAAACGATGACTCCGGACCTGTCGAACGTTCCCAAAATGGTCTATAATGATGAAATTTTAACATTTAATCTTTTGACTGTAAATGACTGTTGGATGTGAATTATGACTTTGTCAACTAAAATACATGTGTTTAAAGTCATTTCTGTGCCTCAAAGGGGTCAAAATTGCAGCTTTTGAGTATTCAAAACTCTTTAAAATGGCAATTTTGGTCACTGTGAGGGTTTAAAAAGTGGTTATTCAACATGAGGCACGATCCAATTGACATTTTGAATCATTTTTGGTACAATCCAAAAAATCAATTTTCGGATGAAAAACGATGACTCCGGACCTGTCGAATGATCCCAAAATGGTCAATATGGATGAAATTTTAACATTTAATCTTTTGACTGTAAATGACTGTTGGATGTGAATTATGACTTTGTCAACTAAAATAAGTGTGTTTAAAGTCATTTCTGTGCCTCAAAGGGGTCAAAATTGAAGCTTTTGAGTAATCAAAACTCTGTAAAAATGGCAATTTTGGTCACTGTGAGGGTTTAAAAAGTGGTTATTCAACATGAGGCATGATCCAATTGACATTTTGAATCATTTTTGGTACAGTCCAAAAAATCAGTTTTCGGATGAAAAACGATGACTCCTGACATGTCGAATGATCCCAAAATGGTCAATATGGATGAAATTTTAACATTTAATCTTTTGACTGTAAATGACTGTTGGATGTGAATTATGACTTTGTCAACTAAAATAAGTGTGTTTAAAGTCATTTCCGTGCCTCAAAGGGGTCAAAATTGAAGCTTTTGAGTAAGCAAAACTCTTTAAAATTGGCAATTTTGGTCACTGTGAGGGTTTAAAAAGTGGTTATTTAACATGAGGCACGATCCAATTGACATTTTGAATGATTTTTGGTACTGTCCAAAAAATCAATTTTCGGATGAAAAACGATGACTCCGGACATGTCGAACGATCCCAAAATGGTCAACATGGATGAAATTTTTACATTTAATCTTTTGACTGTAAATGACTGTTGGATGTGAATTATGACTTTGTCAACTAAAATACGTGTGTTTAAAGTCATTTCTGTGCCTCAAAGGGGTCAAAATTGCAGCTTTTGAGTATTCAAAACTCTTTAAAATGGCAATTTTGGTCACTGTGAGGGTTTAAAAAGTGGTTATTCAACATGAGGCACGATCCAATTGACATTTTGAATCATTTTTGGTACAATCCAAAAAATCAATTTTCGGATGAAAAAAGATGACTCCGGACCTGTCGAACGTTCCCAAAATGGTCAATATGGATGAAATTTTAACATTTAATCTTTTGACTGTAAATGACTGTTGGATGTGAATTATGACTTTGTCAACTAAAATAAGTGTGTTTAAAGTCATTTCTGTGCCTCAAAGGGGTCAAAATTGAACCTTTTGAGTAATCAAAACTCTGTAAAAATGGCAATTTTGGTCACTCTGAGGGTTTAAAAAGTGGTTATTCAACATGAAGCACGATCCAATTGCCATTTTGAATCATTTTTGGTACAGTCCGAAAAATCAATTTTCGGATGAAAAACGATGACTCCGGACATGTCGAACGATCCCAAAGTGGTCAATATGGATGAAATTTTAACATTTAATCTTTTGACTGTAAATGACTGTTGGATGTGAATTATGACTTTGTCAACTAAAATAAGTGTGTTTAAAGTCATTTCTGTGCCTCAAAGGGGTCAAAATTGAAGCTTTTGAGTAATCAAAACTCTGTAAAAATGGCAATTTTGGTCACTGTGAGGGTTTAAAAAGTGGTTATTCAACATGAGGCACGATCCAATTGACATTTTGAATCATTTTTGGTACAATCCAAAAAATCAATTTTCGGATGAAAAACGATGACTCCGGACCTGTCGAACGTTCCCAAAATGGTCTATAATAATGAAATTTTAACATTTAATCTTTTGACTGTAAATGACTTTTGGATGTGAATTATGACTTTGTCAACTAAAATAAGTGTGTTTAAAGTCATTTCTGTGCCTCAAAGGGGTCAAAATTGAAGCTTTTGAGTAATCAAAACTCTGTAAAAATGGCAATTTTGGTCACTGTGAGGGTTTAAAAAGTGGTTATTCAACATGAGGCACGATCCAATTGACATTTTGAATCATTTTTGGTACAGTCCAAAGAATCAATTTTCGGATGAAAAACGATGACTCCGGACATGTCGAACGATCCCAAAATGGTCAATATGGATGAAATTTTAACATTTAATCTTTTGACTGTAAATGAATGTTGGATGTGAATTATGACTTTGTCAACTAAAATAAGTGTGTTTAAAGTCATTTCTGTGCCTCAAAGGGGTCAAAATTGAAGCTTTTGAGTAATCAAAACTCTGTAAAAATGGCAATTTTGGTCACTGTGAGGGTTTAAAAAGTGGTTATTCAACATGAGGCACGATCCAATTGACATTTTGAATCATTTTTGGTACAGTCCAAAAAATCAATTTTCGGATGAAAAACGATGACTCCTGACATGTCGAATGATCCCAAAATGGTCAATATGGACGAAATTTTAACATTTAATCTTTTGACTGTAAATGACTGTTGGATGTGAATTATGACTTTGTCAACTAAAATAAGTGTGTTTAAAGTCATTTCCGTGCCTGAAATGGGTCAAAATTGAAGCTTTTGAGTAAGCAAAACTCTTTAAAATTGGCAATTTTGGTCACTGTGAGGGTTTAAAAAGTGGTTATTCAACATGAGGCACGATCCAATTGACATTTTGAATGATTTTTGGTACTGTCCAAAAAATCAATTTTCGGATGAAAAACGATGACTCCGGACATGTCGAACGATCCCAAAATGGTCAATATGGATGAAATTTTAACATTTAATCTTTTGACTCTAAATGACTGTTGGATGTGAATTATGACTTTGTCAACTAAAATAAGTGTGTTTAAAGTCATTTCCGTGCCTGAAATGGGTCAAAATTGAAGCTTTTGAGTAAGGAAATCTCTTTAAAATTGGCAATTTTGGTCACTGTGAGGGTTTAAAAAGTGGTTATTCAACATGAGGCACGATCCAATTGACATTTTGAATGATTTTTGGTACAGTCCAAAAAATCAATTTTCGGATGAAAAACGATGACTCCGCACATGTCGAACGATCCCAAAATGGTCAATATGGATGACATTTTAACATTTAATCTTTTGACTGTAAATGACTGTTGGATGTGAATTATGACTTTGTCAACTAAAATAAGTGTGTTTCAAGTCATTTCCGTGCCTGAAATGGGTCAAAATTGAAGCTTTTGAGTAAGCAAAACTCTTTAAAATTGGCAATTTTGGTCACTGTGAGGGTTTAAAAAGTGGTTATTCAACATGAGGCACGATCCAATTGACATTTTGAATGATTTTTAGTACAGTCCAAAAAATCAATTTTCGGATGAAAAACGATGACTCCGGACCTGTCGAACGTTCCCAAAATGGTCTATAATGATGAAATTTTAACATTTAATCTTTTGACTGTAAATGACTGTTGGATGTGAATTATGACTTTGTCAACTAAAATACATGTGTTTAAAGTCATTTCTGTGCCTCAAAGGGGTCAAAATTGCAGCTTTTGAGTATTCAAAACTCTTTAAAATGGCAATTTTGGTCACTGTGAGGGTTTAAAAAGTGGTTATTCAACATGAGGCACGATCCAATTGACATTTTGAATCATTTTTGGTACAATCCAAAAAATCAATTTTCGGATGAAAAACGATGACTCCGGACCTGTCGAATGATCCCAAAATGGTCAATATGGATGAAATTTTAACATTTAATCTTTTGACTGTAAATGACTGTTGGATGTGAATTATGACTTTGTCAACTAAAATAAGTGTGTTTAAAGTCATTTCTGTGCCTCAAAGGGGTCAAAATTAAAGCTTTTGAGTAATCAAAACTCTGTAAAAATGGCTATTTTGGTCACTGTGAGGGTTTCAAAAGTGGTTATTTAACATGAGGCACGATCCAATTGCCATTTTGAATCATTTTTGGTACAGTCCAAAAAATCAATTTTCGGATGGAAAACGATGACTCCGGACATGTCGAACGATCCCAAAATGGTCAATATGGATGAAATTTTAACATTTAATCTTTTGACTGTAAATGACTGTTGGATGTGAATTATGACTTTGTCAACTAAAATAAGTGTGTTTAAAGTCATTTCTGTGCCTCAAAGGGGTCAAAATTGAAGCTTTTGAGTAATCAAAACTCTGTAAAAATGGCAATTTTGGTCACTGTGAGGGTTTAAAAAGTGGTCATTCAACAGGAGGCACGATCCAATTGACATTTTGAATCATTTTTGGTACAGTCCAAAAAATCAATTTTCGGATGAAAAACGATGACTCCGGACATGTCGAACGATCCCAAAATGGTCAATATGGATGAAATTTTAACATTTAATCTTTTGACTGTAAATGACTGTTGTATGTGAATTATGACTTTGTCAACTAAAATAAGTGTGTTTAAAGTCATTTCTGTGCCTCAAAGGGGTCAAAATTGAAGCTTTTGAGTAATCAAAACTCTGTAAAAATGGCAATTTTTGTCACTGTGAGGGTTTAAAAAGTGGTTATTCAACATGAGGCACGATCCAATTGACATTTTGAATCATTTCTGGTACAGTCCAAAAAATCAATTTTCGGATGAAAAACGATGACTCCGGACATGTCGAACGATCCCAAAATGGTCAATATGGATGAAATTTTAACATTTAATCTTTTGACTGTAAATGACTGTTGGATGTGAATTATGACTTTGTCAACTAAAATAAGTGTGTTTAAAGTCATTTCTGTGCCTCAAAGGGGTCAAAATTGAAGCTTTTGAGTAATCAAAACTCTGTAAAAATGGCAATTTTGGTCACTGTGAGGGTTTAAAAAGTGGTTATTCAACATGAGGCACGATCCAATTGACATTTTGAATCATTTCTGGTACAGTCCAAAAAATCAATTTTCGGATGAAAAACGATGACTCCGGACATGTCGAACGATCCCAAAATGGTCAATATGGATGAAATTTTAACATTTAATCTTTTGACTGTAAATGACTGTTGGATGTGAATTATGACTTTGTCAACTAAAATAAGTGTGTTTAAAGTCATTTCTGTGCCTCAAAGGGGTCAAAATTGAAGCTTTTGAGTAAGCAAAACTCTTTAAAATTGGCAATTTTGGTCACTGTGAGGGTTTAAAAAGTGGTTATTTAACATGAGGCACGATCCAATTGACATTTTGAATGATTTTTGGTACTGTCCAAAAAATCAATTTTCGGATGAAAAACGATGACTCCGGACATGTCGAACGATCCCAAAATGGTCAATATGGATGAAATTTTAACATTTAATCTTTTGACTGTAAATGACTGTTGGATGTGAATTATGACTTTGTCAACTAAAATACGTGTGTTTAAAGTCATTTCTGTGCCTCAAAGGGGTCAAAATTGAAGCTTTTGAGTAATCAAAACTCTGTAAAAATGGCAATTTTGGTCACTGTGAGGGTTTAAAAAGTGGTTATTCAACATGAGGCACGATCCAATTGACATTTTGAATGATTTTTGGTACTGTCCAAAAAATCAATTTTCGGATGAAAAACGATGACTCCGGACATGTCGAACGATCCCAAAATGGTCAACATGGATGAAATTTTTACATTTAATCTTTTGACTGTAAATGACTGTTGGATGTGAATTATGACTTTGTCAACTAAAATACGTGTGTTTAAAGTCATTTCTGTGCCTCAAAGGGGTCAAAATTGCAGCTTTTGAGTATTCAAAACTCTTTAAAATGGCAATTTTGGTCACTGTGAGGGTTTAAAAAGTGGTTATTCAACATGAGGCACGATCCAATTGACATTTTGAATCATTTTTGGTACAATCCAAAAAATCAATTTTCGGATGAAAAAAGATGACTCCGGACCTGTCGAACGTTCCCAAAATGGTCAATATGGATGAAATTTTAACATTTAATCTTTTGACTGTAAATGACTGTTGGATGTGAATTATGACTTTGTCAACTAAAATAAGTGTGTTTAAAGTCATTTCTGTGCCTCAAAGGGGTCAAAATTGAACCTTTTGAGTAATCAAAACTCTGTAAAAATGGCAATTTTGGTCACTCTGAGGGTTTAAAAAGTGGTTATTCAACATGAAGCACGATCCAATTGCCATTTTGAATCATTTTTGGTACAGTCCAAAAAATCAATTTTCGGATGAAAAACGATGACTCCGGACATGTCGAACGATCCCAAAGTGGTCAATATGGATGAAATTTTAACATTTAATCTTTTGACTGTAAATGACTGTTGGATGTGAATTATGACTTTGTCAACTAAAATAAGTGTGTTTAAAGTCATTTCTGTGCCTCAAAGGGGTCAAAATTGAAGCTTTTGAGTAATCAAAACTCTGTAAAAATGGCAATTTTGGTCACTGTGAGGGTTTAAAAAGTGGTTATTCAACATGAGGCACGATCCAATTGACATTTTGAATCATTTCTGGTACAGTCCAAAAAATCAATTTTCGGATGAAAAACGATGACTCCGGACATGTCGAACGATCCCAAAATGGTCAATATGGATGAAATTTTAACATTTAATCTTTTGACTGTAAATGACTGTTGGATGTGAATTATGACTTTGTCAACTAAAATAAGTGTGTTTAAAGTCATTTCTGTGCCTCAAAGGGGTCAAAATTGAAGCTTTTGAGTAAGCAAAACTCTTTAAAATTGGCAATTTTGGTCACTGTGAGGGTTTAAAAAGTGGTTATTTAACATGAGGCACGATCCAATTGACATTTTGAATGATTTTTGGTACTGTCCAAAAAATCAATTTTCGGATGAAAAACGATGACTCCGGACATGTCGAACGATCCCAAAATGGTCAATATGGATGAAATTTTAACATTTAATCTTTTGACTGTAAATGACTGTTGGATGTGAATTATGACTTTGTCAACTAAAATACGTGTGTTTAAAGTCATTTCTGTGCCTCAAAGGGGTCAAAATTGAAGCTTTTGAGTAATCAAAACTCTGTAAAAATGGCAATTTTGGTCACTGTGAGGGTTTAAAAAGTGGTTATTCAACATGAGGCACGATCCAATTGACATTTTGAATCATTTTTGGTACAATCCAAAAAATCCATTTTCGGATGAAAAACGATGACTCCGGACCTGTCGAACGTTCCCAAAATGGTCTATAATGATGAAATTTTAACATTTAATCTTTTGACTGTAAATGACTGTTGGATGTGAATTATGACTTTGTCAACTAAAATAAGTGTGTTTAAAGTCATTTCTGTGCCTCAAAGGGGTCAAAATTGAAGCTTTTGAGTAATCAAAACTCTGTAAAAATGGCAATTTTGGTCACTGTGAGGGTTTAAAAAGTGGTTATTCAACATGAGGCACGATCCAATTGACATTTTGAATCATTTTTGGTACAGTCCAAAAAATCAATTTTCGGATGAAAAACGATGACTCCGGACATGCCAAACGATCCCAAAATGGTCAATATGGATGAAATTTTAACATTTAATCTTTTGACTGTAAATGACTGTTGGATGTGAATTATGACTTTGTCAACTAAAATAAGTGTGTTTAAAGTCATTTCTGTGCCTCAAAGGGGTCAAAATTGAAGCTTTTGAGTAATCAAAACTCTGTAAAAATGGCAATTTTGGTCACTGTGAGGGTTTAAAAAGTGGTTATTCAACATGAGGCATGATCCAATTGACATTTTGAATCATTTTTGGTACAGTCCAAAAAATCAGTTTTCGGATGAAAAACGATGACTCCTGACATGTCGAATGATCCCAAAATGGTCAATATGGATGAAATTTTAACATTTAATCTTTTGACTCTAAATGACTGTTGGATGTGAATTATGACTTTGTCAACTAAAATAAGTGTGTTTAAAGTCATTTCCGTGCCTGAAATGGGTCAAAATTGAAGCTTTTGAGTAAGCAAATCTCTTTAAAATTGGCAATTTTGGTCACTGTGAGGGTTTAAAAAGTGGTTATTCAACATGAGGCACGATCCAATTGACATTTTGAATGATTTTTGGTACAGTCCAAAAAATCAATTTTCGGATGAAAAACGATGACTCCGGACATGTCGAACGATCCCAAAATGGTCAATATGGATGACATTTTAACATTTAATCTTTTGACTGTAAATGACTGTTGGATGTGAATTATGACTTTGTCAACTAAAATAAGTGTGTTTCAAGTCATTTCCGTGCCTGAAATGGGTCAAAATTGAAGCTTTTGAGTAAGCAAAACTCTTTAAAATTGGCAATTATGGTCACTGTGAGGGTTTAAAAAGTGGTTATTCAACATGAGGCACGATCCAATTGACATTTTGAATGATTTTTAGTACAGTCCAAAAAATCAATTTTCGGATGAAAAACGATGACTCCGGACCTGTCGAACGTTCCCAAAATGGTCTATAATGATGAAATTTTAACATTTAATCTTTTGACTGTAAATGACTGTTGGATGTGAATTATGACTTTGTCAACTAAAATACATGTGTTTAAAGTCATTTCTGTGCCTCAAAGGGGTCAAAATTGCAGCTTTTGAGTATTCAAAACTCTTTAAAATGGCAATTTTGGTCACTGTGAGGGTTTAAAAAGTGGTTATTCAACATGAGGCACGATCCAATTGACATTTTGAATCATTTTTGGTACAATCCAAAAAATCAATTTTCGGATGAAAAACGATGACTCCGGACCTGTCGAATGATCCCAAAATGGTCAATATGGATGAAATTTTAACATTTAATCTTTTGACTGTAAATGACTGTTGGATGTGAATTATGACTTTGTCAACTAAAATAAGTGTGTTTAAAGTCATTTCTGTGCCTCAAAGGGGTCAAAATTGAAGCTTTTGAGTAATCAAAACTCTGTAAAAATGGCAATTTTGGTCACTGTGAGGGTTTAAAAAGTGGTTATTCAACATGAGGCATGATCCAATTGACATTTTGAATCATTTTTGGTACAGTCCAAAAAATCAGTTTTCGGATGAAAAACGATGACTCCTGACATGTCGAATGATCCCAAAATGGTCAATATGGATGAAATTTTAACATTTAATCTTTTGACTGTAAATGACTGTTGGATGTGAATTATGACTTTGTCAACTAAAATAAGTGTGTTTAAAGTCATTTCCGTGCCTCAAAGGGGTCAAAATTGAAGCTTTTGAGTAAGCAAAACTCTTTAAAATTGGCAATTTTGGTCACTGTGAGGGTTTAAAAAGTGGTTATTTAACATGAGGCACGATCCAATTGACATTTTGAATGATTTTTGGTACTGTCCAAAAAATCAATTTTCGGATGAAAAACGATGACTCCGGACATGTCGAACGATCCCAAAATGGTCAACATGGATGAAATTTTTACATTTAATCTTTTGACTGTAAATGACTGTTGGATGTGAATTATGACTTTGTCAACTAAAATACGTGTGTTTAAAGTCATTTCTGTGCCTCAAAGGGGTCAAAATTGCAGCTTTTGAGTATTCAAAACTCTTTAAAATGGCAATTTTGGTCACTGTGAGGGTTTAAAAAGTGGTTATTCAACATGAGGCACGATCCAATTGACATTTTGAATCATTTTTGGTACAATCCAAAAAATCAATTTTCGGATGAAAAAAGATGACTCCGGACCTGTCGAACGTTCCCAAAATGGTCAATATGGATGAAATTTTAACATTTAATCTTTTGACTGTAAATGACTGTTGGATGTGAATTATGACTTTGTCAACTAAAATAAGTGTGTTTAAAGTCATTTCTGTGCCTCAAAGGGGTCAAAATTGAACCTTTTGAGTAATCAAAACTCTGTAAAAATGGCAATTTTGGTCACTCTGAGGGTTTAAAAAGTGGTTATTCAACATGAAGCACGATCCAATTGCCATTTTGAATCATTTTTGGTACAGTCCGAAAAATCAATTTTCGGATGAAAAACGATGACTCCGGACATGTCGAACGATCCCAAAGTGGTCAATATGGATGAAATTTTAACATTTAATCTTTTGACTGTAAATGACTGTTGGATGTGAATTATGACTTTGTCAACTAAAATAAGTGTGTTTAAAGTCATTTCTGTGCCTCAAAGGGGTCAAAATTGAAGCTTTTGAGTAATCAAAACTCTGTAAAAATGGCAATTTTGGTCACTGTGAGGGTTTAAAAAGTGGTTATTCAACATGAGGCACGATCCAATTGACATTTTGAATCATTTTTGGTACAATCCAAAAAATCAATTTTCGGATGAAAAACGATGACTCCGGACCTGTCGAACGTTCCCAAAATGGTCTATAATAATGAAATTTTAACATTTAATCTTTTGACTGTAAATGACTTTTGGATGTGAATTATGACTTTGTCAACTAAAATAAGTGTGTTTAAAGTCATTTCTGTGCCTCAAAGGGGTCAAAATTGAAGCTTTTGAGTAATCAAAACTCTGTAAAAATGGCAATTTTGGTCACTGTGAGGGTTTAAAAAGTGGTTATTCAACATGAGGCACGATCCAATTGACATTTTGAATCATTTTTGGTACAGTCCAAAAAATCAATTTTCGGATGAAAAACGATGACTCCGGACATGTCGAACGATCCCAAAATGGTCAATATGGATGAAATTTTAACATTTAATCTTTTGACTGTAAATGAATGTTGGATGTGAATTATGACTTTGTCAACTAAAATAAGTGTGTTTAAAGTCATTTCTGTGCCTCAAAGGGGTCAAAATTGAAGCTTTTGAGTAATCAAAACTCTGTAAAAATGGCAATTTTGGTCACTGTGAGGGTTTAAAAAGTGGTTATTCAACATGAGGCACGATCCAATTGACATTTTGAATCATTTTTGGTACAGTCCAAAAAATCAATTTTCGGATGAAAAACGATGACTCCTGACATGTCGAATGATCCCAAAATGGTCAATATGGACGAAATTTTAACATTTAATCTTTTGACTGTAAATGACTGTTGGATGTGAATTATGACTTTGTCAACTAAAATAAGTGTGTTTAAAGTCATTTCCGTGCCTGAAATGGGTCAAAATTGAAGCTTTTGAGTAAGCAAAACTCTTTAAAATTGGCAATTTTGGTCACTGTGAGGGTTTAAAAAGTGGTTATTCAACATGAGGCACGATCCAATTGACATTTTGAATGATTTTTGGTACTGTCCAAAAAATCAATTTTCGGATGAAAAACGATGACTCCGGACATGTCGAACGATCCCAAAATGGTCAATATGGATGAAATTTTAACATTTAATCTTTTGACTCTAAATGACTGTTGGATGTGAATTATGACTTTGTCAACTAAAATAAGTGTGTTTAAAGTCATTTCCGTGCCTGAAATGGGTCAAAATTGAAGCTTTTGAGTAAGGAAATCTCTTTAAAATTGGCAATTTTGGTCACTGTGAGGGTTTAAAAAGTGGTTATTCAACATGAGGCACGATCCAATTGACATTTTGAATGATTTTTGGTACAGTCCAAAAAATCAATTTTCGGATGAAAAACGATGACTCCGCACATGTCGAACGATCCCAAAATGGTCAATATGGATGACATTTTAACATTTAATCTTTTGACTGTAAATGACTGTTGGATGTGAATTATGACTTTGTCAACTAAAATAAGTGTGTTTCAAGTCATTTCCGTGCCTGAAATGGGTCAAAATTGAAGCTTTTGAGTAAGCAAAACTCTTTAAAATTGGCAATTTTGGTCACTGTGAGGGTTTAAAAAGTGGTTATTCAACATGAGGCACGATCCAATTGACATTTTGAATGATTTTTAGTACAGTCCAAAAAATCAATTTTCGGATGAAAAACGATGACTCCGGACCTGTCGAACGTTCCCAAAATGGTCTATAATGATGAAATTTTAACATTTAATCTTTTGACTGTAAATGACTGTTGGATGTGAATTATGACTTTGTCAACTAAAATACATGTGTTTAAAGTCATTTCTGTGCCTCAAAGGGGTCAAAATTGCAGCTTTTGAGTATTCAAAACTCTTTAAAATGGCAATTTTGGTCACTGTGAGGGTTTAAAAAGTGGTTATTCAACATGAGGCACGATCCAATTGACATTTTGAATCATTTTTGGTACAATCCAAAAAATCAATTTTCGGATGAAAAACGATGACTCCGGACCTGTCGAATGATCCCAAAATGGTCAATATGGATGAAATTTTAACATTTAATCTTTTGACTGTAAATGACTGTTGGATGTGAATTATGACTTTGTCAACTAAAATAAGTGTGTTTAAAGTCATTTCTGTGCCTCAAAGGGGTCAAAATTAAAGCTTTTGAGTAATCAAAACTCTGTAAAAATGGCTATTTTGGTCACTGTGAGGGTTTCAAAAGTGGTTATTTAACATGAGGCACGATCCAATTGCCATTTTGAATCATTTTTGGTACAGTCCAAAAAATCAATTTTCGGATGGAAAACGATGACTCCGGACATGTCGAACGATCCCAAAATGGTCAATATGGATGAAATTTTAACATTTAATCTTTTGACTGTAAATGACTGTTGGATGTGAATTATGACTTTGTCAACTAAAATAAGTGTGTTTAAAGTCATTTCTGTGCCTCAAAGGGGTCAAAATTGAAGCTTTTGAGTAATCAAAACTCTGTAAAAATGGCAATTTTGGTCACTGTGAGGGTTTAAAAAGTGGTCATTCAACAGGAGGCACGATCCAATTGACATTTTGAATCATTTTTGGTACAGTCCAAAAAATCAATTTTCGGATGAAAAACGATGACTCCGGACATGTCGAACGATCCCAAAATGGTCAATATGGATGAAATTTTAACATTTAATCTTTTGACTGTAAATGACTGTTGTATGTGAATTATGACTTTGTCAACTAAAATAAGTGTGTTTAAAGTCATTTCTGTGCCTCAAAGGGGTCAAAATTGAAGCTTTTGAGTAATCAAAACTCTGTAAAAATGGCAATTTTTGTCACTGTGAGGGTTTAAAAAGTGGTTATTCAACATGAGGCACGATCCAATTGACATTTTGAATCATTTCTGGTACAGTCCAAAAAATCAATTTTCGGATGAAAAACGATGACTCCGGACATGTCGAACGATCCCAAAATGGTCAATATGGATGAAATTTTAACATTTAATCTTTTGACTGTAAATGACTGTTGGATGTGAATTATGACTTTGTCAACTAAAATAAGTGTGTTTAAAGTCATTTCTGTGCCTCAAAGGGGTCAAAATTGAAGCTTTTGAGTAAGCAAAACTCTTTAAAATTGGCAATTTTGGTCACTGTGAGGGTTTAAAAAGTGGTTATTTAACATGAGGCACGATCCAATTGACATTTTGAATGATTTTTGGTACTGTCCAAAAAATCAATTTTCGGATGAAAAACGATGACTCCGGACATGTCGAACGATCCTAAAATGGTCAATATGGATGAAATTTTAACATTTAATCTTTTGACTGTAAATGACTGTTGGATGTGAATTATGACTTTGTCAACTAAAATACGTGTGTTTAAAGTCATTTCTGTGCCTCAAAGGGGTCAAAATTGAAGCTTTTGAGTAATCAAAACTCTGTAAAAATGGCAATTTTGGTCACTGTGAGGGTTTAAAAAGTGGTTATTCAACATGAGGCACGATCCAATTGACATTTTGAATCATTTTTGGTACAATCCAAAAAATCCATTTTCGGATGAAAAACGATGACTCCGGACCTGTCGAACGTTCCCAAAATGGTCTATAATGATGAAATTTTAACATTTAATCTTTTGACTGTAAATGACTGTTGGATGTGAATTATGACTTTGTCAACTAAAATAAGTGTGTTTAAAGTCATTTCTGTGCCTCAAAGGGGTCAAAATTGAAGCTTTTGAGTAATCAAAACTCTGTAAAAATGGCAATTTTGGTCACTGTGAGGGTTTAAAAAGTGGTTATTCAACATGAGGCACGATCCAATTGACATTTTGAATCATTTTTGGTACAGTCCAAAAAATCAATTTTCGGATGAAAAACGATGACTCCGGACATGCCAAACGATCCCAAAATGGTCAATATGGATGAAATTTTAACATTTAATCTTTTGACTGTAAATGACTGTTGGATGTGAATTATGACTTTGTCAACTAAAATAAGTGTGTTTAAAGTCATTTCTGTGCCTCAAAGGGGTCAAAATTGAAGCTTTTGAGTAATCAAAACTCTGTAAAAATGGCAATTTTGGTCACTGTGAGGGTTTAAAAAGTGGTTATTCAACATGAGGCATGATCCAATTGACATTTTGAATCATTTTTGGTACAGTCCAAAAAATCAGTTTTCGGATGAAAAACGATGACTCCTGACATGTCGAATGATCCCAAAATGGTCAATATGGATGAAATTTTAACATTTAATCTTTTGACTCTAAATGACTGTTGGATGTGAATTATGACTTTGTCAACTAAAATAAGTGTGTTTAAAGTCATTTCCGTGCCTGAAATGGGTCAAAATTGAAGCTTTTGAGTAAGCAAATCTCTTTAAAATTGGCAATTTTGGTCACTGTGAGGGTTTAAAAAGTGGTTATTCAACATGAGGCACGATCCAATTGACATTTTGAATGATTTTTGGTACAGTCCAAAAAATCAATTTTCGGATGAAAAACGATGACTCCGGACATGTCGAACGATCCCAAAATGGTCAATATGGATGACATTTTAACATTTAATCTTTTGACTGTAAATGACTGTTGGATGTGAATTATGACTTTGTCAACTAAAATAAGTGTGTTTCAAGTCATTTCCGTGCCTGAAATGGGTCAAAATTGAAGCTTTTGAGTAAGCAAAACTCTTTAAAATTGGCAATTATGGTCACTGTGAGGGTTTAAAAAGTGGTTATTCAACATGAGGCACGATCCAATTGACATTTTGAATGATTTTTAGTACAGTCCAAAAAATCAATTTTCGGATGAAAAACGATGACTCCGGACCTGTCGAACGTTCCCAAAATGGTCTATAATGATGAAATTTTAACATTTAATCTTTTGACTGTAAATGACTGTTGGATGTGAATTATGACTTTGTCAACTAAAATACATGTGTTTAAAGTCATTTCTGTGCCTCAAAGGGGTCAAAATTGCAGCTTTTGAGTATTCAAAACTCTTTAAAATGGCAATTTTGGTCACTGTGAGGGTTTAAAAAGTGGTTATTCAACATGAGGCACGATCCAATTGACATTTTGAATCATTTTTGGTACAATCCAAAAAATCAATTTTCGGATGAAAAACGATGACTCCGGACCTGTCGAATGATCCCAAAATGGTCAATATGGATGAAATTTTAACATTTAATCTTTTGACTGTAAATGACTGTTGGATGTGAATTATGACTTTGTCAACTAAAATAAGTGTGTTTAAAGTCATTTCTGTGCCTCAAAGGGGTCAAAATTGAAGCTTTTGAGTAATCAAAACTCTGTAAAAATGGCAATTTTGGTCACTGTGAGGGTTTAAAAAGTGGTTATTCAACATGAGGCATGATCCAATTGACATTTTGAATCATTTTTGGTACAGTCCAAAAAATCAGTTTTCGGATGAAAAACGATGACTCCTGACATGTCGAATGATCCCAAAATGGTCAATATGGATGAAATTTTAACATTTAATCTTTTGACTGTAAATGACTGTTGGATGTGAATTATGACTTTGTCAACTAAAATAAGTGTGTTTAAAGTCATTTCCGTGCCTCAAAGGGGTCAAAATTGTAAGCAAAACTCTTTAAAATTGGCAATTTTGGTCACTGTGAGGGTTTAAAAAGTGGTTATTTAACATGAGGCACGATCCAATTGACATTTTGAATGATTTTTGGTACTGTCCAAAAAATCAATTTTCGGATGAAAAACGATGACTCCGGACATGTCGAACGATCCCAAAATGGTCAACATGGATGAAATTTTTACATTTAATCTTTTGACTGTAAATGACTGTTGGATGTGAATTATGACTTTGTCAACTAAAATACGTGTGTTTAAAGTCATTTCTGTGCCTCAAAGGGGTCAAAATTGCAGCTTTTGAGTATTCAAAACTCTTTAAAATGGCAATTTTGGTCACTGTGAGGGTTTAAAAAGTGGTTATTCAACATGAGGCACGATCCAATTGACATTTTGAATCATTTTTGGTACAATCCAAAAAATCAATTTTCGGATGAAAAAAGATGACTCCGGACCTGTCGAACGTTCCCAAAATGGTCAATATGGATGAAATTTTAACATTTAATCTTTTGACTGTAAATGACTGTTGGATGTGAATTATGACTTTGTCAACTAAAATAAGTGTGTTTAAAGTCATTTCTGTGCCTCAAAGGGGTCAAAATTGAACCTTTTGAGTAATCAAAACTCTGTAAAAATGGCAATTTTGGTCACTCTGAGGGTTTAAAAAGTGGTTATTCAACATGAAGCACGATCCAATTGCCATTTTGAATCATTTTTGGTACAGTCCAAAAAATCAATTTTCGGATGAAAAACGATGACTCCGGACATGTCGAACGATCCCAAAGTGGTCAATATGGATGAAATTTTAACATTTAATCTTTTGACTGTAAATGACTGTTGGATGTGAATTATGACTTTGTCAACTAAAATAAGTGTGTTTAAAGTCATTTCTGTGCCTCAAAGGGGTCAAAATTGAAGCTTTTGAGTAATCAAAACTCTGTAAAAATGGCAATTTTGGTCACTGTGAGGGTTTAAAAAGTGGTTATTCAACATGAGGCACGATCCAATTGACATTTTGAATCATTTTTGGTACAATCCAAAAAATCAATTTTCGGATGAAAAACGATGACTCCGGACCTGTCGAACGTTCCCAAAATGGTCTATAATAATGAAATTTTAACATTTAATCTTTTGACTGTAAATGACTTTTGGATGTGAATTATGACTTTGTCAACTAAAATAAGTGTGTTTAAAGTCATTTCTGTGCCTCAAAGGGGTCAAAATTGAAGCTTTTGAGTAATCAAAACTCTGTAAAAATGGCAATTTTGGTCACTGTGAGGGTTTAAAAAGTGGTTATTCAACATGAGGCACGATCCAATTGACATTTTGAATCATTTTTGGTACAGTCCAAAAAATCAATTTTCGGATGAAAAACGATGACTCCGGACATGTCGAACGATCCCAAAATGGTCAATATGGATGAAATTTTAACATTTAATCTTTTGACTGTAAATGAATGTTGGATGTGAATTATGACTTTGTCAACTAAAATAAGTGTGTTTAAAGTCATTTCTGTGCCTCAAAGGGGTCAAAATTGAAGCTTTTGAGTAATCAAAACTCTGTAAAAATGGCAATTTTGGTCACTGTGAGGGTTTAAAAAGTGGTTATTCAACATGAGGCACGATCCAATTGACATTTTGAATCATTTTTGGTACAGTCCAAAAAATCAATTTTCGGATGAAAAACGATGACTCCTGACATGTCGAATGATCCCAAAATGGTCAATATGGACGAAATTTTAACATTTAATCTTTTGACTGTAAATGACTGTTGGATGTGAATTATGACTTTGTCAACTAAAATAAGTGTGTTTAAAGTCATTTCCGTGCCTGAAATGGGTCAAAATTGAAGCTTTTGAGTAAGCAAAACTCTTTAAAATTGGCAATTTTGGTCACTGTGAGGGTTTAAAAAGTGGTTATTCAACATGAGGCACGATCCAATTGACATTTTGAATGATTTTTGGTACTGTCCAAAAAATCAATTTTCGGATGAAAAACGATGACTCCGGACATGTCGAACGATCCCAAAATGGTCAATATGGATGAAATTTTAACATTTAATCTTTTGACTCTAAATGACTGTTGGATGTGAATTATGACTTTGTCAACTAAAATAAGTGTGTTTAAAGTCATTTCCGTGCCTGAAATGGGTCAAAATTGAAGCTTTTGAGTAAGGAAATCTCTTTAAAATTGGCAATTTTGGTCACTGTGAGGGTTTAAAAAGTGGTTATTCAACATGAGGCACGATCCAATTGACATTTTGAATGATTTTTGGTACAGTCCAAAAAATCAATTTTCGGATGAAAAACGATGACTCCGGACATGTCGAACGATCCCAAAATGGTCAATATGGATGACATTTTAACATTTAATCTTTTGACTGTAAATGACTGTTGGATGTGAATTATGACTTTGTCAACTAAAATAAGTGTGTTTCAAGTCATTTCCGTGCCTGAAATGGGTCAAAATTGAAGCTTTTGAGTAAGCAAAACTCTTTAAAATTGGCAATTTTGGTCACTGTGAGGGTTTAAAAAGTGGTTATTCAACATGAGGCACGATCCAATTGACATTTTGAATGATTTTTAGTACAGTCCAAAAAATCAATTTTCGGATGAAAAACGATGACTCCGGACCTGTCGAACGTTCCCAAAATGGTCTATAATGATGAAATTTTAACATTTAATCTTTTGACTGTAAATGACTGTTGGATGTGAATTATGACTTTGTCAACTAAAATACATGTGTTTAAAGTCATTTCTGTGCCTCAAAGGGGTCAAAATTGCAGCTTTTGAGTATTCAAAACTCTTTAAAATGGCAATTTTGGTCACTGTGAGGGTTTAAAAAGTGGTTATTCAACATGAGGCACGATCCAATTGACATTTTGAATCATTTTTGGTACAATCCAAAAAATCAATTTTCGGATGAAAAACGATGACTCCGGACCTGTCGAATGATCCCAAAATGGTCAATATGGATGAAATTTTAACATTTAATCTTTTGACTGTAAATGACTGTTGGATGTGAATTATGACTTTGTCAACTAAAATAAGTGTGTTTAAAGTCATTTCTGTGCCTCAAAGGGGTCAAAATTAAAGCTTTTGAGTAATCAAAACTCTGTAAAAATGGCTATTTTGGTCACTGTGAGGGTTTCAAAAGTGGTTATTTAACATGAGGCACGATCCAATTGCCATTTTGAATCATTTTTGGTACAGTCCAAAAAATCAATTTTCGGATGGAAAACGATGACTCCGGACATGTCGAACGATCCCAAAATGGTCAATATGGATGAAATTTTAACATTTAATCTTTTGACTGTAAATGACTGTTGGATGTGAATTATGACTTTGTCAACTAAAATAAGTGTGTTTAAAGTCATTTCTGTGCCTCAAAGGGGTCAAAATTGAAGCTTTTGAGTAATCAAAACTCTGTAAAAATGGCAATTTTGGTCACTGTGAGGGTTTAAAAAGTGGTCATTCAACATGAGGCACGATCCAATTGACATTTTGAATCATTTTTGGTACAGTCCAAAAAATCAATTTTCGGATGAAAAACGATGACTCCGGACATGTCGAACGATCCCAAAATGGTCAATATGGATGAAATTTTAACATTTAATCTTTTGACTGTAAATGACTGTTGTATGTGAATTATGACTTTGTCAACTAAAATAAGTGTGTTTAAAGTCATTTCTGTGCCTCAAAGGGGTCAAAATTGAAGCTTTTGAGTAATCAAAACTCTGTAAAAATGGCAATTTTGGTCACTGTGAGGGTTTAAAAAGTGGTTATTCAACATGAGGCACGATCCAATTGACATTTTGAATCATTTCTGGTACAGTCCAAAAAATCAATTTTCGGATGAAAAACGATGACTCCGGACATGTCGAACGATCCCAAAATGGTCAATATGGATGAAATTTTAACATTTAATCTTTTGACTGTAAATGACTGTTGGATGTGAATTATGACTTTGTCAACTAAAATAAGTGTGTTTAAAGTCATTTCTGTGCCTCAAAGGGGTCAAAATTGAAGCTTTTGAGTAAGCAAAACTCTTTAAAATTGGCAATTTTGGTCACTGTGAGGGTTTAAAAAGTGGTTATTTAACATGAGGCACGATCCAATTGACATTTTGAATGATTTTTGGTACTGTCCAAAAAATCAATTTTCGGATGAAAAACGATGACTCCGGACATGTCGAACGATCCCAAAATGGTCAATATGGATGAAATTTTAACATTTAATCTTTTGACTGTAAATGACTGTTGGATGTGAATTATGACTTTGTCAACTAAAATACGTGTGTTTAAAGTCATTTCTGTGCCTCAAAGGGGTCAAAATTGAAGCTTTTGAGTAATCAAAACTCTGTAAAAATGGCAATTTTGGTCACTGTGAGGGTTTAAAAAGTGGTTATTCAACATGAGGCACGATCCAATTGACATTTTGAATCATTTTTGGTACAATCCAAAAAATCCATTTTCGGATGAAAAACGATGACTCCGGACCTGTCGAACGTTCCCAAAATGGTCTATAATGATGAAATTTTAACATTTAATCTTTTGACTGTAAATGACTGTTGGATGTGAATTATGACTTTGTCAACTAAAATAAGTGTGTTTAAAGTCATTTCTGTGCCTCAAAGGGGTCAAAATTGAAGCTTTTGAGTAATCAAAACTCTGTAAAAATGGCAATTTTGGTCACTGTGAGGGTTTAAAAAGTGGTTATTCAACATGAGGCACGATCCAATTGACATTTTGAATCATTTTTGGTACAGTCCAAAAAATCAATTTTCGGATGAAAAACGATGACTCCGGACATGTCGAACGATCCCAAAATGGTCAATATGGATGAAATTTTAACATTTAATCTTTTGACTGTAAATGAATGTTGGATGTGAATTATGACTTTGTCAACTAAAATAAGTGTGTTTAAAGTCATTTCTGTGCCTCAAAGGGGTCAAAATTGAAGCTTTTGAGTAATCAAAACTCTGTAAAAATGGCAATTTTGGTCACTGTGAGGGTTTAAAAAGTGGTTATTCAACATGAGGCACGATCCAATTGACATTTTGAATCATTTTTGGTACAGTCCAAAAAATCAATTTTCGGATGAAAAACGATGACTCCTGACATGTCGAATGATCCCAAAATGGTCAATATGGACGAAATTTTAACATTTAATCTTTTGACTGTAAATGACTGTTGGATGTGAATTATGACTTTGTCAACTAAAATAAGTGTGTTTAAAGTCATTTCCGTGCCTGAAATGGGTCAAAATTGAAGCTTTTGAGTAAGCAAAACTCTTTAAAATTGGCAATTTTGGTCACTGTGAGGGTTTAAAAAGTGGTTATTCAACATGAGGCACGATCCAATTGACATTTTGAATGATTTTTGGTACTGTCCAAAAAATCAATTTTCGGATGAAAAACGATGACTCCGGACATGTCGAACGATCCCAAAATGGTCAATATGGATGAAATTTTAACATTTAATCTTTTGACTCTAAATGACTGTTGGATGTGAATTATGACTTTGTCAACTAAAATAAGTGTGTTTAAAGTCATTTCCGTGCCTGAAATGCGTCAAAATTGAAGCTTTTGAGTAAGGAAATCTCTTTAAAATTGGCAATTTTGGTCACTGTGAGGGTTTAAAAAGTGGTTATTCAACACGAGGCACGATCCAATTGACATTTTGAATGATTTTTGGTACAGTCCAAAAAATCAATTTTCGGATGAAAAACGATGACTCCGGACATGTCGAACGATCCCAAAATGGTCAATATGGATGACATTTTAACATTTAATCTTTTGACTGTAAATGACTGTTGGATGTGAATTATGACTTTGTCAACTAAAATAAGTGTGTTTCAAGTCATTTCCGTGCCTGAAATGGGTCAAAATTGAAGCTTTTGAGTAAGCAAAACTCTTTAAAATTGGCAATTTTGGTCACTGTGAGGGTTTAAAAAGTGGTTATTCAACATGAGGCACGATCCAATTGACATTTTGAATGATTTTTAGTACAGTCCAAAAAATCAATTTTCGGATGAAAAACGATGACTCCGGACCTGTCGAACGTTCCCAAAATGGTCTATAATGATGAAATTTTAACATTTAATCTTTTGACTGTAAATGACTGTTGGATGTGAATTATGACTTTGTCAACTAAAATACATGTGTTTAAAGTCATTTCTGTGCCTCAAAGGGGTCAAAATTGCAGCTTTTGAGTATTCAAAACTCTTTAAAATGGCAATTTTGGTCACTGTGAGGGTTTAAAAAGTGGTTATTCAACATGAGGCACGATCCAATTGACATTTTGAATCATTTTTGGTACAATCCAAAAAATCAATTTTCGGATGAAAAACGATGACTCCGGACCTGTCGAATGATCCCAAAATGGTCAATATGGATGAAATTTTAACATTTAATCTTTTGACTGTAAATGACTGTTGGATGTGAATTATGACTTTGTCAACTAAAATAAGTGTGTTTAAAGTCATTTCTGTGCCTCAAAGGGGTCAAAATTAAAGCTTTTGAGTAATCAAAACTCTGTAAAAATGGCTATTTTGGTCACTGTGAGGGTTTCAAAAGTGGTTATTTAACATGAGGCACGATCCAATTGCCATTTTGAATCATTTTTGGTACAGTCCAAAAAATCAATTTTCGGATGGAAAACGATGACTCCGGACATGTCGAACGATCCCAAAATGGTCAATATGGATGAAATTTTAACATTTAATCTTTTGACTGTAAATGACTGTTGGATGTGAATTATGACTTTGTCAACTAAAATAAGTGTGTTTAAAGTCATTTCTGTGCCTCAAAGGGGTCAAAATTGAAGCTTTTGAGTAATCAAAACTCTGTAAAAATGGCAATTTTGGTCACTGTGAGGGTTTAAAAAGTGGTCATTCAACATGAGGCACGATCCAATTGACATTTTGAATCATTTTTGGTACAGTCCAAAAAATCAATTTTCGGATGAAAAACGATGACTCCGGACATGTCGAACGATCCCAAAATGGTCAATATGGATGAAATTTTAACATTTAATCTTTTGACTGTAAATGACTGTTGTATGTGAATTATGACTTTGTCAACTAAAATAAGTGTGTTTAAAGTCATTTCTGTGCCTCAAAGGGGTCAAAATTGAAGCTTTTGAGTAATCAAAACTCTGTAAAAATGGCAATTTTGGTCACTGTGAGGGTTTAAAAAGTGGTTATTCAACATGAGGCACGATCCAATTGACATTTTGAATCATTTCTGGTACAGTCCAAAAAATCAATTTTCGGATGAAAAACGATGACTCCGGACATGTCGAACGATCCCAAAATGGTCAATATGGATGAAATTTTAACATTTAATCTTTTGACTGTAAATGACTGTTGGATGTGAATTATGACTTTGTCAACTAAAATAAGTGTGTTTAAAGTCATTTCTGTGCCTCAAAGGGGTCAAAATTGAAGCTTTTGAGTAAGCAAAACTCTTTAAAATTGGCAATTTTGGTCACTGTGAGGGTTTAAAAAGTGGTTATTTAACATGAGGCACGATCCAATTGACATTTTGAATGATTTTTGGTACTGTCCAAAAAATCAATTTTCGGATGAAAAACGATGACTCCGGACATGTCGAACGATCCCAAAATGGTCAATATGGATGAAATTTTAACATTTAATCTTTTGACTGTAAATGACTGTTGGATGTGAATTATGACTTTGTCAACTAAAATACGTGTGTTTAAAGTCATTTCTGTGCCTCAAAGGGGTCAAAATTGAAGCTTTTGAGTAATCAAAACTCTGTAAAAATGGCAATTTTGGTCACTGTGAGGGTTTAAAAAGTGGTTATTCAACATGAGGCACGATCCAATTGACATTTTGAATCATTTTTGGTACAATCCAAAAAATCCATTTTCGGATGAAAAACGATGACTCCGGACCTGTCGAACGTTCCCAAAATGGTCTATAATGATGAAATTTTAACATTTAATCTTTTGACTGTAAATGACTGTTGGATGTGAATTATGACTTTGTCAACTAAAATAAGTGTGTTTAAAGTCATTTCTGTGCCTCAAAGGGGTCAAAATTGAAGCTTTTGAGTAATCAAAACTCTGTAAAAATGGCAATTTTGGTCACTGTGAGGGTTTAAAAAGTGGTTATTCAACATGAGGCACGATCCAATTGACATTTTGAATCATTTTTGGTACAGTCCAAAAAATCAATTTTCGGATGAAAAACGATGACTCCGGACATGCCAAACGATCCCAAAATGGTCAATATGGATGAAATTTTAACATTTAATCTTTTGACTGTAAATGACTGTTGGATGTGAATTATGACTTTGTCAACTAAAATAAGTGTGTTTAAAGTCATTTCTGTGCCTCAAAGGGGTCAAAATTGAAGCTTTTGAGTAATCAAAACTCTGTAAAAATGGCAATTTTGGTCACTGTGAGGGTTTAAAAAGTGGTTATTCAACATGAGGCATGATCCAATTGACATTTTGAATCATTTTTGGTACAGTCCAAAAAATCAGTTTTCGGATGAAAAACGATGACTCCTGACATGTCGAATGATCCCAAAATGGTCAATATGGATGAAATTTTAACATTTAATCTTTTGACTCTAAATGACTGTTGGATGTGAATTATGACTTTGTCAACTAAAATAAGTGTGTTTAAAGTCATTTCCGTGCCTGAAATGGGTCAAAATTGAAGCTTTTGAGTAAGCAAATCTCTTTAAAATTGGCAATTTTGGTCACTGTGAGGGTTTAAAAAGTGGTTATTCAACATGAGGCACGATCCAATTGACATTTTGAATGATTTTTGGTACAGTCCAAAAAATCAATTTTCGGATGAAAAACGATGACTCCGGACATGTCGAACGATCCCAAAATGGTCAATATGGATGACATTTTAACATTTAATCTTTTGACTGTAAATGACTGTTGGATGTGAATTATGACTTTGTCAACTAAAATAAGTGTGTTTCAAGTCATTTCCGTGCCTGAAATGGGTCAAAATTGAAGCTTTTGAGTAAGCAAAACTCTTTAAAATTGGCAATTATGGTCACTGTGAGGGTTTAAAAAGTGGTTATTCAACATGAGGCACGATCCAATTGACATTTTGAATGATTTTTAGTACAGTCCAAAAAATCAATTTTCGGATGAAAAACGATGACTCCGGACCTGTCGAACGTTCCCAAAATGGTCTATAATGATGAAATTTTAACATTTAATCTTTTGACTGTAAATGACTGTTGGATGTGAATTATGACTTTGTCAACTAAAATACATGTGTTTAAAGTCATTTCTGTGCCTCAAAGGGGTCAAAATTGCAGCTTTTGAGTATTCAAAACTCTTTAAAATGGCAATTTTGGTCACTGTGAGGGTTTAAAAAGTGGTTATTCAACATGAGGCACGATCCAATTGACATTTTGAATCATTTTTGGTACAATCCAAAAAATCAATTTTCGGATGAAAAACGATGACTCCGGACCTGTCGAATGATCCCAAAATGGTCAATATGGATGAAATTTTAACATTTAATCTTTTGACTGTAAATGACTGTTGGATGTGAATTATGACTTTGTCAACTAAAATAAGTGTGTTTAAAGTCATTTCTGTGCCTCAAAGGGGTCAAAATTAAAGCTTTTGAGTAATCAAAACTCTGTAAAAATGGCTATTTTGGTCACTGTGAGGGTTTCAAAAGTGGTTATTTAACATGAGGCACGATCCAATTGCCATTTTGAATCATTTTTGGTACAGTCCAAAAAATCAATTTTCGGATGGAAAACGATGACTCCGGACATGTTGAACGATCCCAAAATGGTCAATATGGATGAAATTTTAACATTTAATCTTTTGACTGTAAATGACTGTTGGATGTGAATTATGACTTTGTCAACTAAAATAAGTGTGTTTAAAGTCATTTCTGTGCCTCAAAGGGGTCAAAATTGAAGCTTTTGAGTAATCAAAACTCTGTAAAAATGGCAATTTTGGTCACTGTGAGGGTTTAAAAAGTGGTCATTCAACATGAGGCACGATCCAATTGACATTTTGAATCATTTTTGGTACAGTCCAAAAAATCAATTTTCGGATGAAAAACGATGACTCCGGACATGTCAAACGATCCCAAAATGGTCAATATGGATGACATTTTAACATTTAATCTTTTGACTGTAAATGACTGTTGGATGTGAATTATGACTTTGTCAACTAAAATAAGTGTGTTTAAAGTCATTTCTGTGCCTGAAATGGGTCAAAATTGAAGCTTTTGAGTAAGCAAAACTCTGTAAAATTGGCAATTTTGGTCACTGTGAGGGTTTAAAAAGTGGTTATTCAACATGAGGCACGATCCAATTGACATTTTGAATGATTTTTGGTACAGTCCAAAAAATCAATTTTCGGATGAAAAACGATGACTCAGGACATGTCGAACGATCCCAAAATGGTCAATATGGATGAAATTTTAACATTTAATCTTTTGACTGTAAATGACTGTTGTATGTGAATTATGACTTTGTCAACTAAAATAAGTGTGTTTAAAGTCATTTCTGTGCCTCAAAGGGGTCAAAATTGAAGCTTTTGAGTAATCAAAACTCTGTAAAAATGGCAATTTTGGTCACTGTGAGGGTTTAAAAAGTGGTTATTCAACATGAGGCACGATCCAATTGACATTTTGAATCATTTCCGGTACAGTCCAAAAAATCAATTTTCGGATGAAAAACGATGACTCCGGACATGTCGAACGATCCCAAAATGGTCAATATGGATGAAATTTTAACATTTAATCTTTTGACTGTAAATGACTGTTGGATGTGAATTATGACTTTGTCAACTAAAATAAGTGTGTTTAAAGTCATTTCTGTGCCTCAAAGGGGTCAAAATTGAAGCTTTTGAGTAAGCAAAACTCTTTAAAATTGGCAATTTTGGTCACTGTGAGGGTTTAAAAAGTGGTTATTTAACATGAGGCACGATCCAATTGACATTTTGAATGATTTTTGGTACTGTCCAAAAAAATCAATTTTCGGATGAAAAACGATGACTCCGGACATGTCGAACGATCCCAAAATGGTCAATATGGATGAAATTTTAACATTTAATCTTTTGACTGTAAATGACTGTTGGATGTGAATTATGACTTTGTCAACTAAAATACGTGTGTTTAAAGTCATTTCTGTGCCTCAAAGGGGTCAAAATTGAAGCTTTTGAGTAATCAAAACTCTGTAAAAATGGCAATTTTGGTCACTGTGAGGGTTTAAAAAGTGGTTATTCAACATGAGGCACGATCCAATTGACATTTTGAATCATTTTTGGTACAATCCAAAAAATCCATTTTCGGATGAAAAACGATGACTCCGGACCTGTCGAACGTTCCCAAAATGGTCTATAATGATGAAATTTTAACATTTAATCTTTTGACTGTAAATGACTGTTGGATGTGAATTATGACTTTGTCAACTAAAATAAGTGTGTTTAAAGTCATTTCTGTGCCTCAAAGGGGTCAAAATTGAAGCTTTTGAGTAATCAAAACTCTGTAAAAATGGCAATTTTGGTCACTGTGAGGGTTTAAAAAGTGGTTATTCAACATGAGGCACGATCCAATTGACATTTTGAATCATTTTTGGTACAGTCCAAAAAATCAATTTTCGGATGAAAAACGATGACTCCGGACATGCCAAACGATCCCAAAATGGTCAATATGGATGAAATTTTAACATTTAATCTTTTGACTGTAAATGACTGTTGGATGTGAATTATGACTTTGTCAACTAAAATAAGTGTGTTTAAAGTCATTTCTGTGCCTCAAAGGGGTCAAAATTGAAGCTTTTGAGTAATCAAAACTCTGTAAAAATGGCAATTTTGGTCACTGTGAGGGTTTAAAAAGTGGTTATTCAACACGAGGCACGATCCAATTGCCATTTTGAATCATTTTTGGTACAGTCCAAAAAATCAATTTTCGGATGAAAAACGATGACTCCGGACATGTTGAACGATCCCAAAATGGTCAATATGGATGAAATTTTAACATTTAATCTTTTGACTGTAAATGACTGTTGGATGTGAATTATGACTTTGTCAACTAAAATAAGTGTGTTTCAAGTCATTTCTGTGCCTCAAAGGGGTCAAAATTGAAGCTTTTGAGTAATCAAAACTCTGTAAAAATGGCAATTTTGGTCACTGTGAGGGTTTAAAAAGTGGTTATTCAACATGAGGCATGATCCAATTGACATTTTGAATCATTTTTGGTACAGTCCAAAAAATCAGTTTTCGGATGAAAAACGATGACTCCTGACATGTCGAATGATCCCAAAATGGTCAATATGGATGAAATTTTAACATTTAATCTTTTGACTGTAAATGACTGTTGGATGTGAATTATGACTTTGTCAACTAAAATAAGTGTGTTTAAAGTCATTTCTGTGCCTCAAAGGGGTCAAAATTGAAGCTTTTGAGTAAGCAAAACTCTTTAAAATTGGCAATTTTGGTCACTGTGAGGGTTTAAAAAGTGGTTATTTAACATGAGGCACGATCCAATTGACATTTTGAATGATTTTTGGTACTGTCCAAAAAATCAATTTTCGGATGAAAAACGATGACTCCGGACATGTCGAACGATCCCAAAATGGTCAACATGGATGAAATTTTAACATTTAATCTTTTGACTGTAAATGACTGTTGGATGTGAATTATGACTTTGTCAACTAAAATACGTGTGTTTAAAGTCATTTCTGTGCCTCAAAGGGGTCAAAATTGCAGCTTTTGAGTATTCAAAACTCTTTAAAATGGCAATTTTGGTCACTGTGAGGGTTTAAAAAGTGGTTATTCAACATGAGGCACGATCCAATTGACATTTTGAATCATTTTTGGTACAATCCAAAAAATCAATTTTCAGATGAAAAAAGATGACTCCGGACCTGTCGAACGTTCCCAAAATGGTCAATATGGATGATATTTTAACATTTAATCTTTTGACTGTAAATGACTGTTGGATGTGAATTATGACTTTGTCAACTAAAATAAGTGTGTTTAAAGTCATTTCTGTGCCTCAAAGGGGTCAAAATTGAACCTTTTGAGTAATCAAAACTCTGTAAAAATGGCAATTTTGGTCACTCTGAGGGTTTAAAAAGTGGTTATTCAACATGAAGCACGATCCAATTGCCATTTTGAATCATTTTTGGTACAGTCCAAAAAATCAATTTTCGGATGAAAAACGATGACTCCGGACATGTCGAACGATCCCAAAGTGGTCAATATGGATGAAATTTTAACATTTAATCTTTTGACTGTAAATGACTGTTGGATGTGAATTATGACTTTGTCAACTAAAATAAGTGTGTTTAAAGTCATTTCTGTGCCTCAAAGGGGTCAAAATTGAAGCTTTTGAGTAATCAAAACTCTGTAAAAATGGCAATTTTGGTCACTGTGAGGGTTTAAAAAGTGGTTATTCAACACGAGGCACGATCCAATTGCCATTTTGAATCATTTTTGGTACAGTCCAAAAAATCAATTTTCGGATGAAAAACGATGACTCCGGACATGTTGAACGATCCTAAAATGGTCAATATGGATGAAATTTTAACATTTAATCTTTTGACTGTAAATGACTGTTGGATGTGAATTATGACTTTGTCAACTAAAATAAGTGTGTTTCAAGTCATTTCTGTGCCTCAAAGGGGTCAAAATTGAAGCTTTTGAGTAATCAAAACTCTGTAAAAATGGCAATTTTGGTCACTGTGAGGGTTTAAAAAGTGGTTATTCAACATGAGGCATGATCCAATTGACATTTTGAATCATTTTTGGTACAGTCCAAAAAATCAGTTTTCGGATGAAAAACGATGACTCCTGACATGTCGAATGATCCCAAAATGGTCAATATGGATGAAATTTTAACATTTAATCTTTTGACTGTAAATGACTGTTGGATGTGAATTATGACTTTGTCAACTAAAATAAGTGTGTTTAAAGTCATTTCTGTGCCTCAAAGGGGTCAAAATTGCAGCTTTTGAGTATTCAAAACTCTTTAAAATGGCAATTTTGGTCACTGTGAGGGTTTAAAAAGTGGTTATTCAACATGAGGCACGATCCAATTGACATTTTGAATCATTTTTGGTACAATCCAAAAAATCAATTTTCGGATGAAAAAAGATGACTCCGGACCTGTCGAACGTTCCCAAAATGGTCAATATGGATGAAATTTTAACATTTAATCTTTTGACTGTAAATGACTGTTGGATGTGAATTATGACTTTGTCAACTAAAATAAGTGTGTTTAAAGTCATTTCTGTGCCTCAAAGGGGTCAAAATTGAACCTTTTGAGTAATCAAAACTCTGTAAAAATGGCAATTTTGGTCACTCTGAGGGTTTAAAAAGTGGTTATTCAACATGAAGCACGATCCAATTGCCATTTTGAATCATTTTTAGTACAGTCCAAAAAATCAATTTTCGGATGAAAAACGATGACTCCGGACATGTCGAACGATCCCAAAGTGGTCAATATGGATGAAATTTTAACATTTAATCTTTTGACTGTAAATGACTGTTGGATGTGAATTATGACTTTGTCAACTAAAATAAGTGTGTTTAAAGTCATTTCTGTGCCTCAAAGGGGTCAAAATTGAAGCTTTTGAGTAATCAAAACTCTGTAAAAATGGCAATTTTGGTCACTGTGAGGGTTTAAAAAGTGGTTATTCAACATGAGGCACGATCCAATTGACATTTTGAATCATTTTTGGTACAATCCAAAAAATCAATTTTCGGATGAAAAACGATGACTCCGGACCTGTCGAACGTTCCCAAAATGGTCTATAATAATGAAATTTTAACATTTAATCTTTTGACTGTAAATGACTGTTGGATGTGAATTATGACTTTGTCAACTAAAATAAGTGTGTTTAAAGTCATTTCTGTGCCTCAAAGGGGTCAAAATTGAAGCTTTTGAGTAATCAAAACTCTGTAAAAATGGCAATTTTGGTCACTGTGAGGGTTTAAAAAGTGGTTATTCAACATGAGGCACGATCCAATTGACATTTTGAATCATTTTTGGTACAATCCAAAAAATCAATTTTCGGATGAAAAACGATGACTCCGGACCTGTCGAACGTTCCCAAAATGGTCTATAATAATGAAATTTTAACATTTAATCTTTTGACTGTAAATGACTTTTGGATGTGAATTATGACTTTGTCAACTAAAATAAGTGTGTTTAAAGTCATTTCTGTGCCTCAAAGGGGTCAAAATTGAAGCTTTTGAGTAATCAAAACTCTGTAAAAATGGCAATTTTGGTCACTGTGAGGGTTTAAAAAGTGGTTATTCAACATGAGGCACAATCCAATTGACATTTTGAATCATTTTTGGTACAGTCCAAAAAATCAATTTTCGGATGAAAAACGATGACTCCGGACATGTCGAACGATCCCAAAATGGTCAATATGGATGAAATTTTAACATTTAATCTTTTGACTGTAAATGAATGTTGGATGTGAATTATGACTTTGTCAACTAAAATAAGTGTGTTTAAAGTCATTTCTGTGCCTCAAAGGGGTCAAAATTGAAGCTTTTGAGTAATTAAAACTCTGTAAAAATGGCAATTTTGGTCACTGTGAGGGTTTAAAAAGTGGTTATTCAACATGAGGCACGATCCAATTGACATTTGGAATCATTTTTGGTACAGTCCAAAAAATCAATTTTCGGATGAAAAACGATGACTCCTGACATGTCGAATGATCCCAAAATGGTCAATATGGACGAAATTTTAACATTTAATCTTTTGACTGTAAATGACTGTTGGATGTGAATTATGACTTTGTCAACTAAAATAAGTGTGTTTAAAGTCATTTCCGTGCCTGAAATGGGTCAAAATTGAAGCTTTTGAGTAAGCAAAACTCTTTAAAATTGGCAATTTTGGTCACTGTGAGGGTTTAAAAAGTGGTTATTCAACATGAGGCACGATCCAATTGACATTTTGAATGATTTTTGGTACTGTCCAAAAAATCAATTTTCGGATGAAAAACGATGACTCCGGACATGTCGAACGATCCCAAAATGGTCAATATGGATGAAATTTTAACATTTAATCTTTTGACTCTAAATGACTGTTGGATGTGAATTATGACTTTGTCAACTAAAATAAGTGTGTTTAAAGTCATTTCCGTGCCTGAAATGGGTCAAAATTGAAGCTTTTGAGTAAGGAAATCTCTTTAAAATTGGCAATTTTGGTCACTGTGAGGGTTTAAAAAGTGGTTATTCAACATGAGGCACGATCCAATTGACATTTTGAATGATTTTTGGTACAGTCCAAAAAATCAATTTTCGGATGAAAAACGATGACTCCGGACATGTCGAACGATCCCAAAATGGTCAATATGGATGACATTTTAACATTTAATCTTTTGACTGTAAATGACTGTTGGATGTGAATTATGACTTTGTCAACTAAAATAAGTGTGTTTCAAGTCATTTCCGTGCCTGAAATGGGTCAAAATTGAAGCTTTTGAGTAAGCAAAACTCTTTAAAATTGGCAATTTTGGTCACTGTGAGGGTTTAAAAAGTGGTTATTCAACATGAGGCACGATCCAATTGACATTTTGAATGATTTTTAGTACAGTCCAAAAAATCAATTTTCGGATGAAAAACGATGACTCCGGACCTGTCGAACGTTCCCAAAATGGTCTATAATGATGAAATTTTAACATTTAATCTTTTGACTGTAAATGACTGTTGGATGTGAATTATGACTTTGTCAACTAAAATACATGTGTTTAAAGTCATTTCTGTGCCTCAAAGGGGTCAAAATTGCAGCTTTTGAGTATTCAAAACTCTTTAAAATGGCAATTTTGGTCACTGTGAGGGTTTAAAAAGTGGTTATTCAACATGAGGCACGATCCAATTGACATTTTGAATCATTTTTGGTACAATCCAAAAAATCAATTTTCGGATGAAAAACGATGACTCCGGACCTGTCGAATGATCCCAAAATGGTCAATATGGATGAAATTTTAACATTTAATCTTTTGACTGTAAATGACTGTTGGATGTGAATTATGACTTTGTCAACTAAAATAAGTGTGTTTAAAGTCATTTCTGTGCCTCAAAGGGGTCAAAATTAAAGCTTTTGAGTAATCAAAACTCTGTAAAAATGGCTATTTTGGTCACTGTGAGGGTTTCAAAAGTGGTTATTTAACATGAGGCACGATCCAATTGCCATTTTGAATCATTTTTGGTACAGTCCAAAAAATCAATTTTCGGATGGAAAACGATGACTCCGGACATGTCGAACGATCCCAAAATGGTCAATATGGATGAAATTTTAACATTTAATCTTTTGACTGTAAATGACTGTTGGATGTGAATTATGACTTTGTCAACTAAAATAAGTGTGTTTAAAGTCATTTCTGTGCCTCAAAGGGGTCAAAATTGAAGCTTTTGAGTAATCAAAACTCTGTAAAAATGGCAATTTTGGTCACTGTGAAGGTTTAAAAAGTGGTCATTCAACATGAGGCACGATCCAATTGACATTTTGAATCATTTTTGGTACAGTCCAAAAAATCAATTTTCGGATGAAAAACGATGACTCCGGACATGTCAAACGATCCCAAAATGGTCAATATGGATGACATTTTAACATTTAATCTTTTGACTGTAAATGACTGTTGGATGTGAATTATGACTTTGTCAACTAAAATAAGTGTGTTTAAAGTCATTTCTGTGCCTGAAATGGGTCAAAATTGAAGCTTTTGAGTAAGCAAAACTCTGTAAAATTGGCAATTTTGGTCACTGTGAGGGTTTAAAAAGTGGTTATTCAACATGAGGCACGATCCAATTGACATTTTGAATGATTTTTGGTACAGTCCAAAAAATCAATTTTCGGATGAAAAACGATGACTCCGGACATGTCGAACGATCCCAAAATGGTCAATATGGATGAAATTTTAACATTTAATCTTTTGACTGTAAATGACTGTTGTATGTGAATTATGACTTTGTCAACTAAAATAAGTGTGTTTAAAGTCATTTCTGTGCCTCAAAGGGGTCAAAATTGAAGCTTTTGAGTAATCAAAACTCTGTAAAAATGGCAATTTTGGTCACTGTGAGGGTTTAAAAAGTGGTTATTCAACATGAGGCACGATCCAATTGACATTTTGAATCATTTCTGGTACAGTCCAAAAAATCAATTTTCGGATGAAAAACGATGACTCCGGACATGTCGAACGATCCCAAAATGGTCAATATGGATGAAATTTTAACATTTAATCTTTTGACTGTAAATGACTGTTGGATGTGAATTATGACTTTGTCAACTAAAATAAGTGTGTTTAAAGTCATTTCTGTGCCTCAAAGGGGTCAAAATTGAAGCTTTTGAGTAAGCAAAACTCTTTAAAATTGGCAATTTTGGTCACTGTGAGGGTTTAAAAAGTGGTTATTTAACATGAGGCACGATCCAATTGACATTTTGAATGATTTTTGGTACTGTCCAAAAAATCAATTTTCGGATGAAAAACGATGACTCCGGACATGTCGAACGATCCCAAAATGGTCAATATGGATGAAATTTTAACATTTAATCTTTTGACTGTAAATGACTGTTGGATGTGAATTATGACTTTGTCAACTAAAATACGTGTGTTTAAAGTCATTTCTGTGCCTCAAAGGGGTCAAAATTGAAGCTTTTGAGTAATCAAAACTCTGTAAAAATGGCAATTTTGGTCACTGTGAGGGTTTAAAAAGTGGTTATTCAACATGAGGCACGATCCAATTGACATTTTGAATCATTTTTGGTACAGTCCAAAAAATCAATTTTCGGATGAAAAACGATGACTCCGGACATGCCAAACGATCCCAAAATGGTCAATATGGATGAAATTTTAACATTTAATCTTTTGACTGTAAATGACTGTTGGATGTGAATTATGACTTTGTCAACTAAAATAAGTGTGTTTAAAGTCATTTCTGTGCCTCAAAGGGGTCAAAATTGAAGCTTTTGAGTAATCAAAACTCTGTAAAAATGGCAATTTTGGTCACTGTGAGGGTTTAAAAAGTGGTTATTCAACATGAGGCACGATCCAATTGCCATTTTGAATCATTTTTGGTACAGTCCAAAAAATCAATTTTCGGATGAAAAACGATGACTCCGGACATGTTGAACGATCCCAAAATGGTCAATATGGATGAAATTTTAACATTTAATCTTTTGACTGTAAATGACTGTTGGATGTGAATTATGACTTTGTCAACTAAAATAAGTGTGTTTCAAGTCATTTCTGTGCCTCAAAGGGGTCAAAATTGAAGCTTTTGAGTAATCAAAACTCTGTAAAAATGGCAATTTTGGTCACTGTGAGGGTTTAAAAAGTGGTTATTCAACATGAGGCATGATCCAATTGACATTTTGAATCATTTTTGGTACAGTCCAAAAAATCAGTTTTCGGATGAAAAACGATGACTCCTGACATGTCGAATGATCCCAAAATGGTCAATATGGATGAAATTTTAACATTTAATCTTTTGACTGTAAATGACTGTTGGATGTGAATTATGACTTTGTCAACTAAAATAAGTGTGTTTAAAGTCATTTCTGTGCCTCAAAGGGGTCAAAATTGAAGCTTTTGAGTAAGCAAAACTCTTTAAAATTGGCAATTTTGGTCACTGTGAGGGTTTAAAAAGTGGTTATTTAACATGAGGCACGATCCAATTGACATTTTGAATGATTTTTGGTACTGTCCAAAAAATCAATTTTCGGATGAAAAACGATGACTCCGGACATGTCGAACGATCCCAAAATGGTCAACATGGATGAAATTTTAACATTTAATCTTTTGACTGTAAATGACTGTTGGATGTGAATTATGACTTTGTCAACTAAAATACGTGTGTTTAAAGTCATTTCTGTGCCTCAAAGGGGTCAAAATTGCAGCTTTTGAGTATTCAAAACTCTTTAAAATGGCAATTTTGGTCACTGTGAGGGTTTAAAAAGTGGTTATTCAACATGAGGCACGATCCAATTGACATTTTGAATCATTTTTGGTACAATCCAAAAAATCAATTTTCGGATGAAAAAAGATGACTCCGGACCTGTCGAACGTTCCCAAAATGGTCTATAATGATGAAATTTTAACATTTAATCTTTTGACTGTAAATGACTGTTGGATGTGAATTATGACTTTGTCAACTAAAATAAGTGTGTTTAAAGTCATTTCTGTGCCTCAAAGGGGTCAAAATTGAAGCTTTTGAGTAATCAAAACTCTGTAAAAATGGCAATTTTGGTCACTGTGAGGGTTTAAAAAGTGGTTATTCAACATGAGGCACGATCCAATTGACATTTTGAATCATTTTTGGTACAGTCCAAAAAATCAATTTTCGGATGAAAAACGATGACTCCTGACATGTCGAATGATCCCAAAATGGTCAATATGGACGAAATTTTAACATTTAATTTTTTGATTGTAAATGACTGTTGGATGTGAATTATGACTTTGTCAACTAAAATAAGTGTGTTTAAAGTCATTTCCGTGCCTGAAATGGGTCAAAATTGAAGCTTTTGAGTAAGCAAAACTCTGTAAAAATGGCAATTTTGGTCACTCTGAGGGTTTAAAAAGTGGTCATTCAACATGAGGCACGATCCAATTGACATTTTGAATCATTTTTGGTACAATCCAAAAAATCAATTTTCGGATGAAAAACGATGACTCCGGACCTGTCGAACGTTCCCAAAATGGTCTATAATAATGAAATTTTAACATTTAATCTTTTGACTGTAAATGACTTTTGGATGTGAATTATGACTTTGTCAACTAAAATAAGTGTGTTTAAAGTCATTTCTGTGCCTCAAAGGGGTCAAAATTGAAGCTTTTGAGTAATCAAAACTCTGTAAAAATGGCAATTTTGGTCACTGTGAGGGTTTAAAAAGTGGTTATTCAACATGAGGCACAATCCAATTGACATTTTGAATCATTTTTGGTACAGTCCAAAAAATCAATTTTCGGATGAAAAACGATGACTCCGGACATGTCGAACGATCCCAAAATGGTCAATATGGATGAAATTTTAACATTTAATCTTTTGACTGTAAATGAATGTTGGATGTGAATTATGACTTTGTCAACTAAAATAAGTGTGTTTAAAGTCATTTCTGTGCCTCAAAGGGGTCAAAATTGAAGCTTTTGAGTAATTAAAACTCTGTAAAAATGGCAATTTTGGTCACTGTGAGGGTTTAAAAAGTGGTTATTCAACATGAGGCACGATCCAATTGACATTTGGAATCATTTTTGGTACAGTCCAAAAAATCAATTTTCGGATGAAAAACGATGACTCCTGACATGTCGAATGATCCCAAAATGGTCAATATGGACGAAATTTTAACATTTAATCTTTTGACTGTAAATGACTGTTGGATGTGAATTATGACTTTGTCAACTAAAATAAGTGTGTTTAAAGTCATTTCCGTGCCTGAAATGGGTCAAAATTGAAGCTTTTGAGTAAGCAAAACTCTTTAAAATTGGCAATTTTGGTCACTGTGAGGGTTTAAAAAGTGGTTATTCAACATGAGGCACGATCCAATTGACATTTTGAATGATTTTTGGTACTGTCCAAAAAATCAATTTTCGGATGAAAAACGATGACTCCGGACATGTCGAACGATCCCAAAATGGTCAATATGGATGAAATTTTAACATTTAATCTTTTGACTCTAAATGACTGTTGGATGTGAATTATGACTTTGTCAACTAAAATAAGTGTGTTTAAAGTCATTTCCGTGCCTGAAATGGGTCAAAATTGAAGCTTTTGAGTAAGGAAATCTCTTTAAAATTGGCAATTTTGGTCACTGTGAGGGTTTAAAAAGTGGTTATTCAACATGAGGCACGATCCAATTGACATTTTGAATGATTTTTGGTACAGTCCAAAAAATCAATTTTCGGATGAAAAACGATGACTCCGGACATGTCGAACGATCCCAAAATGGTCAATATGGATGACATTTTAACATTTAATCTTTTGACTGTAAATGACTGTTGGATGTGAATTATGACTTTGTCAACTAAAATAAGTGTGTTTCAAGTCATTTCCGTGCCTGAAATGGGTCAAAATTGAAGCTTTTGAGTAAGCAAAACTCTTTAAAATTGGCAATTTTGGTCACTGTGAGGGTTTAAAAAGTGGTTATTCAACATGAGGCACGATCCAATTGACATTTTGAATGATTTTTAGTACAGTCCAAAAAATCAATTTTCGGATGAAAAACGATGACTCCGGACCTGTCGAACGTTCCCAAAATGGTCTATAATGATGAAATTTTAACATTTAATCTTTTGACTGTAAATGACTGTTGGATGTGAATTATGACTTTGTCAACTAAAATACATGTGTTTAAAGTCATTTCTGTGCCTCAAAGGGGTCAAAATTGCAGCTTTTGAGTATTCAAAACTCTTTAAAATGGCAATTTTGGTCACTGTGAGGGTTTAAAAAGTGGTTATTCAACATGAGGCACGATCCAATTGACATTTTGAATCATTTTTGGTACAATCCAAAAAATCAATTTTCGGATGAAAAACGATGACTCCGGACCTGTCGAATGATCCCAAAATGGTCAATATGGATGAAATTTTAACATTTAATCTTTTGACTGTAAATGACTGTTGGATGTGAATTATGACTTTGTCAACTAAAATAAGTGTGTTTAAAGTCATTTCTGTGCCTCAAAGGGGTCAAAATTAAAGCTTTTGAGTAATCAAAACTCTGTAAAAATGGCTATTTTGGTCACTGTGAGGGTTTCAAAAGTGGTTATTTAACATGAGGCACGATCCAATTGCCATTTTGAATCATTTTTGGTACAGTCCAAAAAATCAATTTTCGGATGGAAAACGATGACTCCGGACATGTCGAACGATCCCAAAATGGTCAATATGGATGAAATTTTAACATTTAATCTTTTGACTGTAAATGACTGTTGGATGTGAATTATGACTTTGTCAACTAAAATAAGTGTGTTTAAAGTCATTTCTGTGCCTCAAAGGGGTCAAAATTGAAGCTTTTGAGTAATCAAAACTCTGTAAAAATGGCAATTTTGGTCACTGTGAAGGTTTAAAAAGTGGTCATTCAACATGAGGCACGATCCAATTGACATTTTGAATCATTTTTGGTACAGTCCAAAAAATCAATTTTCGGATGAAAAACGATGACTCCGGACATGTCAAACGATCCCAAAATGGTCAATATGGATGACATTTTAACATTTAATCTTTTGACTGTAAATGACTGTTGGATGTGAATTATGACTTTGTCAACTAAAATAAGTGTGTTTAAAGTCATTTCTGTGCCTGAAATGGGTCAAAATTGAAGCTTTTGAGTAAGCAAAACTCTGTAAAATTGGCAATTTTGGTCACTGTGAGGGTTTAAAAAGTGGTTATTCAACATGAGGCACGATCCAATTGACATTTTGAATGATTTTTGGTACAGTCCAAAAAATCAATTTTCGGATGAAAAACGATGACTCCGGACATGTCGAACGATCCCAAAATGGTCAATATGGATGAAATTTTAACATTTAATCTTTTGACTGTAAATGACTGTTGTATGTGAATTATGACTTTGTCAACTAAAATAAGTGTGTTTAAAGTCATTTCTGTGCCTCAAAGGGGTCAAAATTGAAGCTTTTGAGTAATCAAAACTCTGTAAAAATGGCAATTTTGGTCACTGTGAGGGTTTAAAAAGTGGTTATTCAACATGAGGCACGATCCAATTGACATTTTGAATCATTTCTGGTACAGTCCAAAAAATCAATTTTCGGATGAAAAACGATGACTCCGGACATGTCGAACGATCCCAAAATGGTCAATATGGATGAAATTTTAACATTTAATCTTTTGACTGTAAATGACTGTTGGATGTGAATTATGACTTTGTCAACTAAAATAAGTGTGTTTAAAGTCATTTCTGTGCCTCAAAGGGGTCAAAATTGAAGCTTTTGAGTAAGCAAAACTCTTTAAAATTGGCAATTTTGGTCACTGTGAGGGTTTAAAAAGTGGTTATTTAACATGAGGCACGATCCAATTGACATTTTGAATGATTTTTGGTACTGTCCAAAAAATCAATTTTCGGATGAAAAACGATGACTCCGGACATGTCGAACGATCCCAAAATGGTCAATATGGATGAAATTTTAACATTTAATCTTTTGACTGTAAATGACTGTTGGATGTGAATTATGACTTTGTCAACTAAAATACGTGTGTTTAAAGTCATTTCTGTGCCTCAAAGGGGTCAAAATTGAAGCTTTTGAGTAATCAAAACTCTGTAAAAATGGCAATTTTGGTCACTGTGAGGGTTTAAAAAGTGGTTATTCAACATGAGGCACGATCCAATTGACATTTTGAATCATTTTTGGTACAGTCCAAAAAATCAATTTTCGGATGAAAAACGATGACTCCGGACATGCCAAACGATCCCAAAATGGTCAATATGGATGAAATTTTAACATTTAATCTTTTGACTGTAAATGACTGTTGGATGTGAATTATGACTTTGTCAACTAAAATAAGTGTGTTTAAAGTCATTTCTGTGCCTCAAAGGGGTCAAAATTGAAGCTTTTGAGTAATCAAAACTCTGTAAAAATGGCAATTTTGGTCACTGTGAGGGTTTAAAAAGTGGTTATTCAACATGAGGCACGATCCAATTGCCATTTTGAATCATTTTTGGTACAGTCCAAAAAATCAATTTTCGGATGAAAAACGATGACTCCGGACATGTTGAACGATCCCAAAATGGTCAATATGGATGAAATTTTAACATTTAATCTTTTGACTGTAAATGACTGTTGGATGTGAATTATGACTTTGTCAACTAAAATAAGTGTGTTTCAAGTCATTTCTGTGCCTCAAAGGGGTCAAAATTGAAGCTTTTGAGTAATCAAAACTCTGTAAAAATGGCAATTTTGGTCACTGTGAGGGTTTAAAAAGTGGTTATTCAACATGAGGCATGATCCAATTGACATTTTGAATCATTTTTGGTACAGTCCAAAAAATCAGTTTTCGGATGAAAAACGATGACTCCTGACATGTCGAATGATCCCAAAATGGTCAATATGGATGAAATTTTAACATTTAATCTTTTGACTGTAAATGACTGTTGGATGTGAATTATGACTTTGTCAACTAAAATAAGTGTGTTTAAAGTCATTTCTGTGCCTCAAAGGGGTCAAAATTGAAGCTTTTGAGTAAGCAAAACTCTTTAAAATTGGCAATTTTGGTCACTGTGAGGGTTTAAAAAGTGGTTATTTAACATGAGGCACGATCCAATTGACATTTTGAATGATTTTTGGTACTGTCCAAAAAATCAATTTTCGGATGAAAAACGATGACTCCGGACATGTCGAACGATCCCAAAATGGTCAACATGGATGAAATTTTAACATTTAATCTTTTGACTGTAAATGACTGTTGGATGTGAATTATGACTTTGTCAACTAAAATACGTGTGTTTAAAGTCATTTCTGTGCCTCAAAGGGGTCAAAATTGCAGCTTTTGAGTATTCAAAACTCTTTAAAATGGCAATTTTGGTCACTGTGAGGGTTTAAAAAGTGGTTATTCAACATGAGGCACGATCCAATTGACATTTTGAATCATTTTTGGTACAATCCAAAAAATCAATTTTCGGATGAAAAAAGATGACTCCGGACCTGTCGAACGTTCCCAAAATGGTCTATAATGATGAAATTTTAACATTTAATCTTTTGACTGTAAATGACTGTTGGATGTGAATTATGACTTTGTCAACTAAAATAAGTGTGTTTAAAGTCATTTCTGTGCCTCAAAGGGGTCAAAATTGAAGCTTTTGAGTAATCAAAACTCTGTAAAAATGGCAATTTTGGTCACTGTGAGGGTTTAAAAAGTGGTTATTCAACATGAGGCACGATCCAATTGACATTTTGAATCATTTTTGGTACAGTCCAAAAAATCAATTTTCGGATGAAAAACGATGACTCCTGACATGTCGAATGATCCCAAAATGGTCAATATGGACGAAATTTTAACATTTAATTTTTTGATTGTAAATGACTGTTGGATGTGAATTATGACTTTGTCAACTAAAATAAGTGTGTTTAAAGTCATTTCCGTGCCTGAAATGGGTCAAAATTGAAGCTTTTGAGTAAGCAAAACTCTGTAAAAATGGCAATTTTGGTCACTCTGAGGGTTTAAAAAGTGGTCATTCAACATGAGGCACGATCCAATTGACATTTTGAATCATTTTTGGTACAGTCCAAAAAATCAATTTTCGGATGAAAAACGATGACTCCGGACATGTCGAACGATCCCAAAATGGTCAATATGGATGAAATTTTAACATTTAATCTTTTGACTCTAAATGACTGTTGGATGTGAATTATGACTTTGTCAACTAAAATAAGTGTGTTTAAAGTCATTTCCGTGCCTGAAATGGGTCAAAATTGAAGCTTTTGAGTAAGGAAATCTCTTTAAAATTGGCAATTTTGGTCACTGTGAGGGTTTAAAAAGTGGTTATTCAACATGAGGCACGATCCAATTGACATTTTGAATGATTTTTGGTACAGTCCAAAAAATCAATTTTCGGATGAAAAACGATGACTCCGGACATGTCGAACGATCCCAAAATGGTCAATATGGATGACATTTTAACATTTAATCTTTTGACTGTAAATGACTGTTGGATGTGAATTATGACTTTGTCAACTAAAATAAGTGTGTTTCAAGTCATTTCCGTGCCTGAAATGGGTCAAAATTGAAGCTTTTGAGTAAGCAAAACTCTTTAAAATTGGCAATTTTGGTCACTGTGAGGGTTTAAAAAGTGGTTATTCAACATGAGGCACGATCCAATTGACATTTTGAATGATTTTTAGTACAGTCCAAAAAATCAATTTTCGGATGAAAAACGATGACTCCGGACCTGTCGAACGTTCCCAAAATGGTCTATAATGATGAAATTTTAACATTTAATCTTTTGACTGTAAATGACTGTTGGATGTGAATTATGACTTTGTCAACTAAAATACATGTGTTTAAAGTCATTTCTGTGCCTCAAAGGGGTCAAAATTGCAGCTTTTGAGTATTCAAAACTCTTTAAAATGGCAATTTTGGTCACTGTGAGGGTTTAAAAAGTGGTTATTCAACATGAGGCACGATCCAATTGACATTTTGAATCATTTTTGGTACAATCCAAAAAATCAATTTTCGGATGAAAAACGATGACTCCGGACCTGTCGAATGATCCCAAAATGGTCAATATGGATGAAATTTTAACATTTAATCTTTTGACTGTAAATGACTGTTGGATGTGAATTATGACTTTGTCAACTAAAATAAGTGTGTTTAAAGTCATTTCTGTGCCTCAAAGGGGTCAAAATTAAAGCTTTTGAGTAATCAAAACTCTGTAAAAATGGCTATTTTGGTCACTGTGAGGGTTTCAAAAGTGGTTATTTAACATGAGGCACGATCCAATTGCCATTTTGAATCATTTTTGGTACAGTCCAAAAAATCAATTTTCGGATGGAAAACGATGACTCCGGACATGTCGAACGATCCCAAAATGGTCAATATGGATGAAATTTTAACATTTAATCTTTTGACTGTAAATGACTGTTGGATGTGAATTATGACTTTGTCAACTAAAATAAGTGTGTTTAAAGTCATTTCTGTGCCTCAAAGGGGTCAAAATTGAAGCTTTTGAGTAATCAAAACTCTGTAAAAATGGCAATTTTGGTCACTGTGAGGGTTTAAAAAGTGGTCATTCAACATGAGGCACGATCCAATTGACATTTTGAATCATTTTTGGTACAGTCCAAAAAATCAATTTTCGGATGAAAAACGATGACTCCGGACATGTCAAACGATCCCAAAATGGTCAATATGGATGACATTTTAACATTTAATCTTTTGACTGTAAATGACTGTTGGATGTGAATTATGACTTTGTCAACTAAAATAAGTGTGTTTAAAGTCATTTCTGTGCCTGAAATGGGTCAAAATTGAAGCTTTTGAGTAAGCAAAACTCTGTAAAATTGGCAATTTTGGTCACTGTGAGGGTTTAAAAAGTGGTTATTCAACATGAGGCACGATCCAATTGACATTTTGAATGATTTTTGGTACAGTCCAAAAAATCAATTTTCGGATGAAAAACGATGACTCCGGACATGTCGAACGATCCCAAAATGGTCAATATGGATGAAATTTTAACATTTAATCTTTTGACTGTAAATGACTGTTGTATGTGAATTATGACTTTGTCAACTAAAATAAGTGTGTTTAAAGTCATTTCTGTGCCTCAAAGGGGTCAAAATTGAAGCTTTTGAGTAATCAAAACTCTGTAAAAATGGCAATTTTGGTCACTGTGAGGGTTTAAAAAGTGGTTATTCAACATGAGGCACGATCCAATTGACATTTTGAATCATTTCTGGTACAGTCCAAAAAATCAATTTTCGGATGAAAAACGATGACTCCGGACATGTCGAACGATCCCAAAATGGTCAATATGGATGAAATTTTAACATTTAATCTTTTGACTGTAAATGACTGTTGGATGTGAATTATGACTTTGTCAACTAAAATAAGTGTGTTTAAAGTCATTTCTGTGCCTCAAAGGGGTCAAAATTGAAGCTTTTGAGTAAGCAAAACTCTTTAAAATTGGCAATTTTGGTCACTGTGAGGGTTTAAAAAGTGGTTATTTAACATGAGGCACGATCCAATTGACATTTTGAATGATTTTTGGTACTGTCCAAAAAATCAATTTTCGGATGAAAAACGATGACTCCGGACATGTCGAACGATCCCAAAATGGTCAATATGGATGAAATTTTAACATTTAATCTTTTGACTGTAAATGACTGTTGGATGTGAATTATGACTTTGTCAACTAAAATACGTGTGTTTAAAGTCATTTCTGTGCCTCAAAGGGGTCAAAATTGAAGCTTTTGAGTAATCAAAACTCTGTAAAAATGGCAATTTTGGTCACTGTGAGGGTTTAAAAAGTGGTTATTCAACATGAGGCACGATCCAATTGACATTTTGAATCATTTTTGGTACAGTCCAAAAAATCAATTTTCGGATGAAAAACGATGACTCCGGACATGCCAAACGATCCCAAAATGGTCAATATGGATGAAATTTTAACATTTAATCTTTTGACTGTAAATGACTGTTGGATGTGAATTATGACTTTGTCAACTAAAATAAGTGTGTTTAAAGTCATTTCTGTGCCTCAAAGGGGTCAAAATTGAAGCTTTTGAGTAATCAAAACTCTGTAAAAATGGCAATTTTGGTCACTGTGAGGGTTTAAAAAGTGGTTATTCAACATGAGGCACGATCCAATTGCCATTTTGAATCATTTTTGGTACAGTCCAAAAAATCAATTTTCGGATGAAAAACGATGACTCCGGACATGTTGAACGATCCCAAAATGGTCAATATGGATGAAATTTTAACATTTAATCTTTTGACTGTAAATGACTGTTGGATGTGAATTATGACTTTGTCAACTAAAATAAGTGTGTTTCAAGTCATTTCTGTGCCTCAAAGGGGTCAAAATTGAAGCTTTTGAGTAATCAAAACTCTGTAAAAATGGCAATTTTGGTCACTGTGAGGGTTTAAAAAGTGGTTATTCAACATGAGGCATGATCCAATTGACATTTTGAATCATTTTTGGTACAGTCCAAAAAATCAGTTTTCGGATGAAAAACGATGACTCCTGACATGTCGAATGATCCCAAAATGGTCAATATGGATGAAATTTTAACATTTAATCTTTTGACTGTAAATGACTGTTGGATGTGAATTATGACTTTGTCAACTAAAATAAGTGTGTTTAAAGTCATTTCTGTGCCTCAAAGGGGTCAAAATTGAAGCTTTTGAGTAAGCAAAACTCTTTAAAATTGGCAATTTTGGTCACTGTGAGGGTTTAAAAAGTGGTTATTTAACATGAGGCACGATCCAATTGACATTTTGAATGATTTTTGGTACTGTCCAAAAAATCAATTTTCGGATGAAAAACGATGACTCCGGACATGTCGAACGATCCCAAAATGGTCAACATGGATGAAATTTTAACATTTAATCTTTTGACTGTAAATGACTGTTGGATGTGAATTATGACTTTGTCAACTAAAATACGTGTGTTTAAAGTCATTTCTGTGCCTCAAAGGGGTCAAAATTGCAGCTTTTGAGTATTCAAAACTCTTTAAAATGGCAATTTTGGTCACTGTGAGGGTTTAAAAAGTGGTTATTCAACATGAGGCACGATCCAATTGACATTTTGAATCATTTTTGGTACAATCCAAAAAATCAATTTTCGGATGAAAAAAGATGACTCCGGACCTGTCGAACGTTCCCAAAATGGTCTATAATGATGAAATTTTAACATTTAATCTTTTGACTGTAAATGACTGTTGGATGTGAATTATGACTTTGTCAACTAAAATAAGTGTGTTTAAAGTCATTTCTGTGCCTCAAAGGGGTCAAAATTGAAGCTTTTGAGTAATCAAAACTCTGTAAAAATGGCAATTTTGGTCACTGTGAGGGTTTAAAAAGTGGTTATTCAACATGAGGCACGATCCAATTGACATTTTGAATCATTTTTGGTACAGTCCAAAAAATCAATTTTCGGATGAAAAACGATGACTCCTGACATGTCGAATGATCCCAAAATGGTCAATATGGACGAAATTTTAACATTTAATTTTTTGATTGTAAATGACTGTTGGATGTGAATTATGACTTTGTCAACTAAAATAAGTGTGTTTAAAGTCATTTCCGTGCCTGAAATGGGTCAAAATTGAAGCTTTTGAGTAAGCAAAACTCTGTAAAAATGGCAATTTTGGTCACTCTGAGGGTTTAAAAAGTGGTCATTCAACATGAGGCACGATCCAATTGACATTTTGAATCATTTTTGGTACAGTCCAAAAAATCAATTTTCGGATGAAAAACGATGACTCCGGACATGCCAAACGATCCCAAAATGGTCAATATGGATGAAATTTTAACATTTAATCTTTTGACTGTAAATGACTGTTGGATGTGAATTATGACTTTGTCAACTAAAATAAGTGTGTTTAAAGTCATTTCTGTGCCTGAAAGGGGTCAAAATTGAACCTTTTGAGTAATCAAAACTCTGTAAAAATGGCAATTTTGGTCACTGTGAGGGTTTAAAAAGTGGTTATTCAACATGAGGAACGATCCAATTGACATTTTGAATCATTTTTGGTACAGTCCAAAAAATCAATTTTCGGATGAAAAACGATGACTCCTGACATGTCGAATGATCCCAAAATGGTCAATATGAACGAAATTTTAACATTTAATCTTTTGACTGTAAATGACTGTTGGATGTGAATTATGACTTTGTCAACTAAAATAAGTGTGTTTAAAGTCATTTCCGTGCCTGAAATGGGTCAAAATTGAAGCTTTTGAGTAAGCAAAACTCTTTAAAATTGGCAATTTTGGTCACTGTGAGGGTTTAAAAAGTGGTTATTCAACATGAGGCACGATCCAATTGACATTTTGAATGATTTTTGGTACTGTCCAAAAAATCAATTTTCGGATGAAAAACGATGACTCCGGACATGTCGAACGATCCCAAAATGGTCAATATGGATGAAATTTTAACATTTAATCTTTTGACTCTAAATGACTGTTGGATGTGAATTATGACTTTGTCAACTAAAATAAGTGTGTTTAAAGTCATTTCCGTGCCTGAAATGGGTCAAAATTGAAGCTTTTGAGTAAGCAAATCTCTTTAAAATTGGCAATTTTGGTCACTGTGAGGGTTTAAAAAGTGGTTATTCAACATGAGGCACGATCCAATTGACATTTTGAATGATTTTTGGTACAGTCCAAAAAATCAATTTTCGGATGAAAAACGATGACTCTGGACATGTCGAACGATCCCAAAATGGTCAATATGGATGACATTTTAACATTTAATCTTTTGACTGTAAATGACTGTTGGATGTGAATTATGACTTTGTCAACTAAAATAAGTGTGTTTAAAGTCATTTCCGTGCCTGAAATGGGTCAAAATTGAAGCTTTTGAGTAAGCAAAACTCTTTAAAATTGGCAATTTTGGTCACTGTGAGGGTTTAAAAAGTGGTTATTCAACATGAGGCACGATCCAATTGACATTTTGAATGATTTTTGGTACAGTCCAAAAAATCAATTTTCGGATGAAAAACGATGACTCCGGACCTGTCGAACGTTCCCAAAATGGTCTATAATGATGAAATTTTAACATTTAATCTTTTGACTGTAAATGACTGTTGGATGTGAATTATGACTTTGTCAACTAAAATACGTGTGTTTAAAGTCATTTCTGTGCCTCAAAGGGGTCAAAATTGCAGCTTTTGAGTATTCAAAACTCTTTAAAATGGCAATTTTGGTCACTGTGAGGCTTTAAAAAGTGGTTATTCAACATGAGGCACGATCCAATTGACATTTTGAATCATTTTTGGTACAATCCGAAAAATCAATTTTCGGATGAAAAACGATGACTCCGGACCTGTCGAATGATCCCAAAATGGTCAATATGGATGAAATTTTAACATTTAATCTTTTGACTGTAAATGACTGTTGGATGTGAATTATGACTTTGTCAACTAAAATAAGTGTGTTTAAAGTCATTTCTGTGCCTCAAAGGGGTCAAAATTAAAGCTTTTGAGTAATCAAAACTCTGTAAAAATGGCTATTTTGGTCACTGTGAGGGTTTCAAAAGTGGTTATTTAACATGAGGCACGATCCAATTGCCATTTTGAATCATTTTTGGTACAGTCCAAAAAATCAATTTTCGGATGAAAAACGATGACTCCGGACATGTCGAACGATCCCAAAATGGTCAATATGGATGAAATTTTAACATTTAATCTTTTGACTGTAAATGACTGTTGGATGTGAATTATGACTTTGTCAACTAAAATAATTGTGTTTAAAGTCATTTCTGTGCCTCAAAGGGGTCAAAATTGAAGCTTTTGAGTAATCAAAACTCTGTAAAAATGGCAATTTTGGTCACTGTGAGGGTTTAAAAAGTGGTCATTCAACATGAGGCACGATCCAATTGACATTTTGAATCATTTTTGGTACAGTCCAAAAAATCAATTTTCGGATGAAAAACTATGACTCCGGACATGTCAAACGATCCCAAAATGGTCAATATGGATGACATTTTAACATTTAATCTTTTGACTGTAAATGACTGTTGGATGTGAATTATGACTTTGTCAACTAAAATAAGTGTGTTTAAAGTCATTTCTGTGCCTGAAATGGGTCAAAATTGAAGCTTTTGAGTAAGCAAAACTCTGTAAAATTGGCAATTTTGGTCACTGTGAGGGTTTAAAAAGAGGTTATTCAACATGAGGCACGATCCAATTGACATTTTGAATGATTTTTGGTACAGTCCAAAAAATCAATTTTCGGATGAAAAACGATGACTCCGGACATGTCGAACGATCCCAAAATGGTCAATATGGATGAAATTTTAACATTTAATCTTTTGACTGTAAATGACTGTTGTATGTGAATTATGACTTTGTCAACTAAAATAAGTGTGTTTAAAGTCATTTCTGTGCCTCAAAGGGGTCAAAATTGAAGCTTTTGAGTAATCAAAACTCTGTAAAAATGGCAATTTTGGTCACTGTGAGGGTTTAAAAAGTGGTTATTCAACATGAGGCACGATCCAATTGACATTTTGAATCATTTCTGGTACAGTCCAAAAAATCAATTTTCGGATGAAAAACGATGACTCCGGACATGTCGAACGATCCCAAAATGGTCAATATGGATGAAATTTTAACATTTAATCTTTTGACTGTAAATGACTGTTGGATGTGAATTATGACTTTGTCAACTAAAATAAGTGTGTTTAAAGTCATTTCTGTGCCTCAAAGGGGTCAAAATTGAAGCTTTTGAGTAAGCAAAACTCTTTAAAATTGGCAATTTTGGTCACTGTGAGGGTTTAAAAAGTGGTTATTTAACATGAGGCACGATCCAATTGACATTTTGAATGATTTTTGGTACTGTCCAAAAAATCAATTTTCGGATGAAAAACGATGACTCCGGACATGTCGAACGATCCCAAAATGGTCAATATGGATGAAATTTTAACATTTAATCTTTTGACTGTAAATGACTGTTGGATGTGAATTATGACTTTGTCAACTAAAATACGTGTGTTTAAAGTCATTTCTGTGCCTCAAAGGGGTCAAAATTGAAGCTTTTGAGTAATCAAAACTCTGTAAAAATGGCAATTTTGGTCACTGTGAGGGTTTAAAAAGTGGTTATTCAACATGAGGCACGATCCAATTGACATTTTGAATCATTTTTGGTACAATCCAAAAAATCCATTTTCGGATGAAAAACGATGACTCCGGACCTGTCGAACGTTCCCAAAATGGTCTATAATGATGAAATTTTAACATTTAATCTTTTGACTGTAAATGACTGTTGGATGTGAATTATGACTTTGTCAACTAAAATAAGTGTGTTTAAAGTCATTTCTGTGCCTCAAAGGGGTCAAAATTGAAGCTTTTGAGTAATCAAAACTCTGTAAAAATGGCAATTTTGGTCACTGTGAGGGTTTAAAAAGTGGTTATTCAACATGAGGCACGATCCAATTGCCATTTTGAATCATTTTTGGTACAGTCCAAAAAATCAATTTTCGGATGAAAAACAATGACTCCGGACATGTTGAACGATCCCAAAATGGTCAATATGGATGAAATTTTAACATTTAATCTTTTGACTGTAAATGACTGTTGGATGTGAATTATGACTTTGTCAACTAAAATAAGTGTGTTTCAAGTCATTTCTGTGCCTCAAAGGGGTCAAAATTGAAGCTTTTGAGTAATCAAAACTCTGTAAAAATGGCAATTTTGGTCACTGTGAGGGTTTAAAAAGTGGTTATTCAACATAAGGCATGATCCAATTGACATTTTGAATCATTTTTGGTACAGTCCAAAAAATCAGTTTTCGGATGAAAAACGATGACTCCTGACATGTCGAATGATCCCAAAATGGTCAATATGGATGAAATTTTAACATTTAATCTTTTGACTGTAAATGACTGTTGGATGTGAATTATGACTTTGTCAACTAAAATAAGTGTGTTTAAAGTCATTTCTGTGCCTCAAAGGGGTCAAAATTGAAGCTTTTGAGTAAGCAAAACTCTTTAAAATTGGCAATTTTGGTCACTGTGAGGGTTTAAAAAGTGGTTATTTAACATGAGGCACGATCCAATTGACATTTTGAATGATTTTTGGTACTGTCCAAAAAATCAATTTTCGGATGAAAAACGATGACTCCGGACATGTCGAACGATCCCAAAATGGTCAACATGGATGAAATTTTAACATTTAATCTTTTGACTGTAAATGACTGTTGGATGTGAATTATGACTTTGTCAACTAAAATACGTGTGTTTAAAGTCATTTCTGTGCCTCAAAGGGGTCAAAATTGCAGCTTTTGAGTATTCAAAACTCTTTAAAATGGCAATTTTGGTCACTGTGAGGGTTTAAAAAGTGGTTATTCAACATGAGGCACGATCCAATTGACATTTTGAATCATTTTTGGTACAATCCAAAAAATCAATTTTCGGATGAAAAAAGATGACTCCGGACCTGTCGAACGTTCCCAAAATGGTCTATAATGATGAAATTTTAACATTTAATCTTTTGACTGTAAATGACTGTTGGATGTGAATTATGACTTTGTCAACTAAAATAAGTGTGTTTAAAGTCATTTCTGTGCCTCAAAGGGGTCAAAATTGAAGCTTTTGAGTAATCAAAACTCTGTAAAAATGGCAATTTTGGTCACTGTGAGGGTTTAAAAAGTGGTTATTCAACATGAGGCACGATCCAATTGACATTTTGAATGATTTTTGGTACTGTCCAAAAAATCAATTTTCGGATGAAAAACGATGACTCCGGACATGTCGAACCATCCCAAAATGGTCAATATGGATGAAATTTTAACATTTAATCTTATGACTGTAAATGACTGTTGGATGTGAATTATGACTTTGTCAACTAAAATAAGTGTGTTTAAAGTCATTTCTGTGCCTGAAACTGGTCAAAATTGAAGCTTTTGAGTAAGCAAAACTCTGTAAAAATGGCAATTTTGGTCACTCTGAGGGTTTAAAAAGTGGTTATTCAACATGAGGCACGATCCAATTGACATTTTGAATCATTTTTGGTACAGTCCAAAAAATCAATTTTCGGATGAAAAACGATGACTCCGGACATGCCAAACGATCCCAAAATGGTCAATATGGATGAAATTTTAACATTTAATCTTTTGACTGTAAATGACTGTTGGATGTGAATTATGACTTTGTCAACTAAAATAAGTGTGTTTAAAGTCATTTCTGTGCCTGAAAGGGGTCAAAATTGAACCTTTTGAGTAATCAAAACTCTGTAAAAATGGCAATTTTGGTCACTGTGAGGGTTTAAAAAGTGGTTATTCAACATGAGGCACGATCCAATTGACATTTTGAATCATTTTTGGTACAGTCCAAAAAATCAATTTTCGGATGAAAAACGATGACTCCTGACATGTCGAATGATCCCAAAATGGTCAATATGGACGAAATTTTAACATTTAATCTTTTGACTGTAAATGACTGTTGGATGTGAATTATGACTTTGTCAACTAAAATAAGTGTGTTTAAAGTCATTTCCGTGCCTGAAATGGGTCAAAATTGAAGCTTTTGAGTAAGCAAAACTCTGTAAAAATGGCAATTTTGGTCACTCGGAGGGTTTAAAAAGTGGTCATTCAACATGAGGCACGATCCAATTGACATTTTGAATCATTTTTGGTACAGTCCAAAAAATCAATTTTCGGATGAAAAACGATGACTCCGGACATGCCGAACGATCCCAAAATGGTCAATATGGATGAAATTTTAACATTTAATCTTTTTTGTCTGTAAATGACTGTTGGATGTGAATTATGACTTTGTCAACTAAAATAAGTGTGTTTAAAGTCATTTCTGTGCCTCAAAGGGGTCAAAATTGAAGCTTTTGAGTAATCAAAACTCTGTAAAAATGGCAATTTTGGTCACTGTGAGGGTTTAAAAAGTGGTTATTCAACATGAGGCACGATCCAATTGACATTTTGAATCATTTCCGGTACAGTCCAAAAAATTAATTTTCGGATGAAAAACGATGACTCCGGACATGCCGAACGATCCCAAAATTGTCAATATGGATGAAATTTTAACATTTAATCTTTTTTGTCTGTAAATGACTGTTGGATGTGAATTATGACTTTGTCAACTAAAATAAGTGTGTTTAAAGTTATTTCTGTGCCTCAAAGGGGTCAAAATTGAAGCTTTTGAGTAATCAAAACTCTGTAAAAATGGCAATTTTGGTCACTGTGAGGGTTTAAAAAGTGGTTATTCAACATGAGGCATGATCCAATTGACATTTTGAATCATTTTTGGTACAGTCCAAAAAATCAATTTTCGGATGAAAACCAATGACTCCGGACATGTCAAACGATCCCAAAATGGTCAATATGGATGAAATTTTAACATGTAATCTTTTGACTGTAAATGACTGTTGGATGTGAATTATGACTTTGTCAACTAAAATAAGTGTGTTTAAAGTCATTTCCGTGCCTGAAATGGGTCAAAATTGAAGCTTTTGAGTAAGCAAATCTCTTTAAAATTGGCAATTTTGGTCACTGTGAGGGTTTAAAAAGTGGTTATTCAACATGAGGCACGATCCAATTGACATTTTGAATGATTTTTGGTACAGTCCAAAAAATCAATTTTCGGATGAAAAACGATGACTCCGGACCTGTCGAACGTTCCCAAAATGGTCTATAATGATGAAATTTTAACATTTAATCTTTTGACTGTAAATGACTGTTGGATGTGAATTATGACTTTGTCAACTAAAATACGTGTGTTTAAAGTCATTTCTGTGCCTCAAAGGGGTCAAAATTGCAGCTTTTGAGTATTCAAAACGCTTTAAAATGACAATTTTAGTCACTGTGAGGGTTTAAAAAGTGGTTATTCAACATGAGGCACGATCCAATTGACATTTTGAATCATTTTTGGTACAATCCAAAAAATCAATTTTCGGATGAAAAACGATGACTCCGGACCTGTCGAATGATCCCAAAATGGTCAATATGGATGAAATTTTAACATTTAATCTTTTGACTGTAAATGACTGTTGGATGTGAATTATGACTTTGTCAACTAAAATAAGTGTGTTTAAAGTCATTTCTGTGCCTCAAAGGGGTCAAAATTAAAGCTTTTGAGTAATCAAAACTCTGTAAAAATGGCAATTTTGGTCACTGTGAGGGTTTCAAAAGTGGTTATTTAACATGAGGCACGATCCAATTGCCATTTTGAATCATTTTTGGTACAGTCCAAAAAATCAATTTTCGGATGAAAAACGATGACTCCGGACATGTCGAACGATCCCAAAATGGTCAATATGGATGAAATTTTAACATTTAATCTTTTGACTGTAAATGACTGTTGGATGTGAATTATGACTTTGTCAACTAAAATAAGTGTGTTTAAAGTCATTTCTGTGCCTCAAAGGGGTCAAAATTGAAGCTTTTGAGTAATCAAAACTCTGTAAAAATGGCAATTTTGGTCACTGTGAGGGTTTAAAAAGTGGTCATTCAACATGAGGCACGATCCAATTGACATTTTGAATCATTTTTGGTACAGTCCAAAAAATCAATTTTCGGATGAAAAACGATGACTCCGGACATGTCAAACGATCCCAAAATGGTCAATATGGATGACATTTTAACATTTAATCTTTTGACTGTAAATGACTGTTGGATGTGAATTATGAATTTGTCAACTAAAATAAGTGTGTTTAAAGTCATTTCTGTGCCTGAAATGGGTCAAAATTGAAGCTTTTGAGTAAGCAAAACTCTGTAAAATTGGCAATTTTGGTCACTGTGAGGGTTTAAAAAGTGGTTATTCAACATGAGGCATGATCCAATTGACATTTTGAATGATTTTTGGTACAGTCCAAAAAATCAATTTTCGGATGAAAAACGATGACTCCGGACATGTCGAACGATCCCAAAATGGTCAATATGGATGAAATTTTAACATTTAATCTTTTGACTGTAAATGACTGTTGGATGTGAATTATGACTTTGTCAACTAAAATAAGTGTGTTTAAAGTCATTTCTGTGCCTCAAAGGGGTCAAAATTGAAGCTTTTGAGTAAGCAAAACTCTTTAAAATTGGCAATTTTGGTCACTGTGAGGGTTTAAAAAGTGGTTATTTAACATGAGGCACGATCCAATTGACATTTTGAATGATTTTTGGTACTGTCCAAAAAATCAATTTTCGGATGAAAAACGATGACTCCGGACATGTCGAACGATCCCAAAATGGTCAACATGGATGAAATTTTAACATTTAATCTTTTGACTGTAAATGACTGTTGGATGTGAATTATGACTTTGTCAACTAAAATACGTGTGTTTAAAGTCATTTCTGTGCCTCAAAGGGGTCAAAATTGCAGCTTTTGAGTATTCAAAACTCTTTAAAATGGCAATGTTGGTCACTGTGAGGGTTTAAAAAGTGGTTATTCAACATGAGGCACGATCCAATTGACATTTTGAATCATTTTTGGTACAATCCAAAAAATCAATTTTCGGATGAAAAAAGATGACTCCGGACCTGTCGAACGTTCCCAAAATGGTCTATAATGATGAAATTTTAACATTTAATCTTTTGACTGTAAATGACTGTTGGATGTGAATTATGACTTTGTCAACTAAAATAAGTGTGTTTAAAGTCATTTCTGTGCCTCAAAGGGGTCGAAATTGAAGCTTTTGAGTAATCAAAACTCTGTAAAAATGGCAATTTTAGTCACTGTGAGGGTTTAAAAAGTGGTTATTCAACATGAGGCACGATCCAATTGACATTTTGAATCATTTTTGGTACAGTCCAAAAAATCAATTTTCGGATGAAAAACGATGACTCCGGACATGCCGAACGATCCCAAAATGGTCAATATGGATGAAATTTTAACATTTAATCTTTTGACTGTAAATGACTGTTGGATGTGAATTATGACTTTGTCAACTAAAATAAGTGTGTTTAAAGTCATTTCTGTGCCTCAAAGGGGTCAAAATTGAAGCTTTTGAGTAATCAAAACTCTGTAAAAATGGCAATTTTGGTCACTGTGAGGGTTTAAAAAGTGGTTATTCAACATGAGGCACGATCCAATTGACATTTTGAATCATTTTTGGTACAATCCAAAAAATCAATTTTCGGATGAAAAACGATGACTCCGGACATGTCGAACGATCCCAAAATGGTCAATATGGATGAAATTTAACATTTAATCTTTTGACTGTAAATGACTGTTGGATGTGAATTATGACTTTGTCAACTAAAATACGTGTGTTTAAAGTCATTTCTGTGCCTCAAAGGGGTCAAAATTGAAGCTTTTGAGTAATCATAACTCTGTAAAAATGGCAATTTTGGTCACTGTGAGGGTTTAAAAAGTGGTTATTCAACATGAGGCACGATCCAATTGACATTTTGAATCATTTTTGGTACAATCCAAAAAATCCATTTTCGGATGAAAAACGATGACTCCGGACCTGTCGAACGTTCCCAAAATGGTCTATAATGATGAAATTTTAACATTTAATCTTTTGACTCTAAATGACTGTTGGATGTGAATTATGACTTTGTCAACTAAAATAAGTGTGTTTAAAGTCATTTCTGTGCCTCAAAGGGGTCAAAATTGAAGCTTTTGAGTAATCAAAACTCTGTAAAAATGGCAATTTTGGTCACTGTGAGGGTTTAAACAGTGGTTATTCAACATGAGGCACGATCCAATTGACATTTTGAATCATTTTTGGTACAGTCCAAAAAATCAATTTTCGGATGAAAAACGATGACTCCGGACATGCCAAACGATCCCAAAATGGTCAATATGGATGAAATTTTAACATTTAATCTTTTGACTGTAAATGACTGTTGGATGTGAATTATGACTTTGTCAACTAAAATAAGTGTGTTTCAAGTCATTTCTGTGCCTCAAAGGGGTCAAAATTGAAGCTTTTGAGTAATCAAAACTCTGTAAAAATGGCAATTTTGGTCACTGTGAGGGTTTAAAGAGTGGTTATTCAACATGAGGCACGATCCAATTGACATTTTGAATCATTTTTGGTACAGTCCAAAAAATCAATTTTCGGATGAAAAACGATGACTCCGGACATGTCAAACAATCCCAAAATGGTCAATATGGATGAAATTTTAACATTTAATCTTTTGACTGTAAATGACTGTTGGATGTGAATTATGACTTTGTCAACTAAAATAAGTGTGTTTAAAGTCATTTCTGTGCCTGAAATGGGTCAAAATTGAAGCTTTTGAGTAAGCAAAACTCTGTAAAATTGGCATTTTTGGTCACTGTGAGGGTTTAAAAAGTGGTTATTCAACATGAGGCACGATCCAATTGACATTTTGAATCATTTTTGGTACAGTCCAAAAAATCAATTTTCGGATGAAAAACGATGACTCCTGACATGTCGAATGATCCCAAAATGGTCAATATGGACGAAATTTTAACATTTAATCTTTTGACTGTAAATGACTGTTGGATGTGAATTATGACTTTGTCAACTAAAATAAGTGTGATTAAAGTCATTTCTGTGCCTGAAACGGGTCAAAATTGAAGCTTTTGAGTAAGCAAAACTCTGTAAAAATGGCAATTTTGGTCACTCTGAGGGTTTAAAAAGTGGTTATTCAACATGAGGCACGATCCAATTGACATTTTGAATCATTTTTGGTACAGTCCAAAAAATCAATTTTCGGATGAAAAACGATGACTCCGGACATGTCGAACGATCCCAAAATGGTCAATATGGATGAAATGTTAACATTTAATCTTTTGACTCTAAATGACTGTTGGATGTGAATTATGACTTTGTCAACTAAAATAAGTGTGTTTAAAGTCATTTCTGTGCCTCAAAGGGGTCAAAATTGAAGCTTTTGAGTAATCAAAACTCTGTAAAAATGGCAATTTTGGTCACTGTGAGGGTTTAAAAAGTGGTTATTCAACATGAGGCACGATCCAATTGACATTTTGAATCATTTTTGGTACAGTCCAAAAAATCAATTTTCGGATGAAAAACGATGACTCCTGACATGTCGAATGATCCCAAAATGGTCAATATGGACGAAATTTTAACATTTAATCTTTTGACTGTAAATGACTGTTGGATGTGAATTATGACTTTGTCAACTAAAATAAGTGTGATTAAAGTCATTTCTGTGCCTGAAACGGGTCAAAATTGAAGCTTTTGAGTAAGCAAAACTGTGTAAAAATGGCAATTTTGGTCACTCTGAGGGTTTAAAAAGTGGTTATTCAACATGAGGCACGATCCAATTGACATTTTGAATCATTTTTGGAACAGTCCAAAAAATCAATTTTCGGATGAAAAACAATGACTCCTGACATGTCGAACGATCCCAAAATGGTCAATATGGATGAAATTTTAACATTTAATCTTTTGACTCTAAATGACTGTTGGATGTGAATTATGACTTTGTCAACTAAAATAAGTGTGTTTCAAGTCATTTCTGTGCCTCAAAGGGGTCAAAATTGAAGCTTTTGAGTAAGCAAAACTCTTTAAAATTGGCAATTTTGGTCACTGTGAGGGTTTAAAAAGTGGTTATTTAACATGAGGCACGATCCAATTGACATTTTGAATGATTTTTGGTACTGTCCAAAAAATCAATTTTCGGATGAAAAACGATGACTCCGGACATGTCGAACGATCCCAAAATGGTCAACATGGATGAAATTTTAACATTTAATCTTTTGACTGTAAATGACTGTTGGATGTGAATTATGACTTTGTCAACTAAAATACGTGTGTTTAAAGTCATTTCTGTGCCTCAAAGGGGTCAAAATTGCAGCTTTTGAGTATTCAAAACTCTTTAAAATGGCAATTTTGGTCACTGTGAGGGTTTAAAAAGTGGTTATTCAACATGAGGCACGATCCAATTGACATTTTGAATCATTTTTGGTACAATCCAAAAAATCAATTTTCGGATGAAAAAAGATGACTCCGGACCTGTCGAACGTTCCCAAAATGGTCTATAATGATGAAATTTTAACATTTAATCTTTTGACTGTAAATGACTGTTGGATGTGAATTATGACTTTGTCAACTAAAATAAGTGTGTTTAAAGTCATTTCTGTGCCTCAAAGGGGTCGAAATTGAAGCTTTTGAGTAATCAAAACTCTGTAAAAATGGCAATTTTGGTCACTGTGAGGGTTTAAAAAGTGGTTATTCAACATGAGGCACGATCCAATTGACATTTTGAATCATTTTTGGTACAGTCCAAAAAATCAATTTTCGGATGAAAAACGATGACTCCGGACATGCCGAACGATCCCAAAATGGTCAATATGGATGAAATTTTAACATTTAATCATTTGACTGTGAATGACTGTTGGATGTGAATTATGACTTTGTCAAGTAAAATAAGTGTGTTTAAAGTCATTTCTGTGCCTCAAAGGGGTCAAAATTGAAGCTTTTGAGTAATCAAAACTCTGTAAAAATGGCAATTTTGGTCACTGTGAGGGTTTAAAAAGTGGTTATTCAACATGAGGCACGATCCAATTGCCATTTTGAATCATTTTTGGTACAGTCCAAAAAATCAATTTTCGGATGAAAAACGATGACTCCGGACATGTCCAACGATCCCAAAATGGTCAATATGGATGAAATTTTAACATTTAATCTTTTGACTGTAAATGACTGTTGGATGTGAATTATGACTTTGTCAACTAAAATAAGTGTGTTTAAAGTCATTTCTGTGCCTCAAAGGGGTCAAAATTGAAGCTTTTGAGTAATCAAAACTCTGTAAAAATGGCAATTTTGGTCACTGTGAGGGTTTAAAAAGTGGTTATTCAACATGAGGCACGATCCAATTGACATTTTGAATCATTTTTGGTACAGTCCAAAAAATCAATTTTCGGATGAAAAACAATGACTCCTGACATGTCGAACGATCCCAAAATGGTCAATATGGATGAAATTTTAACATTTAATCTTTTGACTCTAAATGACTGTTGGATGTGAATTATGACTTTGTCAACTAAAATAAGTGTGTTTCAAGTCATTTCTGTGCCTCAAAGGGGTCAAAATTGAAGCTTTTGAGTAAGCAAAACTCTTTAAAATTGGCAATTTTGGTCACTGTGAGGGTTTAAAAAGTGGTTATTTAACATGAGGCACGATCCAATTGACATTTTGAATGATTTTTGGTACTGTCCAAAAAATCAATTTTCGGATGAAAAACGATGACTCCGGACATGTCGAACGATCCCAAAATGGTCAACATGGATGAAATTTTAACATTTAATCTTTTGACTGTAAATGACTGTTGGATGTGAATTATGACTTTGTCAACTAAAATACGTGTGTTTAAAGTCATTTCTGTGCCTCAAAGGGGTCAAAATTGCAGCTTTTGAGTATTCAAAACTCTTTAAAATGGCAATTTTGGTCACTGTGAGGGTTTAAAAAGTGGTTATTCAACATGAGGCACGATCCAATTGACATTTTGAATCATTTTTGGTACAAGCCAAAAAATCAATTTTCGGATGAAAAAAGATGACTCCGGACCTGTCGAACGTTCCCAAAATGGTCTATAATGATGAAATTTTAACATTTAATCTTTTGACTGTAAATGACTGTTGGATGTGAATTATGACTTTGTCAACTAAAATAAGTGTGTTTAAAGTCATTTCTGTGCCTCAAAGGGGTCGAAATTGAAGCTTTTGAGTAATCAAAACTCTGTAAAAATGGCAATTTTGGTCACTGTGAGGGTTTAAAAAGTGGTTATTCAACATGAGGCACGATCCAATTGACATTTTGAATCATTTTTGGTACAGTCCAAAAAATCAATTTTCGGATGAAAAACGATGACTCCGGACATGCCGAACGATCCCAAAATGGTCAATATGGATGAAATTTTAACATTTAATCATTTGACTGTGAATGACTGTTGGATGTGAATTATGACTTTGTCAAGTAAAATAAGTGTGTTTAAAGTCATTTCTGTGCCTCAAAGGGGTCAAAATTGAAGCTTTTGAGTAATCAAAACTCTGTAAAAATGGCAATTTTGGTCACTGTGAGGGTTTAAAAAGTGGTTATTCAACATGAGGCACGATCCAATTGCCATTTTGAATCATTTTTGGTACAGTCCAAAAAATCAATTTTCGGATGAAAAACGATGACTCCGGACATGTCCAACGATCCCAAAATGGTCAATATGGATGAAATTTTAACATTTAATCTTTTGACTGTAAATGACTGTTGGATGTGAATTATGACTTTGTCAACTAAAATAAGTGTGTTTAAAGTCATTTCTGTGCCTCAAAGGGGTCAAAATTGAAGCTTTTGAGTAATCAAAACTCTGTAAAAATGGCAATTTTGGTCACTGTGAGGGTTTAAAAAGTGGTTATTCAACATGAGGCACGATCCAATTGACATTTTGAATCAATTTTGGTACAGTCCAAAAAATCAATTTTCGGATGAAAAACGATGACTCCTGACATGTCGAATGATCCCAAAATGGTCAATATGGATGAAATTTTAACATTTAATCTTTTGACTGTAAATGACTGTTGGATGTGAATTATGACTTTGTCAACTAAAATATGTGTGTTTAAAGTCATTTCTGTGCCTCAAAGGGGTCAAAATTGCAGCTTTTGAGTATTCAAAACTCTTTAAAATGGCAATTTTGGTCACTGTGAGGGTTTAAAAATTGGTTATTCAACATGAGGCACGATCCAATTGACATTTGAATCATTTCTGGTACAGTCCAAAAAATCAATTTTCGGATGAAAAACGATGACTCCGGACAAGCCAAACAATCCCAAAATGGTCAATATGGATGAAATTTTAACATTTAATCTTTTGACTGTAAATGACTGTTGGATGTGAATTATGACTTTGTCAACTAAAATAAGTGTGTTTAAAGTCATTTCCGTGCCTGAAATGGGTCAAAATTGAAGCTTTTGAGTAAGCAAAACTCTTTAAAATTGGCAATTTTGGTCACTGTGAGGGTTTAAAAAGTGGTTATTCAACATGAAGCACGATCCAATTGACATTTTGAATGATTTTTGGTACAGTCCAAAAAATCAATTTTCGGATGAAAAACGATGACTCCGGACATGTCGAACGATCCCAAAATGGTCAATATGGATGAAATTTTAACATTTAATCTTTTGACTGTAAATGAATGTTGGATGTGAATTATGACTTTGTCAACTAAAATAAGTGTGTTTAAAGTCATTTCTGTGCCTCAAAGGGGTCAAAATTGAACCTTTTGAGTAATCAAAACTCTGTAAAAATGGCAATTTTGGTCACTCTGAGGGTTTAAAAAGTGGTTATTCAACATGAAGCACGATCCAATTGCCATTTTGAATCATTTTTGGTACAGTCCAAAAAATCAATTTTCGGATGAAAAACGATGACTCCGGACATGTCGAACGATCCCAAAATGGTCAATATGGATGACATTTTAACATTTAATCTTTTGACTGTAAATGAATGTTGGATGTGAATTATGACTTTGTCAACTAAAATAAGTGTGTTTAAAGTCATTTCTGTGCCTCAAAGGGGTCAAAATTGAAGCTTTTGAGTAATCAAAACTCTGTAAAAATGGCAATTTTGGTCACTGTGAGGGTTTAAAAAGTGGTTATTCAACATGAGGCACGATCCAATTGACATTTTGAATCATTTTTGGTACAGTCCAAAAAATCAATTTTCGGATGAAAAACGATGACTCCTGACATGTCGAATGATCCCAAAATGGTCAATATGGACGAAATTTTAACATTTAATCTTTTGACTGTAAATGACTGTTGGATGTGAATTATGACTTTGTCAACTAAAATAAGTGTGTTTAAAGTCATTTCCGTGCCTGAAATGGGTCAAAATTGAAGCTTTTGAGTAAGCAAAAATCTTTAAAATTGGCAATTTTGGTCACTATGAGGGTTTAAAAAGTGGTTATTCAACATGAGGCACGATCCAATTGACATTTTGAATGATTTTTGGTACTGTCCAAAAAATCAATTTTCGGATGAAAAACGATGACTCCGGACATGTCGAACGATCCCAAAATGGTCAATATGGATGAAATTTTAACATTTAATCTTATGACTGTAAATGACTGTTGGATGTGAATTATGACTTTGTCAACTAAAATAAGTGTGTTTAAAGTCATTTCTGTGCCTGAAACGGGTCAAAATTGAAGCTTTTGAGTAAGCAAAACTCTGTAAAAATGGCAATTTTGGTCACTCTGAGGGTTTAAAAAGTGGTCATTCAACATGAGGCACGATCCAATTGACATTTTGAATCATTTTTGGTACAGTCCAAAAAATCAATTTTCGGATGAAAAACGATGACTCCGGACATGTCAAACAATCCCAAAATGGTCAATATGGATGAAATTTTAACATTTAATCTTTTGACTGTAAATGACTGTTGGATGTGAATTATGACTTTGTCAACTAAAATAAGTGTGTTTAAAGTCATTTCTGTGCCGGAAAGGGGTCAAAATTGAACCTTTTGAGTAATCAAAACTCTGTAAAAATGGCAATTTTGGTCACTGTGAGGGTTTAAAAAGTGGTTATTCAACATGAGGCACGATCCAATTGACATTTTGAATGATTTTTGGTACTGTCCAAAAAATCAATTTTCCGATGAAAAACGATGACTCCGGACATGTCGAACGATCCCAAAATGGTCAATATGGATGAAATTTTAACATTTAATCTTTTGACTGTAAATGACTGTTGGATGTGAATTATGACTTTGTCAACTAAAATAAGTGTGTTTAAAGTCATTTCTGTGCCTGAAACGGGTCAAAATTGAAGCTTTTGAGTAAGCAAAACTCTGTAAAAATGGCAATTTTGGTCACTCTGAGGGTTTAAAAAGTGGTCATTCAACATGAGGCACGATCCAATTGACATTTTGAATCATTTTTGGTACAGTCCAAAAAATCAATTTTCGGATGAAAAACGATGACTCCGGACATGTCAAACAATCCCAAAATGGTCAATATGGATGAAATTTTAACATTTAATCTTTTGACTGTAAATGACTGTTGGATGTGAATTATGACTTTGTCAACTAAAATACGTGTGTTTAAAGTCATTTCTGTGCCTCAAAGGGGTCAAAATTGCAGCTTTTGAGTATTCAAAACTCTTTAAAATGGCAATTTTGGTCACTGTGAGGGTTTAAAAAGTGGTTATTCAACATGAGGCACGATCCAATTGACATTTTGAATCATTTTTGGTACAATCCAAAAAATCAATTTTCGGATGAAAAAAGATGACTCCGGACCTGTCGAACGTTCCCAAAATGGTCTATAATGATGAAATTTTAACATTTAATCTTTTGATTGTAAATGACTGTTGGATGTGAATTATGACTTTGTCAACTAAAATAAGTGTGTTTAAAGTCATTTCTGTGCCTCAAAGGGGTCGAAATTGAAGCTTTTGAGTAATCAAAACTCTGTAAAAATGGCAATTTTGGTCACTGTGAGGGTTTAAAAAGTGGTTATTCAACATGAGGCACGATCCAATTGACATTTTGAATCATTTTTGGTACAGTCCAAAAAATCAATTTTCGGATGAAAAACGATGACTCCGGACATGCCGAACGATCCCAAAATGGTCAATATGGATGAAATTTTAACATTTAATCTTTTGACTGTAAATGACTGTTGGATGTGAATTATGACTTTGTCAACTAAAATAAGTGTGTTTAAAGTCATTTCTGTGCCTCAAAGGGGTCAAAATTAAAGCTTTTGAGTAATCAAAACTCTGTAAAAATGGCAATTTTGGTCACTGTGAGGGTTTAAAAAGTGGTTATTCAACATGAGGCACGATCCAATTGACATTTTGAATCATTTTTGGTACAATCCAAAAAATCAATTTTCGGATGAAAAACGATGACTCCGGACATGTCGAACGATCCCAAAATGGTCAATATGGATGAAATTTTAACATTTAATCTTTTGACTGTAAATGACTGTTGGATGTGAATTATGACTTTGTCAACTAAAATACGTGTGTTTAAAGTCATTTCTGTGCCTCAAAGGGGTCAAAATTGAAGCTTTTGAGTAATCAAAACTCTGTAAAAATGGCAATTTTGGTCACTGTGAGGGTTTAAAAAGTGGTTATTCAACATGAGGCACGATCCAATTGACATTTTGAATCATTTTTGGTACAATCCAAAAAATCCAATTTCGGATGAAAAACGATGACTCCGGACCTGTCGAACGTTCCCAAAATGGTCTATAATGATGAAATTTTAACATTTAATCTTTTGACTGTAAATGACTGTTGGATGTGAATTATGACTTTGTCAACTAAAATAAGTGTGTTTAAAGTCATTTCTGTGCCTCAAAGGGGTCAAAATTGAAGCTTTTGAGTAATCAAAACTCTGTAAAAATGGCAATTTTGGTCACTGTGAGGGTTTAAACAGTGGTTATTCAACATGAGGCACGATCCAATTGACATTTTGAATCATTTTTGGTACAGTCCAAAAAATCAATTTTCGGATGAAAAATGATGACTCCGGACATGCCAAACGATCCCAAAATGGTCAATATGGATGAAATTTTAACATTTAATCTTTTGACTGTAAATGACTGTTGGATGTGAATTATGACTTTGTCAACTAAAATAAGTGTGTTTAAAGTCATTTCTGTGCCTCAAAGGGGTCAAAATTGAAGCTTTTGAGTAATCAAAACTCTGTAAAAATGGCAATTTTGGTCACTGTGAGGGTTTAAAAAGTGGTTATTCAACATGAGGCACGATCCAATTGCCATTTTGAATCATTTTTGGTACAGTCCAAAAAATCAATTTTTGGATGAAAAACGATGACTCCGGACATGTTGAACGATCCCAAAATGGTCAATATGGATGAAATTTTAACATTTAATCTTTTGACTGTAAATGACTGTTGGATGTGAATTATGACTTTGTCAACTAAAATAAGTGTGTTTCAAGTCATTTCTGTGCCTCAAAGGGGTCAAAATTGAAGCTTTTGAGTAATCAAAACTCTGTAAAAATGGCAATTTTGGTCACTGTGAGGGTTTAAAGAGTGGTTATTCAACATGAGGCACGATCCAATTGACATTTTGAATCATTTTTGGTACAGTCCAAAAAATCAATTTTCGGATGAAAAACGATGACTCCGGACATGTCAAACAATCCCAAAATGGTCAATATGGATGAAATTTTAACATTTAATCTTTTGACTGTAAATGACTGTTGGATGTGAATTATGACTTTGTCAACTAAAATAAGTGTGTTTAAAGTCATTTCTGTGCCTGAAATGGGTCAAAATTGAAGCTTTTGAGTAAGCAAAACTCTGTAAAATTGGCATTTTTGGTCACTGTGAGGGTTTAAAAAGTGGTTATTCAACATGAGGCACAATCCAATTGACATTTTGAATCATTTTTGGTACAGTCCAAAAAATCAATTTTCGGATGAAAAACGATGACTCCTGACATGTCGAATGATCCCAAAATGGTCAATATGGACGAAATTTTAACATTTAATCTTTTGACTGTAAATGACTGTTGGATGTGAATTATGACTTTGTCAACTAAAATAAGTGTGATTAAAGTCATTTCTGTGCCTGAAACGGGTCAAAATTGAAGCTTTTAAGTAAGCAAAACTCTGTAAAAATGGCAATTTTGGTCACTCTGAGGGTTTAAAAAGTGGTTATTCAACATGAGGCACGATCCAATTGACATTTTGAATCATTTTTGGTACAGTCCAAAAAATCAATTTTCGGATGAAAAACGATGACTCCGGACATGTCGAACGATCCCAAAATGGTCAATATGGATGAAATGTTAACATTTAATCTTTTGACTCTAAATGACTGTTGGATGTGAATTATGACTTTGTCAACTAAAATAAGTGTGTTTAAAGTCATTTCTGTGCCTCAAAGGGGTCAAAATTGAAGCTTTTGAGTAATCAAAACTCTGTAAAAATGGCAATTTTGGTCACTGTGAGGGTTTAAAAAGTGGTTATTCAACATGAGGCACGATCCAATTGACATTTTGAATCATTTTTGGTACAGTCCAAAAAATCAATTTTCGGATGAAAAACGATGACTCCTGACATGTCGAATGATCCCAAAATGGTCAATATGGACGAAATTTTAACATTTAATCTTTTGACTGTAAATGACTGTTGGATGTGAATTATGACTTTGTCAACTAAAATAAGTGTGATTAAAGTCATTTCTGTGCCTGAAACGGGTCAAAATTGAAGCTTTTGAGTAAGCAAAACTGTGTAAAAATGGCAATTTTGGTCACTCTGAGGGTTTAAAAAGTGGTTATTCAACATGAGGCACGATCCAATTGACATTTTGAATCATTTTTGGTACAGTCCAAAAAATCAATTTTCGGATGAAAAACAATGACTCCGGACATGTCGAACGATCCCAAAATGGTCAATATGGATGAAATTTTAACATTTAATCTTTTGACTCTAAATGACTGTTGGATGTGAATTATGACTTTGTCAACTAAAATAAGTGTGTTTCAAGTCATTTCTGTGCCTCAAAGGGGTCAAAATTGAAGCTTTTGAGTAAGCAAAACTCTTTAAAATTGGCAATTTTGGTCACTGTGAGGGTTTAAAAAGTGGTTATTTAACATGAGGCACGATCCAATTGACATTTTGAATGATTTTTGGTACTGTCCAAAAAATCAATTTTCGGATGAAAAACGATGACTCCGGACATGTCGAACGATCCCAAAATGGTCAACATGGATGAAATTTTAACATTTAATCTTTTGACTGTAAATGACTGTTGGATGTGAATTATGACTTTGTCAACTAAAATACGTGTGTTTAAAGTCATTTCTGTGCCTCAAAGGGGTCAAAATTGCAGCTTTTGAGTATTCAAAACTCTTTAAAATGGCAATTTTGGTCACTATGAGGGTTTAAAAAGTGGTTATTCAACATGAGGCACGATCCAATTGACATTTTGAATCATTTTTGGTACAATCCAAAAAATCAATTTTCGGATGAAAAAAGATGACTCCGGACCTGTCGAACGTTCCCAAAATGGTCTATAATGATGAAATTTTAACATTTAATCTTTTGACTGTAAATGACTGTTGGATGTGAATTATGACTTTGTCAACTAAAATAAGTGTGTTTAAAGTCATTTCTGTGCCTCAAAGGGGTCGAAATTGAAGCTTTTGAGTAATCAAAACTCTGTAAAAATGGCAATTTTGGTCACTGTGAGGGTTTAAAAAGTGGTTATTCAACATGAGGCACGATCCAATTGACATTTTGAATCATTTTTGGTACAGTCCAAAAAATCAATTTTCGGATGAAAAACGATGACTCCGGACATGCCGAACGATCCCAAAATGGTCAATATGGATGAAATTTTAACATTTAATCATTTGACTGTGAATGACTGTTGGATGTGAATTATGACTTTGTCAAGTAAAATAAGTGTGTTTAAAGTCATTTCTGTGCCTCAAAGGGGTCAAAATTGAAGCTTTTGAGTAATCAAAACTCTGTAAAAATGGCAATTTTGGTCACTGTGAGGGTTTAAAAAGTGGTTATTCAACATGAGGCACGATCCAATTGACATTTTGAATCAATTTTGGTACAGTCCAAAAAATCAATTTTCGGATGAAAAACGATGACTCCTGACATGTCGAATGATCCCAAAATGGTCAATATGGATGAAATTTTAACATTTAATCTTTTGACTGTAAATGACTGTTGGATGTGAATTATGACTTTGTCAACTAAAATATGTGTGTTTAAAGTCATTTCTGTGCCTCAAAGGGGTCAAAATTGCAGCTTTTGAGTATTCAAAACTCTTTAAAATGGCAATTTTGGTCACTGTGAGGGTTTAAAAATTGGTTATTCAACATGAGGCACGATCCAATTGACATTTGAATCATTTCTGGTACAGTCCAAAAAATCAATTTTCGGATGAAAAACGATGACTCCGGACAAGCCAAACAATCCCAAAATGGTCAATATGGATGAAATTTTAACATTTAATCTTTTGACTGTAAATGACTGTTGGATGTGAATTATGACTTTGTCAACTAAAATAAGTGTGTTTAAAGTCATTTCCGTGCCTGAAATGGGTCAAAATTGAAGCTTTTGAGTAAGCAAAACTCTTTAAAATTGGCAATTTTGGTCACTGTGAGGGTTTAAAAAGTGGTTATTCAACATGAAGCACGATCCAATTGACATTTTGAATGATTTTTGGTACAGTCCAAAAAATCAATTTTCGGATGAAAAACGATGACTCCGGACATGTCGAACGATCCCAAAATGGTCAATATGGATGAAATTTTAACATTTAATCTTTTGACTGTAAATGAATGTTGGATGTGAATTATGACTTTGTCAACTAAAATAAGTGTGTTTAAAGTCATTTCTGTGCCTCAAAGGGGTCAAAATTGAACCTTTTGAGTAATCAAAACTCTGTAAAAATGGCAATTTTGGTCACTCTGAGGGTTTAAAAAGTGGTTATTCAACATGAAGCACGATCCAATTGCCATTTTGAATCATTTTTGGTACAGTCCAAAAAATCAATTTTCGGATGAAAAACGATGACTCCGGACATGTCGAACGATCCCAAAATGGTCAATATGGATGACATTTTAACATTTAATCTTTTGACTGTAAATGAATGTTGGATGTGAATTATGACTTTGTCAACTAAAATAAGTGTGTTTAAAGTCATTTCTGTGCCTCAAAGGGGTCAAAATTGAAGCTTTTGAGTAATCAAAACTCTGTAAAAATGGCAATTTTGGTCACTGTGAGGGTTTAAAAAGTGGTTATTCAACATGAGGCACGATCCAATTGACATTTTGAATCATTTTTGGTACAGTCCAAAAAATCAATTTTCGGATGAAAAACGATGACTCCTGACATGTCGAATGATCCCAAAATGGTCAATATGGACGAAATTTTAACATTTAATCTTTTGACTGTAAATGACTGTTGGATGTGAATTATGACTTTGTCAACTAAAATAAGTGTGTTTAAAGTCATTTCCGTGCCTGAAATGGGTCAAAATTGAAGCTTTTGAGTAAGCAAAAATCTTTAAAATTGGCAATTTTGGTCACTATGAGGGTTTAAAAAGTGGTTATTCAACATGAGGCACGATCCAATTGACATTTTGAATGATTTTTGGTACTGTCCAAAAAATCAATTTTCGGATGAAAAACGATGACTCCGGACATGTCGAACGATCCCAAAATGGTCAATATGGATGAAATTTTAACATTTAATCTTATGACTGTAAATGACTGTTGGATGTGAATTATGACTTTGTCAACTAAAATAAGTGTGTTTAAAGTCATTTCTGTGCCTGAAACGGGTCAAAATTGAAGCTTTTGAGTAAGCAAAACTCTGTAAAAATGGCAATTTTGGTCACTCTGAGGGTTTAAAAAGTGGTCATTCAACATGAGGCACGATCCAATTGACATTTTGAATCATTTTTGGTACAGTCCAAAAAATCAATTTTCGGATGAAAAACGATGACTCCGGACATGTCAAACAATCCCAAAATGGTCAATATGGATGAAATTTTAACATTTAATCTTTTGACTGTAAATGACTGTTGGATGTGAATTATGACTTTGTCAACTAAAATAAGTGTGTTTAAAGTCATTTCTGTGCCGGAAAGGGGTCAAAATTGAACCTTTTGAGTAATCAAAACTCTGTAAAAATGGCAATTTTGGTCACTGTGAGGGTTTAAAAAGTGGTTATTCAACATGAGGCACGATCCAATTGACATTTTGAATGATTTTTGGTACTGTCCAAAAAATCAATTTTCCGATGAAAAACGATGACTCCGGACATGTCGAACGATCCCAAAATGGTCAATATGGATGAAATTTTAACATTTAATCTTTTGACTGTAAATGACTGTTGGATGTGAATTATGACTTTGTCAACTAAAATAAGTGTGTTTAAAGTCATTTCTGTGCCTGAAACGGGTCAAAATTGAAGCTTTTGAGTAAGCAAAACTCTGTAAAAATGGCAATTTTGGTCACTCTGAGGGTTTAAAAAGTGGTCATTCAACATGAGGCACGATCCAATTGACATTTTGAATCATTTTTGGTACAGTCCAAAAAATCAATTTTCGGATGAAAAACGATGACTCCGGACATGTCAAACAATCCCAAAATGGTCAATATGGATGAAATTTTAACATTTAATCTTTTGACTGTAAATGACTGTTGGATGTGAATTATGACTTTGTCAACTAAAATACGTGTGTTTAAAGTCATTTCTGTGCCTCAAAGGGGTCAAAATTGCAGCTTTTGAGTATTCAAAACTCTTTAAAATGGCAATTTTGGTCACTGTGAGGGTTTAAAAAGTGGTTATTCAACATGAGGCACGATCCAATTGACATTTTGAATCATTTTTGGTACAATCCAAAAAATCAATTTTCGGATGAAAAAAGATGACTCCGGACCTGTCGAACGTTCCCAAAATGGTCTATAATGATGAAATTTTAACATTTAATCTTTTGATTGTAAATGACTGTTGGATGTGAATTATGACTTTGTCAACTAAAATAAGTGTGTTTAAAGTCATTTCTGTGCCTCAAAGGGGTCGAAATTGAAGCTTTTGAGTAATCAAAACTCTGTAAAAATGGCAATTTTGGTCACTGTGAGGGTTTAAAAAGTGGTTATTCAACATGAGGCACGATCCAATTGACATTTTGAATCATTTTTGGTACAGTCCAAAAAATCAATTTTCGGATGAAAAACGATGACTCCGGACATGCCGAACGATCCCAAAATGGTCAATATGGATGAAATTTTAACATTTAATCTTTTGACTGTAAATGACTGTTGGATGTGAATTATGACTTTGTCAACTAAAATAAGTGTGTTTAAAGTCATTTCTGTGCCTCAAAGGGGTCAAAATTAAAGCTTTTGAGTAATCAAAACTCTGTAAAAATGGCAATTTTGGTCACTGTGAGGGTTTAAAAAGTGGTTATTCAACATGAGGCACGATCCAATTGACATTTTGAATCATTTTTGGTACAATCCAAAAAATCAATTTTCGGATGAAAAACGATGACTCCGGACATGTCGAACGATCCCAAAATGGTCAATATGGATGAAATTTTAACATTTAATCTTTTGACTGTAAATGACTGTTGGATGTGAATTATGACTTTGTCAACTAAAATACGTGTGTTTAAAGTCATTTCTGTGCCTCAAAGGGGTCAAAATTGAAGCTTTTGAGTAATCAAAACTCTGTAAAAATGGCAATTTTGGTCACTGTGAGGGTTTAAAAAGTGGTTATTCAACATGAGGCACGATCCAATTGACATTTTGAATCATTTTTGGTACAATCCAAAAAATCCAATTTCGGATGAAAAACGATGACTCCGGACCTGTCGAACGTTCCCAAAATGGTCTATAATGATGAAATTTTAACATTTAATCTTTTGACTGTAAATGACTGTTGGATGTGAATTATGACTTTGTCAACTAAAATAAGTGTGTTTAAAGTCATTTCTGTGCCTCAAAGGGGTCAAAATTGAAGCTTTTGAGTAATCAAAACTCTGTAAAAATGGCAATTTTGGTCACTGTGAGGGTTTAAACAGTGGTTATTCAACATGAGGCACGATCCAATTGACATTTTGAATCATTTTTGGTACAGTCCAAAAAATCAATTTTCGGATGAAAAATGATGACTCCGGACATGCCAAACGATCCCAAAATGGTCAATATGGATGAAATTTTAACATTTAATCTTTTGACTGTAAATGACTGTTGGATGTGAATTATGACTTTGTCAACTAAAATAAGTGTGTTTAAAGTCATTTCTGTGCCTCAAAGGGGTCAAAATTGAAGCTTTTGAGTAATCAAAACTCTGTAAAAATGGCAATTTTGGTCACTGTGAGGGTTTAAAAAGTGGTTATTCAACATGAGGCACGATCCAATTGCCATTTTGAATCATTTTTGGTACAGTCCAAAAAATCAATTTTTGGATGAAAAACGATGACTCCGGACATGTTGAACGATCCCAAAATGGTCAATATGGATGAAATTTTAACATTTAATCTTTTGACTGTAAATGACTGTTGGATGTGAATTATGACTTTGTCAACTAAAATAAGTGTGTTTCAAGTCATTTCTGTGCCTCAAAGGGGTCAAAATTGAAGCTTTTGAGTAATCAAAACTCTGTAAAAATGGCAATTTTGGTCACTGTGAGGGTTTAAAGAGTGGTTATTCAACATGAGGCACGATCCAATTGACATTTTGAATCATTTTTGGTACAGTCCAAAAAATCAATTTTCGGATGAAAAACGATGACTCCGGACATGTCAAACAATCCCAAAATGGTCAATATGGATGAAATTTTAACATTTAATCTTTTGACTGTAAATGACTGTTGGATGTGAATTATGACTTTGTCAACTAAAATAAGTGTGTTTAAAGTCATTTCTGTGCCTGAAATGGGTCAAAATTGAAGCTTTTGAGTAAGCAAAACTCTGTAAAATTGGCATTTTTGGTCACTGTGAGGGTTTAAAAAGTGGTTATTCAACATGAGGCACGATCCAATTGACATTTTGAATCATTTTTGGTACAGTCCAAAAAATCAATTTTCGGATGAAAAACGATGACTCCTGACATGTCGAATGATCCCAAAATGGTCAATATGGACGAAATTTTAACATTTAATCTTTTGACTGTAAATGACTGTTGGATGTGAATTATGACTTTGTCAACTAAAATAAGTGTGATTAAAGTCATTTCTGTGCCTGAAACGGGTCAAAATTGAAGCTTTTAAGTAAGCAAAACTCTGTAAAAATGGCAATTTTGGTCACTCTGAGGGTTTAAAAAGTGGTTATTCAACATGAGGCACGATCCAATTGACATTTTGAATCATTTTTGGTACAGTCCAAAAAATCAATTTTCGGATGAAAAACGATGACTCCGGACATGTCGAACGATCCCAAAATGGTCAATATGGATGAAATGTTAACATTTAATCTTTTGACTCTAAATGACTGTTGGATGTGAATTATGACTTTGTCAACTAAAATAAGTGTGTTTAAAGTCATTTCTGTGCCTCAAAGGGGTCAAAATTGAAGCTTTTGAGTAATCAAAACTCTGTAAAAATGGCAATTTTGGTCACTGTGAGGGTTTAAAAAGTGGTTATTCAACATGAGGCACGATCCAATTGACATTTTGAATCATTTTTGGTACAGTCCAAAAAATCAATTTTCGGATGAAAAACGATGACTCCTGACATGTCGAATGATCCCAAAATGGTCAATATGGACGAAATTTTAACATTTAATCTTTTGACTGTAAATGACTGTTGGATGTGAATTATGACTTTGTCAACTAAAATAAGTGTGATTAAAGTCATTTCTGTGCCTGAAACGGGTCAAAATTGAAGCTTTTGAGTAAGCAAAACTGTGTAAAAATGGCAATTTTGGTCACTCTGAGGGTTTAAAAAGTGGTTATTCAACATGAGGCACGATCCAATTGACATTTTGAATCATTTTTGGTACAGTCCAAAAAATCAATTTTCGGATGAAAAACAATGACTCCGGACATGTCGAACGATCCCAAAATGGTCAATATGGATGAAATTTTAACATTTAATCTTTTGACTCTAAATGACTGTTGGATGTGAATTATGACTTTGTCAACTAAAATAAGTGTGTTTCAAGTCATTTCTGTGCCTCAAAGGGGTCAAAATTGAAGCTTTTGAGTAAGCAAAACTCTTTAAAATTGGCAATTTTGGTCACTGTGAGGGTTTAAAAAGTGGTTATTTAACATGAGGCACGATCCAATTGACATTTTGAATGATTTTTGGTACTGTCCAAAAAATCAATTTTCGGATGAAAAACGATGACTCCGGACATGTCGAACGATCCCAAAATGGTCAACATGGATGAAATTTTAACATTTAATCTTTTGACTGTAAATGACTGTTGGATGTGAATTATGACTTTGTCAACTAAAATACGTGTGTTTAAAGTCATTTCTGTGCCTCAAAGGGGTCAAAATTGCAGCTTTTGAGTATTCAAAACTCTTTAAAATGGCAATTTTGGTCACTATGAGGGTTTAAAAAGTGGTTATTCAACATGAGGCACGATCCAATTGACATTTTGAATCATTTTTGGTACAATCCAAAAAATCAATTTTCGGATGAAAAAAGATGACTCCGGACCTGTCGAACGTTCCCAAAATGGTCTATAATGATGAAATTTTAACATTTAATCTTTTGACTGTAAATGACTGTTGGATGTGAATTATGACTTTGTCAACTAAAATAAGTGTGTTTAAAGTCATTTCTGTGCCTCAAAGGGGTCGAAATTGAAGCTTTTGAGTAATCAAAACTCTGTAAAAATGGCAATTTTGGTCACTGTGAGGGTTTAAAAAGTGGTTATTCAACATGAGGCACGATCCAATTGACATTTTGAATCATTTTTGGTACAGTCCAAAAAATCAATTTTCGGATGAAAAACGATGACTCCGGACATGCCGAACGATCCCAAAATGGTCAATATGGATGAAATTTTAACATTTAATCATTTGACTGTGAATGACTGTTGGATGTGAATTATGACTTTGTCAAGTAAAATAAGTGTGTTTAAAGTCATTTCTGTGCCTCAAAGGGGTCAAAATTGAAGCTTTTGAGTAATCAAAACTCTGTAAAAATGGCAATTTTGGTCACTGTGAGGGTTTAAAAAGTGGTTATTCAACATGAGGCACGATCCAATTGCCATTTTGAATCATTTTTGGTACAGTCCAAAAAATCAATTTTCGGATGAAAAACGATGACTCCGGACATGTCCAACGATCCCAAAATGGTCAATATGGATGAAATTTTAACATTTAATCTTTTGACTGTAAATGACTGTTGGATGTGAATTATGACTTTGTCAACTAAAATAAGTGTGTTTAAAGTCATTTCTGTGCCTCAAAGGGGTCAAAATTGAAGCTTTTGAGTAATCAAAACTCTGTAAAAATGGCAATTTTGGTCACTGTGAGGGTTTAAAAAGTGGTTATTCAACATGAGGCACGATCCAATTGACATTTTGAATCAATTTTGGTACAGTCCAAAAAATCAATTTTCGGATGAAAAACGATGACTCCTGACATGTCGAATGATCCCAAAATGGTCAATATGGATGAAATTTTAACATTTAATCTTTTGACTGTAAATGACTGTTGGATGTGAATTATGACTTTGTCAACTAAAATATGTGTGTTTAAAGTCATTTCTGTGCCTCAAAGGGGTCAAAATTGCAGCTTTTGAGTATTCAAAACTCTTTAAAATGGCAATTTTGGTCACTGTGAGGGTTTAAAAATTGGTTATTCAACATGAGGCACGATCCAATTGACATTTGAATCATTTCTGGTACAGTCCAAAAAATCAATTTTCGGATGAAAAACGATGACTCCGGACAAGCCAAACAATCCCAAAATGGTCAATATGGATGAAATTTTAACATTTAATCTTTTGACTGTAAATGACTGTTGGATGTGAATTATGACTTTGTCAACTAAAATAAGTGTGTTTAAAGTCATTTCTGTGCCTCAAAGGGGTCAAAATTGAACCTTTTGAGTAATCAAAACTCTGTAAAAATGGCAATTTTGGTCACTCTGAGGGTTTAAAAAGTGGTTATTCAACATGAAGCACGATCCAATTGCCATTTTGAATCATTTTTGGTACAGTCCAAAAAATCAATTTTCGGATGAAAAACGATGACTCCGGACATGTCGAACGATCCCAAAATGGTCAATATGGATGAAATTTTAACATTTAATCTTTTGACTGTAAATGAATGTTGGATGTGAATTATGACTTTGTCAACTAAAATAAGTGTGTTTAAAGTCATTTCTGTGCCTCAAAGGGGTCAAAATTGAAGCTTTTGAGTAATCAAAACTCTGTAAAAATGGCAATTTTGGTCACTGTGAGGGTTTAAAAAGTGGTTATTCAACATGAGGCACGATCCAATTGACATTTTGAATCATTTTTGGTACAGTCCAAAAAATCAATTTTCGGATGAAAAACGATGACTCCTGACATGTCGAATGATCCCAAAATGGTCAATATGGACGAAATTTTAACATTTAATCTTTTGACTGTAAATGACTGTTGGATGTGAATTATGACTTTGTCAACTAAAATAAGTGTGTTTAAAGTCATTTCCGTGCCTGAAATGGGTCAAAATTGAAGCTTTTGAGTAAGCAAAAATCTTTAAAATTGGCAATTTTGGTCACTATGAGGGTTTAAAAAGTGGTTATTCAACATGAGGCACGATCCAATTGACATTTTGAATGATTTTTGGTACTGTCCAAAAAATCAATTTTCGGATGAAAAACGATGACTCCGGACATGTCGAACGATCCCAAAATGGTCAATATGGATGAAATTTTAACATTTAATCTTATGACTGTAAATGACTGTTGGATGTGAATTATGACTTTGTCAACTAAAATAAGTGTGTTTAAAGTCATTTCTGTGCCTGAAACGGGTCAAAATTGAAGCTTTTGAGTAAGCAAAACTCTGTAAAAATGGCAATTTTGGTCACTCTGAGGGTTTAAAAAGTGGTCATTCAACATGAGGCACGATCCAATTGACATTTTGAATCATTTTTGGTACAGTCCAAAAAATCAATTTTCGGATGAAAAACGATGACTCCGGACATGTCAAACAATCCCAAAATGGTCAATATGGATGAAATTTTAACATTTAATCTTTTGACTGTAAATGACTGTTGGATGTGAATTATGACTTTGTCAACTAAAATAAGTGTGTTTAAAGTCATTTCTGTGCCGGAAAGGGGTCAAAATTGAACCTTTTGAGTAATCAAAACTCTGTAAAAATGGCAATTTTGGTCACTGTGAGGGTTTAAAAAGTGGTTATTCAACATGAGGCACGATCCAATTGCCATTTTGAATAATTTTTGGTACAGTCCAAAAAATCAATTTTCGGATGAAAAACGATGACTCCGGACATGTCGAACGATCCCAAAATGGTCAATATGGATGAAATTTTAACATTTAATCTTTTGACTGTAAATGAATGTTGGATGTGAATTATGACTTTGTCAACTAAAATAAGTGTGTTTAAAGTCATTTCTGTGCCTCAAAGGGGTCAAAATTGAAGCTTTTGAGTAATCAAAACTCTGTAAAAATGGCAATTTTGGTCACTGTGAGGGTTTAAAAAGTGGTTATTCAACATGAGGCACGATACAATTGACATTTTGAATCATTTTTGGTACAGTCCAAAAAATCAATTTTCGGATGAAAAACGATGACTCCTGACATGTCGAATGATCCCAAAATGGTCAATATGGACGAAATTTTAACATTTAATCTTTTGACTGTAAATGACTGTTGGATGTGAATTATGACTTTGTCAACTAAAATAAGTGTGTTTAAAGTCATTTCCGTGCCTGAAATGGGTCAAAATTGAAGCTTTTGAGTAAGCAAAACTCTTTAAAATTGGCAATTTTGGTCACTATGAGGGTTTAAAAAGTGGTTATTCAACATGAGGCACGATCCAATTGACATTTTGAATGATTTTTGGTACTGTCCAAAAAATCAATTTTCCGATGAAAAACGATGACTCCGGACATGTCGAACGATCCCAAAATGGTCAATATGGATGAAATTTTAACATTTAATCTTATGACTGTAAATGACTGTTGGATGTGAATTATGACTTTGTCAACTAAAATAAGTGTGTTTAAAGTCATTTCTGTGCCTCAAAGGGGTCAAAATTGAAGCTTTTGAGTAATCAAAACTCTGTAAAAATGGCAATTTTGGTCACTCTGAGGGTTTAAAAAGTGGTCATTCAACATGAGGCACGATCCAATTGACATTTTGAATCATTTTTGGTACAGTCCAAAAAATCAATTTTCGGATGAAAAACGATGACTCCGGACATGTCAAACAATCCCAAAATGGTCAATATGGATGAAATTTTAACATTTAATCTTTTGACTGTAAATGACTGTTGGATGTGAATTATGACTTTGTCAACTAAAATAAGTGTGTTTAAAGTCATTTCTGTGCCTGAAATGGGTCAAAATTGAAGCTTTTGAGTAAGCAAAACTCTGTAAAATTGGCATTTTTGGTCACTGTGAGGGTTTAAAAAGTGGTTATTCAACATGAGGCACGATCCAATTGACATTTTGAATCATTTTTGGTACAGTCCAAAAAATCAATTTTCGGATGAAAAACGATGACTCCTGACATGTCGAATGATCCCAAAATGGTCAATATGGACGAAATTTTAACATTTAATCTTTTGACTGTAAATGACTGTTGGATGTGAATTATGACTTTGTCAACTAAAATAAGTGTGATTAAAGTCATTTCTGTGCCTGAAACGGGTCAAAATTGAAGCTTTTGAGTAAGCAAAACTCTGTAAAAATGGCAATTTTGGTCACTCTGAGGGTTTAAAAAGTGGTTATTCAACATGAGGCACGATCCAATTGACATTTTGAATCATTTTTGGTACAGTTCAAAAAATCAATTTTCGGATGAAAAACGATGACTCCGGACATGTCGAACGATCCCAAAATGGTCAATATGGATGAAATTTTAACATTTAATCTTTTGACTCTAAATGACTGTTGGATGTGAATTATGACTTTGTCAACTAAAATAAGTGTGTTTAAAGTCATTTCCGTGCCTGAAATGGGTCAAAATTGAAGCTTTTGAGTAAGCAAATCTCTTTAAAATTGGCAATTTTGGTCACTGTGAGGGTTTAAAAAGTGGTTATTCAACATGAGGCACGATCCAATTGACATTTTGAATGATTTTTGGTACAGTCCAAAAAATCAATTTTCGGATGAAAAACGATGACTCCGGACATGTCGAACGATCCCAAAATGGTCAATATGGATGACATTTTAACATTTAATCTTTTGACTGTAAATGACTGTTGGATGTGAATTATGACTTTGTCAACTAAAATAAGTGTGTTTAAAGTCATTTCCGTGCCTGAAATGGGTCAAAATTGAAGCTTTTGAGTAAGCAAAACTCTTTAAAATTGGCAATTTTGGTCACTGTGAGGGTTTAAAAAGTGGTTATTCAACATGAGGCACGATCCAATTGACATTTTGAATGATTTTTGGTACAGTCCAAAAAATCAATTTTCGGATGAAAAACGATGACTCCGGACCTGTCGAACGTTCCCAAAATGGTCTATAATGATGAAATTTTAACATTTAATCTTTTGACTGTAAATGACTGTTGGATGTGAATTATGACTTTGTCAACTAAAATACGTGTGTTTAAAGTCATTTCTGTGCCTCAAAGGGGTCAAAATTGCAGCTTTTGAGTATTCAAAACTCTTTAAAATGGCAATTTTGGTCACTGTGAGGGTTTAAAAAGTGGTTATTCAACATGAGGCACGATCCAATTGACATTTTGAATCATTTTTGGTACAATCCGAAAAATCAATTTTCGGATGAAAAACGATGACTCCGGACCTGTCGAATGATCCCAAAATGGTCAATATGGATGAAATTTTAACATTTAATCTTTTGACTGTAAATGACTGTTGGATGTGAATTATGACTTTGTCAACTAAAATAAGTGTGTTTAAAGTCATTTCTGTGCCTCAAAGGGGTCAAAATTAAAGCTTTTGAGTAATCAAAACTCTGTAAAAATGGCTATTTTGGTCACTGTGAGGGTTTCAAAAGTGGTTATTTAACATGAGGCACGATCCAATTGCCATTTTGAATCATTATTGGTACAGTCCAAAAAATCAATTTTCGGATGAAAAACGATGACTCCGGACATGTCGAACGATCCCAAAATGGTCAATATGGATGAAATTTTAACATTTAATCTTTTGACTGTAAATGACTGTTGGATGTGAATTATGACTTTGTCAACTAAAATAAGTGTGTTTAAAGTCATTTCTGTGCCTCAAAGGGGTCAAAATTGAAGCTTTTGAGTAATCAAAACTCTGTAAAAATGGCAATTTTGGTCACTGTGAGGGTTTAAAAAGTGGTCATTCAACATGAGGCACGATCCAATTGACATTTTGAATCATTTTTGGTACAGTCCAAAAAATCAATTTTCGGATGAAAAACTATGACTCCGGACATGTCAAACGATCCCAAAATGGTCAATATGGATGACATTTTAACATTTAATCTTTTGACTGTAAATGACTGTTGGATGTGAATTATGACTTTGTCAACTAAAATAAGTGTGTTTAAAGTCATTTCTGTGCCTGAAATGGGTCAAAATTGAAGCTTTTGAGTTAGCAAAACTCTGTAAAATTGGCAATTTTGGTCACTGTGAGGGTTTAAAAAGAGGTTATTCAACATGAGGCACGATCCAATTGACATTTTGAATGATTTTTGGTACAGTCCAAAAAATCAATTTTCGGATGAAAAACGATGACTCCGGACATGTCGAACGATCCCAAAATGGTCAATATGGATGAAATTTTAACATTTAATCTTTTGACTGTAAATGACTGTTGTATGTGAATTATGACTTTGTCAACTAAAATAAGTGTGTTTAAAGTCATTTCTGTGCCTCAAAGGGGTCAAAATTGAAGCTTTTGAGTAATCAAAACTCTGTAAAAATGGCAATTTTGGTCACTGTGAGGGTTTAAAAAGTGGTTATTCAACATGAGGCACGATCCAATTGACATTTTGAATCATTTCTGGTACAGTCCAAAAAATCAATTTTCGGATGAAAAACGATGACTCCGGACATGTCGAACGATCCCAAAATGGTCAATATGGATGAAATTTTAACATTTAATCTTTTGACTGTAAATGACTGTTGGATGTGAATTATGACTTTGTCAACTAAAATAAGTGTGTTTAAAGTCATTTCTGTGCCTCAAAGGGGTCAAAATTGAAGCTTTTGAGTAAGCAAAACTCTTTAAAATTGGCAATTTTGGTCACTGTGAGGGTTTAAAAAGTGGTTATTTAACATGAGGCACGATCCAATTGACATTTTGAATGATTTTTGGTACTGTCCAAAAAATCAATTTTCGGATGAAAAACGATGACTCCGGACATGTCGAACGATCCCAAAATGGTCAATATGGATGAAATTTTAACATTTAATCTTTTGACTGTAAATGACTGTTGGATGTGAATTATGACTTTGTCAACTAAAATACGTGTGTTTAAAGTCATTTCTGTGCCTCAAAGGGGTCAAAATTGAAGCTTTTGAGTAATCAAAACTCTGTAAAAATGGCAATTTTGGTCACTGTGAGGGTTTAAAAAGTGGTTATTCAACATGAGGCACGATCCAATTGACATTTTGAATCATTTTTGGTACAATCCAAAAAATCCATTTTCGGATGAAAAACGATGACTCCGGACCTGTCGAACGTTCCCAAAATGGTCTATAATGATGAAATTTTAACATTTAATCTTTTGACTGTAAATGACTGTTGGATGTGAATTATGACTTTGTCAACTAAAATAAGTGTGTTTAAAGTCATTTCTGTGCCTCAAAGGGGTCAAAATTGAAGCTTTTGAGTAATCAAAACTCTGTAAAAATGGCAATTTTGGTCACTGTGAGGGTTTAAAAAGTGGTTATTCAACATGAGGCACGATCCAATTGCCATTTTGAATCATTTTTGGTACAGTCCAAAAAATCAATTTTCGGATGAAAAACGATGACTCCGGACATGTTGAACGATCCCAAAATGGTCAATATGGATGAAATTTTAACATTTAATCTTTTGACTGTAAATGACTGTTGGATGTGAATTATGACTTTGTCAACTAAAATAAGTGTGTTTAAAGTCATTTCTGTGCCTCAAAGGGGTCAAAATTGAAGCTTTTGAGTAATCAAAACTCTGTAAAAATGGCAATTTTGGTCACTCTGAGGGTTTAAAAAGTGGTCATTCAACATGAGGCACGATCCAATTGACATTTTGAATCATTTTTGGCACAATCCGAAAAATCAATTTTCGGATGAAAAACGATGACTCCGGACCTGTCGAATGATCCCAAAATGGTCAATATGGATGAAATTTTAACATTTAATCTTTTGACTGTAAATGACTGTTGGATGTGAATTATGACTTTGTCAACTAAAATAAGTGTGTTTAAAGTCATTTCTGTGCCTCAAAGGGGTCAAAATTAAAGCTTTTGAGTAATCAAAACTCTGTAAAAATGGCTATTTTGGTCACTGTGAGGGTTTCAAAAGTGGTTATTTAACATGAGGCACGATCCAATTGCCATTTTGAATCATTATTGGTACAGTCCAAAAAATCAATTTTCGGATGAAAAACGATGACTCCGGACATGTCGAACGATCCCAAAATGGTCAATATGGATGAAATTTTAACATTTAATCTTTTGACTGTAAATGACTGTTGGATGTGAATTATGACTTTGTCAACTAAAATAAGTGTGTTTAAAGTCATTTCTGTGCCTCAAAGGGGTCAAAATTGAAGCTTTTGAGTAATCAAAACTCTGTAAAAATGGCAATTTTGGTCACTGTGAGGGTTTAAAAAGTGGTCATTCAACATGAGGCACGATCCAATTGACATTTTGAATCATTTTTGGTACAGTCCAAAAAATCAATTTTCGGATGAAAAACTATGACTCCGGACATGTCAAACGATCCCAAAATGGTCAATATGGATGACATTTTAACATTTAATCTTTTGACTGTAAATGACTGTTGGATGTGAATTATGACTTTGTCAACTAAAATAAGTGTGTTTAAAGTCATTTCTGTGCCTGAAATGGGTCAAAATTGAAGCTTTTGAGTAAGCAAAACTCTGTAAAATTGGCAATTTTGGTCACTGTGAGGGTTTAAAAAGAGGTTATTCAACATGAGGCACGATCCAATTGACATTTTGAATGATTTTTGGTACAGTCCAAAAAATCAATTTTCGGATGAAAAACGATGACTCCGGACATGTCGAACGATCCCAAAATGGTCAATATGGATGAAATTTTAACATTTAATCTTTTGACTGTAAATGACTGTTGTATGTGAATTATGACTTTGTCAACTAAAATAAGTGTGTTTAAAGTCATTTCTGTGCCTCAAAGGGGTCAAAATTGAAGCTTTTGAGTAATCAAAACTCTGTAAAAATGGCAATTTTGGTCACTGTGAGGGTTTAAAAAGTGGTTATTCAACATGAGGCACGATCCAATTGACATTTTGAATCATTTCTGGTACAGTCCAAAAAATCAATTTTCGGATGAAAAACGATGACTCCGGACATGTCGAACGATCCCAAAATGGTCAATATGGATGAAATTTTAACATTTAATCTTTTGACTGTAAATGACTGTTGGATGTGAATTATGACTTTGTCAACTAAAATAAGTGTGTTTAAAGTCATTTCTGTGCCTCAAAGGGGTCAAAATTGAAGCTTTTGAGTAAGCAAAACTCTTTAAAATTGGCAATTTTGGTCACTGTGAGGGTTTAAAAAGTGGTTATTTAACATGAGGCACGATCCAATTGACATTTTGAATGATTTTTGGTACTGTCCAAAAAATCAATTTTCGGATGAAAAACGATGACTCCGGACATGTCGAACGATCCCAAAATGGTCAATATGGATGAAATTTTAACATTTAATCTTTTGACTGTAAATGACTGTTGGATGTGAATTATGACTTTGTCAACTAAAATACGTGTGTTTAAAGTCATTTCTGTGCCTCAAAGGGGTCAAAATTGAAGCTTTTGAGTAATCAAAACTCTGTAAAAATGGCAATTTTGGTCACTGTGAGGGTTTAAAAAGTGGTTATTCAACATGAGGCACGATCCAATTGACATTTTGAATCATTTTTGGTACAATCCAAAAAATCCATTTTCGGATGAAAAACGATGACTCCGGACCTGTCGAACGTTCCCAAAATGGTCTATAATGATGAAATTTTAACATTTAATCTTTTGACTGTAAATGACTGTTGGATGTGAATTATGACTTTGTCAACTAAAATAAGTGTGTTTAAAGTCATTTCTGTGCCTCAAAGGGGTCAAAATTGAAGCTTTTGAGTAATCAAAACTCTGTAAAAATGGCAATTTTGGTCACTGTGAGGGTTTAAAAAGTGGTTATTCAACATGAGGCACGATCCAATTGCCATTTTGAATCATTTTTGGTACAGTCCAAAAAATCAATTTTCGGATGAAAAACGATGACTCCGGACATGTTGAACGATCCCAAAATGGTCAATATGGATGAAATTTTAACATTTAATCTTTTGACTGTAAATGACTGTTGGATGTGAATTATGACTTTGTCAACTAAAATAAGTGTGTTTCAAGTCATTTCTGTGCCTCAAAGGGGTCAAAATTGAAGCTTTTGAGTAATCAAAACTCTGTAAAAATGGCAATTTTGGTCACTGTGAGGGTTTAAAAAGTGGTTATTCAACATAAGGCATGATCCAATTGACATTTTGAATCATTTTTGGTACAGTCCAAAAAATCAGTTTTCGGATGAAAAACGATGACTCCTGACATGTCGAATGATCCCAAAATGGTCAATATGGATGAAATTTTAACATTTAATCTTTTGACTGTAAATGACTGTTGGATGTGAATTATGACTTTGTCAACTAAAATAAGTGTGTTTAAAGTCATTTCTGTGCCTCAAAGGGGTCAAAATTGAAGCTTTTGAGTAAGCAAAACTCTTTAAAATTGGCAATTTTGGTCACTGTGAGGGTTTAAAAAGTGGTTATTTAACATGAGGCACGATCCAATTGACATTTTGAATGATTTTTGGTACTGTCCAAAAAATCAATTTTCGGATGAAAAACGATGACTCCGGACATGTCGAACGATCCCAAAATGGTCAACATGGATGAAATTTTAACATTTAATCTTTTGACTGTAAATGACTGTTGGATGTGAATTATGACTTTGTCAACTAAAATAAGTGTGTTTAAAGTCATTTCTGTGCCTCAAAGGGGTCAAAATTGAAGCTTTTGAGTAATCAAAACTCTGTAAAAATGGCAATTTTGGTCACTGTGAGGGTTTAAAAAGTGGTTATTCAACATGAGGCACGATCCAATTGACATTTTGAATCATTTTTGGTACAATCCAAAAAATCAATTTTCGGATGAAAAACGATGACTCCGGACATGTCGAACGATCCCAAAATGGTCAATATGGATGAAATTTTAACATTTAATCTTTTGACTGTAAATGACTGTTGGATGTGAATTATGACTTTGTCAACTAAAATACGTGTGTTTAAAGTCATTTCTGTGCCTCAAATGGGTCAAAATTGAAGCTTTTGAGTAATCAAAACTCTGTAAAAATGGCAATTTTGGTCACTGTGAGGGTTTAAAAAGTGGTTATTCAACATGAGGCACGATCCAATTGACATTTTGAATGATTTTTGGTACTGTCCAAAAAATCAATTTTCGGATGAAAAACGATGACTCCGGACATGTCGAACCATCCCAAAATGGTCAATATGGATGAAATTTTAACATTTAATCTTATGACTGTAAATGACTGTTGGATGTGAATTATGACTTTGTCAACTAAAATAAGTGTGTTTAAAGTCATTTCTGTGCCTGAAACTGGTCAAAATTGAAGCTTTTGAGTAAGCAAAACTCTGTAAAAATGGCAATTTTGGTCACTCTGAGGGTTTAAAAAGTGGTCATTCAACATGAGGCACGATCCAATTGACATTTTGAATCATTTTTGGTACAGTCCAAAAAATCAATTTTCGGATGAAAAACGATGACTCCGGACATGCCAAACGATCCCAAAATGGTCAATATGGATGAAATTTTAACATTTAATCTTTTGACTGTAAATGACTGTTGGATGTGAATTATGACTTTGTCAACTAAAATAAGTGTGTTTAAAGTCATTTCTGTGCCTGAAAGGGGTCAAAATTGAACCTTTTGAGTAATCAAAACTCTGTAAAAATGGCAATTTTGGTCACTGTGAGGGTTTAAAAAGTGGTTATTCAACATGAGGCACGATCCAATTGCCATTTTGAATCATTTTTGGAACAGTCCAAAAAATCAATTTTCGGATGAAAAACGATGACTCCGGACATGTCGAACGATCCCAAAATGGTCAATATGGATGAAATTTTAACATTTAATCTTTTGACTGTAAATGAATGTTGGATGTGAATTATGACTTTGTCAACTAAAATAAGTGTGTTTAAAGTCATTTCTGTGCCTCAAAGGGGTCAAAATTGAAGCTTTTGAGTAATCAAAACTCTGTAAAAATGGCAATTTTGGTCACTGTGAGGGTTTAAAAAGTGGTTATTCAACATGAGGCACGATCCAATTGACATTTTGAATCATTTTTGGTACAGTCCAAAAAATCAATTTTCGGATGAAAAACGATGACTCCTGACATGTCGAATGATCCCAAAATGGTCAATATGGACGAAATTTTAACATTTAATCTTTTGACTGTAAATGACTGTTGGATGTGAATTATGACTTTGTCAACTAAAATAAGTGTGTTTAAAGTCATTTCCGTGCCTGAAATGGGTCAAAATTGAAGCTTTTGAGTAAGCAAAACTCTGTAAAAATGGCAATTTTGGTCACTCTAAGGGTTTAAAAAGTGGTCATTCAACATGAGGCACGATCCAATTGACATTTTGAATCATTTTTGGTACAGTCCAAAAAATCAATTTTCGGATGAAAAACGATGACTCCGGACATGCCGAACGATCCCAAAATGGTCAATATGGATGAAATTTTAACATTTAATCTTTTTTGTCTGTAAATGACTGTTGGATGTGAATTATGACTTTGTCAACTAAAATAAGTGTGTTTAAAGTCATTTCTGTGCCTCAAAGGGGTCAAAATTGAAGCTTTTGAGTAATCAAAACTCTGTAAAAATGGCAATTTTGGTCACTTTGAGGGTTTAAAAAGTGGTTATTCAACATGAGGCACGATCCAATTGACATTTTGAATCATTTCCGGTACAGTCCAAAAAATTAATTTTCGGATGAAAAACGATGACTCCGGACATGCCGAACGATCCCAAAATTGTCAATATGGATGAAATTTTAACATTTAATCTTTTTTGTCTGTAAATGACTGTTGGATGTGAATTATGACTTTGTCAACTAAAATAAGTGTGTTTAAAGTTATTTCTGTGCCTCAAAGGGGTCAAAATTGAAGCTTTTGAGTAATCAAAACTCTGTAAAAATGGCAATTTTGGTCACTGTGAGGGTTTAAAAAGTGGTTATTCAACATGAGGCATGATCCAATTGACATTTTGAATCATTTTTGGTACAGTCCAAAAAATCAATTTTCGGATGAAAAACAGTGACTCCGGACATGTCAAACGATCCCAAAATGGTCAATATGGATGAAATTTTAACATGTAATCTTTTGACTGTAAATGACTGTTGGATGTGAATTATGACTTTGTCAACTAAAATAAGTGTGTTTAAAGTCATTTCCGTGCCTGAAATGGGTCAAAATTGAAGCTTTTGAGTAAGCAAATCTCTTTAAAATTGGCAATTTTGGTCACTGTGAGGGTTTAAAAAGTGGTTATTCAACATGAGGCACGATCCAATTGACATTTTGAATGATTTTTGGTACAGTCCAAAAAATCAATTTTCGGATGAAAAACGATGACTCCGGACCTGTCGAACGTTCCCAAAATGGTCTATAATGATGAAATTTTAACATTTAATCTTTTGACTGTAAATGACTGTTGGATGTGAATTATGACTTTGTCAACTAAAATACGTGTGTTTAAAGTCATTTCTGTGCCTCAAAGGGGTCAAAATTGCAGCTTTTGAGTATTCAAAACTCTTTAAAATGACAATTTTAGTCACTGTGAGGGTTTAAAAAGTGGTTATTCAACATGAGGCACGATCCAATTGACATTTTGAATCATTTTTGGTACAATCCAAAAAATCAATTTTCGGATGAAAAACGATGACTCCGGACCTGTCGAATGATCCCAAAATGGTCAATATGGATGAAATTTTAACATTTAATCTTTTGACTGTAAATGACTGTTGGATGTGAATTATGACTTTGTCAACTAAAATAAGTGTGTTTAAAGTCATTTCTGTGCCTCAAAGGGGTCAAAATTAAAGCTTTTGAGTAATCAAAACTCTGTAAAAATGGCAATTTTGGTCACTGTGAGGGTTTCAAAAGTAGTTATTTAACATGAGGCACGATCCAATTGCCATTTTGAATCATTTTTGGTACAGTCCAAAAAATCAATTTTCGGATGAAAAACGATGACTCCGGACATGTCGAACGATCCCAAAATGGTCAATATGGATGAAATTTTAACATTTAATCTTTTGACTGTAAATGACTGTTGGATGTGAATTATGACTTTGTCAACTAAAATAAGTGTGTTTAAAGTCATTTCTGTGCCTCAAAGGGGTCAAAATTGAAGCTTTTGAGTAATCAAAACTCTGTAAAAATGGCAATTTTGGTCACTGTGAGGGTTTAAAAAGTGGTCATTCAACATGAGGCACGATCCAATTGACATTTTGAATCATTTTTGGTACAGTCCAAAAAATCAATTTTCGGATGAAAAACGATGACTCCGGACATGTCAAACGATCCCAAAATGGTCAATATGGATGACATTTTAACATTTAATCTTTTGACTGTAAATGACTGTTGGATGTGAATTATGAATTTGTCAACTAAAATAAGTGTGTTTAAAGTCATTTCTGTGCCTGAAATGGGTCAAAATTGAAGCTTTTGAGTAAGCAAAACTCTGTAAAATTGGCAATTTTGGTCACTGTGAGGGTTTAAAAAGTGGTTATTCAACATGAGGCATGATCCAATTGACATTTTGAATGATTTTTGGTACAGTCCAAAAAATCAATTTTCGGATGAAAAACGATGACTCCGGACATGTCGAACGATCCCAAAATGGTCAATATGGATGAAATTTTAACATTTAATCTTTTGACTGTAAATGACTGTTGGATGTGAATTATGACTTTGTCAACTAAAATAAGTGTGTTTAAAGTCATTTCTGTGCCTCAAAGGGGTCAAATTTGAAGCTTTTGAGTAAGCAAAACTCTTTAAAATTGGCAATTTTGGTCACTGTGAGGGTTTAAAAAGTGGTTATTTAACATGAGGCACGATCCAATTGACATTTTGAATGATTTTTGGTACTGTCCAAAAAATCAATTTTCGGATGAAAAACGATGACTCCGGACATGTCGAACGATCCCAAAATGGTCAACATGGATGAAATTTTAACATTTAATCTTTTGACTGTAAATGACTGTTGGATGTGAATTATGACTTTGTCAACTAAAATACGTGTGTTTAAAGTCATTTCTGTGCCTCAAAGGGGTCAAAATTGCAGCTTTTGAGTATTCAAAACTCTTTAAAATGGCAATTTTGGTCACTGTGAGGGTTTAAAAAGTGGTTATTCAACATGAGGCACGATCCAATTGACATTTTGAATCATTTTTGGTACAATCCAAAAAATCAATTTTCGGATGAAAAAAGATGACTCCGGACCTGTCGAACGTTCCCAAAATGGTCTATAATGATGAAATTTTAACATTTAATCTTTTGACTGTAAATGACTGTTGGATGTGAATTATGACTTTGTCAACTAAAATAAGTGTGTTTAAAGTCATTTCTGTGCCTCAAAGGGGTCGAAATTGAAGCTTTTGAGTAATCAAAACTCTGTAAAAATGGCAATTTTGGTCACTGTGAGGGTTTAAAAAGTGGTTATTCAACATGAGGCACGATCCAATTGACATTTTGAATCATTTTTGGTACAGTCCAAAAAATCAATTTTCGGATGAAAAACGATGACTCCGGACATGCCGAACGATCCCAAAATGGTCAATATGGATGAAATTTTAACATTTAATCTTTTGACTGTAAATGACTGTTGGATGTGAATTATGACTTTGTCAACTAAAATAAGTGTGTTTAAAGTCATTTCTGTGCCTCAAAGGGGTCAAAATTGAAGCTTTTGAGTAATCAAAACTCTGTAAAAATGGCAATTTTGGTCACTGTGAGGGTTTAAAAAGTGGTTATTCAACATGAGGCACGATCCAATTGACATTTTGAATCATTTTTGGTACAATCCAAAAAATCCATTTTCGGATGAAAAACGATGACTCCGGACCTGTCGAACGTTCCCAAAATGGTCTATAATGATGAAATTTTAACATTTAATCTTTTGACTGTAAATGACTGTTGGATGTGAATTATGACTTTGTCAACTAAAATAAGTGTGTTTAAAGTCATTTCTGTGCCTCAAAGGGGTCAAAATTGAAGCTTTTGAGTAATCAAAACTCTGTAAAAATGGCAATTTTGGTCACTGTGAGGGTTTAAAAAGTGGTTATTCAACATGAGGCACGATCCAATTGCCATTTTGAATCATTTTTGGTACAGTCCAAAAAATCAATTTTTGGATGAAAAACGATGACTCCGGACATGTTGAACGATCCCAAAATGGTCAATATGGATGAAATTTTAACATTTAATCTTTTGACTGTAAATGACTGTTGGATGTGAATTATGACTTTGTCAACTAAAATAAGTGTGATTAAAGTCATTTCTGTGCCTGAAATGGGTCAAAATTGAAGCTTTTGAGTAAGCAAAACTCTGTAAAATTGGCATTTTTGGTCACTGTGAGGGTTTAAAAAGTGGTTATTCAACATGAGGCACGATCCAATTGACATTTTGAATCATTTTTGGTACAGTCCAAAAAATCAATTTTCGGATGAAAAACGATGACTCCTGACATGTCGAATGATCCCAAAATGGTCAATATGGACGAAATTTTAACATTTAATCTTTTGACTGTAAATGACTGTTGGATGTGAATTATGACTTTGTCAACTAAAATAAGTGTGATTAAAGTCATTTCTGTGCCTGAAACGGGTCAAAATTGAAGCTTTTGAGTAAGCAAAACTCTGTAAAAAAGGCAATTTTGGTCACTCTGAGGGTTTAAAAAGTGGTTATTCAACATGAGGCACGATCCAATTGACATTTTGAATCATTTTTGGTACAGTCCAAAAAATCAATTTTCGGATGAAAAACGATGACTCCGGACATGTCGAACGATCCCAAAATGGTCAATATGGATGAAATGTTAACATTTAATCTTTTGACTCTAAATGACTGTTGGATGTGAATTATGACTTTGTCAACTAAAATAAGTGTGTTTAAAGTCATTTCTGTGCCTCAAAGGGGTCAAAATTGAAGCTTTTGAGTAATCAAAACTCTGTAAAAATGGCAATTTTGGTCACTGTGAGGGTTTAAAAAGTGGTTATTCAACATGAGGCACGATCCAATTGACATTTTGAATCATTTTTGGTACAGTCCAAAAAATCAATTTTCGGATGAAAAACGATGACTCCTGACATGTCGAATGATCCCAAAATGGTCAATATGGACGAAATTTTAACATTTAATCTTTTGACTGTAAATGACTGTTGGATGTGAATTATGACTTTGTCAACTAAAATAAGTGTGATTAAAGTCATTTCTGTGCCTGAAACGGGTCAAAATTGAAGCTTTTGAGTAAGCAAAACTGTGTAAAAATGGCAATTTTGGTCACTCTGAGGGTTTAAAAAGTGGTTATTCAACATGAGGCACGATCCAATTGACATTTTGAATCATTTTTGGTACAGTCCAAAAAATCAATTTTCGGATGAAAAACAATGACTCCGGACATGTCGAACGATCCCAAAATGGTCAATATGGATGAAATTTTAACATTTAATCTTTTGACTCTAAATGACTGTTGGATGTGAATTATGACTTTGTCAACTAAAATAAGTGTGTTTCAAGTCATTTCTGTGCCTCAAAGGGGTCAAAATTGAAGCTTTTGAGTAAGCAAAACTCTTTAAAATTGGCAATTTTGGTCACTGTGAGGGTTTAAAAAGTGGTTATTTAACATGAGGCACGATCCAATTGACATTTTGAATGATTTTTGGTACTGTCCAAAAAATCAATTTTCGGATGAAAAACGATGACTCCGGACATGTCGAACGATCCCAAAATGGTCAACATGGATGAAATTTTAACATTTAATCTTTTGACTGTAAATGACTGTTGGATGTGAATTATGACTTTGTCAACTAAAATACGTGTGTTTAAAGTCATTTCTGTGCCTCAAAGGGGTCAAAATTGCAGCTTTTGAGTATTCAAAACTCTTTAAAATGGCAATTTTGGTCACTGTGAGGGTTTAAAAAGTGGTTATTCAACATGAGGCACGATCCAATTGACATTTTGAATCATTTTTGGTACAATCCAAAAAATCAATTTTCGGATGAAAAAAGATGACTCCGGACCTGTCGAACGTTCCCAAAATGGTCTATAATGATGAAATTTTAACATTTAATCTTTTGACTGTAAATGACTGTTGGATGTGAATTATGACTTTGTCAACTAAAATAAGTGTGTTTAAAGTCATTTCTGTGCCTCAAAGGGGTCGAAATTGAAGCTTTTGAGTAATCAAAACTCTGTAAAAATGGCAATTTTGGTCACTGTGAGGGTTTAAAAAGTGGTTATTCAACATGAGGCACGATCCAATTGACATTTTGAATCATTTTTGGTACAGTCCAAAAAATCAATTTTCGGATGAAAAACGATGACTCCGGACATGCCGAACGATCCCAAAATGGTCAATATGGATGAAATTTTAACATTTAATCATTTGACTGTGAATGACTGTTGGATGTGAATTATGACTTTGTCAAGTAAAATAAGTGTGTTTAAAGTCATTTCTGTGCCTCAAAGGGGTCAAAATTGAAGCTTTTGAGTAATCAAAACTCTGTAAAAATGGCAATTTTGGTCACTGTGAGGGTTTAAAAAGTGGTTATTCAACATGAGGCACGATCCAATTGCCATTTTGAATCATTTTTGGTACAGTCCAAAAAATCAATTTTCGGATGAAAAACGATGACTCCGGACATGTCCAACGATCCCAAAATGGTCAATATGGATGAAATTTTAACATTTAATCTTTTGACTGTAAATGACTGTTGGATGTGAATTATGACTTTGTCAACTAAAATAAGTGTGTTTAAAGTCATTTCTGTGCCTCAAAGGGGTCAAAATTGAAGCTTTTGAGTAATCAAAACTCTGTAAAAATGGCAATTTTGGTCACTGTGAGGGTTTAAAAAGTGGTTATTCAACATGAGGCACGATCCAATTGACATTTTGAATCAATTTTGGTACAGTCCAAAAAATCAATTTTCGGATGAAAAACGATGACTCCTGACATGTCGAATGATCCCAAAATGGTCAATATGGATGAAATTTTAACATTTAATCTTTTGACTGTAAATGACTGTTGGATGTGAATTATGACTTTGTCAACTAAAATATGTGTGTTTAAAGTCATTTCTGTGCCTCAAAGGGGTCAAAATTGCAGCTTTTGAGTATTCAAAACTCTTTAAAATGGCAATTTTGGTCACTGTGAGGGTTTAAAAATTGGTTATTCAACATGAGGCACGATCCAATTGACATTTGAATCATTTCTGGTACAGTCCAAAAAATCAATTTTCGGATGAAAAACGATGACTCCGGACAAGCCAAACAATCCCAAAATGGTCAATATGGATGAAATTTTAACATTTAATCTTTTGACTGTAAATGACTGTTGGATGTGAATTATGACTTTGTCAACTAAAATAAGTGTGTTTAAAGTCATTTCTGTGCCTCAAAGGGGTCAAAATTGAACCTTTTGAGTAATCAAAACTCTGTAAAAATGGCAATTTTGGTCACTCTGAGGGTTTAAAAAGTGGTTATTCAACATGAAGCACGATCCAATTGCCATTTTGAATCATTTTTGGTACAGTCCAAAAAATCAATTTTCGGATGAAAAACGATGACTCCGGACATGTCGAACGATCCCAAAATGGTCAATATGGATGAAATTTTAACATTTAATCTTTTGACTGTAAATGAATGTTGGATGTGAATTATGACTTTGTCAACTAAAATAAGTGTGTTTAAAGTCATTTCTGTGCCTCAAAGGGGTCAAAATTGAACCTTTTGAGTAATCAAAACTCTGTAAAAATGGCAGTTTTGGTCACTCTGAGGGTTTAAAAAGTGGTTATTCAACATGAAGCACGATCCAATTGCCATTTTGAATCATTTTTGGTACAGTCCAAAAAATCAATTTTCGGATGAAAAACGATGACTCCGGACATGTCGAACGATCCCAAAATGGTCAATATGGATGAAATTTTAACATTTAATCTTTTGACTGTAAATGAATGTTGGATGTGAATTATGACTTTGTCAACTAAAATAAGTGTGTTTAAAGTCATTTCTGTGCCTCAAAGGGGTCAAAATTGAAGCTTTTGAGTAATCAAAACTCTGTAAAAATGGCAATTTTGGTCACTGTGAGGGTTTAAAAAGTGGTTATTCAACATGAGGCACGATCCAATTGACATTTTGAATCATTTTTGGTACAGTCCAAAAAATCAATTTTCGGATGAAAAACGATGACTCCTGACATGTCGAATGATCCCAAAATGGTCAATATGGACGAAATTTTAACATTTAATCTTTTGACTGTAAATGACTGTTGGATGTGAATTATGACTTTGTCAACTAAAATAAGTGTGTTTAAAGTCATTTCCGTGCCTGAAATGGGTCAAAATTGAAGCTTTTGAGTAAGCAAAAATCTTTAAAATTGGCAATTTTGGTCACTATGAGGGTTTAAAAAGTGGTTATTTAACATGAGGCACGATCCAATTGACATTTTGAATCATTTTTGGTACAGTCCAAAAAATCAATTTTCGGATGAAAAACGATGACTCCGGACATGTCGAACGATCCCAAAATGGTCAATATGGATGAAATTTTAACATTTAATCTTTTGACTGTAAATGACTGTTGGATGTGAATTATGACTTTGTCAACTAACATAAGTGTGTTTAAAGTCATTTCTGTGCCTCAAAGGGGTCAAAATTGAAGCTTTTGAGTAATCAAAACTCTGTAAAAATGGCAATTTTGGTCACTGTGAGGGTTTAAAAAGTGGTCATTCAACATGAGGCACGATCCAATTGACATTTTGAATCATTTTTGGTACAGTCCAAAAAATCAATTTTCGGATGAAAAACGATGACTCCGGACATGTCAAACGATCCCAAAATGGTCAATATGGATGACATTTTAACATTTAATCTTTTGACTGTAAATGACTGTTGGATGTGAATTATGAATTTGTCAACTAAAATAAGTGTGTTTAAAGTCATTTCTGTGCCTGAAATGGGTCAAAATTGAAGCTTTTGAGTAAGCAAAACTCTGTAAAATTGGCAATTTTGGTCACTGTGAGGGTTTAAAAAGTGGTTATTCAACATGAGGCATGATCCAATTGACATTTTGAATGATTTTTGGTACAGTCCAAAAAATCAATTTTCGGATGAAAAACGATGACTCCGGACATGTCGAACGATCCCAAAATGGTCAATATGGATGAAATTTTAACATTTAATCTTTTGACTGTAAATGACTGTTGGATGTGAATTATGACTTTGTCAACTAAAATAAGTGTGTTTAAAGTCATTTCTGTGCCTCAAAGGGGTCAAAATTGAAGCTTTTGAGTAAGCAAAACTCTTTAAAATTGGCAATTTTGGTCACTGTGAGGGTTTAAAAAGTGGTTATTTAACATGAGGCACGATCCAATTGACATTTTGAATGATTTTTGGTACTGTCCAAAAAATCAATTTTCGGATGAAAAACGATGACTCCGGACATGTCGAACGATCCCAAAATGGTCAACATGGATGAAATTTTAACATTTAATCTTTTGACTGTAAATGACTGTTGGATGTGAATTATGACTTTGTCAACTAAAATACGTGTGTTTAAAGTCATTTCTGTGCCTCAAAGGGGTCAAAATTGCAGCTTTTGAGTATTCAAAACTCTTTAAAATGGCAATTTTGGTCACTGTGAGGGTTTAAAAAGTGGTTATTCAACATGAGGCACGATCCAATTGACATTTTGAATCATTTTTGGTACAATCCAAAAAATCAATTTTCGGATGAAAAAAGATGACTCCGGACCTGTCGAACGTTCCCAAAATGGTCTATAATGATGAAATTTTAACATTTAATCTTTTGACTGTAAATGACTGTTGGATGTGAATTATGACTTTGTCAACTAAAATAAGTGTGTTTAAAGTCATTTCTGTGCCTCAAAGGGGTCGAAATTGAAGCTTTTGAGTAATCAAAACTCTGTAAAAATGGCAATTTTGGTCACTGTGAGGGTTTAAAAAGTGGTTATTCAACATGAGGCACGATCCAATTGACATTTTGAATGATTTTTGGTACAGTCCAAAAAATCAATTTTCGGATGAAAAACGATGACTCCGGACATGCCGAACGATCCCAAAATGGTCAATATGGATGAAATTTTAACATTTAATCTTTTGACTGTAAATGACTGTTGGATGTGAATTATGACTTTGTCAACTAAAATAAGTGTGTTTAAAGTCATTTCTGTGCCTCAAAGGGGTCAAAATTGAAGCTTTTGAGTAATCAAAACTCTGTAAAAATGGCAATTTTGGTCACTGTGAGGGTTTAAAAAGTGGTTATTCAACATGAGGCACGATCCAATTGACATTTTGAATCATTTTTGGTACAATCCAAAAAATCAATTTTCGGATGAAAAACGATGACTCCGGACATGTCGAACGATCCCAAAATGGTCAATATGGATGAAATTTTAACATTTAATCTTTTGACTGTAAATGACTGTTGGATGTGAATTATGACTTTGTCAACTAAAATACGTGTGTTTAAAGTCATTTCTGTGCCTCAAAGGGGTCAAAATTGAAGCTTTTGAGTAATCAAAACTCTGTAAAAATGGCAATTTTGGTCACTGTGAGGGTTTAAAAAGTGGTTATTCAACATGAGGCACGATCCAATTGACATTTTGAATCATTTTTGGTACAATCCAAAAAATCCATTTTCGGATGAAAAACGATGACTCCGGACCTGTCGAACGTTCCCAAAATGGTCTATAATGATGAAATTTTAACATTTAATCTTTTGACTGTAAATGACTGTTGGATGTGAATTATGACTTTGTCAACTAAAATAAGTGTCTTTAAAGTCATTTCTGTGCCTCAAAGGGGTCAAAATTGAAGCTTTTGAGTAATCAAAACTCTGTAAAAATGGCAATTTTGGTCACTGTGAGGGTTTAAACAGTGGTTATTCAACATGAGGCACGATCCAATTGACATTTTGAATCATTTTTGGTACAGTCCAAAAAATCAATTTTCGGATGAAAAACGATGACTCCGGACATGCCAAACGATCCCAAAATGGTCAATATGGATGAAATTTTAACATTTAATCTTTTGACTGTAAATGACTGTTGGATGTGAATTATGACTTTGTCAACTAAAATAAGTGTGTTTAAAGTCATTTCTGTGCCTCAAAGGGGTCAAAATTGAAGCTTTTGAGTAATCAAAACTCTGTAAAAATGGCAATTTTGGTCACTGTGAGGGTTTAAAAAGTGGTTATTCAACATGAGGCACGATCCAATTGCCATTTTGAATCATTTTTGGTACAGTCCAAAAAATCAATTTTTGGATGAAAAACGATGACTCCGGACATGTTGAACGATCCCAAAATGGTCAATATGGATGAAATTTTAACATTTAATCTTTTGACTGTAAATGACTGTTGGATGTGAATTATGACTTTGTCAACTAAAATAAGTGTGTTTCAAGTCATTTCTGTGCCTCAAAGGGGTCAAAATTGAAGCTTTTGAGTAATCAAAACTCTGTAAAAATGGCAATTTTGGTCACTGTGAGGGTTTAAAGAGTGGTTATTCAACATGAGGCACGATCCAATTGACATTTTGAATCATTTTTGGTACAGTCCAAAAAATCAATTTTCGGATGAAAAACGATGACTCCGGACATGTCAAACAATCCCAAAATGGTCAATATGGATGAAATTTTAACATTTAATCTTTTGACTGTAAATGACTGTTGGATGTGAATTATGACTTTGTCAACTAAAATAAGTGTGTTTAAAGTCATTTCTGTGCCTGAAATGGGTCAAAATTGAAGCTTTTGAGTAAGCAAAACTCTGTAAAATTGGCATTTTTGGTCACTGTGAGGGTTTAAAAAGTGGTTATTCAACATGAGGCACGATCCAATTGACATTTTGAATCATTTTTGGTACAGTCCAAAAAATCAATTTTCGGATGAAAAACGATGACTCCTGACATGTCGAATGATCCCAAAATGGTCAATATGGACGAAATTTTAACATTTAATCTTTTGACTGTAAATGACTGTTGGATGTGAATTATGACTTTGTCAACTAAAATAAGTGTGATTAAAGTCATTTCTGTGCCTGAAACGGGTCAAAATTGAAGCTTTTGAGTAAGCAAAACTCTGTAAAAATGGCAATTTTGGTCACTCTGAGGGTTTAAAAAGTGGTTATTCAACATGAGGCACGATCCAATTGACATTTTGAATCATTTTTGGTACAGTCCAAAAAATCAATTTTCGGATGAAAAACGATGACTCCGGACATGTCGAACGATCCCAAAATGGTCAATATGGATGAAATGTTAACATTTAATCTTTTGACTCTAAATGACTGTTGGATGTGAATTATGACTTTGTCAACTAAAATAAGTGTGTTTAAAGTCATTTCTGTGCCTCAAAGGGGTCAAAATTGAAGCTTTTGAGTAATCAAAACTCTGTAAAAATGGCAATTTTGGTCACTGTGAGGGTTTAAAAAGTGGTTATTCAACATGAGGCACGATCCAATTGACATTTTGAATCATTTTTGGTACAGTCCAAAAAATCAATTTTCGGATGAAAAACGATGACTCCTGATATGTCGAATGATCCCAAAATGGTCAATATGGACGAAATTTTAACATTTAATCTTTTGACTGTAAATGACTGTTGGATGTGAATTATGACTTTGTCAACTAAAATAAGTGTGATTAAAGTCATTTCTGTGCCTGAAACGGGTCAAAATTGAAGCTTTTGAGTAAGCAAAACTGTGTAAAAATGGCAATTTTGGTCACTCTGAGGGTTTAAAAAGTGGTTATTCAACATGAGGCACGATCCAATTGACATTTTGAATCATTTTTGGTACAGTCCAAAAAATCAATTTTCGGATGAAAAACAATGACTCCGGACATGTCGAACGATCCCAAAATGGTCAATATGGATGAAATTTTAACATTTAATCTTTTGACTCTAAATGACTGTTGGATGTGAATTATGACTTTGTCAACTAAAATAAGTGTGTTTCAAGTCATTTCTGTGCCTCAAAGGGGTCAAAATTGAAGCTTTTGAGTAAGCAAAACTCTTTAAAATTGGCAATTTTGGTCACTGTGAGGGTTTAAAAAGTGGTTATTTAACATGAGGCACGATCCAATTGACATTTTGAATGATTTTTGGTACTGTCCAAAAAATCAATTTTCGGATGAAAAACGATGACTCCGGACATGTCGAACGATCCCAAAATGGTCAACATGGATGACATTTTAACATTTAATCTTTTGACTGTAAATGACTGTTGGATGTGAATTATGACTTTGTCAACTAAAATACGTGTGTTTAAAGTCATTTCTGTGCCTCAAAGGGGTCAAAATTGCAGCTTTTGAGTATTCAAAACTCTTTAAAATGGCAATTTTGGTCACTGTGAGGGTTTAAAAAGTGGTTATTCAACATGAGGCACGATCCAATTGACATTTTGAATCATTTTTGGTACAATCCAAAAAATCCATTTTCGGATGAAAAAAGATGACTCCGGACCTGTCGAACGTTCCCAAAATGGTCTATAATGATGAAATTTTAACATTTAATCTTTTGACTGTAAATGACTGTTGGATGTGAATTATGACTATGTCAACTAAAATAAGTGTGTTTAAAGTCATTTCTGTGCCTCAAAGGGGTCGAAATTGAAGCTTTTGAGTAATCAAAACTCTGTAAAAATGGCAATTTTGGTCACTGTGAGGGTTTAAAAAGTGGTTATTCAACATGAGGCACGATCCAATTGACATTTTGAATCATTTTTGGTACAGTCCAAAAAATCAATTTTCGGATGAAAAACGATGACTCCGGACATGCCGAACGATCCCAAAATGGTCAATATGGATGAAATTTTAACATTTAATCATTTGACTGTGAATGACTGTTGGATGTGAATTATGACTTTGTCAAGTAAAATAAGTGTGTTTAAAGTCATTTCTGTGCCTCAAAGGGGTCAAAATTGAAGCTTTTGAGTAATCAAAACTCTGTAAAAATGGCAATTTTGGTCACTGTGAGGGTTTAAAAAGTGGTTATTCAACATGAGGCACGATCCAATTGCCATTTTGAATCATTTTTGGTACAGTCCAAAAAATCAATTTTCGGATGAAAAACGATGACTCCGGACATGTCCAACGATCCCAAAATGGTCAATATGGATGAAATTTTAACATTTAATCTTTTGACTGTAAATGACTGTTGGATGTGAATTATGACTTTGTCAACTAAAATAAGTGTGTTTAAAGTCATTTCTGTGCCTCAAAGGGGTCAAAATTGAAGCTTTTGAGTAATCAAAACTCTGTAAAAATGGCAATTTTGGTCACTGTGAGGGTTTAAAAAGTGGTTATTCAACATGAGGCACGATCCAATTGACATTTTGAATCAATTTTGGTACAGTCCAAAAAATCAATTTTCGGATGAAAAACGATGACTCCTGACATGTCGAATGATCCCAAAATGGTCAATATGGATGAAATTTTAACATTTAATCTTTTGACTGTAAATGACTGTTGGATGTGAATTATGACTTTGTCAACTAAAATATGTGTGTTTAAAGTCATTTCTGTGCCTCAAAGGGGTCAAAATTGCAGCTTTTGAGTATTCAAAACTCTTTAAAATGGCAATTTTGGTCACTGTGAGGGTTTAAAAATTGGTTATTCAACATGAGGCACGATCCAATTGACATTTGAATCATTTCTGGTACAGTCCAAAAAATCAATTTTCGGATGAAAAACGATGACTCCGGACAAGCCAAACAATCCCAAAATGGTCAATATGGATGAAATTTTAACATTTAATCTTTTGACTGTAAATGACTGTTGGATGTGAATTATGACTTTGTCAACTAAAATAAGTGTGTTTTAAGTCATTTCTGTGCCTCAAAGGGGTCAAAATTGAACCTTTTGAGTAATCAAAACTCTGTAAAAATGGCAATTTTGGTCACTCTGAGGGTTTAAAAAGTGGTTATTCAACATGAAGCACGATCCAATTGCCATTTTGAATCATTTTTGGTACAGTCCAAAAAATCAATTTTCGGATGAAAAACGATGACTCCGGACATGTCGAACGATCCCAAAATGGTCAATATGGATGAAATTTTAACATTTAATCTTTTGACTGTAAATGAATGTTGGATGTGAATTATGACTTTGTCAACTAAAATAAGTGTGTTTAAAGTCATTTCTGTGCCTCAAAGGGGTCAAAATTGAACCTTTTGAGTAATCAAAACTCTGTAAAAATGGCAATTTTGGTCACTCTGAGGGTTTAAAAAGTGGTTATTCAACATGAAGCACGATCCAATTGCCATTTTGAATCATTTTTGGTACAGTCCAAAAAATCAATTTTCGGATGAAAAACGATGACTCCGGACATGTCGAACGATCCCAAAATGGTCAATATGGATGAAATTTTAACATTTAATCTTTTGACTGTAAATGAATGTTGGATGTGAATTATGACTTTGTCAACTAAAATAAGTGTGTTTAAAGTCATTTCTGTGCCTCAAAGGGGTCAAAATTGAAGCTTTTGAGTAATCAAAACTCTGTAAAAATGGCAATTTTGGTCACTGTGAGGGTTTAAAAAGTGGTTATTCAACATGAGGCACGATACAATTGACATTTTGAATCATTTTTGGTACAGTCCAAAAAATCAATTTTCGGATGAAAAACGATGACTCCTGACATGTCGAATGATCCCAAAATGGTCAATATGGACGAAATTTTAACATTTAATCTTTTGACTGTAAATGACTGTTGGATGTGAATTATGACTTTGTCAACTAAAATAAGTGTGTTTAAAGTCATTTCCGTGCCTGAAATGGGTCAAAATTGAAGCTTTTGAGTAAGCAAAACTCTGTAAAAATGGCAATTTTGGTCACTCTGAGGGTTTAAAAAGTGGTCATTCAACATGAGGCACGATCCAATTGACATTTTGAATCATTTTTGGTACAGTCCAAAAAATCAATTTTCGGATGAAAAACGATGACTCCGGACATGTCAAACAATCCCAAAATGGTCAATATGGATGAAATTTTAACATTTAATCTTTTGACTGTAAATGACTGTTGGATGTGAATTATGACTTTGTCAACTAAAATAAGTGTGTTTAAAGTCATTTCTGTGCCGGAAAGGGGTCAAAATTGAACCTTTTGAGTAATCAAAACTCTGTAAAAATGGCAATTTTGGTCACTGTGAGGGTTTAAAAAGTGGTTATTCAACATGAGGCACGATACAATTGACATTTTGAATCATTTTTGGTACAGTCCAAAAAATCAATTTTCGGATGAAAAACGATGACTCCTGACATGTCGAATGATCCCAAAATGGTCAATATGGACGAAATTTTAACATTTAATCTTTTGACTGTAAATGACTGTTGGATGTGAATTATGACTTTGTCAACTAAAATAAGTGTGTTTAAAGTCATTTCCGTGCCTGAAATGGGTCAAAATTGAAGCTTTTGAGTAAGCAAAACTCTTTAAAATTGGCAATTTTGGTCACTATGAGGGTTTAAAAAGTGGTTATTCAACATGAGGCACGATCCAATTGACATTTTGAATGATTTTTGGTACTGTCCAAAAAATCAATTTTCCGATGAAAAACGATGACTCCGGACATGTCGAACGATCCCAAAATGGTCAATATGGATGAAATTTTAACATTTAATCTTATGACTGTAAATGACTGTTGGATGTGAATTATGACTTTGTCAACTAAAATAAGTGTGTTTAAAGTCATTTCTGTGCCTGAAACGGGTCAAAATTGAAGCTTTTGAGTAAGCAAAACTCTGTAAAAATGGCAATTTTGGTCACTCTGAGGGTTTAAAAAGTGGTCATTCAACATGAAGCACGATCCAATTGACATTTTGAATCATTTTTGGTACAGTCCAAAAAATCAATTTTCGGATGAAAAACGATGACTCCGGACATGTCAAACAATCCCAAAATGGTCAATATGGATGAAATTTTAACATTTAATCTTTTGACTGTAAATGACTGTTGGATGTGAATTATGACTTTGTCAACTAAAATAAGTGTGTTTAAAGTCATTTCTGTGCCTGAAATGGGTCAAAATTGAAGCTTTTGAGTAAGCAAAACTCTGTAAAATTGGCATTTTTGGTCACTGTGAGGGTTTAAAAAGTGGTTATTCAACATGAGGCACGATCCAATTGACATTTTGAATCATTTTTGGTACAGTCCAAAAAATCAATTTTCGGATGAAAAACGATGACTCCTGACATGTCGAATGATCCCAAAATGGTCAATATGGACGAAATTTTAACATTTAATCTTTTGACTGTAAATGACTGTTGGATGTGAATTATGACTTTGTCAACTAAAATAAGTGTGATTAAAGTCATTTCTGTGCCTGAAACGGGTCAAAATTGAAGCTTTTGAGTAAGCAAAACTCTGTAAAAATGGCAATTTTGGTCACTCTGAGGGTTTAAAAAGTGGTTATTCAACATGAGGCACGATCCAATTGACATTTTGAATCATTTTTGGTACAGTCCAAAAAATCAATTTTCGGATGAAAAACGATGACTCCGGACATGTCGAACGATCCCAAAATGGTCAATATGGATGAAATGTTAACATTTAATCTTTTGACTCTAAATGACTGTTGGATGTGAATTATGACTTTGTCAACTAAAATAAGTGTGTTTAAAGTCATTTCTGTGCCTCAAAGGGGTCAAAATTGAAGCTTTTGAGTAATCAAAACTCTGTAAAAATGGCAATTTTGGTCACTGTGAGGGTTTAACCCCTTCCGTGCGGGCGGTTTTCCCCGCCCCTGCTGACTCCGCCTTGCGCGGGCGGAGTCATGACGGAACGGTTCCGTCATCCGCACAGCTCACCCGTAGTGCATGACGGAACCGTTCCGTCAGCAGCATGGAAGGGGTTAAAAAGTGGTTATTCAACATGAGGCACGATCCAATTGACATTTTGAATCATTTTTGGTACAGTCCAAAAAATCAATTTTCGGATGAAAAACGATGACTCCTGACATGTCGAATGATCCCAAAATGGTCAATATGGACGAAATTTTAACATTTAATCTTTTGGCTGTAAATGACTGTTGGATGTGAATTATGACTTTGTCAACTAAAATAAGTGTGATTAAAGTCCTTTCTGTGCCTGAAACGGGTCAAAATTGAAGCTTTTGAGTAAGCAAAACTGTGTAAAAATAGCAATTTTGGTCACTCTGAGGGTTTAAAAAGTGGTTATTCAACATGAGGCACGATCCAATTGACATTTTGAATCATTTTTGGTACAGTCCAAAAAATCAATTTTCGGATGAAAAACGATGACTCCGGACATGTCGAACGATCCCAAAATGGTCAATATGGATGAAATTTTAACATTTAATCTTTTGACTCTAAATGACTGTTGGATGTGAATTATGACTTTGTCAACTAAAATAAGTGTGTTTAAAGTCATTTCTGTGCCTCAAAGGGGTCAAAATTGAAGCTTTTGAGTAATCAAACTCTGTAAAAATGGCAATTTTGGTCACTGTGAGGGTTTAAAAAGTGGTTATTCAACATGAGGCACGATCCAATTGACATTTTGAATCATTTTTGGTACAGTCCAAAAAATCAATTTTCGGATGAAAAACGATGACTCCGGACAAGCCAAACAATCCCAAAATGGTCAATATGGATGAAATTTTAACATTTAATCTTTTGACTGTAAATGACTGTTGGATGTGAATTATGACTTTGTCAACTAAAATAAGTGTGTTTAAAGTCATTTCTGTGCCTCAAAGGGGTCAAAATTGAACCTTTTGAGTAATCAAAACTCTGTAAAAATGGCAATTTTGGTCACTCTGAGGGTTTAAAAAGTGGTTATTCAACATGAAGCACGATCCAATTGCCATTTTGAATCATTTTTGGTACAGTCCAAAAAAATCAATTTTCGGATGAAAAACGATGACTCCGGACATGTCAAACGATCCCAAAATGGTCAATATGGATGAAATTTTAACATTTAATCTTTTGACTGTAAATGACTGTTGGATGTGAATTATGACTTTGTCAACTAAAATAAGTGTGTTTAAAGTCATTTCTGTGCCTCAAAGGGGTCAAAATTGAAGCTTTTGAGTAATCAAAACTCTGTAAAAATGGCAATTTTGGTCACTGTGAGGGTTTAAAAAGTGGTTATTCAACATGAGGCACGATCCAATTGACATTTTGAATCATTTTTGGTACAATCCAAAAAATCAATTTTCGGATAAAAAACGATGACTCCGGACCTGTCGAACGTTCCCAAAATGGTCTATAATGATGAAATTTTAACATTTAATCTTTTGACTGTAAATGACTTTTGGATGTGAATTATGACTTTGTCAACTAAAATAAAGTGTGTTTAAAGTCATTTCTGTGCCTCAAAGGGGTCAAAATTGAAGCTTTTGAGTAATCAAAACTCCGTAAAAATGGCAATTTTGGTCACTGTGAGGGTTTAAAAAGTGGTTATTCAACATGAGGCACGATCCAATATCCATTTTGAATCATTTTTGGTACAGTCCAAAAAATCAATTTTCGGATGAAAAACGATGACTCCGGACATGTCGAACGATCCCAAAATGGTCAATATGGATGACATTTTAACATTTAATCTTTTGACTGTAAATGAAGGTTGGATGTGAATTATGACTTTGTCAACTAAAATAAGTGTGTTTAAAGTCATTTCTGTGCCTCAAAGGGGTCAAAATTGAAGCTTTTGAGTAATCAAAACTCTGTAAAAATGGCAATTTTGGTCACTGTGAGGGTTTAAAAAGTGGTTATTCAACATGAGGCACGATCCAATTGACATTTTGAATCATTTTTGGTACAGTCCAAAAAATCAATTTTCGGATGAAAAACGATGACTCCTGACATGTCGAATGATCCCAAAATGGTCAATATGGACGAAATTTTAACATTTAATCTTTTGACTGTAAATGACTGTTGGATGTGAATTATGACTTTGTCAACTAAAATAAGTGTGTTTAAAGTCATTTCCGTGCCTGAAATGGGTCAAAATTGAAGCTTTTGAGTAAGCAAAACTCTTTAAAATTGGCAATTTTGGTCACTATGAGGGTTTAAAAAGTGGTTATTCAACATGAGGCACGATCCAATTGACATTTTGAATGATTTTTGGTACTGTCCAAAAAATCAATTTTCGGATGAAAAACGATGACTCCGGACATGTCGAACGATCCCAAAATGGTCAATATGGATGAAATTTTAACATTTAATCTTATTACTGTAAATGACTGTTGGATGTGAATTATGACTTTGTCAACTAAAATAAGTGTGTTTAAAGTCATTTCTGTGCCTGAAACGGGTCAAAATTGAAGCTTTTGAGTAAGCAAAACTCTGTAAAAATGGCAATTTTGGTCACTCTGAGGGTTTAAAAAGTGGTCATTCAACATGAGGCACGATCCAATTGACATTTTGAATCATTTTTGGTACAGTCCAAAAAATCAATTTTCGGATGAAAAACGATGACTCCGGACATGTCAAACAATCCCAAAATGGTCAATATGGATGAAATTTTAACATTTAATCTTTTGACTGTAAATGACTGTTGGATGTGAATTATGACTTTGTCAACTAAAATAAGTGTGTTTAAAGTCATTTCTGTGCCTGAAAGGGGTCAAAATTGAACCTTTTGAGTAATCAAAACTCTGTAAAAATGGCAATTTTGGTCACTGTGAGGGTTTAAAAAGTGGTTATTCAACATGAGGCACGATCCAATTGCCATTTTGAATCATTTTTGGTACAGTCCAAAAAATCAATTTTCGGATGAAAAACGATGACTCCGGACATGTCGAACGATCCCAAAATGGTCAATATGGATGAAATTTTAACATTTAATCTTTTGACTGTAAATGAATGTTGGATGTGAATTATGACTTTGTCAAAAAAAATAAGTGTGTTTAAAGTCATTTCTGTGCCTCAAAGGGGTCAAAATTGAAGCTTTTGAGTAATCAAAACTCTGTAAAAATGGCAATTTTGGTCACTGTGAGGGTTTAAAAAGTGGTTATTCAACATGAGGCACGATACAATTGACATTTTGAATAATTTTTGGTACAGTCCAAAAAATCAATTTTCGGATGAAAAACGATGACTCCTGACATGTCGAATGATCCCAAAATGGTCAATATGGACGAAATTTTAACATTTAATCTTTTGACTGTAAATGACTGTTGGATGTGAATTATGACTTTGTCAACTAAAATAAGTGTGTTTAAAGTCATTTCCGTGCCTGAAATGGGTCAAAATTGAAGCTTTTGAGTAAGCAAAACTCTTTAAAATTGGCAATTTTGGTCACTATGAGGGTTTAAAAAGTGGTTATTCAACATGAGGCACGATCCAATTGACATTTTGAATGATTTTTGGTACTGTCCAAAAAATCAATTTTCGGATGAAAAACGATGACTCCGGACATGTCGAACGATCCCAAAATGGTCAATATGGATGAAATTTTAACATTTAATCTTATGACTGTAAATGACTGTTGGATGTGAATTATGACTTTGTCAACTAAAATAAGTGTGTTTAAAGTCATTTCTGTGCCTGAAACGGGTCAAAATTGAAGCTTTTGAGTAAGCAAAACTCTGTAAAAATGGCAATTTTGGTCACTCTGAGGGTTTAAAAAGTGGTCATTCAACATGAGGCACGATCCAATTGACATTTTGAATCATTTTTGGTACAGTCCAAAAAATCAATTTTCGGATGAAAAACGATGACTCCGGACATGTCGAACGATCCCAAAATGGTCAATATGGATGAAATGTTAACATTTAATCTTTTGACTCTAAATGACTGTTGGATGTGAATTATGACTTTGTCAACTAAAATAAGTGTGTTTAAAGTCATTTCTGTGCCTCAAAGGGGTCAAAATTGAAGCTTTTGAGTAATCAAAACTCTGTAAAAATGGCAATTTTGGTCACTGTGAGGGTTTAAAAAGTGGGTATTCAACATGAGGCACGATCCAATTGACATTTTGAATCATTTTTGGTACAGTCCAAAAAATCAATTTTCGGATGAAAAACGATGACTCCTGACATGTCGAATGATCCCAAAATGGTCAATATGGACGAAATTTTAACATTTAATCTTTTGACTGTAAATGACTGTTGGATGTGAATTATGACTTTGTCAACTAAAATAAGTGTGATTAAAGTCATTTCTGTGCCTGAAACGGGTCAAAATTGAAGCTTTTGAGTAAGCAAAACTGTGTAAAAATGGCAATTTTGGTCACTCTGAGGGTTTAAAAAGTGGTTATTCAACATGAGGCACGATCCAATTGACATTTTGAATCATTTTTGGTACAGTCCAAAAAATCAATTTTCGGATGAAAAACAATGACTCCGGACATGTCGAACGATCCCAAAATGGTCAATATGGATGAAATTTTAACATTTAATCTTTTGACTCTAAATGACTGTTGGATGTGAATTATGACTTTGTCAACTAAAATAAGTGTGTTTAAAGTCATTTCTGTGCCTCAAAGGGGTCAAAATTGAAGCTTTTGAGTAATCAAAACTCTGTAAAAATGGCAATTTTGGTCACTGTGAGGGTTTAAAAAGTGGTTATTCAACATGAGGCACGATCCAATTGACATTTTGAATCATTTTTGGTACAGTCCAAAAAATCAATTTTCGGATGAAAAACGATGACTCCTGACATGTCGAATGATCCCAAAATGGTCAATATGGACGAAATTTTAACATTTAATCTTTTGACTGTAAATGACTGTTGGATGTGAATTATGACTTTGTCAACTAAAATAAGTGTGATTAAAGTCATTTCTGTGCCTGAAACGGGTCAAAATTGAAGCTTTTGAGTAAGCAAAACTCTGTAAAAATGGCAATTTTGGTCACTCTGAGGGTTTAAAAAGTGGTTATTCAACATGAGGCACGATCCAATTGACATTTTGAATCATTTTTGGTACAGTCCAAAAAATCCATTTTCGGATGAAAAACGATGACTCTGGACATGTCGAACGATCCCAAAATGGTCAATATGGATGAAATGTTAACATTTAATCTTTTGACTCTAAATGACTGTTGGATGTGAATTATGACTTTGTCAACTAAAATAAGTGTGTTTAAAGTCATTTCTGTGCCTCAAAGGGGTCAAAATTGAAGCTTTTGAGTAATCAAAACTCTGTAAAAATGGCAATTTTGGTCACTGTGAGGGTTTAAAAAGTGGTTATTCAACATGAGGCACGATCCAATTGACATTTTGAATCATTTTTGGTACAGTCCAAAAAATCAATTTTCGGATGAAAAACGATGACTCCTGACATGTCGAATGATCCCAAAATGGTCAATATGGACGAAATTTTAACATTTAATCTTTTGACTGTAAATGACTGTTGGATGTGAATTATGACTTTGTCAACTAAAATAAGTGTGTTTAAAGTCATTTCTGTGCCTGAAATGGGTCAAAATTGAAGCTTTTGAGTAAGCAAAACTCTGTAAAATTGGCAATTTTGGTCACTGTGAGGGTTTAAAAAGTGGTTATTCAACATGAGGCACGATCCAATTGACATTTTGAATCATTTTTGGTACAGTCCAAAAAATCAATTTTCGGATGAAAAACGATGACTCCTGACATGTCGAATGATCCCAAAATGGTCAATATGGACGAAATTTTAACATTTAATCTTTTTACTGTAAATGACTGTTGGATGTGAATTATGACTTTGTCAACTAAAATAAGTGTGTTTAAAGTCATTTCTATGCCTGAAATGGGTCAAAATTGAAGCTTTTGAGTAAGCAAAACTCTGTAAAATTGGCAATTTTGGTCACTGTGAAGGTTTAAAAAGTGGTTATTCAACATGAGGCACGATCCAATTGACATTTTGAATGATTTTTGGTACAGTCCAAAAAATAAATTTTCGGATGAAAAACGATGACTCTGGACATGTCGAACGATCCCAAAATGGTCAATATGGATGAAATTTTAACATTTAATCTTTTGACTGTAAATGACTGTTGGATGTCAATTATGACTTTGTCAACTAAAATAAGTGTGTTTAAAGTCATTTCTGTGCCTGAAACGGGTCAAAATTGAAGCTTTTGAGTAAGCAAAACTCTGTAAAAATGGCAATTTTGGTCACTCTGAGGGTTTAAAAAGTGGTCATTCAACATGAGGCACGATCCAATTGACATTGTGAATCATTTTTGGTACAGTCCAAAAAATCAATTTTCGGATGAAAAACGATGACTCCGGACATGTCAAACGATCCCAAAATGGTCAATATGGATGAAATTTTAACATTTAATCTTTTGACTGTAAATGACTGTTGGATGTGAATTATGACTTTGTCAACTAAAATAAGTGTGTTTAAAGTCATTTCTGTGCCTGAAATGGATCAAAATTGAAGCTTTTGAGTAAGCAAAACTCTGTAAAATTGGCAATTTTGGTCACTGTGAGGGTTTAAAAAGTGGTTATTCAACATGAGGCACGATCCAATTGACATTTTGAATCATTTTTGGTACAGTCCAAAAAATCAATTTTCGGATGAAAAACAATGACTCCTGACATGTCGAATTATCCCAAAATGGTCAATATGGACGAAATTTTAACATTTAATCTTTTGACTGTAAATGACTGTTGGATGTGAATTATGACTTTGTCAACTAAAATAAGTGTGATTAAAGTCATTTCTGTGCCTGAAACGGGTCAAAATTGAAGCTTTTGAGTAAGCAAAACTCTGTAAAAATGGCAATTTTGGTCACTCTGAGGGTTTAAAAAGTGGTTATTCAACATGAGGCACGATCCAATTGACATTTTGAATCATTTTTGGTACAGTCCAAAAAATCAATTTTCGGATGAAAAACGATGACTCCGGACATGTCGAACGATCCCAAAATGGTCAATATGGATGAAATTTTAACATTTAATCTTTTGACTCTAAATGACTGTTGGATGTGAATTATGACTTTGTCAACTAAAATAAGTGTGTTTAAAGTCATTTCTGTGCCTCAAAGGGGTCAAAATTGAAGCTTTTGAGTAATCTAAACTCTGTAAAAATGGCAATTTTGGTCACTGTGAGGGTTTAAAAAGTGGTTATTCAACATGAGGCACGATCCAATTGACATTTTGAATCATTTTTGGTACAGTCCAAAAAATCAATTTTCGGATGAAAAACTATGAGTCCTGACATGTCGAATGATCCCAAAATGGTCAATATGGACGAAATTTTAACATTTAATCTTTTGACTGTAAATGACTGTTGGATGTGAATTATGACTTTGTCAACTAAAATAAGTGTGTTAAAGTCATTTCTGTGCCTGAAATGGGTCAAAATTGAAGCTTTTGAGTAAGCAAAACTCTGTAAAAATGGCAATTTTGGTCACTGTGAGGGTTTAAAAAGTGGTTATTCAACATGAGGCACGATCCAATTGACATTTTGAATCATTTTTGGTACAGTCCAAAAAATCAATTTTCGGATGAAAAACGATGACTCCTGACATGTCGAATGATCCCAAAATGGTCAATAGGGACGAAATTTTAACATTTAATCTTTTGACTGTAAATGACTGTTGGATGTGAATTATGACTTTGTCAACTAAAATAAGTGTGTTTAAAGTCATTTCTGTGCCTGAAACGGGTCAAAATTAAAGCTTTTGAGTAAGCAAAACTCTGTAAAAATGGCAATTTTGGTCACTCTGAGGGTTTAAAAAGTGGTTATTCAACATGAGGCACGATCCAATTGACATTTTGAATCATTTTTGGTACAGTCCAAAAAATCAATTTTCGGATGAAAAACGATGACTCCGGACATGTCGAACGATCCCAAAATGGTCAATATGGATGAAATTTTAACATTTAATCTTTTGACTGTAAATGACTGTTGGATGTGAATTATGACTTTGTCAACTAAAATAAGTGTGTTTAAAGTCATTTCTGTGCCTCAAAGGGGTCAAAATTGAAGCTTTTGAGTAATCAAAACTCTGTAAAAATGGCAATTTTGGTCACTCTGAGGGTTTAAAAAGTGGTTATTCAACATGAGGCACGATCCAATTGCCATTTTGAATCATTTTTGGTACAGTCCAAAAAATCAATTTTCGGATGAAAAACGATGACTCCGGACATGTCGAACGATCCCAAAATGGTCAATATGGATGAAATTTTAACATTTAATCTTTTGACTGTAAATGACTGTTGGATGTGAATTATGACTTTGTCAACTAAAATAAGTGTGTTTAAAGTTATTTCTGTGCCTCAAAGGGGTCAAAATTGAAGCTTTTGAGTAATCAAAACTCTGTAAAAATGGCAATTTTGGTCACTGTGAGGGTTTAAAAAGTGGTTATTCAACATGAGGCATGATCCAATTGACATTTTGAATCATTTTTGGTACAGTCCAAAAAATCAATTTTCGGATGAAAAACGATGACTCCGGACATGTCGAACGATCCCAAAATGGTCAATATGGATGAAATTTTAACATGTAATCTTTTGACTGTAAATGACTGTTGGATGTGAATTATGACTTTGTCAACTAAAATAAGTGTGTTTAAAGTCATTTCCGTGCCTGAAATGGGTCAAAATTGAAGCTTTTGAGTAAGCAAATCTCTTTAAAATTGGCAATTTTGGTCACTGTGAGGGTTTAAAAAGTGGTTATTCAACATGAGGCACGATCCAATTGACATTTTGAATGATTTTTGGTACAGTCCAAAAAATCAATTTTCGGATGAAAAACGATGACTCCGGACATGTCGAACGATCCCAAAATGGTCAATATGGATGACATTTTAACATTTAATCTTTTGACTGTAAATGACTGTTGGATGTGAATTATGACTTTGTCAACTAAAATAAGTGTGTTTAAAGTCATTTCTGTGCCTCAAAGGGGTCAAAATTGAAGCTTTTGAGTAAGCAAAACTCTTTAAAATTGGCAATTTTGGTCACTGTGAGGGTTTAAAAAGTGGTTATTTAACATGAGGCACGATCCAATTGACATTTTGAATCATTTCTGGTACAGTCCAAAAAATCAATTTTCGGATGAAAAACGATGACTCCGGACATGCCGAACGATCCTAAAATGGTCAATATGGATGAAATTTTAACATTTAATCTTTTGACTGTAAATGACTGTTGGATGTGAATTATGACTTTGTCAACTAAAATAAGTGTGTTTAAAGTTATTTCTGTGCCTCAAAGGGGTCAAAATTGAAGCTTTTGAGTAATCAAAACTCTGTAAAAATGGCAATTTTGGTCACTGTGAGGGTTTAAAAAGTGGTTATTCAACATGAGGCATGATCCAATTGACATTTTGAATCATTTTTGGTACAGTCCAAAAAATCAATTTTCGGATGAAAAACGATGACTCCGGACATGTCAAACGATCCCAAAATGGTCAATATGGATGAAATTTTAACATGTAATCTTTTGACTGTAAATGACTGTTGGATGTGAATTATGACTTTGTCAACTAAAATAAGTGTGTTTAAAGTCATTTCCGTGCCTGAAATGGGTCAAAATTGAAGCTTTTGAGTAAGCAAATCTCTTTAAAATTGGCAATTTTGGTCACTGTGAGGGTTTAAAAAGTGGTTATTCAACATGAGGCACGATCCAATTGACATTTTGAATGATTTTTGGTACAGTCCAAAAAATCAATTTTCGGATGAAAAACGATGACTCCGGACATGTCGAACGATCCCAAAATGGTCAATATGGATGACATTTTAACATTTAATCTTTTGACTGTAAATGACTGTTGGATGTGAATTATGACTTTGTCAACTAAAATAAGTGTGTTTCAAGTCATTTCCGTGCCTGAAATGGGTCAAAATTGAAGCTTTTGAGTAAGCAAAACTCTTTAAAATTGGCAATTTTGGTCACTGTGAGGGTTTAAAAAGTGGTTATTCAACATGAGGCACGATCCAATTGACATTTTGAATGATTTTTGGTACAGTCCAAAAAATCAATTTTCGGATGAAAAACGATGACTCCGGACCTGTCGAACGTTCCCAAAATGGTCTATAATGATGAAATTTTAACATTTAATCTTTTGACTGTAAATGACTGTTGGATGTGAATTATGACTTTGTCAACTAAAATACGTGTGTTTAAAGTCATTTCTGTGCCTCAAAGGGGTCAAAATTGCAGCTTTTGAGTATTCAAAACTCTTTAAAATGGCAATTTTGGTCACTGTGAGGGTTTAAAAAGTGGTTATTCAACATGAGGCACGATCCAATTGACATTTTGAATCATTTTTGGTACAATCCAAAAAATCCATTTTCGGATGAAAAACGATGACTCCGGACCTGTCGAATGATCCCAAAATGGTCAATATGGATGAAATTTTAACATTTAATCTTTTGACTGTAAATGACTGTTGGATGTGAATTATGACTTTGTCAACTAAAATAAGTGTGTTTAAAGTCATTTCTGTGCCTCAAAGGGGTCAAAATTAAAGCTTTTGAGTAATCAAAACTCCCTAAAAATGGCAATTTTGGTCACTGTGAGGGTTTCAAAAGTGGTTATTTAACATGAGGCACGATCCAATTGACATTTTGAATGATTTTTGGTACAGTCCAAAAAATCAATTTTCGGATGAAAAACGATGACTCCGGACATGTCAAACGATCCCAAAATGGTCAATATGGATGACATTTTAACATTTAATCTTTTGACTGTAAATGACTGTTGGATGTGAATTATGACTTTGTCAACTAAAATAAGTGTGTTTAAAGTCATTTCTGTGCCTGAAATGGGTCAAAATTGAAGCTTTTGAGTAAGCAAAACTCTGTAAAATTGGCAATTTTGGTCACTGTGAGGGTTTAAAAAGTGGTTATTCAACATGAGGCACGATCCAATTGACATTTTGAATGATTTTTGGTACAGTCCAAAAAATCAATTTTCGGATGAAAAACGATGACTCCGGACATGTCGAACGATCCCAAAATGGTCAATATGGATGAAATTTTAACATTTAATCTTTTGACTGTAAATGACTGTTGTATGTGAATTATGACTTTGTCAACTAAAATAAGTGTGTTTAAAGTCATTTCTGTGCCTCAAAGGGGTCAAAATTGAAGCTTTTGAGTAATCAAAACTCTGTAAAAATGGCAATTTTGGTCACTGTGAGGGTTTAAAAAGTGGTTATTCAACATGAGGCACGATCCAATTGACATTTTGAATCATTTCTGGTACAGTCCAAAAAATCAATTTTCGGATGAAAAACGATGACTCCGGACATGCCGAACGATCCTAAAATGGTCAATATGGATGAAATTTTAACATTTAATCTTTTGACTGTAAATGACTGTTGGATGTGAATTATGACTTTGTAAACTAAAATAAGTGTGTTTAAAGTCATTTCTGTGCCTCAAAGGGGTCAAAATTGAAGCTTTTGAGTAATCAAAACTCTGTAAAAATGGCAATTTTGGTCACTCTGAGGGTTTAAAAAGTGGTTATTCAACATGAGGCACGATCCAATTGCCATTTTGAATCATTTTTGGTACAGTCCAAAAAATCAATTTTCGGATGAAAAACGATGACTCCGGACATGTCGAATGATCCCAAAATGGTCAATATGGATGAAATTTTAACATTTAATCTTTTGACTGTAAATGACTGATGGATGTGAATTATGACTTTGTCAACTAAAATAAGTGTGTTTAAAGTCATTTCTGTGCCTCAAAGGGGTCAAAATTGAAGCTTTTGAGTAAGCAAAACTCTTTAAAAATGGCAATTTTGGTCACTCTGAGGGTTTAAAAAGTGGTTATTCAACATGAGGCACGATCCAATTGCCATTTTGAATCATTTTTGGTACAGTCCAAAAAATCAATTTTCGGATGAAAAACGATGACTCCGGACATGTCGAACGATCCCAAAATGGTCAATATGGATGAAATTTTAACATTTAATCTTTTGACTGTAAATGACTGTTGGATGTGAATTATGACTTTGTCAACTAAAATACGTGTGTTTAAAGTCATTTCTCTGCCTCAAAGGGGTCAAAATTGAAGCTTTTGAGTAATCAAAACTCTGTAAAAATGGCAATTTTGGTCACTGTGAGGGTTTAAAAAGTGGTTATTCAACATGAGGCACGATCCAATTGACATTTTGAACCATTTTTGGTACAATCCAAAAAATCCATTTTCGGATGAAAAACGATGACTCCGGACCTGTCGAACGTTCCCAAAATGGTCTATAATGATGAAATTTTAACATTTAATCTTTTGACTGTAAATGACTGTTGGATGTGAATTATGACTTTGTCAACTAAAATAAGTGTGTTTAAAGTCATTTCTGTGCCTCAAAGGGGTCAAAATTGAAGCTTTTGAGTAAACAAAACTCTGTAAAAATGGCAATTTTGGTCACTGTGAGGGTTTAAAAAGTGGTTATTCAACATGAGGCACGATCCAATTGACATTTTGAATCATTTTTGGTACAGTCCAAAAAATCAATTTTCGGATGAAAAACGATGACTCCGGACATGCCAAACGATCCCAAAATGGTCAATATGGATGAAATTTTAACATTTAATCTTTTGACTGTAAATGACTGTTGGATGTGAATTATGACTTTGTCAACTAAAATAAGTGTGTTTAAAGTCATTTCTGTGCCTCAAAGGGGTCAAAATTGAAGCTTTTGAGTAATCAAAACTCTGTAAAAATGGCAATTTTGGTCACTGTGAGGGTTTAAAAAGTGGTTATTCAACATGAGGCACGATCCAATTGCCATTTTGAATCATTTTTGGTACAGTCCAAAAAATCAATTTTCGGATGAAAAACAATGACTCCGGACATGTTGAACGATCCCAAAATGGTCAATATGGATGAAATTTTAACATTTAATCTTTTGACTGTAAATGACTGTTGGATGTGAATTATGACTTTGTCAACTAAAATAAGTGTGTTTCAAGTCATTTCTGTGCCTCAAAGGGGTCAAAATTGAAGCTTTTGAGTAATCAAAACTCTGTAAAAATGGCAATGTTGGTCACTGTGAGGGTTTAAAAAGTGGTTATTCAACATGAGGCACGATCCAATTGACATTTTGAATCATTTTTGGTACAGTCCAAAAAATCAGTTTTCGGATGAAAAACGATGACTCCTGACATGTCGAATGATCCCAAAATGGTCAATATGGATGAAATTTTAACATTTAATCTTTTGACTGTAAATGACTGTTGGATGTGAATTATGACTTTGTCAACTAAAATATGTGTGTTTAAAGTCATTTCTGTGCCTCAAAGGGGTCAAAATTGCAGCTTTTGAGTATTCAAAACTCTTTAAAATGGCAATTTTGGTCACTGTGAGGGTTTAAAAATTGGTTATTCAACATGAGGCACGATCCAATTGACATTTTGAATCATTTTTGGTACAATCCAAAAAATCTATTTTCGGATGAAAAACGATGACTCCGGACCTGTCGAAGGTTCCCAAAATGGTCTATAATGATGAAATTTTAACATTTAATCTTTTGACTGTAAATGACTGTTGGATGTGAATTATGACTTTGTCAACTAAAATAAGTGTGTTTAAAGTCATTTCTGTGCCTGAAATGGGTCAAAATTGAAGCTTTTGAGTAAGCAAAACTCTGTAAAATTGGCAATTTTGGTCACTGTGAGGGTTTAAAAAGTGGTTATTCAACATGAGGCACGATCCAATTGACATTTTGAATGATTTTTGGTAGAGTCCAAAAAATCAATTTTCGGATGAAAAACAATGACTCCGGACATGTCGAACGATCCCAAAATGGTCAATATGGATGAAATTTTAACATTGAATCTTTTGACTGTAAATGACTGTTGTATGTGAATTATGACTTTGTCAACTAAAATAAGTGTGTTTAAAGTCATTTCTGTGCCTCAAAGGGGTCAAAATTGAAGCTTTTGAGTAATCAAAACTCTGTAAAAATGGCAATTTTGGTCACTGTGAGGGTTTAAAAAGTGGTTATTCAACATGAGGCACGATCCAATTGACATTTTGAATCATTTCTGGTACAGTCCAAAAAATCAATTTTCGGATGAAAAACAATGACTCCGGACATGCCGAACGATCCCAACATGGTCAATATGGATGAAATTTTAACATTTAATCTTTTGACTGTAAATGACTGTTGGATGTGAATTATGACTTTGTCAACTAAAATAATTGTGTTTAAAGTCATTTCTGTGCCTCAAAGGGGTCAAAATTGAAGCTTTTGAGTAATCAAAACTCTGTAAAAATGGCAATTTTGGTCACTGTGAGGGTTTAAAAAGTGGTTATTCAACATGAGGCACGATCCAATTGCCATTTTGAATCATTTTTGGTACAGTCCAAAAAATCAATTTTCGGATGAAAAACGATGACTCCGGACATGTCGAACGATCCCAAAATGGTCAATATGGATGAAATTTTAACATTTAATCTTTTGACTGTAAATGACTGTTGGATGTGAATTATGACTTTGTCAACTAAAATAAGTGTGTTTAAAGTCATTTCTGTGCCTCAAAGGGGTCAAAATTGAAGCTTTTGAGTAAGCAAAACTCTTTAAAATTGGCAATTTTGGTCACTGTGAGGGTTTAAAAAGTGGTTATTTAACATGAGGCACGATCCAATTGACATTTTGAATCATTTCTGGTACAGTCCAAAAAATCAATTTTCGGATGAAAAACGATGACTCCGGACATGCCGAACGATCCTAAAATGGTCAATATGGATGAAATTTTAACATTTAATCTTTTGACTGTAAATGACTGTTGGATGTGAATTATGACTTTGTAAACTAAAATAAGTGTGTTTAAAGTCATTTCTGTGCCTCAAAGGGGTCAAAATTGAAGCTTTTGAGTAATCAAAACTCTGTAAAAATGGCAATTTTGGTCACTCTGAGGGTTTAAAAAGTGGTTATTCAACATGAGGCACGATCCAATTGCCATTTTGAATCATTTTTGGTACAGTCCAAAAAATCAATTTTCGGATGAAAAACGATGACTCCGGACATGTCGAATGATCCCAAAATGGTCAATATGGATGAAATTTTAACATTTAATCTTTTGACTGTAAATGACTGATGGATGTGAATTATGACTTTGTCAACTAAAATAAGTGTGTTTAAAGTCATTTCTGTGCCTCAAAGGGGTCAAAATTGAAGCTTTTGAGTAAGCAAAACTCTTTAAAAATGGCAATTTTGGTCACTCTGAGGGTTTAAAAAGTGGTTATTCAACATGAGGCACGATCCAATTGCCATTTTGAATCATTTTTGGTACAGTCCAAAAAATCAATTTTCGGATGAAAAACGATGACTCCGGACATGTCGAACGATCCCAAAATGGTCAATATGGATGAAATTTTAACATTTAATGTTTTGACTGTAAATGACTGTTGGATGTGAATTATGACTTTGTCAACTAAAATACGTGTGTTTAAAGTCATTTCTCTGCCTCAAAGGGGTCAAAATTGAAGCTTTTGAGTAATCAAAACTCTGTAAAAATGGCAATTTTGGTCACTGTGAGGGTTTAAAAAGTGGTTATTCAACATGAGGCACGATCCAATTGACATTTTGAACCATTTTTGGTACAATCCAAAAAATCCATTTTCGGATGAAAAACGATGACTCCGGACCTGTCGAACGTTCCCAAAATGGTCTATAATGATGAAATTTTAACATTTAATCTTTTGACTGTAAATGACTGTTGGATGTGAATTATGACTTTGTCAACTAAAATAAGTGTGTTTAAAGTCATTTCTGTGCCTCAAAGGGGTCAAAATTGAAGCTTTTGAGTAAACAAAACTCTGTAAAAATGGCAATTTTGGTCACTGTGAGGGTTTAAAAAGTGGTTATTCAACATGAGGCACGATCCAATTGACATTTTGAATCATTTTTGGTACAGTCCAAAAAATCAATTTTCGGATGAAAAACGATGACTCCGGACATGCCAAACGATCCCAAAATGGTCAATATGGATGAAATTTTAACATTTAATCTTTTGACTGTAAATGACTGTTGGATGTGAATTATGACTTTGTCAACTAAAATAAGTGTGTTTAAAGTCATTTCTGTGCCTCAAAGGGGTCAAAATTGAAGCTTTTGAGTAATCAAAACTCTGTAAAAATGGCAATTTTGGTCACTGTGAGGGTTTAAAAAGTGGTTATTCAACATGAGGCACGATCCAATTGCCATTTTGAATCATTTTTGGTACAGTCCAAAAAATCAATTTTCGGATGAAAAACAATGACTCCGGACATGTTGAACGATCCCAAAATGGTCAATATGGATGAAATTTTAACATTTAATCTTTTGACTGTAAATGACTGTTGGATGTGAATTATGACTTTGTCAACTAAAATAAGTGTGTTTCAAGTCATTTCTGTGCCTCAAAGGGGTCAAAATTGAAGCTTTTGAGTAATCAAAACTCTGTAAAAATGGCAATGTTGGTCACTGTGAGGGTTTAAAAAGTGGTTATTCAACATGAGGCACGATCCAATTGACATTTTGAATCATTTTTGGTACAGTCCAAAAAATCAGTTTTCGGATGAAAAACGATGACTCCTGACATGTCGAATGATCCCAAAATGGTCAATATGGATGAAATTTTAACATTTAATCTTTTGACTGTAAATGACTGTTGGATGTGAATTATGACTTTGTCAACTAAAATATGTGTGTTTAAAGTCATTTCTGTGCCTCAAAGGGGTCAAAATTGCAGCTTTTGAGTATTCAAAACTCTTTAAAATGGCAATTTTGGTCACTGTGAGGGTTTAAAAATTGGTTATTCAACATGAGGCACGATCCAATTGACATTTTGAATCATTTTTGGTACAATCCAAAAAATCTATTTCCGGATGAAAAACGATGACTCCGGACCTGTCGAAGGTTCCCAAAATGGTCTATAATGATGAAATTTTAACATTTAATCTTTTGACTGTAAATGACTGTTGGATGTGAATTATGACTTTGTCAACTAAAATAAGTGTGTTTAAAGTCATTTCTGTGCCTGAAATGGGTCAAAATTGAAGCTTTTGAGTAAGCAAAACTCTGTAAAATTGGCAATTTTGGTCACTGTGAGGGTTTAAAAAGTGGTTATTCAACATGAGGCACGATCCAATTGACATTTTGAATGATTTTTGGTAGAGTCCAAAAAATCAATTTTCGGATGAAAAACGATGACTCCGGACATGTCGAACGATCCCAAAATGGTCAATATGGATGAAATTTTAACATTGAATCTTTTGACTGTAAATGACTGTTGTATGTGAATTATGACTTTGTCAACTAAAATAAGTGTGTTTAAAGTCATTTCTGTGCCTCAAAGGGGTCAAAATTGAAGCTTTTGAGTAATCAAAACTCTGTAAAAATGGCAATTTTGGTCACTGTGAGGGTTTAAAAAGTGGTTATTCAACATGAGGCACGATCCAATTGACATTTTGAATCATTTCTGGTACAGTCCAAAAAATCAATTTTCGGATGAAAAACGATGACTCCGGACATGCCGAACGATCCCAACATGGTCAATATGGATGAAATTTTAACATTTAATCTTTTGACTGTAAATGACTGTTGGATGTGAATTATGACTTTGTCAACTAAAATAATTGTGTTTAAAGTCATTTCTGTGCCTCAAAGGGGTCAAAATTGAAGCTTTTGAGTAATCAAAACTCTGTAAAAATGGCAATTTTGGTCACTGTGAGGGTTTAAAAAGTGGTTATTCAACATGAGGCACGATCCAATTGCCATTTTGAATCATTTTTGGTACAGTCCAAAAAATCAATTTTCGGATGAAAAACGATGACTCCGGACATGTCGAACGATCCCAAAATGGTCAATATGGATGAAATTTTAACATTTAATCTTTTGACTGTAAATGACTGTTGGATGTGAATTATGACTTTGTCAACTAAAATAAGTGTGTTTAAAGTCATTTCTGTGCCTCAAAGGGGTCAAAATTGAAGCTTTTGAGTAAGCAAAACTCTTTAAAATTGGCAATTTTGGTCACTGTGAGGGTTTAAAAAGTGGTTATTTAACATGAGGCACGATCCAATTGACATTTTGAATGATTTTTGATACTGTCCAAAAAATCAATTTTCGGATGAAAAACGATGACTCCGGACATGTCGAACGATCCCAAAATGGTCAACATGGATGAAATTTTAACATTTAATCTTTTGACTGTAAATGACTGTTGGATGTGAATTATGACTTTGTCAACTAAAATACGTGTGTTTAAAGTCATTTCTGTGCCTCAAAGGGGTCAAAATTGCAGCTTTTGAGTATTCAAAACTCTTTAAAATGGCAATTTTGGTCACTGTGAGGGTTTAAAAAGTGGTTATTCAACATGAGGCACGATCCAATTGACATTTTGAATCATTTTTGGTACAATCCAAAAAATCAATTTTCGGATGAAAAAAGATGACTCCGGACCTGTCGAACGTTCCCAAAATGGTCTATAATGATGAAATTTTAACATTTAATCTTTTGACTGTAAATGACTGTTGGATGTGAATTATGACTTTGTCAACTAAAATAAGTGTGTTTAAAGACATTTCTGTGCCTCAAAGGGGTCGAAATTGAAGCTTTTGAGTAATCAAAACTCTGTAAAAATGGCAATTTTGGTCACTGTGAGGGTTTAAAAAGTGGTTATTCAACATGAGGCACGATCCAATTGACATTTTGAATCATTTTTGGTACAATCCAAAAAATCAATTTTCGGATGAAAAACGATGACTCCGGACCTGTCGAACGTTCCCAAAATGGTCTATAATGATGAAATTTTAACATTTAATCTTTTGACTGTAAATGATTGTTGGATGTGAATTATGACTTTGTCAACTAAAATAAGTGTGTTTAAAGTCATTTCTGTGCCTCAAAGGGGTCAAAATTGAAGCTTTTGAGTAATCAAAACTCTGTAAAAATGGCAATTTTGGTCACTGTGAGGGTTTAAAAAGTGGTTATTCAACATGAGGCACGATCCAATTGCCATTTTGAATCATTTTTGGTACAGTCCAAAAAATCAATTTTCGGATGAAAAACGATGACTCCGGACATGTCGAACGATCCCAAAATGGTCAATATGGATGAAATTTTAACATTTAATCTTTTGACTGTAAATGACTGTTGGATGTGAATTATGACTTTTTCAACTAAAATAAGTGTGTTTAAAGTCATTTCTGTGCCTCAAAGGGGTCAAAATTGAAGCTTTTGAGTAATCAAAACTCTGTAAAAATGGCAATTTTGGTCACTGTGAGGGTTTAAAAAGTGGTTATTCAACATGAGGCACGATCCAATTGACATTTTGAATCAATTTTGGTACAGTCCAAAAAATCAATTTTCGGATGAAAAACGATGACTCCTGACATGTCGAATGATCCCAAAATGGTCAATATGGATGAAATTTTAACATTTAATCTTTTGACTGTAAATGACTGTTGGATGTGAATTATGACTTTGTCAACTAAAATATGTGTGTTTAAAGTCATTTCTGTGCCTCAAAGGGGTCAAAATTGCAGCTTTTGAGTATTCAAAACTCTTTAAAATGGCAATTTTGGTCACTGTGAGGGTTTAAAAATTGGTTATTCAACATGAGGCACAATCCAATTGACATTTTGAATCATTTTTGGTACAATCCAAAAAATCAATTTTCGGATGAAAAACGATGACTCCGGACCTGTCGAAGGTTCCCAAAATGGTCTATAATGATGAAATTTTAACATTTAATCTTTTGACTGTAAATGACTGTTGGATGTGAATTATGACTTTGTCAACTAAAATAAGTGTGTTTAAAGTCATTTCTGTGCCTCAAAGGGGTCGAAATTGAAGCTTTTGAGTAATCAAAACTCTGTAAAAATGGCAATTTTGGTCACTGCGAGGGTTTAAAAATGGTTATTCAACATGAGGCACGATCCAATTGACATTTTGAATCATTTTTGGTACAGTCCAAAAAATCAATTTTCGGATGAAAAACGATGACTCCGGACATGCCGAACGATCCCAAAATGGTCAATATGGATGAAATTTTAACATTTAATCTTTTGACTGTAAATGACTGTTGGATGTGAATTATGACTTTGTCAACTAAAATAAGTGTGTTTAAAGTCATTTCTGTGCCTCAAAGGGGTCAAAATTGAAGCTTTTGAGTAGCAAACTCTGTAAAAATGGCAATTTTGGTCACTGTGAGGGTTTAAAAAGTAGTTATTCAACATGAGGCACGATCCAATTGACATTTGAATCATTTCTGGTACAGTCCAAAAAATCAATTTTCGGATGAAAAACGATGACTCCGGACAAGCCAAACAATCCCAAAATGGTCAATATGGATGAAATTTTAACATTTAATCTTTTGACTGTAAATGACTGTTGGATGTGAATTATGACTTTGTCAACTAAAATAAGTGTGTTTAAAGTCATTTCTGTTCCTCAAAGGGGTCAAAATTGAACCTTTTGAGTAATCAAAACTCTGTAAAAATGGCAATTTTGGTCACTCTGAGGGTTTAAAAAGTGGTTATTCAACATGAAGCACGATCCAATTGCCATTTTGAATCATTTTTGGTACAGTCCAAAAAATCAATTTTCGGATGAAAAACGATGACTCCGGACATGTCGAACGATCCCAAAATGGTCAATATGGATGAAATTTTAACATTTAATCTTTTGACTGTAAATGACTGTTGGATGTGAATTATGACTTTGTCAACTAAAATAAGTGTGTTTAAAGTCATTTCTGTGCCTCAAAGGGGTCAAAATTGAAGCTTTTGAGTAATCAAAACTCTGTAAAAATGGCAATTTTGGTCACTGTGAGGGTTTAAAAAGTGGTTATTCAACATGAGGCACGATCCAATTGACATTTTGAATGATTTTTGGTACTGTCCAAAAAATCAATTTTCGGATGAAAAACGATGACTCCGGACATGTCGAACGATCCCAAAATGGTCAATATGGATGAAATTTTAACATTTAATCTTATGACTGTAAATGACTGTTGGATGTGAATTATGACTTTGTCAACTAAAATAAGTGTGTTTAAAGTCATTTCTGTGCCTGAAACGGGTCAAAATTGAAGCTTTTGAGTAAGCAAAACTCTGTAAAAATGGCAATTTTGGTCACTCTGAGGGTTTAAAAAGTGGTCATTCAACATGAGGCACGATCCAATTGACATTTTGAATCATTTTTGGTACAGTCCAAAAAATCAATTTTCGGATGAAAAACGATGACTCCGGACATGTCAAACAATCCCAAAATGGTCAATATGGATGAAATTTTAACATTTAATCTTTTGACTGTAAATGACTGTTGGATGTGAATTATGACTTTGTCAACTAAAATAAGTGTGTTTAAAGTCATTTCTGTGCCTGAAATGGGTCAAAATTGAAGCTTTTGAGTAAGCAAAACTCTGTAAAATTGGCATTTTTGGTCACTGTGAGGGTTTAAAAAGTGGTTATTCAACATGAGGCACGATCCAATTGACATTTTGAATCACTTTTGGTACAGTCCAAAAAATCAATTTTCGGATGAAAAACGATGACTCCTGACATGTCGAATGATCCCAAAATGGTCAATATGGACGAAATTTTAACATTTAATCTTTTGACTGTAAATGACTGTTGGATGTGAATTATGACTTTGTCAACTAAAATAAGTGTGATTAAAGTCATTTCTGTGCCTGAAACGGGTCAAAATTGAAGCTTTTGAGTAAGCAAAACTCTGTAAAAATGGCAATTTTGGTCACTCTGAGGGTTTAAAAAGTGGTTATTCAACATGAGGCACGATCCAATTGACATTTTGAATCATTTTTGGTACAGTCCAAAAAATCAATTTTCGGATGAAAAACGATGACTCCGGACATGTCGAACGATCCCAAAATGGTCAATATGGATGAAATGTTAACATTTAATCTTTTGACTCTAAATGACTGTTGGATGTGAATTATGACTTTGTCAACTAAAATAAGTGTGTTTAAAGTCATTTCTGTGTCTCAAAGGGGTCAAAATTGAAGCTTTTGAGTAATCAAAACTCTGTAAAAATGGCAATTTTGGTCACTGTGAGGGTTTAAAAAGTGGTTATTCAACATGAGGCACGATCCAATTGACATTTTGAATCATTTTTGGTACTGTCCAAAAAATCAATTTTCGGATGAAAAACGATGACTCCTGACATGTCGAATGATCCTAAAATGGTCAATATGGACGAAATTTTTACATTTAATCTTTTGACTGTAAATGACTGTTGGATGTGAATTATGACTTTGTCAACTAAAATAAGTGTGTTTAAAGTCATTTCTGTGCCTGAAATGGGTCAAAATTGAAGCTTTTGAGTAAGCAAAACTCTGTAAAATTGGCAATTTTGGTCACTGTGAGGGTTTAAAAAGTGGTTATTCAACATGAGGCACGATCCAATTGACATTTTGAATCATTTTTGGTACAGTCCAAAAAATCAATTTTCGGATGAAAAACGATGACTCCTGACATGTCAAATGATCCCAAAATGGTCAATATGGACGAAATTTTAACATTTAATCTTTTGACTGTAAATGACTGTTGGATGTCAATTATGACTTTGTCAACTAAAATAAGTGTGTTTAAAGTCATTTCTGTGCCTGAAACGGGTCAAAATTGAAGCTTTTGAGTAAGCAAAACTCTGTAAAAATGGCAATTTTGGTCACTCTGAGGGTTTAAAAAGTGGTCATTCAACATGAGGCACGATCCAATTGACATTTTGAATCATTTTTGGTACAGTCCAAAAAATCAATTTTCGGATGAAAAACGATGACTCCGGACATGTCAAACGATCCCAAAATGGTCAATATGGAGGAAATTTTAACATTTAATCTTTTGACTGTAAATGACTGTTGGATGTGAATTATGACTTTGTCAACTAAAATAAGTGTGTTTAAAGTCATTTCTGTGCCTCAAAGGGGTCAAAATTGAAGCTTTTGAGTAATCAAACTCTGTAAAAATGGCAATTTTGGTCACTGTGAGGGTTTAAAAAGTGGTTATTCAACATGAGGCACGATCCAATTGACATTTGAATCATTTCTGGTACAGTCCAAAAAATCTATTTTCCGATGAAAAACGATGACTCCGGACAAGCCAAACAATCCCAAAATGGTCAATATGGATGAAATTTTAACATTTAATCTTTTGACTGTAAATGACTGTTGGATGTGAATTATGACTTTGTCAACTAAAATAAGTGTGTTTAAAGTCATTTCTGTGCCTGAAATGGATCAAAATTGAAGCTTTTGAGTAAGTAAAACTCTGTAAAATTGGCAATTTTGGTCACTGTGAGGGTTTAAAAAGTGGTTATTCAACATGAGGCACGATCCAATTGACATTTTGAATCATTTTTGGTACAGTCCAAAAAATCAATTTTCGGATGAAAAACGATGACTCCTGACATGTCGAATGATCCCAAAATGGTCAATATGGACGAAATTTTAACATTTAATCTTTTGACTGTAAATGACTGTTGGATGTGAATTATGACTTTGTCAACTAAAATAAGTGTGATTAAAGTCATTTCTGTGCCTGAAACGGGTCAAAATTGAAGCTTTTGAGTAAGCAAAACTCTGTAAAAATGGCAATTTTGGTCACTCTGAGGGTTTAAAAAGTGGTTATTCAACATGAGGCACGATCCAATTGACATTTTGAATCATTTTTGGTACAGTCCAAAAAATCAATTTTCGGATGAAAAACGATGACTCCGGACATGTCGAACGATCCCAAAATGGTCAATATGGATGAAATGTTAACATTTAATCTTTTGACTCTAAATGACTGTTGGATGTGAATTATGACTTTGTCAACTAAAATAAGTGTGTTTAAAGTCATTTTTGTGCCTCAAAGGGGTCAAAATTGAAGCTTTTGAGTGATCAAAACTCTGTAAAAATGTCAATTTTGGTCACTGTGAGGGTTTAAAAAGTGGTTATTCAACATGAGGCACGATCCAATTGACATTTTGAATCATTTTTGGTACAGTCCAAAAAATCAATTTTCGGATGAAAAACGATGACTCCTGACATGTCGAATGATCCCAAAATGGTCAATATGGACGAAATTTTAACATTTAATCGTTTGACTGTAAATGACTGTTGGATGTAAATTATGACTTTGTCAACTAAAATAAGTGTGTTTAAAGTCATTTCTGTGCCTGAAATGGGTCAAAATTGAAGCTTTTGAGTAAGCAAAACTCTGTAAAATTGGCAATTTTGGTCACTGTGAAGGTTTAAAAAGTGGTTATTCAACATGAGGCACGATCCAATTGACATTTTGAATGATTTTTGGTACAGTTCAAAAAATTAATTTTCGGATGAAAAACGATGACTCTGGACATGTCGAACGATCCCAAAATGGTCAATATGGATGAAATTTTAACATTTAATCTTTTGACTGTAAATGACTGTTGGATGTCAATTATGACTTTGTCAACTAAAATAAGTGTGTTTAAAGTCATTTCTGTGCCTGAAACGGGTCAAAATTGAAGCTTTTGAGTAAGCAAAACTCTGTAAAAATGGCAATTTTGGTCACTCTGAGGGTTTAAAAAGTGGTCATTCAACATGAGGCACGATCCAATTGACATTTTGAATCATTTTTGGTACAGTCCAAAAAATCAATTTTCGGATGAAAAACGATGACTCCGGACATGTCAAACGATCCCAAAATGGTCAATATGGATGAAATTTTAACATTTAATCTTTTGACTGTAAATGACTGTTGGATGTGAATTATGACTTTGTCAACTAAAATAAGTGTGTTTAAAGTCATTTCTGTGCCTCAAAGGGGTCAAAATTGAAGCTTTTGAGTAATCAAACTCTGTAAAAATGGCAATTTTGGTCACTGTGAGGGTTTAAAAAGTGGTTATTCAACATGAGGCACGATCCAATTGACATTTGAATCATTTCTGGTACAGTCCAAAAAATCAATTTTCGGATGAAAAACGATGACTCCGGACAAGCCAAACAATCCCAAAATGGTCAATATGGATGAAATTTTAACATTTAATCTTTTGACTGTAAATGACTGTTGGATGTGAATTATGACTTTGTCAACTAAAATAAGTGTGTTTAAAGTCATTTCTGTGCCTCAAAGGGGTCAAAATTGAAGCTTTTGAGTAATCAAAACTCTGTAAAAATGGCAATTTTGGTCACTCTGAGGGTTTAAAAAGTGGTTATTCAACATGAGGCACGATCCAATTGACATTTTGAAGCATTTTTGGTACAGTCCAAAAAATCAATTTTCGGATGAAAAACGATGACTCCTGACATGTTGAATGATCCCAAAATGGTCAATATGGACGAAATTTTAACATTTAATCTTTTGACTGTAAATGACTGTTGGATGTGAATTATGACTTTGTCAACTAAAATAAGTGTGTTTAAAGTCATTTCTGTGCCTGAAACGGGTCAAAATTGAAGCTTTTGAGTAAGCAAAACTCTGTAAAAATGGCAATTTTGGTCACTCTGAGGGTTTAAAAAGTGGTCATTCAACATGAGGCACGATCCAATTGACATTTTGAATCATTTTTGGTACAGTCCAAAAAATCAATTTTCGGATGAAAAACGATGACTCCGGACATGTCAAACGATCCCAAAATGGTCAATATGGATGAAATTTTAACATTTAATCTTTTGACTGTAAATGACTGTTGGATGTGAATTATGACTTTGTCAACTAAAATAAGTGTGTTTAAAGTCATTTCTGTGCCTGAAATGGGTCAAAATTGAAGATTTTGAGTAAGCAAAACTCTGTAAAATTGGCAATTTTGATCACTGTGAGGGTTTGAAAAGTGGTTATTCAACATGAGGCACGATCCAATTGACATTTTGAATGATTTTTGGTACTGTCCAAAAAATCAATTTTCGGATGAAAAACGATGACTCCGGACATGTCGAACGATCCCAAAATGGTCAATATGGATGAAACTTTAACATTTAATCTTTTGACTGTAAATGACTGTTGGATGTGAATTATGACTTTGTCAACTAAAATAAGTGTGTTTAAAGTCATTTCTGTGCCTCAAAGGGGTCAAAATTGAAGCTTTTGAGTAATCAAAACTCTGTAAAAATGGCAATTTTGGTCACTGTGAGGGTTTAAAAAGTGGTTATTCAACATGAGGCACGATCCAATTGACATTTTGAATCATTTCCGGTACAGTCCAAAAAATTAATTTTTCGGATGAAAAACGATGACTCCGGACATGCCGAACGATCCCAAAATGGTCAATATGGATGAAATTTTAACATTTAATCTTTTGACTGTAAATGACTGTTGGATGTGAATTATGACTTTGTCAACTAAAATAAGTGTGTTTAAAGTCATTTCTGTGCCTCAAAGGGGTCAAAATTGAAGCTTTTGAGTAATCAAAACTCTGTAAAAATGGCAATTTTGGTCACTCTGAGGGTTTAAAAAGTGGTTATTCAACATGAGGCACGATCCAATTGCCATTTTGAATCATTTTTGGTACAGTCCAAAAAATCAATTTTCGGATGAAAAACGATGACTCCGGACATGTCGAACGATCCCAAAATGGTCAATATGGATGAAATTTTAACATTTAATCTTTTGACTGTAAATGACTGTTGGATGTGAATTATGACTTTGTCAACTAAAATAAGTGTGTTTAAAGTTATTTCTGTGCCTCAAAGGGGTCAGAATTGAAGCTTTTGAGTAATCAAAACTCTGTAAAAATGGCAATTTTGGTCACTGTGAGGGTTTAAAAAGTGGTTATTCAACATGAGGCATGATCCAATTGACATTTTGAATCATTTTTGGTACAGTCCAAAAAATCAATTTTCGGATGAAAAACGATGACTCCGGACATGTCAAACGATCCCAAAATGGTCAATATGGATGAAATTTTAACATGTAATCTTTTGACTGTAAATGACTGTTGGATGTGAATTATGACTTTGTCAACTAAAATAAGTGTGTTTAAAGTCATTTCTGTGCCTGAAATGGGTCAAAATTGAAGCTTTTGAGTAAGCAAAACTCTGTAAAATTGGCAATTTTGGTCACTGTGAGGGTTTAAAAAGTGGTTATTCAACATGAGGCACGATCCAATTGACATTTTGAATCATTTTTGGTACAGTCCAAAAAATCAATTTTCGGATGAAAAACGATGACTCCTGACATGTCGAATGATCCCAAAATGGTCAATATGGACGAAATTTTAACATTTAATCTTTTGACTGTAAATGACTGTTGGATGTGAATTATGACTTTGTCAACTAAAATAAGTGTGTTTAAAGTCATTTCTGTGCCTGAAATGGGTCAAAATTGAAGCTTTTGAGTAAGCAAAACTCTGTAAAATTGGCAATTTTGGTCACTGTGAAGGTTTAAAAAGTGGTTATTCAACATGAGGCACGATCCAATTGACATTTTGAATGATTTTTGGTACAGTCCAAAAAATTAATTTTCGGATGAAAAACGATGACTCTGGACATGTCGAACGATCCCAAAATGGTCAATATGGATGAAATTTTAACATTTAATCTTTTGACTGTAAATGACTGTTGGATGTCAATTATGACTTTGTCAACTAAAATAAGTGTGTTTAAAGTCATTTCTGTGCCTGAAACGGGTCAAAATTGAAGCTTTTGAGTAAGCAAAACTCTGTAAAAATGGCAATTTTGGTCACTCTGAGGGTTTAAAAAGTGGTCATTCAACATGAGGCACGATCCAATTGACATTTTGAATCATTTTTGGTACAGTCCAAAAAATCAATTTTCGGATGAAAAACGATGACTCCGGACATGTCAAACAATCCCAAAATGGTCAATATGGATGAAATTTTAACATTTAATCTTTTGACTGTAAATGACTGTTGGATGTGAATTATGACTTTGTCAACTAAAATAAGTGTGTTTAAAGTCATTTCTGTGCCTCAAAGGGGTCAAAATTGAAGCTTTTGAGTAATCAAACTCTGTAAAAATGGCAATTTTGGTCACTGTGAGGGTTTAAAAAGTGGTTATTCAACATGAGGCACGATCCAATTGACATTTTGAATCATTTTTGGTACAGTCCAAAAAATCAATTTTCGGATGAAAAACGATGACTCCTGACATGTCGAATGATCCCAAAATGGTCAATATGGATGAAATTTTAACATTTAATCTTTTGACTGTAAATGACTGTTGGATGTGAATTATGACTTTGTCAACTAAAATAAGTGTGTTTCAAGTCATTTCTGTGCCTCAAAGGGGTCAAAATTGAAGCTTTTGAGTAATCAAAACTCTGTAAAAATGGCAATTTTGGTCACTGTGAAGGTTTAAAAAGTGGTTATTCAACATGAGGCACGATCCAATTGACATTTTGAATCATTTTTGGTACAGTCCAAAAAATCTATTTTCGGATGAAAAACGATGACTCCGGACAAGCCAAACAATCCCAAAATGGTCAATATGGATGAAATTTTAACATTTAATCTTTTGACTGTAAATGACTGTTGGATGTGAATTATGACTTTGTCAACTAAAATAAGTGTGTTTAAAGTCATTTCTGTGCCTGAAATGGATCAAAATTGAAGCTTTTGAGTAAGTAAAACTCTGTAAAATTGGCAATTTTGGTCACTGTGAGGGTTTAAAAAGTGGTTATTCAACATGAGGCACGATCCAATTGACATTTTGAATCATTTTTGGTACAGTCCAAAAAATCAATTTTCGGATGACAAACGATGACTCCTGACATGTCGAATGATCCCAAAATGGTCAATATGGACGAAATTTTAACATTTAATCTTTTGACTGTAAATGACTGTTGGATGTGAATTATGACTTTGTCAACTAAAATAAGTGTGATTAAAGTCATTTCTGTGCCTGAAACGGGTCAAAATTGAAGCTTTTGAGTAAGCAAAACTCTGTAAAAATGTCAATTTTGGTCACTCTGAGGGTTTAAAAAGTGGTTATTCAACATGAGGCACGATCCAATTGACATTTTGAATCATTTTTGGTACAGTCCAAAAAATCAATTTTCGGATGAAAAACGATGACTCCTGACATGTCGAATGATCCCAAAATGGTCAATATGGATGAAATTTTAACATTTAATCTTTTGACTGTAAATAACTGTTGGATGTGAATTATGACTTTGTCAACTAAAATAAGTGTGTTTAAAGTCATTTCTGTGCCTGAAATGGGTCAAAATTGAAGCTTTTGAGTAAGCAAAACTCTGTAAAATTGGCAATTTTGGTCACTGTGAGGGTTTAAAAAGTGGTTATTCAACATGAGGCACGATCCAATTGACATTTTGAATCATTTTTGGTACAGTCCAAAAAATCAATTTTCGGATGAAAAACGATGACTCCTGACATGTCGAATGATCCCAAAATGGTCAATATGGACGAAATTTTAACATTTAATCTTTTGACTGTAAATGACTGTTGGATGTAAATTATGACTTTGTCAACTAAAATAAGTGTGTTTAAAGTCATTTCTGTGCCTGAAATGGGTCAAAATTGAAGCTTTTGAGTAAGCAAAACTCTGTAAAATTGGCAATTTTGGTCACTGTGAAGGTTTAAAAAGTGGTTATTCAACATGAGGCACGATCCAATTGACATTTTGAATGATTTTTGGTACAGTTCAAAAAATTAATTTTCGGATGAAAAACGATGACTCTGGACATGTCGAACGATCCCAAAATGGTCAATATGGATGAAATTTTAACATTTAATCTTTTGACTGTAAATGACTGTTGGATGTCAATTATGACTTTGTCAACTAAAATAAGTGTGTTTAAAGTCATTTCTGTGCCTGAAACGGGTCAAAATTGAAGCTTTTGAGTAAGCAAAACTCTGTAAAAATGGCAATTTTGGTCACTCTGAGGGTTTAAAAAGTGGTCATTCAACATGAGGCACGATCCAATTGACATTTTGAATCATTTTTGGTACAGTCCAAAAAATCAATTTTCGGATGAAAAACGATGACTCCGGACATGTCAAACGATCCCAAAATGGTCAATATGGATGAAATTTTAACATTTAATCTTTTGACTGTAAATGACTGTTGGATGTGAATTATGACTTTGTCAACTAAAATAAGTGTGTTTAAAGTCATTTCTGTGCCTCAAAGGGGTCAAAATTGAAGCTTTTGAGTAATCAAACTCTGTAAAAATGGCAATTTTGGTCACTGTGAGGGTTTAAAAAGTGGTTATTCAACATGAGGCACGATCCAATTGACATTTGAATCATTTCTGGTACAGTCCAAAAAATCAATTTTCGGATGAAAAACGATGACTCCGGACAAGCCAAACAATCCCAAAATGGTCAATATGGATAAAATTTTAACATTTAATCTTTTGACTGTAAATGACTGTTGGATGTGAATTATGACTTTGTCAACTAAAATAAGTGTGTTTAAAGTCATTTCTGTGCCTCAAAGGGGTCAAAATTGAAGCTTTTGAGTAATCAAAACTCTGTAAAAATGGCAATTTTGGTCACTGTGAGGGTTTAAAAAGTGGTTATTCAACATGAGGCACGATCCAATTGACATTTTGAAGCATTTTTGGTACAGTCCAAAAAATCAATTTTCGGATGAAAAACGATGACTCCTGACATGTCGAATGATCCCAAAATGGTCAATATGGACGAAATTTTAACATTTAATCTTTTGACTGTAAATGACTGTTGGATGTGAATTATGACTTTGTCAACTAAAATAAGTGTGTTTAAAGTCATTTCTGTGCCTGAAATGGGTCAAAATTGAAGCTTTTGAGTAAGCAAAACTCTGTAAAATTGGCAATTTTGGTCACTGTGAGGGTTTAAAAAGTGGTTATTCAACATGAGGCACAATCCAATTGACATTTTGAATCATTTTTGGTACAGTCCAAAAAATCAATTTTCGGATGAAAAACGATGACTCCTGACATGTCGAATGATCCCAAAATGGTCAATATGGACGAAATTTTAACATTTAATCTTTTGACTGTAAATGACTGTTGGATGTGAATTATGACTTTGTCAACTAAAATAAGTGTGTTTAAAGTCATTTCTGTGCCTGAAACGGGTCAAAATTGAAGCTTTTGAGTAAGCAAAACTCTGTAAAAATGGCAATTTTGGTCACTCTGAGGGTTTAAAAAGTGGTCATTCAACATGAGGCACGATCCAATTGACATTTTGAATCATTTTTGGTACAGTCCAAAAAATCAATTTTCGGATGAAAAACGATGACTCCGGACATGTCAAACGATCCCAAAATGGTCAATATGGATGAAATTTTACCATTTAATCTTTTGACTGTAAATGACTGTTGGATGTGAATTATGACTTTGTCAACTAAAATAAGTGTGTTTAAAGTCATTTCTGTGCCTGAAATGGGTCAAAATTGAAGATTTTGAGTAAGCAAAACTCTGTAAAATTGGCAATTTTGATCACTGTGAGGGTTTAAAAAGTGGTTATTCAACATGAGGCACGATCCAATTGACATTTTGAATCATTTTTGGTACAGTCCAAAAAATCAATTTTCGGATGAAAAACGATGACTCCGGACATGTCAAACGATCCCAAAATGGTCAATATGGATGAAATTTTAACATTTAATCTTTTGACTGTAAATAACTGTTGGATGTGAATTATGACTTTGTCAACTAAAATAAGTGTGTTTAAAGTCATTTTTGTGCCTCAAAGGGGTCAAAATTGAAGCTTTTGAGTAATCAAACTCTGTAAAAATGGCAATTTTGGTCACTGTGAGGGTTTAAAAAGTGGTTATTCAACATGAGGCACGATCCAATTGACATTTGAATCATTTCTGGTACAGTCCAAAAAATCTATTTTCGGATGAAAAACGATGACTCCGGACAAGCCAAACAATCCCAAAATGGTCAATATGGATGAAATTTTAACATTTAATCTTTTGACTGTAAATGACTGTTGGATGTGAATTATGACTTTGTCAACTAAAATAAGTGTGTTTAAAGTCATTTCTGTGCCTGAAATGGATCAAAATTGAAGCTTTTGAGTAAGTAAAACTCTGTAAAATTGGCAATTTTGGTCACTGTGAGGGTTTAAAAAGTGGTTATTCAACATGAGGCACGATCCAATTGACATTTTGAATCATTTTTGGTACAGTCCAAAAAATCAATTTTCGGATGAAAAACGATGACTCCTGACATGTCGAATGATCCCAAAATGGTCAATATGGACGAAATTTTAACATTTAATCTTTTGACTGTAAATAACTGTTGGATGTGAATTATGACTTTGTCAACTAAAATAAGTGTGTTTAAAGTCATTTCTGTGCCTGAAATGGGTCAAAATTGAAGCTTTTGAGTAAGCAAAACTCTGTAAAATTGGCAATTTTGGTCACTGTGAGGGTTTAAAAAGTGGTTATTCAACATGAGGCACGATCCAATTGACATTTTGAATCATTTTTGGTACAGTCCAAAAAATCAATTTTCGGATGAAAAACGATGACTCCTGACATGTCGAATGATCCCAAAATGGTCAATATGGACGAAATTTTAACATTTAATCTTTTGACTGTAAATGACTGTTGGATGTAAATTATGACTTTGTCAACTAAAATAAGTGTGTTTAAAGTCATTTCTGTGCCTGAAATGGGTCAAAATTGAAGCTTTTGAGTAAGCAAAACTCTGTAAAATTGGCAATTTTGGTCACTGTGAAGGTTTAAAAAGTGGTTATTCAACATGAGGCACGATCCAATTGACATTTTGAATGATTTTTGGTACAGTTCAAAAAATTAATTTTCGGATGAAAAACGATGACTCTGGACATGTCGAACGATCCCAAAATGGTCAATATGAATGAAATTTTAACATTTAATCTTTTGACTGTAAATGACTGTTGGATGTGAATTATGACTTTGTCAACTAAAATAAGTGTGTTTAAACTCATTTCTGTGCCTCAAAGGGGTCAAAATTGAAGCTTTTGAGTAATCAAAACTCTGTAAAAATGGCAATTTTGGTCACTGTGAGGGTTTAAAAAGTGGTTATTCAACATGAGGCACGATCCAATTGACATTTTGAAGCATTTTTGGTACAGTCCAAAAAATCAATTTTCGGATGAAAAACGATGACTCCTGACATGTCGAATGATCCCAAAATGGTCAATATGGACGAAATTTTAACATTTAATCTTTTGACTGTAAATGACTGTTGGATGTGAATTATGACTTTGTCAACTAAAATAAGTGTGTTTAAAGTCATTTCTGTGCCTGAAATGGGTCAAAATTGAAGCTTTTGAGTAAGCAAAACTCTGTAAAATTGGCAATTTTGGTCACTGTGAGGGTTTAAAAAGTGGTTATTCAACATGAGGCACGATCCAATTGACATTTTGAATCATTTTTGGTACAGTCCAAAAAATCAATTTTCGGATGAAAAACGATGACTCCTGACATGTCGAATGATCCCAAAATGGTCAATATGGACGAAATTTTAACATTTAATCTTTTGACTGTAAATGACTGTTGGATGTGAATTATGACTTTGTCAACTAAAATAAGTGTGTTTAAAGTCATTTCTGTGCCTGAAACGGGTCAAAATTGAAGCTTTTGAGTAAGCAAAACTCTGTAAAAATGGCAATTTTGGTCACTCTGAGGGTTTAAAAAGTGGTCATTCAACATGAGGCACGATCCAATTGACATTTTGAATCATTTTTGGTACAGTCCAAAAAATCAATTTTCGGATGAAAAACGATGACTCCGGACATGTCAAACGATCCCAAAATGGTCAATATGGATGAAATTTTAACATTTAATCTTTTGACTGTAAATGACTGTTGGATGTGAATTATGACTTTGTCAACTAAAATAAGTGTGTTTAAAGTCATTTCTGTGCCTGAAATGGGTCAAAATTGAAGATTTTGAGTAAGCAAAACTCTGTAAAATTGGCAATTTTGATCACTGTGAGGGTTTAAAAAGTGGTTATTCAACATGAGGCACGATCCAATTGACATTTTGAATGATTTTAGGTACTGTCCAAAAAATCAATTTTCGGATGAAAAACGATGACTCCGGACATGTCGAACGATCCCAAAATGGTCAATATGGATGAAACTTTAACATTTAATCTTTTGACTGTAAATGACTGTTGGATGTGAATTATGACTTTGTCAACTAAAATAAGTGTGTTTAAAGTCATTTCTGTGCCTCAAAGGGGTCAAAATTGAAGCTTTTGAGTAATCAAAACTCTGTAAAAATGGCAATTTTGGTCACTGTGAGGGTTTAAAAAGTAGTTATTCAACATGAGGCACGATCCAATTGACATTTTGAATCATTTCCGGTACAGTCCAAAAAATTAATTTTTCGGATGAAAAACGATGACTCCGGACATGCCGAACGATCCCAAAATGGTCAATATGGATGAAATTTTAACATTTAATCTTTTGACTGTGAATGACTGTTGGATGTGAATTATGACTTTGTCAACTAAAATAAGTGTGTTTAAAGTCATTTCTGTGCCTCAAAGGGGTCAAAATTGAAGCTTTTGAGTAATCAAAACTCTGTAAAAATGGCAATTTTGGTCACTCTGAGGGTTTAAAAAGTGGTTATTCAACATGAGGCACGATCCAATTGCCATTTTGAATCATTTTTGGTACAGTCCAAAAAATCAATTTTCGGATGAAAAACGATGACTCCGGACATGTCGAACGATCCCAAAATGGTCAATATGGATGAAATTTTAACATTTAATCTTTTGACTGTAAATGACTGTTGGATGTGAATTATGACTTTGTCAACTAAAATAAGTGTGTTTAAAGTCATTTCTGTGCCTGAAATGGGTCAAAATTGAAGCTTTTGAGTAAGCAAAACTCTGTAAAATTGGCAATTTTGGTCACTGTGAGGGTTTAAAAAGTGGTTATTCAACATGAGGCACGATCCAATTGACATTTTGAATCATTTTTGGTACAGTCCAAAAAATCAATTTTCGGATGAAAAACGATGACTCCTGACATGTCGAATGATCCCAAAATGGTCAATATGGACGAAATTTTAACATTTAATCTTTTGACTGTAAATGACTGTTGGATGTGAATTATGACTTTGTCAACTAAAATAAGTGTGTTTAAAGTCATTTCTGTGCCTGAAACGGGTCAAAATTGAAGCTTTTGAGTAAGCAAAACTCTGTAAAAATGGCAATTTTGGTCACTCTGAGGGTTTAAAAAGTGGTCATTCAACATGAGGCACGATCCAATTGACATTTTGAATCATTTTTGGTACAGTCCAAAAAATCAATTTTCGGATGAAAAACGATGACTCCGGACATGTCGAACGATCCCAAAATGGTCAATATGGATGAAACTTTAACATTTAATCTTTTGACTGTAAATGACTGTTGGATGTGAATTATGACTTTGTCAACTAAAATAAGTGTGTTTAAAGTCATTTCTGTGCCTCAAAGGGGTCAAAATTGAAGCTTTTGAGTAATCAAAACTCTGTAAAAATGGCAATTTTGGTCACTGTGAGGGTTTAAAAAGTGGTTATTCAACATGAGGCACGATCCAATTGACATTTTGAATCATTTCCGGTACAGTCCAAAAAATTAATTTTTCGGATGAAAAACGATGACTCCGGACATGCCGAACGATCCCAAAATGGTCAATATGGATGAAATTTTAACATTTAATCTTTTGACTGTAAATGACTGTTGGATGTGAATTATGACTTTGTCAACTAAAATAAGTGTGTTTAAAGTCATTTCTGTGCCTCAAAGGGGTCAAAATTGAAGCTTTTGAGTAATCAAAACTCTGTAAAAATGGCAATTTTGGTCACTCTGAGGGTTTAAAAAGTGGTTATTCAACATGAGGCACGATCCAATTGCCATTTTGAATCATTTTTGGTACAGTCCAAAAAATCAATTTTCGGATGAAAAACGATGACTCCGGACATGTCGAACGATCCCAAAATGGTCAATATGGATGAAATTTTAACATTTAATCTTTTGACTGTAAATGACTGTTGGATGTCAATTATGACTTTGTCAACTAAAATAAGTGTGTTTAAAGTTATTTCTGTGCCTCAAAGGGGTCAGAATTGAAGCTTTTGAGTAATCAAAACTCTGTAAAAATGGCAATTTTGGTCACTGTGAGGGTTTAAAAAGTGGTTATTCAACATGAGGCATGATCCAATTGACATTTTGAATCATTTTTGGTACAGTCCAAAAAATCAATTTTCGGATGAAAAACGATGACTCCGGACATGTCAAACGATCCCAAAATGGTCAATATGGATGAAATTTTAACATGTAATCTTTTGACTGTAAATGACTGTTGGATGTGAATTATGACTTTGTCAACTAAAATAAGTGTGTTTAAAGTCATTTCCGTGCCTGAAATGGGTCAAAATTGAAGCTTTTGAGTAAGCAAAACTCTGTAAAATTGGCAATTTTGGTCACTGTGAGGGTTTAAAAAGTGGTTATTCAACATGAGGCACGATCCAATTGACATTTTGAATCATTTCTGGTACAGTCCAAAAAATCAATTTTCGGATGAAAAACGATGACTCCGGACATGCCGAACGATCCTAAAATGGTCAATATGGATGAAATTTTAACATTTAATCTTTTGACTGTAAATGACTGTTGGATGTGAATTATGACTTTGTAAACTAAAATAAGTGTGTTTAAAGTCATTTCTGTGCCTCAAAGGGGTCAAAATTGAAGCTTTTGAGTAATCAAAACTCTGTAAAAATGGCAATTTTGGTCACTCTGAGGGTTTAAAAAGTGGTTATTCAACATGAGGCACGATCCAATTGCCATTTTGAATCATTTTTGGTACAGTCCAAAAAATCAATTTTCGGATGAAAAACGATGACTCCGGACATGTCGAACGATCCCAAAATGGTCAATATGGATGAAATTTTAACATTTAATCTTTTGACTGTAAATGACTGTTGGATGTGAATTATGACTTTGTCAACTAAAATACGTGTGTTTAAAGTCATTTCTGTGCCTCAAAGGGGTCAAAATTGAAGCTTTTGAGTAATCAAAACTCTGTAAAAATGGCAATTTTGGTCACTGTGAGGGTTTAAAAAGTGGTCATTCAACATGAGGCACGATCCAATTGACATTTTGAATCATTTTTGGTATAGTCCAAAAAATCAATTTTCGGATGAAAAACGATGACTCCGGACATGCCGAACGATCCTAAAATGGTCAATATGGATGAAATTTTAACATTTAATCTTTTGACTGTAAATGACTGTTGGATGTGAATTATGACTTTGTAAACTAAAATAAGTGTGTTTAAAGTCATTTCTGTGCCTCAAAGGGGTCAAAATTGAAGCTTTTGAGTAATCAAAACTCTGTAAAAATGGCAATTTTGGTCACTCTGAGGGTTTAAAAAGTGGTTATTCAACATGAGGCACAATCCAATTGCCATTTTGAATCATTTTTGGTACAGTCCAAAAAATCAATTTTCGGATGAAAAACGATGACTCCGGACATGTCGAACGATCCCAAAATGGTCAATATGGATGAAATTTTAACATTTAATCTTTTGACTGTAAATGACTGTTGGATGTGAATTATGACTTTGTCAACTAAAATAAGTGTGTTTAAAGTCATTTCTGTGCCTCAAAGGGGTCAAAATTGAAGCTTTTGAGTAAGCAAAACTCTTTAAAATTGGCAATTTTGGTCACTGTGAGGGTTTAAAAAGTGGTTATTTAACATGAGGCACGATCCAATTGACATTTTGAATGATTTTTGGTACTGTCCAAAAAATCAATTTTCGGATGAAAAACGATGACTCCGGACATGTCGAACGATCCCAAAATGGTCAATATGGATGAAATTTTAACATTTAATCTTTTGACTGTAAATGACTGTTGGATGTGAATTATGACTTTGTCAACTAAAATACGTGTGTTTAAAGTCATTTCTGTGCCTCAAAGGGGTCAAAATTGAAGCTTTTGAGTAATCAAAACTCTGTAAAAATGGCAATTTTGGTCACTGTGAGGGTTTAAAAAGTGGTTATTCAACATGAGGCACGATCCAATTGACATTTTGAATCATTTTTGGTACAATCCAAAAAATCCATTTTCGGATGAAAAACGATGACTCCGGACCTGTCGAACGTTCCCAAAATGGTCTATAATGATGAAATTTTAACATTTAATCTTTTGACTGTAAATGACTGTTGGATGTGAATTATGACTTTGTCAACTAAAATACGTGTGTTTAAAGTCATTTCTGTGCCTCAAAGGGGTCAAAATTGAAGCTTTTGAGTAATCAAAACTCTGTAAAAATGGCAATTTTGGTCACTGTGAGGGTTTAAAAAGTGGTTATTCAACATGAGGCACGATCCAATTGACATTTTGAATCATTTTTGGTACAATCCAAAAAATCCATTTTCGGATGAAAAACGATGACTCCGGACCTGTCAAACGTTCCCAAAATGGTCTATAATGATGAAATTTTAACATTTAATCTTTTGACTGTAAATGACTGTTGGATGTGAATTATGACTTTGTCAACTAAAATAAGTGTGTTTAAAGTCATTTCTGTGCCTCAAAGGGGTCAAAATTGAAGCTTTTGAGTAATCAAAACTCTGTAAAAATGGCAATTTTGGTCACTGTGAGGGTTTAAAAAGTGGTTATTCAACATGAGGCACGATCCAATTGACATTTTGAATCATTTTTGGTACAGTCCAAAAAATCAATTTTCGGATGAAAAACGATGACTCCGGACATGCCATACGATCCCAAAATGGTCAATATGGATGAAATGTTAACATTTAATCTTTTGACTGTAAATGACTGTTGGATGTGAATTATAACTTTGTCAAATAAAATAAGTGTGTTTCAAGTCATTTCTGTGCCTCAAAGGGGTCAAAATTGAAGCTTTTGAGTAATCAAAACTCTGTAAAAATGGCAATTTTGGTCACTGTGAGGGTTTAAAAAGTGGTTATTCAACATGAGGCACGATCCAATTGCCATTTTGAATCATTTTTGGTACAGTCCAAAAAATCAATTTTCGGATAAAAAACGATGACTCCGGACATGTTGAACGATCCCAAAATGGTCTATAATGATGACATTTTAACATTTAATCTTTTGACTGTAAATGACTGTTGGATGTGAATTATGACTTTGTCAACTAAAATAAGTGTGTTTAAAATCATTTCTGTGCCTGAAATGGGTCAAAATTGAAGCTTTTGAGTAAGCAAAACTCTGTAAAATTGGCAATTTTGGTCACTGTGAGGGTTTAAAAAGTGGTTATTCAACATGAGGCACGATCCAATTGACATTTTGAATCATTTTTGGTATAGTCCAAAAAATCAATTTTCGGATGAAAAACGATGACTCCGGACATGCCGAACGATCCTAAAATGGTCAATATGGATGAAATTTTAACATTTAATCTTTTGACTGTAAATGACTGTTGTATGTGAATTATGACTTTGTCAACTAAAATAAGTGTGTTTAAAGTCATTTCTGTGCCTCAAAGGGGTCAAAATTGAAGCTTTTGAGTAATCAAAACTCTGTAAAAATGGCAATTTTGGTCACTGTGAGGGTTTAAAAAGTGGTTATTCAACACGAGGCACGATCCAATTGACATTTTGAATCATTTCTGGTACAGTCCAAAAAATCAATTTTCGGATGAAAAACGATGACTCCGGACATGCCGAACGATCCCAAAATGGTCAATATGGATGAAATTTTAACATTTAATCTTTTGACTGTAAATGACTGTTGGATGTGAATTATGACTTTGTCAACTAAAATAAGTGTGTTTAAAGTCATTTCTGTGCCTCAAAGGGGTCAAAATTGAAGCTTTTGAGTAAGCAAAACTCTTTAAAATTGGCAATTTTGGTCACTGTGAGGGTTTAAAAAGTGGTTATTTAACATGAGGCACGATCCAATTGACATTTTGAATGATTTTTGGTACTGTCCAAAAAATCAATTTTCGGATGAAAAACGATGACTCCGGACATGTCGAACGATCCCAAAATGGTCAACATGGATGAAATTTTAACATTTAATCTTTTGACTGTAAATGACTGTTGGATGTGAATTATAACTTTGTCAACTAAAATATGTGTGTTTAAAGTCATTTCTGTGCCTCAAAGGGGTCAAAATTGCAGCTTTTGAGTATTCAAAACTCTTTAAAATGGCAATTTTGGTCACTGTGAGGGTTTAAAAAGTGGTTATTCAACACGAGGCACGATCCAATTGACATTTTGAATCATTTTTGGTACAATCCAAAAAATCAATTTTCGGATGAAAAAAGATGACTCTGGACCTGTCGAACGTTCCCAAAATGGTCTATAATGATGAAATTTTAACATTTAATCTTTTGACTGTAAATGACTGTTGGATGTGAATTATGACTTTGTCAACTAAAATAAGTGTGTTTAAAGTCATTTCTGTGCCTCAAAGGGGTCGAAATTGAAGCTTTTGAGTAATCAAAACTCTGTAAAAATGGCAATGTTGGTCACTGTGAGGGTTTAAAAAGTGGTTATTCAACACGAGGCACGATCCAATTGACATTTTGAATCATTTTTGGTACAATCCAAAAAATCAATTTTCGGATGAAAAACGATGACTCCGGACCTGTCGAAGGTTCCCAAAATGGTCTATAATGATGAAATTTTAACATTTAATCTTTTGACTGTAAATGACTGTTGGATGTGAATTATGACTTTGTCAACTAAAATAAGTGTGTTTAGAGTCATTTCTGTGCCTCAAAGGGGTCGAAATTGAAGCTTTTGAGTAATCAAAACTCTGTAAAAATGGCAATTTTGGTCACTGTGAGGGTTTAAAAATGGTTATTCAACATGAGGCACGATCCAATTGACATTTTGAATCATTTTTGGTACAGTCCAAAAAATCAATTTTCGGATGAAAAACGATGACTCCGGACATGCCGAACGATCCCAAAATGGTCAATATGGATGAAATTTTAACATTTAATCTTTTGACTGTAAATGACTGTTGGATGTGAATTATGACTTTGTCAACTAAAATAAGTGTGTTTAAAGTCATTTCTGTGCCTCAAAGGGGTCAAAATTGAAGCTTTTGAGTAATCAAACTCTGTAAAAATGGCAATTTTGGTCACTGTGAGGGTTTAAAAAGTGGTTATTCAACATGAGGCACGATCCAATTGACATTTGAATCATTTCTGGTACAGTCCAAAAAATCAATTTTCGGATGAAAAACGATGACTCCGGACAAGCCAAACAATCCCAAAATGGTCAATATGGATGAAATTTTAACATTTAATCTTTTGACTGTAAATGACTGTTGGATGTGAATTATGACTTTGTCAACTAAAATAAGTGTGTTTAAAGTCATTTCTGTGCCTCAAAGGGGTCAAAATTGAAGCTTTTGAGTAATCAAAACTCTGTAAAAATGGCAATTTTGGTCACTGTGAGGGTTTAAAAAGTGGTTATTCAACATGAGGCACGATCCAATTGACATTTTGAAGCATTTTTGGTACAGTCCAAAAAATCAATTTTCGGATGAAAAACGATGACTCCTGACATGTCGAATGATCCCAAAATGGTCAATATGGACGAAATTTTAACATTTAATCTTTTGACTGTAAATGACTGTTGGATGTGAATTATGACTTTGTCAACTAAAATAATTGTGTTTAAAGTCATTTCTGTGCCTCAAAGGGGTCAAAATTGAAGCTTTTGAGTAAGCAAAACTCTGTAAAATTGGCAATTTTGGTCACTGTGAGGGTTTAAAAAGTGGTTATTCAACATGAGGCACGATCCAATTGACATTTTGAATCATTTTTGGTACAGTCCAAAAAATCAATTTTCAGATGAAAAACGATGACTCCTGACATGTCGAATGATCCCAAAATGGTCAATATGGACGAAATTTTAACATTTAATCTTTTGACTGTAAATGACTCTTGGATGTGAATTATGACTTTGTCAACTAAAATAAGTGTGTTTAAAGTCATTTCTGTGCCTGAAACGGGTCAAAATTGAAGCTTTTGAGTAAGCAAAACTCTGTAAAAATGGCAATTTTGGTCACTCTGAGGGTTTAAAAAGTGGTCATTCAACATGAGGCACGATCCAATTGACATTTTGAATCATTTTTGGTACAGTCCAAAAAATCAATTTTCGGATGAAAAACGATGACTCCGGACATGTCAAACGATCCCAAAATGGTCAATATGGATGAAATTTTAACATTTAATCTTTTGACTGTAAATAACTGTTGGATGTGAATTATGACTTTGTCAACTAAAATAAGTGTGTTTAAAGTCATTTCTGTGCCTCAAAGGGGTCAAAATTGAAGCTTTTGAGTAATCAAAACTCTGTAAAAATGGCAATTTTGGTCACTCTGAGGGTTTAAAAAGTGGTTATTCAACAGGAGGCACGATCCAATTGACATTTTGAATCATTTTTGGTACAGTCCAAAAAATCTATTTTCGGATGAAAAACGATGACTCCGGACCTGTCGAAGGTTCCCAAAATGGTCTATAATGATGAAATTTTAACATTTAATCTTTTGACTGTAAATGACTGTTGGATGTGAATTATGACTTTGTCAACTAAAATAAGTGTGTTTAAAGTCATTTCTGTGCCTCAAAGGGGTCGAAATTGAAGCTTTTGAGTAATCAAAACTCTGTAAAAATGGCAATTTTGGTCACTGTGAGGGTTTAAAAATGGTTATTCAACATGAGGCACGATCCAATTGACATTTTGAATCATTTTTGGTACAGTCCAAAAAATCAATTTTCGGATGAAAAACGATGACTCCGGACATGCCGAACGATCCCAAAATGGTCAATATGGATGAAATTTTAACATTTAATCTTTTGACTGTAAATGACTGTTGGATGTGAATTATGACTTTGTCAACTAAAATAAGTGTGTTTAAAGTCATTTCTGTGCCTCAAAGGGGTCAAAATTGAAGCTTTTGAGTAATCAAACTCTGTAAAAATGGCAATTTTGGTCACTGTGAGGGTTTAAAAAGTGGTTATTCAACATGAGGCACGATCCAATTGACATTTGAATCATTTTTGGCACAGTCCAAAAAATCAATTTTCGGATGAAAAACGATGACTCCGGACATGTCGAACGATCCCAAAATGGTCAATATGGATGAAATTTTAACATTTAATCTTTTGACTGTAAATGACTGTTGGATGTGAATTATGACTTTGTCAACTAAAATAAGTGTGTTTAAAGTCATTTCTGTGCCTCAAAGGGGTCAAAATTGAAGCTTTTGAGTAATCAAAACTCTGTAAAAATGGCAATTTTGGTCACTCTGAGGGTTTAAAAAGTGGTCATTCAACATGAGGCACGATCCAATTGACATTTTGAATCATTTTTGGTACAGTCCAAAAAATCAATTTTCGGATGAAAAACGATGACTCCGGACCTGTCGAACGTTCCCAAAATGGTCTATAATGATGAAATTTTAACATTTAATCTTTTGACTGTAAATGACTGTTGGATGCGAATTATGACTTTGTCAACTAAAATAAGTGTGTTTAAAGTCATTTCTGTGCCTCAAAGGGGTCAAAATTGCAGCTTTTGAGTAATCAAAAGTCTTTAAAATGGCAATTTTGGTCACTGTGAGGGTTTAAAAAGTGGTTATTCAACATGAGGCACGATCCAATTGACATTTTGAATAATTTTTGGTACAGTCCAAAAAATCAAATTTCGGATGAAAAACGATGACTCCTGACATGTCGAACGATCCCAAAATGGTCAATATGGATGAAATTTTAACATTTAATCTTTTGACTGTAAATGACTGTTGGATGTGAATTATGACTTTGTCAACTAAAATAATTGTGTTTAAAGTCATTTCTGTGCCTGAAACGGGTCAAAATTGAAGCTTTTGAGTAAGCAAAACTCTGTAAAAATGGCAATTTTGGTCACTCTGAGGGTTTAAAAAGTGGTTATTCAACATGAGGCACGATCCAATTGACATTTTGAATCATTTTTGGTACAGTCCAAAAAATCAATTTTCGGATGAAAAACGATGACTCCGGACATGTCGAACGATCCCAAAATGGTCAATATGGATAAAATTTTAACATTTAATCTTTTGACTCTAAATGACTGTTGGATGTGAATTATGACTTTGTCAACTAAAATAAGTGTGTTTAAAGTCATTTCTGTGCCTGAAATGGGTCAAAATTGAAGCTTTTGAGTAAGCAAAACTCTGTAAAATTGGCAATTTTATTCACTGTGAGGGTTTAAAAAGTGGTTATTCAACATGAGGCACGATCCAATTGGCATTTTGAATCATTTTTGGTACAGTCCAAAAAATCAATTTTCGGATGGAAAACGATGACTCCGGACATGTCGAACGATCCCAAAATGGTCAATATGGATGAAATTTTAACATTTAATCTTTTGACTGTAAATGACTGTTGGATGTGAATTATGACTTTGTCAACTAAAATAAGTGTGTTTAAAGTCATTTCTGTGCCTCAAAGGGGTCAAAACTGAAGCTTTTGAGTAATCAAAACTCTGTAAAAATGGCAATTTTGGTCACTCTGAGGGTTTAAAAAGTGGTCATTCAACATGAGGCACGATCCAATTGACATTTTGAATCATTTTTGGTACAGTCCAAAAAAATCAATTTTCGGATGAAAAACGATGACTCCGGACAGGTCGAATGATCCCAAAATGGTCAATATGGACGAAATTTTAACATTTAATCTTTTGACTGTAAATGACTGTTGGATGTGAATTATGACTTTGTCAACTAAAATAAGTGTGTTTAAAGTCATTTCTGTGCCTCAAAGGGGTCAAAATTGAAGCTTTTGAGTAATCAAAACTCTGTAAAAATTGCAATTTTGGTCACTGTGAGGGTTTAAAAAGTGGTTATTCAACATGAGGCACGATCCAATTGCCATTTTGAATCATTTTTGGTACAGTCCAAAAAATCAATTTTCGGATGAAAAACGATGACTCCGGACATGTCGAACGATCCCAAAATGGTCAATATGGATGAAATTTTAACATTTAATCTTTTGACTGTAAATGACTGTTGGATGTGAATTATGACTTTGTCAACTAAAATAAGTGTGTTTAAAGTCATTTCTGTGCCTCAAAGGGGTCAAAATTGAAGCTTTTGAGTAATCAAAACTCTGTAAAAATGGCAATTTTGGTCACTCTGAGGGTTTAAAAAGTGGTCATTCAACATGAGGCACGATCCAATTGACATTTTGAATCATTTTTGGTACAGTCCAAAAAATCAATTTTCGGATGAAAAACGATGACTCCGGACATGTCAAACGAACCCAAAATGGTCAATATGGATGAAATTTTAACATTTAATCTTTTGACTCTAAATGACTGTTGGATGTGAATTGTGACTTTGTCAACTAAAATAAGTGTGTTTAAAGTCATTTCTGTGCCTGAAATGGGTCAAAATTGAAGCTTTTGAGTAAGCAAAACTCTGTAAAATTGGCAATTTTGGTCACTGTGAGGGTTAAAAAAGTGGCTATTCAACATGAGGCACGATCCAATTGACATTTTGAATGATTTTTGGTACAGTCCAAAAAATCAATTTTCGGATGAAAAACGATGACTCCGGACATGTCGAATGATCCCAAAATGGTCAATATGGATGAAATTTTAACATTTAATCTTTTGACTGTAAATGACTGTTGGATGTGAATTATGACTTTGTCAACTAAAATAAGTGTGTTTAAAGTCAGTTCTGTGCCTGAAACGGGTCAAAATTGAGGCTTTTGAGTAAGCAAAACTCTGTAAAAATGGCAATTTTGGTCACTCTGAGGGTTTAAAAAGTGGTCATTCAACATGAGGCACGATCCAATTGACATTTTGAATCATTTTTGGTACAGTCTAAAAAATCAATTTTCGGATGAAAAACGATGACTCCGGACATGTCAAACGATCCCAAAATGGTCAATATGGATGAAATTTTAACATTTAATCTTTTGTCTGTAAATGACTGTTGGATGTGAAATATGACTTTGTCAACTAAAATAAGTGTGTTTAAAATCATTTCTGTGCCTCAAAGGGGTCAAAATTGAAGCTTTTGAGTAATCAAAACTCTGTAAAAATGGCAATTTTGGTCACTGTGAGGGTTTAAAAAGTGGTTATTCAACATGAGGCACGATCCAATTGCCATTTTGAATCATTTTTGGTACAGTCCAAAAAATCAATTTTCGGATGGAAAACGATGACTCCGGACATGTCGAACGATCCCAAAATTGTCAATATGGATGAAATTTTAACATTTAATCTTTTGACTGTAAATGACTGTTGGATGTGAATTATGACTTTGTCAACTAAAATAAGTGTGTTTAAAGTCATTTCTGTGCCTCAAAGGGGTCAAAATTGAAGCTTTTGAGTAATCAAAACTCTGTAAAAATTGCAATTTTGGTCACTGTGAGGGTTTAAAAAGTGGTTATTCAACATGAGGCACGATCCAATTGCCATTTTGAATCATTTTTGGTACAGTCCAAAAAATCAATTTTCGGATGAAAAACGATGACTCCGGACATGTCGAACGATCCCAAAATGGTCAATATGGATGAAATTTTAACATTTAATCTTTTGACTGTAAATGACTGTTGGATGTGAATTATGACTTTGTCAACTAAAATAAGTGTGTTTAAAGTCATTTCTGTGCCTGAAATGGGTCAAAATTGAAGCTTTTGAGTAAGCAAAACTCTGTAAAATTGGCAATTTTGGTCACTCTGAGGGTTTAAAAAGTGGTTATTCAACATGAGGCACGATCCAATTGCCATTTTGAATCATTTTTGGTACAGTCCAAAAAATCAATTTTCGGATGAAAAACAATGACTCCGGACATGTCGAACGATCCCAAAATGGTCAATATGGATGAAATTTTAACATTTAATCTTTTGACTGTAAATGACTGTTGGATGTGAATTATGACTTTGTCAACTAAAATAAGTGTGTTTAAAGTCATTTCTGTGCCTCAAAGGGTTCAAAATTGAAGCTTTTGAGTAATCAAAACTCTGTAAAAATGGCAATTTTGGTCACTCTGAGGGTTTAAAAAGTGGTCATTCAACATGAGGCACGATCCAATTGACATTTTGAATCATTTTTGGTACAGTCCAAAAAATCAATTTTCGGATGAAAAACGATGACTCCGGACCTGTCGAACGTTCCCAAAATGGTCTATAATGATGAAATTTTAACATTTAATCTTTTGACTGTAAATGACTGTTGGATGCGAATTATGACTTTGTCAACTAAAATAAGTGTGTTTAAAGTCATTTCTGTGCCTCAAAGGGGTCAAAATTGCAGCTTTTGAGTAATCAAAAGTCTTTAAAATGGCAATTTTGGTCACTGTGACGGTTTAAAAAGTGGTTATTCAACATGAGGCACGATCCAATTGACATTTTGAATAATTTTTGGTAAAGTCCAAAAAATCAAATTTCGGATGAAAAACGATGACTCCTGACATGTCGAACGATCCCAAAATGGTCAATATGGATGAAATTTTAACATTTAATCTTTTGACTGTAAATGACTGTTGGATGTGAATTATGACTTTGTCAACTAAAATAAGTGTGTTTAAAGTCATTTCTGTGCCTGAAACGGGTCAAAATTGAAGCTTTTGAGTAAGCAAAACTCTGTAAAAATGGCAATTTTGGTCACTCTGAGGGTTTAAAAAGTGGTTATTCAACATGAGGCACGATCCAATTGACATTTTGAATCATTTTTGGTACAGTCCAAAAAATCAATTTTCGGATGAAAAACGATGACTCCGGACATGTCGAACGATCCCAAAATGGTCAATATGGATGAAATTTTAACATTTAATCTTTTGACTCTAAATGACTGTTGGATGTGAATTATGACTTTGTCAACTAAAATAAGTGTGTTTAAAGTCATTTCTGTGCCTGAAATGGGTCAAAATTGAAGCTTTTGAGTAAGCAAAACTCTGTAAAATTGGCAATTTAATTCACTGTGAGGGTTTAAAAAGTGGCCATTCAACATGAGGCACGATCCAATTGACATTTTGAATGATTTTTGGTACAGTCCAAAAAATCAATTTTCGGATGAAAAACAATGACTCCGGACATGTCGAATGATCCCAAAATGGTCAATATGGATGAAATTTTAACATTTAATCTTTTGACTGTAAATGACTGTTGGATGTGAATTATGACTTTGTCAACTAAAATAAGTGTGTTTAAAGTCATTTCTGTGCCTGAAACGGGTCAAAATTGCAGCTTTTGAGTAATCAAAACTCTTTAAAATGGCAATTTTGGTCACTGTGAGGGTTTAAAAAGTGGTTATTCAACATGAGGCACGATCCAATTGACATTTTGAATGATTTTTGGTACGGTCCAAAAAATCAATTTTCGGATGAAAAACGATGACTCCGGACATGTCGAACGATCCCAAAATGGTCAATATGGATGAAATTTTAACATTTAATCTTTTGACTGTAAATGACTGTTGGATGTGAATTATGATTTTGTCAACTAAAATAAGTGTGTTTAAAGTCATTTCTGTGCCTCAAAGGGGTCAAAATTGCAGCTTTTGAGTAATCAAAACTCTTTAAAATGGCAATTTTGGTCACTGTGAGGGTTTAAAAAGTGGTTATTCAACATGAGGCACGATCCAATTGACATTTTGAATCATTTTTGGTACAGTCCAAAAAATCAAATTTCGGATGAAAAACGATGACTCCGGACATGTCGAACGATCCCAAAATGGTCAATATGGATGAAATTTTAACATTTAATCTTTTGACTCTAAATGACTGTTGGATGTGAATTATGACTTTGTCAACTAAAATAAGTGTGTTTAAAGTCATTTCTGTGCCTGAAATGGGTCAAAATTGAAGCTTTTGAGTAAGCAAAACTCTGTAAAATTGGCAATTTTGGTCACTGTGAGGGTTAAAAAAGTGGCTATTCAACATGAGGCACGATCCAATTGACATTTTGAATGATTTTTGGTACAGTCCAAAAAATCAATTTTCGGATGAAAAACGATGACTCCGGACATGTTGAACGATCCCAAAATGGTCAATATGGATGAAATTTTAACATTTAATCTTTTGACTGTAAATGACTGTTGGATGTGAATTATGACTTTGTCAACTAAAATAAGTGTGTTTAAAGTCATTTCTGTGCCTGAAATGGGTCAAAATTGAAGCTTTTGAGTAAGCAAAACTCTGTAAAATTGGCAATTTTGGTCACTGTGAGGGTTTAAAAAGTGGTTATTCAACATGAGGCACGATCCAATTGACATTTTGAATGATTTTTGGTACAGTCCAAAAAATCAATTTTCGGATGAAAAACGATGACTCCGGACATGTCGAATGATCCCAAAATGGTCAATATGGATGAAATTTTAACATTTAATCTTTTGACTGTAAATGACTGTTGGATGTGAATTATGACTTTGTCAACTAAAATAAGTGTGTTTAAAGTCATTTCTGTGCCTCAAAGGGGTCAAAATTGAAGCTTTTGAGTAATCAAAACTCTGTAAAAATGGCAATTTTGGTCACTCTGAGGGTTTAAAAAGTGGTTATTCAACATGAGGCACGATCCAATTGCCATTTTGAATCATTTTTGGTACAGTCCAAAAAATCAATTTTCGGATGAAAAACAATGACTCCGGACATGTCGAACGATCCCAAAATGGTCAATATGGATGAAATTTTAACATTTAATCTTTTGACTGTAAATGACTGTTGTATGTAAATTATGACTTTGTCAACTAAAATAAGTGTGTTTAAAGTCATTTCTGTGCCTCAAAGGGTTCAAAATTGAAGCTTTTGAGTAATCAAAACTCTGTAAAAATGGCAATTTTGGTCACTCTGAGGGTTTAAAAAGTGGTCATTCAACATGAGGCACGATCCAATTGACATTTTGAATCATTTTTGGTACAGTCCAAAAAATCAATTTTCGGATGAAAAACGATGACTCCGGACCTGTCGAACGTTCCCAAAATGGTCTATAATGATGAAATTTTAACATTTAATCTTTTGACTGTAAATGACTGTTGGATGCGAATTATGACTTTGTCAACTAAAATAAGTGTGTTTAAAGTCATTTCTGTGCCTCAAAGGGGTCAAAATTGCAGCTTTTGAGTAATCAAAAGTCTTTAAAATGGCAATTTTGGTCACTGTGAGGGTTTAAAAAGTGGTTATTCAACATGAGGCACGATCCAATTGACATTTTGAATAATTTTTGGTACAGTCCAAAAAATCAAATTTCGGATGAAAAACGATGACTCCTGACATGTCGAACGATCCCAAAATGGTCAATATGGATGAAATTTTAACATTTAATCTTTTGACTGTAAATGACTGTTGGATGTGAATTATGACTTTGTCAACTAAAATAAGTGTGTTTAAAGTCATTTCTGTGCCTGAAACGGGTCAAAATTGAAGCTTTTGAGTAAGCAAAACTCTGTAAAAATGGCAATTTTGGTCACTCTGAGGGTTTAAAAAGTGGTTATTCAACATGAGGCACGATCCAATTGACATTTTGAATCATTTTTGGTACAGTCCAAAAAATCAATTTTCGGATGAAAAACGATGACTCCGGACATGTCGAACGATCCCAAAATGGTCAATATGGATAAAATTTTAACATTTAATCTTTTGACTCTAAATGACTGTTGGATGTGAATTATGACTTTGTCAACTAAAATAAGTGTGTTTAAAGTCATTTCTGTGCCTGAAATGGGTCAAAATTGAAGCTTTTGAGTAAGCAAAACTCTGTAAAATTGGCAATTTTATTCACTGTGAGGGTTTAAAAAGTGGTTATTCAACATGAGGCACGATCCAATTGGCATTTTGAATCATTTTTGGTACAGTCCAAAAAATCAATTTTCGGATGGAAAACGATGACTCCGGACATGTCGAACGATCCCAAAATGGTCAATATGGATGAAATTTTAACATTTAATCTTTTGACTGTAAATGACTGTTGGATGTGAATTATGACTTTGTCAACTAAAATAAGTGTGTTTAAAGTCATTTCTGTGCCTCAAAGGGGTCAAAATTGAAGCTTTTGAGTAATCAAAACTCTGTAAAAATGGCAATTTTGGTCACTCTGAGGGTTTAAAAAGTGGTCATTCAACATGAGGCACGATCCAATTGACATTTTGAATCATTTTTGGTACAGTCCAAAAAAATCAATTTTCGGATGAAAAACGATGACTCCGGACAGGTCGAATGATCCCAAAATGGTCAATATGGACGAAATTTTAACATTTAATCTTTTGACTGTAAATGACTGTTGGATGTGAATTATGACTTTGTCAACTAAAATAAGTGTGTTTAAAGTCATTTCTGTGCCTCAAAGGGGTCAAAATTGAAGCTTTTGAGTAATCAAAACTCTGTAAAAATTGCAATTTTGGTCACTGTGAGGGTTTAAAAAGTGGTTATTCAACATGAGGCACGATCCAATTGCCATTTTGAATCATTTTTGGTACAGTCCAAAAAATCAATTTTCGGATGAAAAACGATGACTCCGGACATGTCGAACGATCCCAAAATGGTCAATATGGATGAAATTTTAACATTTAATCTTTTGACTGTAAATGACTGTTGGATGTGAATTATGACTTTGTCAACTAAAATAAATGTGTTTAAAGTCATTTCTGTGCCTCAAAGGGGTCAAAATTGAAGCTTTTGAGTAATCAAAACTCTGTAAAAATGGCAATTTTGGTCACTCTGAGGGTTTAAAAAGTGGTCATTCAACATGAGGCACGATCCAATTGACATTTTGAATCATTTTTGGTACAGTCCAAAAAATCAATTTTCGGATGAAAAACGATGACTCCGGACATGTCAAACGAACCCAAAATGGTCAATATGGATGAAATTTTAACATTTAATCTTTTGACTCTAAATGACTGTTGGATGTGAATTATGACTTTGTCAACTAAAATAAGTGTGTTTAAAGTCATTTCTGTGCCTGAAATGGGTCAAAATTGAAGCTTTTGAGTAAGCAAAACTCTGTAAAATTGGCAATTTTGGTCACTGTGAGGGTTAAAAAAGTGGCTATTCAACATGAGGCACGATCCAATTGACATTTTGAATGATTTTTGGTACAGTCCAAAAAATCAATTTTCGGATGAAAAACGATGACTCCGGACATGTCGAATGATCCCAAAATGGTCAATATGGATGAAATTTTAACATTTAATCTTTTGACTGTAAATGACTGTTGGATGTGAATTATGACTTTGTCAACTAAAATAAGTGTGTCTAAAGTCAGTTCTGTGCCTGAAACGGGTCAAAATTGAGGCTTTTGAGTAAGCAAAACTCTGTAAAAATGGCAATTTTGGTCACTCTGAGGGTTTAAAAAGTGGTCATTCAACATGAGGCACGATCCAATTGACATTTTGAATCATTTTTGGTACAGTCTAAAAAATCAATTTTCGGATGAAAAACGATGACTCCGGACATGTCAAACGATCCCAAAATGGTCAATATGGATGAAATTTTAACATTTAATCTTTTGTCTGTAAATGACTGTTGGATGTGAAATATGACTTTGTCAACTAAAATAAGTGTGTTTAAAATCATTTCTGTGCCTCAAAGGGGTCAAAATTGAAGCTTTTGAGTAATCAAAACTCTGTAAAAATGGCAATTTTGGTCACTGTGAGGGTTTAAAAAGTGGTTATTCAACATGAGGCACGATCCAATTGCCATTTTGAATCATTTTTGGTACAGTCCAAAAAATCAATTTTCGGATGGAAAACGATGACTCCGGACATGTCGAACGATCCCAAAATTGTCAATATGGATGAAATTTTAACATTTAATCTTTTGACTGTAAATGACTGTTGGATGTGAATTATGACTTTGTCAACTAAAATAAGTGTGTTTAAAGTCATTTCTGTGCCTCAAAGGGGTCAAAATTGAAGCTTTTGAGTAATCAAAACTCTGTAAAAATTGCAATTTTGGTCACTGTGAGGGTTTAAAAAGTGGTTATTCAACATGAGGCACGATCCAATTGCCATTTTGAATCATTTTTGGTACAGTCCAAAAAATCAATTTTCGGATGAAAAACGATGACTCCGGACATGTCGAACGATCCCAAAATGGTCAATATGGATGAAATTTTAACATTTAATCTTTTGACTGTAAATGACTGTTGGATGTGAATTATGACTTTCTCAACTAAAATAAGTGTGTTTAAAGTCATTTCTGTGCCTCAAAGGGGTCAAAATTGAAGCTTTTGAGTAATCAAAACTCTGTAAAAATGGCAATTTTGGTCACTCTGAGGGTTTAAAAAGTGGTCATTCAACATGAGGCACGATCCAATTGACATTTTGAATCATTTTTGGTACAGTCCAAAAAATCAATTTTCGGATGAAAAACGATGACTCCGGACATGTCAAACGATCCCAAAATGGTCAATATGGATGAAATTTTAACATTTAATCTTTTGACTGTAAATGACTGTTGGATGTGAATTATGACTTTGTCAACTAAAATAAGTGTGTTTAAAGTCATTTCTGTGCCTGAAATGGGTCAAAATTGAAGCTTTTGAGTAAGCAAAACTCTGTAAAATTGGCAATTTTGGTCACTCTGAGGGTTTAAAAAGTGGTTATTCAACATGAGGCACGATCCAATTGCCATTTTGAATCATTTTTGGTACAGTCCAAAAAATCAATTTTCGGATGAAAAACAATGACTCCGGACATGTCGAACGATCCCAAAATGGTCAATATGGATGAAATTTTAACATTTAATCTTTTGACTGTAAATGACTGTTGGATGTGAATTATGACTTTGTCAACTAAAATAAGTGTGTTTAAAGTCATTTCTGTGCCTCAAAGGGTTCAAAATTGAAGCTTTTGAGTAATCAAAACTCTGTAAAAATGGCAATTTTGGTCACTCTGAGGGTTTAAAAAGTGGTCATTCAACATGAGGCACGATCCAATTGACATTTTGAATCATTTTTGGTACAGTCCAAAAAATCAATTTTCGGATGAAAAACGATGACTCCGGACCTGTCGAACGTTCCCAAAATGGTCTATAATGATGAAATTTTAACATTTAATCTTTTGACTGTAAATGACTGTTGGATGCGAATTATGACTTTGTCAACTAAAATAAGTGTGTTTAAAGTCATTTCTGTGCCTCAAAGGGGTCAAAATTGCAGCTTTTGAGTAATCAAAAGTCTTTAAAATGGCAATTTTGGTCACTGTGACGGTTTAAAAAGTGGTTATTCAACATGAGGCACGATCCAATTGACATTTTGAATAATTTTTGGTAAAGTCCAAAAAATCAAATTTCGGATGAAAAACGATGACTCCTGACATGTCGAACGATCCCAAAATGGTCAATATGGATGAAATTTTAACATTTAATCTTTTGACTGTAAATGACTGTTGGATGTGAATTATGACTTTGTCAACTAAAATAAGTGTGTTTAAAGTCATTTCTGTGCCTGAAACGGGTCAAAATTGAAGCTTTTGAGTAAGCAAAACTCTGTAAAAATGGCAATTTTGGTCACTCTGAGGGTTTATAAAGTGGTTATTCAACATGAGGCACGATCCAATTGACATTTTGAATCATTTTTGGTACAGTCCAAAAAATCAATTTTCGGATGAAAAACGATGACTCCGGACATGTCGAACGATCCCAAAATGGTCAATATGGATGAAATTTTAACATTTAATCTTTTGACTCTAAATGACTGTTGGATGTGAATTATGACTTTGTCAACTAAAATAAGTGTGTTTAAAGTCATTTCTGTGCCTGAAATGGGTCAAAATTGAAGCTTTTGAGTAAGCAAAACTCTGTAAAATTGGCAATTTTATTCACTGTGAGGGTTTAAAAAGTGGCCATTCAACATGAGGCACGATCCAATTGACATTTTGAATGATTTTTGGTACAGTCCAAAAAATCAATTTTCGGATGAAAAACAATGACTCCGGACATGTCGAATGATCCCAAAATGGTCAATATGGATGAAATTTTAACATTTAATCTTTTGACTGTAAATGACTGTTGGATGTGAATTATGACTTTGTCAACTAAAATAAGTGTGTTTAAAGTCATTTCTGTGCCTGAAACGGGTCAAAATTGCAGCTTTTGAGTAATCAAAACTCTTTAAAATGGCAATTTTGGTCACTGTGAGGGTTTAAAAAGTGGTTATTCAACATGAGGCACGATCCAATTGACATTTTGAATGATTTTTGGTACGGTCCAAAAAATCAATTTTCGGATGAAAAACGATGACTCCGGACATGTCGAACGATCCCAAAATGGTCAATATGGATGAAATTTTAACATTTAATCTTTTGACTGTAAATGACTGTTGGATGTGAATTATGATTTTGTCAACTAAAATAAGTGTGTTTAAAGTCATTTCTGTGCCTCAAAGGGGTCAAAATTGCAGCTTTTGAGTAATCAAAACTCTTTAAAATGGCAATTTTGGTCACTGTGAGGGTTTAAAAAGTGGTTATTCAACATGAGGCACGATCCAATTGACATTTTGAATCATTTTTGGTACAGTCCAAAAAATCAAATTTCGGATGAAAAACGATGACTCCGGACATGTCGAACGATCCCAAAATGGTCAATATGGATGAAATTTTAACATTTAATCTTTTGACTCTAAATGACTGTTGGATGTGAATTATGACTTTGTCAACTAAAATAAGTGTGTTTAAAGTCATTTCTGTGCCTGAAATGGGTCAAAATTGAAGCTTTTGAGTAAGCAAAACTCTGTAAAATTGGCAATTTTGGTCACTGTGAGGGTTAAAAAAGTGGCTATTCAACATGAGGCACGATCCAATTGACATTTTGAATGATTTTTGGTACAGTCCAAAAAATCAATTTTCGGATGAAAAACGATGACTCCGGACATGTTGAACGATCCCAAAATGGTCAATATGGATGAAATTTTAACATTTAATCTTTTGACTGTAAATGACTGTTGGATGTGAATTATGACTTTGTCAACTAAAATAAGTGTGTTTAAAGTCATTTCTGTGCCTGAAATGGGTCAAAATTGAAGCTTTTGAGTAAGCAAAACTCTGTAAAATTGGCAATTTTGGTCACTGTGAGGGTTTAAAAAGTGGTTATTCAACATGAGGCACGATCCAATTGACATTTTGAATGATTTTTGGTACAGTCCAAAAAATCAATTTTCGGATGAAAAACGATGACTCCGGACATGTCGAATGATCCCAAAATGGTCAATATGGATGAAATTTTAACATTTAATCTTTTGACTGTAAATGACTGTTGGATGTGAATTATGACTTTGTCAACTAAAATAAGTGTGTTTAAAGTCATTTCTGTGCCTCAAAGGGGTCAAAATTGAAGCTTTTGAGTAATCAAAACTCTGTAAAAATGGCAATTTTGGTCACTCTGAGGGTTTAAAAAGTGGTTATTCAACATGAGGCACGATCCAATTGCCATTTTGAATCATTTTTGGTACAGTCCAAAAAATCAATTTTCGGATGAAAAACAATGACTCCGGACATGTCGAACGATCCCAAAATGGTCAATATGGATGAAATTTTAACATTTAATCTTTTGACTGTAAATGACTGTTGTATGTAAATTATGACTTTGTCAACTAAAATAAGTGTGTTTAAAGTCATTTCTGTGCCTCAAAGGGTTCAAAATTGAAGCTTTTGAGTAATCAAAACTCTGTAAAAATGGCAATTTTGGTCACTCTGAGGGTTTAAAAAGTGGTCATTCAACATGAGGCACGATCCAATTGACATTTTGAATCATTTTTGGTACAGTCCAAAAAATCAATTTTCGGATGAAAAACGATGACTCCGGACCTGTCGAACGTTCCCAAAATGGTCTATAATGATGAAATTTTAACATTTAATCTTTTGACTGTAAATGACTGTTGGATGCGAATTATGACTTTGTCAACTAAAATAAGTGTGTTTAAAGTCATTTCTGTGCCTCAAAGGGGTCAAAATTGCAGCTTTTGAGTAATCAAAAGTCTTTAAAATGGCAATTTTGGTCACTGTGACGGTTTAAAAAGTGGTTATTCAACATGAGGCACGATCCAATTGACATTTTGAATAATTTTTGGTACAGTCCAAAAAATCAAATTTCTGATGAAAAACGATGACTCCTGACATGTCGAACGATCCCAAAATGGTCAATATGGATGAAATTTTAACATTTAATCTTTTGACTGTAAATGACTGTTGGATGTGAATTATGACTTTGTCAACTAAAATAAGTGTGTTTAAAGTCATTTCTGTGCCTGAAACGGGTCAAAATTGAAGCTTTTGAGTAAGCAAAACTCTGTAAAAATGGCAATTTTGGTCACTCTGAGGGTTTAAAAAGTGGTTATTCAACATGAGGCACGATCCAATTGACATTTTGAATCATTTTTGGTACAGTCCAAAAAATCAATTTTCGGATGAAAAACGATGACTCCGGACATGTCGAACGATCCCAAAATGGTCAATATGGATGAAATTTTAACATTTAATCTTTTGACTGTAAATGACTGTTGGATGTGAATTATGACTTTGTCAACTAAAATAAGTGTGTTTAAAGTCATTTCTGTGCCTGAAATGGGTCAAAATTGAAGCTTTTGAGTAAGCAAAACTCTGTAAAATTGGCAATTTTGGTCACTGTGAGGGTTTAAAAAGTGGTTATTCAACATGAGGCACGATCCAATTGACATTTTGAATGATTTTTGGTACAGTCCAAAAAATCAATTTTCGGATGAAAAACGATGACCCCGGACATGCCGAACGATCCCAAAATGGTCAATATGGATGAAATTTTAACATTTAATCTTTTGACTGTAAATGACTGTTGGATGTGAATTATGACTTTGTCAACTAAAATAAGTGTGTTTAAAGTCATTTCTGTGCCTCAAAGGGGTCAAAATTGAAGCTTTTGAGTAATCAAAACTCTGTAAAAATGGCAATTTTGGTCACTCTGAGGGTTTAAAAAGTGGTTATTCAACATGAGGCACGATCCAATTGCCATTTTGAATCATTTTTGGTACAGTCCAAAAAATCAATTTTCGGATGAAAAACAATGACTCCGGACCTGTCGAACGTTCCCAAAATGGTCTATAATGATGAAATTTTAACATTTAATCTTTTGACTGTAAATGACTGTTGGATGCGAATTATGACTTTGTCAACTAAAATAAGTGTGTTTAAAGTCATTTCTGTGCCTCAAAGGGGTCAAAATTGCAGCTTTTGAGTAATCAAAAGTCTTTAAAATGGCAATTTTGGTCACTGTGACGGTTTAAAAAGTGGTTATTCAACATGAGGCACGATCCAATTGACATTTTGAATAATTTTTGGTACAGTCCAAAAAATCAAATTTCGGATGAAAAACGATGACTCCTGACATGTCGAACGATCCCAAAATGGTCAATATGGATGAAATTTTAACATTTAATCTTTTGACTGTAAATGACTGTTGGATGTGAATTATGACTTTGTCAACTAAAATAAGTGTGTTTAAAGTCATTTCTGTGCCTGAAACGGGTCAAAATTGAAGCTTTTGAGTAAGCAAAACTCTGTAAAAATGGCAATTTTGGTCACTCTGAGGGTTTAAAAAGTGGTTATTCAACATGAGGCACGATCCAATTGACATTTTGAATCATTTTTGGTACAGTCCAAAAAATCAATTTTCGGATGAAAAACGATGACTCCGGACATGTCGAACGATCCCAAAATGGTCAATATGGATGAAATTTTAACATTTAATCTTTTGACTCTAAATGACTGTTGGATGTGAATTATGACTTTGTCAACTAAAATAAGTGTGTTTAAAATCATGTCTGTGCCTGAAATGGGTCAAAATTGAAGCTTTTGAGTAAGCAAACTCTATAAAATTGGCAATTTTATTCACTGTGAGGGTTTAAAAAGTGGCCATTCAACATGAGGCACGATCCAATTGACATTTTGAATGATTTTTGGTACAGTCCAAAAAATCAATTTTCGGATGAAAAACAATGACTCCGGACATGTCGAATGATCCCAAAATGGTCAATATGGATGAAATTTTAACATTTAATCTTTTGACTGTAAATGACTGTTGGATGTGAATTATGACTTTGTCAACTAAAATAAGTGTGTTTAAAGTCATTTCTGTGCCTGAAACGGGTCAAAATTGCAGCTTTTGAGTAATCAAAACTCTTTAAAATGGCAATTTTGGTCACTGTGAGGGTTTAAAAAGTGGTTATTCAACATGAGGCACGATCCAATTGACATTTTGAATGATTTTTGGTACGGTCCAAAAAATCAATTTTCGGATGAAAAACGATGACTCCGGACATGTCGAACGATCCCAAAATGGTCAATATGGATGAAATTTTAACATTTAATCTTTTGACTGTAAATGACTGTTGGATGTGAATTATGATTTTGTCAACTAAAATAAGTGTGTTTAAAGTCATTTCTGTGCCTCAAAGGGGTCAAAATTGCAGCTTTTGAGTAATCAAAACTCTTTAAAATGGCAATTTTGGTCACTGTGAGGGTTTAAAAAGTGGTTATTCAACATGAGGCACGATCCAATTGACATTTTGAATCATTTTTGGTACAGTCCAAAAAATCAAATTTCGGATGAAAAACGATGACTCCGGACATGTCGAACGATCCCAAAATGGTCAATATGGATGAAATTTTAACATTTAATCTTTTGACTCTAAATGACTGTTGGATGTGAATTATGACTTTGTCAACTAAAATAAGTGTGTTTAAAGTCATTTCTGTGCCTGAAATGGGTCAAAATTGAAGCTTTTGAGTAAGCAAAACTCTGTAAAATTGGCAATTTTGGTCACTGTGAGGGTTAAAAAAGTGGCTATTCAACATGAGGCACGATCCAATTGACATTTTGAATGATTTTTGGTACAGTCCAAAAAATCAATTTTCGGATGAAAAACGATGACTCCGGACATGTTGAACGATCCCAAAATGGTCAATATGGATGAAATTTTAACATTTAATCTTTTGACTGTAAATGACTGTTGGATGTGAATTATGACTTTGTCAACTAAAATAAGTGTGTTTAAAGTCATTTCTGTGCCTGAAATGGGTCAAAATTGAAGCTTTTGAGTAAGCAAAACTCTGTAAAATTGGCAATTTTGGTCACTGTGAGGGTTTAAAAAGTGGTTATTCAACATGAGGCACGATCCAATTGACATTTTGAATGATTTTTGGTACAGTCCAAAAAATCAATTTTCGGATGAAAAACGATGACTCCGGACATGTCGAATGATCCCAACATGGTCAATATGGATGAAATTTTAACATTTAATCTTTTGACTGTAAATGACTGTTGGATGTGAATTATGACTTTGTCAACTAAAATAAGTGTGTTTAAAGTCATTTCTGTGCCTCAAAGGGGTCAAAATTGAAGCTTTTGAGTAATCAAAACTCTGTAAAAATGGCAATTTTGGTCACTCTGAGGGTTTAAAAAGTGGTTATTCAACATGAGGCACGATCCAATTGCCATTTTGAATCATTTTTGGTACAGTCCAAAAAATCAATTTTCGGATGAAAAACAATGACTCCGGGGACATGTCGAACGATCCCAAAATGGTCAATATGGATGAAATTTTAACATTTAATCTTTTGACTGTAAATGACTGTTGTATGTAAATTATGACTTTGTCAACTAAAATAAGTGTGTTTAAAGTCATTTCTGTGCCTCAAAGGGTTCAAAATTGAAGCTTTTGAGTAATCAAAACTCTGTAAAAATGGCAATTTTGGTCACTCTGAGGGTTTAAAAAGTGGTCATTCAACATGAGGCACGATCCAATTGACATTTTGAATCATTTTTGGTACAGTCCAAAAAATCAATTTTCGGATGAAAAACGATGACTCCGGACCTGTCGAACGTTCCCAAAATGGTCTATAATGATGAAATTTTAACATTTAATCTTTTGACTGTAAATGACTGTTGGATGCGAATTATGACTTTGTCAACTAAAATAAGTGTGTTTAAAGTCATTTCTGTGCCTCAAAGGGGTCAAAATTGCAGCTTTTGAGTAATCAAAAGTCTTTAAAATGGCAATTTTGGTCACTGTGACGGTTTAAAAAGTGGTTATTCAACATGAGGCACGATCCAATTGACATTTTGAATAATTTTTGGTACAGTCCAAAAAATCAAATTTCTGATGAAAAACGATGACTCCTGACATGTCGAACGATCCCAAAATGGTCAATATGGATGAAATTTTAACATTTAATCTTTTGACTGTAAATGACTGTTGGATGTGAATTATGACTTTGTCAACTAAAATAAGTGTGTTTAAAGTCATTTCTGTGCCTGAAACGGGTCAAAATTGAAGCTTTTGAGTAAGCAAAACTCTGTAAAAATGGCAATTTTGGTCACTCTGAGGGTTTAAAAAGTGGTTATTTAACATGAGGCACGATCCAATTGACATTTTGAATCATTTTTGGTACAGTCCAAAAAATCAATTTTCGGATGAAAAACGATGACTCCGGACATGTCGAACGATCCCAAAATGGTCAATATGGATGAAATTTTAACATTTAATCTTTTGACTGTAAATGACTGTTGGATGTGAATTATGACTTTGTCAACTAAAATAAGTGTGTTTAAAGTCATTTCTGTGCCTGAAATGGGTCAAAATTGAAGCTTTTGAGTAAGCAAAACTCTGTAAAATTGGCAATTTTGGTCACTGTGAGGGTTTAAAAAGTGGTTATTCAACATGAGGCACGATCCAATTGACATTTTGAATGATTTTTGGTACAGTCCAAAAAATCAATTTTCGGATGAAAAACGATGACCCCGGACATGCCGAACGATCCCAAAATGGTCAATATGGATGAAATTTTAACATTTAATCTTTTGACTGTAAATGACTGTTGGATGTGAATTATGACTTTGTCAACTAAAATAAGTGTGTTTAAAGTCATTTCTGTGCCTCAAAGGGGTCAAAATTGAAGCTTTTGAGTAATCAAAACTCTGTAAAAATGGCAATTTTGGTCACTCTGAGGGTTTAAAAAGTGGTTATTCAACATGAGGCACGATCCAATTGACATTTTGAATCATTTTTGGTACAGTCCAAAAAATCAATTTTCGGATGAAAAACGATGACTCCGGACATGTCGAACGATCCCAAAATGGTCAATATGGATGAAATTTTAACATTTAATCTTTTGACTGTAAATGACTGTTGGATGTGAATTATGACTTTGTCAACTAAAATAAGTGTGTTTAAAGTCATTTCTGTGCCTGAAATGGGTCAAAATTGAAGCTTTTGAGTAAGCAAAACTCTGTAAAATTGGCAATTTTGGTCACTGTGAGGGTTTAAAAAGTGGTTATTCAACATGAGGCACGATCCAATTGACATTTTGAATGATTTTTGGTACAGTCCAAAAAATCAATTTTCGGATGAAAAACGATGACCCCGGACATGCCGAACGATCCCAAAATGGTCAATATGGATGAAATTTTAACATTTAATCTTTTGACTGTAAATGACTGTTGGATGTGAATTATGACTTTGTCAACTAAAATAAGTGTGTTTAAAGTCATTTCTGTGCCTCAAAGGGGTCAAAATTGAAGCTTTTGAGTAATCAAAACTCTGTAAAAATGGCAATTTTGGTCACTCTGAGGGTTTAAAAAGTGGTTATTCAACATGAGGCACGATCCAATTGCCATTTTGAATCATTTTTGGTACAGTCCAAAAAATCAATTTTCGGATGAAAAACAATGACTCCGGACCTGTCGAACGTTCCCAAAATGGTCTATAATGATGAAATTTTAACATTTAATCTTTTGACTGTAAATGACTGTTGGATGCGAATTATGACTTTGTCAACTAAAATAAGTGTGTTTAAAGTCATTTCTGTGCCTCAAAGGGGTCAAAATTGCAGCTTTTGAGTAATCAAAAGTCTTTAAAATGGCAATTTTGGTCACTGTGACGGTTTAAAAAGTGGTTATTCAACATGAGGCACGATCCAATTGACATTTTGAATAATTTTTGGTACAGTCCAAAAAATCAAATTTCGGATGAAAAACGATGACTCCTGACATGTCGAACGATCCCAAAATGGTCAATATGGATGAAATTTTAACATTTAATCTTTTGACTCTAAATGACTGTTGGATGTGAATTATGACTTTGTCAACTAAAATAAGTGTGTTTAAAGTCATTTCTGTGCCTGAAATGGGTCAAAATTGAAGCTTTTGAGTAAGCAAAACTCTGTAAAAATGGCAATTTTGGTCACTCTGAGGGTTTAAAAAGTGGTTATTCAACATGAGGCACGATCCAATTGACATTTTGAATGATTTTTGGTACGGTCCAAAAAATCAATTTTCGGATGAAAAACGATGACTCCGGACATGTCGAACGATCCCAAAATGGTCAATATGGATGAAATTTTAACATTTAATCTTTTGACTGTAAATGACTGTTGGATGTGAATTATGATTTTGTCAACTAAAATAAGTGTGTTTAAAGTCATTTCTGTGCCTCAAAGGGGTCAAAATTGCAGCTTTTGAGTAATCAAAACTCTTTAAAATGGCAATTTTGGTCACTGTGAGGGTTTAAAAAGTGGTTATTCAACATGAGGCATGATCCAATTGACATTTTGAATCATTTTTGGTACAGTCCAAAAAATCAAATTTCGGATGAAAAACGATGACTCCGGACATGTCGAACGATCCCAAAATGGTCAATATGGATGAAATTTTAACATTTAATCTTTTGACTCTAAATGACTGTTGGATGTGAATTATGACTTTGTCAACTAAAATAAGTGTGTTTAAAGTCATTTCTGTGCCTGAAATGGGTCAAAATTGAAGCTTTTGAGTAAGCAAAACTCTGTAAAATTGGCAATTTTGGTCACTGTGAGGGTTAAAAAAGTGGCTATTCAACATGAGGCACGATCCAATTGACATTTTGAATGATTTTTGGTACAGTCCAAAAAATCAATTTTCGGATGAAAAACGATGACTCCGGACATGTTGAACGATCCCAAAATGGTCAATATGGATGAAATTTTAACATTTAATCTTTTGACTGTAAATGACTGTTGGATGTGAATTATGACTTTGTCAACTAAAATAAGTGTGTTTAAAGTCATTTCTGTGCCTGAAATGGGTCAAAATTGAAGCTTTTGAGTAAGCAAAACTCTGTAAAATTGGCAATTTTGGTCACTGTGAGGGTTTAAAAAGTGGTTATTCAACATGAGGCACGATCCAATTGACATTTTGAATGATTTTTGGTACAGTCCAAAAAATCAATTTTCGGATGAAAAACGATGACTCCGGACATGTCGAATGATCCCAAAATGGTCAATATGGATGAAATTTTAACATTTAATCTTTTGACTGTAAATGACTGTTGGATGTGAATTATGACTTTGTCAACTAAAATAAGTGTGTTTAAAGTCATTTCTGTGCCTGAAACGGGTCAAAATTGAAGCTTTTGAGTAAGCAAAACTCTGTAAAAATGGCAATTTTGGTCACTCTGAGGGTTTAAAAAGTGGTCATTCAACATGAGGCACGATCCAATTGACATTTTGAATCATTTTTGGTACAGTCTAAAAAATCAATTTTCGGATGAAAAACGATGACTCCGGACATGTCAAACGATCCCAAAATGGTCAATATGGATGAAATTTTAACATTTAATCTTTTGTCTGTAAATGACTGTTGGATGTGAAATATGACTTTGTCAACTAAAATAAGTGTGTTTAAAGTCATTTCTGTGCCTCAAAGGGGTCAAAATTGCAGCTTTTGAGTAATCAAAACTCTGTAAAAATGGCAATTTTATTCACTGTGAGGGTTTAAAAAGTGGCTATTCAACATGAGGCACGATCCAATTGACATTTTGAATGATTTTTGGTACAGTCCAAAAAATCAATTTTCGGATGAAAAACAATGACTCCGGACATGTCGAACGATCCCAAAATGGTCAATATGGATGAAATTTTAACATTAAATCTTTTGACTGTAACTGACTGTTGGATGTGAATTATGACTTTGTCAACTAAAATAAGTGTGTTTAAAGTCATTTCTGTGCCTCAAAGGGATCCCAATTGAAGCTTTTGAGTAATCAAAACTCTGTAAAAATGGCAATTTTGGTCACTGTGAGGGTTTAAGAAGTGGTAATTCAACATGAGGCACGATCCATTTGACATTTTGAATCATTTTTGGTACAGTCCAAAAAATCAATTTTCGGAAGACAAACGATGACTCCGGACCTGTCGAACGTTCCCAAAATGGTCTATAATGATGAAATTTTAACATTTAATCTTTTGACTCTAAATGACTGTTGGATGTGAATTATGACTTTGTCAACTAAAATAAGTGTGTTTAAAGTCATTTCTGTGCCTGAAATGGGTCAAAATTGAAGCTTTTGAGTAAGCAAAACTCTGTAAAATTGGCAATTTTGGTCACTGTGAGGGTTTAAAAAGTGGTTATTCAACATGAGGCACGATCCAATTGACATTTTGAATGATTTTTGGTACAGTCCAAAAAATCAATTTTCGGATGAAAAACGATGACTCCGGACATGTCGAACGATCCCAAAATGGTCAATATGGATGAAATTTTAACATTTAATCTTTTGACTGTAAATGACTGTTGGATGTGAATTATGACTTTGTCAACTAAAATAAGTGTGATTAAAGTCATTTCTGTGCCTCAAAGGGGTCAAAATTGAAGCTTTTGAGTAATCAAAACTCTGTAAAAATGGCAATTTTGGTCACTCTGAGGGTTTAAAAAGTGGTCATTCAACATGAGGCACGATCCAATTGACATTTTGAATCATTTTTGGTACAGTCCAAAAAATCAATTTTCGGATGAAAAACGATGACTCCGGACCTGTCGAACGTTCCCAAAATGGTCTATAATGATGAAATTTTAACATTTAATCTTTAGACTGTAAATTACTGTTGGATGTGAATTATGACTTTGTCAACTAAAATAAGTGTGTTTAAAATCATTTCTGTGCCTCAAAGGGGTCAAAATTGAAGCTTTTGAGTAATCAAAACTCTGTAAAAATGGCAATTTTGGTCACTGTGAGGGTTTAAAAAGTGGTTATTCAACATGAGGCACGATCCAATTGCCATTTTGAATCATTTTTGGTACAGTCCAAAAAATCAATTTTCGGATGGAAAACGATGACTCCGGACATGTCGAACGATCCCAAAATGGTCAATATGGATGAAATTTTAACATTTAATCTTTTGACTGTAAATGACTGTTGGATGTGAATTATGACTTTGTCAACTAAAATAAGTGTGTTTAAAGTCATTTCTGTGCCTGAAATGGGTCAAAATTGAAGCTTTTGAGTAAGCAAAACTCTGTAAAATTGGCAATTTTGGTCACAGTGAGGGTTTAAAAAGTGGTTATTCAACATGAGGCACGATCCAATTGACATTTTGAATGATTTTTGGTACAGTCCAAAAAATCGATTTTCGGATGAAAAACGAATACCCCGGACATGCCGAACGATCCCAAAATGGTCAATATGGATGAAATTTTAACATTTAATATTTTGACTGTAAATGACTGTTGGATGTGAATTATGACTTTGTCAACTAAAATAAGTGTGTTTAAAGTCATTTCTGTGCCTCAAAGGGGTCAAAATTGAAGCTTTTGAGTAATCAAAACTCTGTAAAAATGGCAATTTTGGTCACTCTGAGGGTTTAAAAAGTGGTTATTCAACATGAGGCACGATCCAATTGACATTTTGAATCATTTTTGGTACAGTCCAAAAAATCAAATTTCGGATGAAAAACGATGACTCCGGACATGTTGAACGATCCCAAAATGGTCAATATGGATGAAATTTTAACATTTAATCTTTTGACTGTAAATGACTGTTGGATGTGAATTATGACTTTGTCAACTAAAATAAGTGTGTTTAAAGTCATTTCTGTGCCTGAAATGGGTCAAAATTGAAGCTTTTGAGTAAGCAAAACTCTGTAAAAATGGCAATTTTGGTCACTCTGAGGGTTTAAAAAGTGGTCATTCAACATGAGGCACGATCCAATTGACATTTTGAATCATTTTTGGTACAGTCTAAAAAATCAATTTTCGGATGAAAAACGATGACTCCGGACATGTCAAACGATCCCAAAATGGTCAATATGGATGAAATTTTAACATTTAATCTTTTGTCTGTAAATGACTGTTGGATGTGAAATATGACTTTGTCAACTAAAATAAGTGTGTTTAAAGTCATTTCTGTGCCTCAAAGGGGTCAAAATTGCAGCTTTTGAGTAATCAAAACTCTGTAAAAATGGCAATTTTATTCACTGTGAGGGTTTAAAAAGTGGCTATTCAACATGAGGCACGATCCAATTGACATTTTGAATGATTTTTGGTACAGTCCAAAAAATCAATTTTCGGATGAAAAACAATGACTCCGGACATGTCGAACGATCCCAAAATGGTCAATATGGATGAAATTTTAACATTAAATCTTTTGACTGTAACTGACTGTTGGATGTGAATTATGACTTTGTCAACTAAAATAAGTGTGTTTAAAGTCATTTCTGTGCCTCAAAGGGATCACAATTGAAGCTTTTGAGTAATCAAAACTCTGTAAAAATGGCAATTTTGGTCACTGTGAGGGTTTAAGAAGTGGTAATTCAACATGAGGCACGATCCAATTGACATTTTGAATCATTTTTGGTACAGTCCAAAAAATCAATTTTCGGAAGACAAACGATGACTCCGGACCTGTCGAACGTTCCCAAAATGGTCTATAATGATGAAATTTTAACATTTAATCTTTTGACTCTAAATGACTGTTGGATGTGAATTATGACTTTGTCAACTAAAATAAGTGTGTTTAAAGTCATTTCTGTGCCTGAAATGGGTCAAAATTGAAGCTTTTGAGTAAGCAAAACTCTGTAAAATTGGCAATTTTGGTCACTGTGAGGGTTTAAAAAGTGGTTATTCAACATGAGGCACGATCCAATTGACATTTTGAATGATTTTTGGTACAGTCCAAAAAATCAATTTTCGGATGAAAAACGATGACTCCGGACATGTCGAACGATCCCAAAATGGTCAATATGGATGAAATTTTAACATTTAATCTTTTGACTGTAAATGACTGTTGGATGTGAATTATGACTTTGTCAACTAAAATAAGTGTGATTAAAGTCATTTCTGTGCCTCAAAGGGGTCAAAATTGAAGCTTTTGAGTAATCAAAACTCTGTAAAAATGGCAATTTTGGTCACTCTGAGGGTTTAAAAAGTGGTTATTCAACATGAGGCACGATCCAATTGCCATTTTGAATCATTTTTGGTACAGTCCAAAAAATCAATTTTCGGATGGAAAACGATGACTCCGGACATGTCGAACGATCCCAAAATGGTCAATATGGATGAAATTTTAACATTTAATCTTTTGACTGTAAATGACTGTTGGATGTGAATTATGACTTTGTCAACTAAAATAAGTGTGTTTAAAGTCATTTCTGTGCCTGAAATGGGTCAAAATTGAAGCTTTTGAGTAAGCAAAACTCTGTAAAATTGGCAATTTTGGTCACTGTGAGGGTTTAAAAAGTGGTTATTCAACATGAGGCACGATCCAATTGACATTTTGAATGATTTTTGGTACAGTCCAAAAAATCGATTTTCGGATGAAAAACGAATACCCCGGACATGCCGAACGATCCCAAAATGGTCAATATGGATGAAATTTTAACATTTAATCTTTTGACTGTAAATGACTGTTGGATGTGAATTATGACTTTGTCAACTAAAATAAGTGTGTTTAAAGTCATTTCTGTGCCTCAAAGGTGTCAAAATTGAAGCTTTTGAGTAATCAAAACTCTGTAAAAATGGCAATTTTGGTCACTCTGAGGGTTTAAAAAGTGGTCATTCAACATGAGGCACGATCCAATTGACATTTTGAATCATTTTTGGTACAGTCCAAAAAATCAATTTTCGGATGAAAAACGATGACTCCGGACCTGTCGAACATTCCCAAAATGGTCTATAATGATGAAATTTTAACATTTAATCTTTTGACTGTAAATGACTGTTGGATGCGAATTATGACTTTGTCAACTAAAATAAGTGTGTTTAAAGTCATTTCTGTGCCTGAAATGGGTCAAAATTGAAGCTTTTGAGTAAGCAAAACTCTGTAAAATTGGCAATTTTGGTCACTGTGAGGGTTTAAAAAGTGGTTATTCAACATGAGGCACCATCCAATTGACATTTTGAATGATTTTTGGTACAGTCCAAAAAATAAATTTTCGGATGAAAAACGATGACTCCTGACATGTCGAATGATCCCAAAATGGTCAATATGGACGAAATGTTAACATTTAATCTTTTGACTGTAAATGACTGTTGGATGTGAATTATGACTTTGTTAAATAAAATAAGTGTGTTTAAAGTCATTTCTGTGCCTGAAATGGGTCAAAATTGAAGCTTTTGAGTAAGCAAAACTCTGTAAAATTGGCAATTTTGGTCACTGTGAGGGTTTAAAAAGTGGTTATTCAACATGAGGCACCATCCAATTGACATTTTGAATGATTTTTGGTACAGTCCAAAAAATCAATTTTCGGATGAAAAACGATGACTCCGGACATGTCGAACGATCCCAAAATGGTCAATATGGATGAAATTTTAACATTTAATCTTTTGACTGTAAATGACTGTTGGATGTGAATTATGACTTTGTCAACTAAAATAAGTGTGTTTAAAGTCATTTCTGTGCCTCAAAGGGGTCAAAATTGAAGCTTTTGAGTAATCAAAACTCTGTAAAAATGGCAATTTTGGTCACTGTGAGGGTTTAAAAATTGGTTATTCAACATGAGGCACGATCCAATTGACATTTTGAATCATTTTTGGTACAATCCAAAAAATCAATTTTCGGATGAAAAACGATGACTCCGGACATGCCGAACGATCCCAGAATGGTCAATATGGATGAAATTTTAACATTTAATCTTTTGAGTGTAAATGACTGTTGGATGTGAATTATGACTTTGTCAACTAAAATAAGTGTGTTTAAAGTCATTTCTGTGCCTCAAAGGGGTGAAAATTGAAGCTTTTGAGTAATCAAAACTCTGTAAAAATGGCAATTTTGGTCACTGTGAGGGTTTAAAAAGTGGTTATTCAACATGAGGCACGATCCAATTGACATTTTGAATCATTTTTGGTACAGTCCAAAAAATCAATTTTCGGATGAAGAACGATGACTCCTGACATGTCGAATGATCCCAAAATGGTCAATATAGATGAAATTTTAACATTTAATCTTTTGACTGTAAATGACTGTTGGATGTGAATTATGACTTTGTCAACTAAAATAAGTGTGTTTAAAGTCATTTCTGTGCCTGAAATGGGTCAAAATTGAAGCTTTTGAGTAAGCAAAACTCTGTAAAATTGGCAATTTTGGTAACTGTGAGGAGTTAAAAAGTGGTTATTCAACATGAGGCACCATCCAATTGACATTTTGAATGATTTTTGGTACAGTCCAAAAAATCAATTTTCGGATGAAAAACGATGACTCCGGACATGTCGAACGATCCCAAAATGGTCAATATGGATGAAATTTTAACATTTAATCTTTTGACTGTAAATGACTGTTGGATGTGAATTATGACTTTGTCAACTAAAATAAGTGTGTTTAAAGTCATTTCTGTGCCTGAAATGGGTCAAAATTGAAGCTTTTGAGTAAGCAAAACTCTGTAAAATTGGCAATTTTGGTCACTGTGAGGGTTTAAAAAGTGGTTATTCAACATGAGGCACGATCCAATTGACATTTTGAATGATTTTTGGTACAGTCCAAAAAATCGATTTTCGGATGAAAAACGAATACCCCGGACATGCCGAACGATCCCAAAATGGTCAATATGGATGAAATTTTAACATTTAATCTTTTGACTGTAAATGACTGTTGGATGTGAATTATGACTTTGTCAACTAAAATAAGTGTGTTTAAAGTCATTTCTGTGCCTCAAAGGTGTCAAAATTGAAGCTTTTGAGTAATCAAAACTCTGTAAAAATGGCAATTTTGGTCACTCTGAGGGTTTAAAAAGTGGTCATTCAACATGAGGCACGATCCAATTGACATTTTGAATCATTTTTGGTACAGTCCAAAAAATCAATTTTCGGATGAAAAACGATGACTCCGGACCTGTCGAACATTCCCAAAATGGTCTATAATGATGAAATTTTAACATTTAATCTTTTGACTGTAAATGACTGTTGGATGCGAATTATGACTTTGTCAACTAAAATAAGTGTGTTTAAAGTCATTTCTGTGCCTGAAATGGGTCAAAATTGAAGCTTTTGAGTAAGCAAAACTCTGTAAAATTGGCAATTTTGGTCACTGTGAGGGTTTAAAAAGTGGTTATTCAACATGAGGCACCATCCAATTGACATTTTGAATGATTTTTGGTACAGTCCAAAAAATAAATTTTCGGATGAAAAACGATGACTCCTGACATGTCGAATGATCCCAAAATGGTCAATATGGACGAAATGTTAACATTTAATCTTTTGACTGTAAATGACTGTTGGATGTGAATTATGACTTTGTTAAATAAAATAAGTGTGTTTAAAGTCATTTCTGTGCCTGAAATGGGTCAAAATTGAAGCTTTTGAGTAAGCAAAACTCTGTAAAATTGGCAATTTTGGTCACTGTGAGGGTTTAAAAAGTGGTTATTCAACATGAGGCACCATCCAATTGACATTTTGAATGATTTTTGGTACAGTCCAAAAAATCAATTTTCGGATGAAAAACGATGACTCCGGACATGTCGAACGATCCCAAAATGGTCAATATGGATGAAATTTTAACATTTAATCTTTTGACTGTAAATGACTGTTGGATGTGAATTATGACTTTGTCAACTAAAATAAGTGTGTTTAAAGTCATTTCTGTGCCTCAAAGGGGTCAAAATTGAAGCTTTTGAGTAATCAAAACTCTGTAAAAATGGCAATTTTGGTCACTGTGAGGGTTTAAAAATTGGTTATTCAACATGAGGCACGATCCAATTGACATTTTGAATCATTTTTGGTACAATCCAAAAAATCAATTTTCGGATGAAAAACGATGACTCCGGACATGCCGAACGATCCCAGAATGGTCAATATGGATGAAATTTTAACATTTAATCTTTTGAGTGTAAATGACTGTTGGATGTGAATTATGACTTTGTCAACTAAAATAAGTGTGTTTAAAGTCATTTCTGTGCCTCAAAGGGGTGAAAATTGAAGCTTTTGAGTAATCAAAACTCTGTAAAAATGGCAATTTTGGTCACTGTGAGGGTTTAAAAAGTGGTTATTCAACATGAGGCACGATCCAATTGACATTTTGAATCATTTTTGGTACAGTCCAAAAAATCAATTTTCGGATGAAGAACGATGACTCCTGACATGTCGAATGATCCCAAAATGGTCAATATAGATGAAATTTTAACATTTAATCTTTTGACTGTAAATGACTGTTGGATGTGAATTATGACTTTGTCAACTAAAATAAGTGTGTTTAAAGTCATTTCTGTGCCTGAAATGGGTCAAAATTGAAGCTTTTGAGTAAGCAAAACTCTGTAAAATTGGCAATTTTGGTAACTGTGAGGAGTTAAAAAGTGGTTATTCAACATGAGGCACCATCCAATTGACATTTTGAATGATTTTTGGTACAGTCCAAAAAATCAATTTTCGGATGAAAAACGATGACTCCGGACATGTCGAACGATCCCAAAATGGTCAATATGGATGAAATTTTAACATTTAATCTTTTGACTGTAAATGACTGTTGGATGTGAATTATGACTTTGTCAACTAAAATAAGTGTGTTTAAAGTCATTTCTGTGCCTCAAAGGGGTCAAAATTGAAGCTTTTGAGTAATCAAAACTCTGTAAAAATGGCAATTTTGGTCACTGTGAGGGTTTAAAAAGTGGTTATTCAACATGAGGCACGATCCAGTTGCCATTTTGAATCATTTTTGGTACAGTCCAAAAAATCAATTTTCGGATGAAAAACGATGACTCCGGACATGTCGAACGATCCCAAAATGGTCAATATGGATGAAATTTTAACATTTAATCTTTTGACTGTAAATGACTGTTGGATGTGAATTATGACTTTGTCAACTAAAATAAGTGTGTTTAAAGTCATTTCTGTGCCTCAAAGGGGTCAAAATTGAAGCTTTTGAGTAATCAAAACTCTGTAAAAATGGCAATTTTGGTCACTCTGAGGGTTTAAAAAGTGGTCATTCAACATGAGGCACGATCCAATTGACATTTTGAATCATTTTTGGTACAGTCCAAAAAATCAATTTTCGGATGAAAAACGATGACTCCGGACCTGTTGAACGTTCCCAAAATGGTCTATAATGATGAAATTTTAACATTTAATCTTTTGACTGTAAATGACTGTTGGATGTGAATTATGACTTTGTTAACTAAAATAAGTGTGTTTAAAGTCATTTCTGTGCCTGAAACGGGTCAAAATTGAAGCTTTTGAGTAAGCAAAACTCTGTAAAAATGGCAATTTTGGTCACTGTGAGGGTTTAAAAAGTGGTTATTCAACATGAGGCACGATCCAATTGACATTTTGAATCATTTTTGGTACAGTCCAAAAAATCAATTTTCGGATGAAAAACGATGACTCCTGACATGTCGAATGATCCCAAAATGGTCAATATGGATGAAATTTTAACATTTAATCTTTTGACTGTAAATGACTGTTGGATGTGAATTATGACTTTGTCAACTAAAATAAGTGTGTTTAAAGTCATTTCTGTGCCTGAAATGGGTCAAAATTGAAGCTTTTGAGTAAGCAAAACTCTGTAAAATTGGCAATTTTGGTCACTGTGAGGGTTTAAAAAGTGGTTATTCAAATGAGGCACGATCCAATTGACATTTTGAATGATTTTTGGTACAGTCCAAAAAATCAATTTTCGGATGAAAAACGATGACTCCGGACATGTCGAACGATCCCAAAATGGTCAATATGGATGAAATTTTAACATTTAATCTTTTGACTGTAAATGACTGTTGGATGTGAATTATGACTTTGTCAACTAAAATAAGTGTGTTTAAAGTCATTTCTGTGCCTGAAACGGGTCAAAATTGAAGCTTTTGAGTAAGCAAAACTCTGTAAAAATGGCAATTTTGGTCACTCTGAGGGTTTAAAAAGTGGTCATTCAATATGAGGCACGATCCAATTGAAATTTTGAATCATTTTTGGTACAGTCTAAAAAATCAATTTTCAGATGAAAAACGATGACTCCGGACATGTCAAACGATCCCAAAATGGTCAATATGGATGAAATTTTAACATTTAATCTTTTGTCTGTAAATGACTGTTGGATGTGAAATATGACTTTGTCAACTAAAATAAGTGTGTTTTAAGTCATTTCTGTGCCTGAAATGGGTCAAAATTGAAGCTTTTGAGTAAGCAAAACTCTGTAAAATTGGCAATTTTGGTCACTGTGAGGGTTTAAAAAGTGGTTATTCAACATGAGGCACGATCCAATTGATATTTTGAATGATTTTTGGTACAGTCCAAAAAATCAATTTTCGGATGAAAAAAGATGACTCCGGACATGCCGAACGATCCCAAAATGGTCAATATGGATGAAATTTTAACATTTAATCTTTTGACTGTAAATGACTGTTGGATGTGAATTATGACTTTGTCAACTAAAATAAGTGTGTTTAAAGTCATTTCTGTGCCTCAAAGGGGTCAAAATTAAAGCTTTTGAGTAATCAAAACTCTGTAAAAATGGCAATTTTGGTCACTCTGAGGGTTTAAAAAGTGGTTATTCAACATGAGGCACGATCCAATTGCCATTTTGAATCATTTTTGGTACAGTCCAAAAAATCAATTTTCGGATGAAAAACGATGACTCCGGACCTGTCGAACGTTCCCAAAATGGTCTATAATGATTAAATTTTAACATTTAATCTTTAGACTGTAAATGACTGTTGGATGTGAATTATGACTTTGTCAACTAAAATAAGTGTGTTTAAAATCATTTCTGTGCCTCAAAGGGGTCAAAATTGAAGCTTTTGAGTAATCAAAACTCTGTAAAAATGGCAATTTTGGTCACTGTGAGGGTTTAAAAAGTGGTTATTCAACATGAGGCACGATCCAATTACCATTTTGAATCATTTTTGGTACAGTCCAAAAAATCAATTTTCGGATGGAAAACGATGACTCCGGACATGTCGAACGATCCCAAAATGGTCAATATGGATGAAATTTTAACATTTAATCTTTTGACTGTAAATGACTGTTGGATGTGAATTATGACTTTGTCAACTAAAATACGTGTGTTTAAAGTCATTTCTGTGCCTCAAAGGGGTCAAAATTGAAGCTTTTGAGTAATCAAAACTCTGTAAAAATGGCAATTTTGGTCACTCTGAGGGTTTAAAAAGTGGTCATTCAACATGAGGCACGATCCAATTGACATTTTGAATCATTTTTGGTACAGTCCAAAAAAATCAATTTTCGGATGAAAAACGATGACTCCGGACATGTCGAATGATCCCAAAATGGTCAATATGGACGAAATTTTAACGTTTAATCTTTTGACTGTAAATGACTGTTGGATGTGAATTATGACTTTGTCAACTAAAATAAGTGTGTTTAAAGTCATTTCTGTGCCTCAAAGGGGTCAAAATTGAAGCTTTTGAGTAATCAAAACTCTGTAAAAATGGCAATTTTGGTCACTGTGAGGGTTTAAAAAGTGGTTATTCAACATGAGGCACGATCCAATTGCCATTTTGAATCATTTTTGGTACAGTCCAAAAAATCAATTTTCGGATGAAAAACGATGACTCCGGACATGTCAAACGATCCCAAAATGGTCAATATGGATGAAATTTTAACATTTAATCTTTTGACTGTAAATGACTGTTGGATGTGAATTATGACTTTGTCAACTAAAATAAGTGTGTTTAAAGTCATTTCTGTGCCTGAAACGGGTCAAAATTGAAGCTTTTGAGTAAGCAAAACTCTGTAAAAATGGCAATTTTGGTCACTCTGAGGGTTTAAAAAGTGGTCATTCAACATGAGGCACGATCCAATTGACATTTTGAATCATTTTTGGTACAGTCTAAAAAATCAATTTTCGGATGAAAAACGATGACTCCGGACATGTCAAACGATCCCAAAATGGTCAATATGGATGAAATTTTAACATTTAATCTTTTGTCTGTAAATGACTGTTGGATGTGAAATATGACTTTGTCAACTAAAATAAGTGTGTTTAAAGTCATTTCTGTGCCTGAAATGGGTCAAAATTGAAGCTTTTGAGTAAGCAAAACTCTGTAAAATTGGCAATTTTGGTCACTGTGAGGGTTTAAAAAGTGGTTATTCAACATGAGGCACGATCCAATTGACATTTTGAATGATTTTTGGTATAGTCCAAAAAATCAATTTTCGGATGAAAAACGATGACTCCGGACATGTCAAACGATCCCAAAATGGTCAATATGGATGAAATTTTAACATTTAATCTTTTGACTGTAAATGACTGTTGGATGTGAATTATGACTTTGTCAACTAAAATAAGTGTGTTTAAAGTCATTTCTGTGCTTCAAAGGGGTCAAAATTGCAGCTTTTGAGTAATCAAAACTCTGTAAAAATGGCAATTTTATTCACTGTGAGGGTTTAAAAAGTGGCTATTCAACATGAGGCACGATCCAATTGACATTTTGAATGATTTTTGGTACAGTCCAAAAAATCAATTTTCGGATGAAAAACAATGACTCCGGACATGTCGAACGATCCCAAAATGGTCAATATGGATGAAATTTTAACATTAAATCTTTTGACTGTAACTGACTGTTGGATGTGAATTATGACTTTGTCAACTAAAATAAGTGTGTTTAAAGTCATTTCTGTGCCTCAAAGGGATCACAATTGAAGCTTTTGAGTAATCAAAACTCTGTAAAAATGGCAATTTTGGTCACTGTGAGGGTTTAAGAAGTGGTAATTCAACATGAGGCACGATCCAATTGACATTTTGAATCATTTTTGGTACAGTCCAAAAAATCAATTTTCGGAAGACAAACGATGACTCCGGACCTGTCGAACGTTCCCAAAATGGTCTATAATGATGAAATTTTAACATTTAATCTTTTGACTCTAAATGACTGTTGGATGTGAATTATGACTTTGTCAACTAAAATAAGTGTGTTTAAAGTCATTTCTGTGCCTGAAATGGGTCAAAATTGAAGCTTTTGAGTAAGCAAAACTCTGTAAAATTGGCAATTTTGGTCACTGTGAGGGTTTAAAAAGTGGTTATTCAACATGAGGCACGATCCAATTGACATTTTGAATGATTTTTGGTACAGTCCAAAAAATCAATTTTCGGATGAAAAACGATGACTCCGGACATGTCGAACGATCCCAAAATGGTCAATATGGATGAAATTTTAACATTTAATCTTTTGACTGTAAATGACTGTTGGATGTGAATTATGACTTTGTCAACTAAAATAAGTGTGTTTAAAGTCATTTCTGTGCCTCAAAGGGGTCAAAATTGAAGCTTTTGAGTAATCAAAACTCTGTAAAAATGGCAATTTTGGTCACTGTGAGGGTTTAAAAAGTGGTTATTCAACATGAGGCACGATCCAATTGCCATTTTGAATCATTTTTGGTACAGTCCAAAAAATCAATTTTCGGATGGAAAACGATGACTCCGGACATGTCGAACGATCCCAAAATGGTCAATATGGATGAAATTTTAACATTTAATCTTTTGACTGTAAATGACTGTTGGATGTGAATTATGACTTTGTCAACTAAAATAAGTGTGTTTAAAGTCATTTCTGTGCCTCAAAGGGCTCAAAATTGAAGCTTTTGAGTAATCAAAACTCTGTAAAAATGGCAATTTTGGTCACTCTGAGGGTTTAAAAAGTGGTCATTCAACATGAGGCACGATCCAATTGACATTTTGAATGATTTTTGGTACAGTCCAAAAAAATCAATTTTCGGATGAAAAACGATGACTCCGGACATGTTGAATGATCCCAAAATGGTCAATATGGATGAAATTTTAACATTTAATCTTTTGACTCTAAATGACTGTTGGATGTGAATTATGACTTTGTCAACTAAAATAAGTGTGTTTAAAGTCATTTCTGTGCCTGAAATGGGTCAAAATTGAAGCTTTTGAGTAAGCAAAACTCTGTAAAATTGGCAATTTTGGTCACTGTGAGGGTTAAAAAAGTGGCTATTCAACATGAGGCACGATCCAATTGACATTTTGAATGATTTTTGGTACAGTCCAAAAAATCAATTTTCGGATGAAAAACGATGACTCCGGACATGTTGAACGATCCCAAAATGGTCAATATGGATGAAATTTTAACATTTAATCTTTTGACTGTAAATGACTGTTGGATGTGAATTATGACTTTGTCAACTAAAATAAGTGTGTTTAAAGTCATTTCTGTGCCTGAAATGGGTCAAAATTGAAGCTTTTGAGTAAGCAAAACTCTGTAAAATTGGCAATTTTGGTCACTGTGAGGGTTTAAAAAGTGGTTATTCAACATGAGGCACGATCCAATTGACATTTTGAATGATTTTTGGTACAGTCCAAAAAATCAATTTTCGGATGAAAAACGATGACTCCGGACATGTCGAATGATCCCAAAATGGTCAATATGGATGAAATTTTAACATTTAATCTTTTGACTGTAAATGACTGTTGGATGTGAATTATGACTTTGTCAACTAAAATAAGTGTGTTTAAAGTCATTTCTGTGCCTGAAACGGGTCAAAATTGAAGCTTTTGAGTAAGCAAAACTCTGTAAAAATGGCAATTTTGGTCACTCTGAGGGTTTAAAAAGTGGTCATTCAACATGAGGCACGATCCAATTGACATTTTGAATCATTTTTGGTACAGTCTAAAAAATCAATTTTCGGATGAAAAACGATGACTCCGGACATGTCAAACGATCCCAAAATGGTCAATATGGATGAAATTTTAACATTTAATCTTTTGTCTGTAAATGACTGTTGGATGTGAAATATGACTTTGTCAACTAAAATAAGTGTGTTTAAAGTCATTTCTGTGCCTCAAAGGGGTCAAAATTGCAGCTTTTGAGTAATCAAAACTCTGTAAAAATGGCAATTTTATTCACTGTGAGGGTTTAAAAAGTGGCTATTCAACATGAGGCACGATCCAATTGACATTTTGAATGATTTTTGGTACAGTCCAAAAAATCAATTTTCGGATGAAAAACAATGACTCCGGACATGTCGAACGATCCCAAAATGGTCAATATGGATGAAATTTTAACATTAAATCTTTTGACTGTAACTGACTGTTGGATGTGAATTATGACTTTGTCAACTAAAATAAGTGTGTTTAAAGTCATTTCTGTGCCTCAAAGGGATCACAATTGAAGCTTTTGAGTAATCAAAACTCTGTAAAAATGGCAATTTTGGTCACTGTGAGGGTTTAAGAAGTGGTAATTCAACATGAGGCACGATCCAATTGACATTTTGAATCATTTTTGGTACAGTCCAAAAAATCAATTTTCGGAAGACAAACGATGACTCCGGACCTGTCGAACGTTCCCAAAATGGTCTATAATGATGAAATTTTAACATTTAATCTTTTGACTCTAAATGACTGTTGGATGTGAATTATGACTTTGTCAACTAAAATAAGTGTGTTTAAAGTCATTTCTGTGCCTGAAATGGGTCAAAATTGAAGCTTTTGAGTAAGCAAAACTCTGTAAAATTGGCAATTTTGGTCACTGTGAGGGTTTAAAAAGTGGTTATTCAACATGAGGTACGATCCAATTGACATTTTGAATGATTTTTGGTACAGTCCAAAAAATCAATTTTCGGATGAAAAACGATGACTCCGGACATGTCGAACGATCCCAAAATGGTCAATATGGATGAAATTTTAACATTTAATCTTTTGACTGTAAATGACTGTTGGATGTGAATTATGACTTTGTCAACTAAAATAAGTGTGATTAAAGTCATTTCTGTGCCTCAAAGGGGTCAAAATTGAAGCTTTTGAGTAATCAAAACTCTGTAAAAATGGCAATTTTGGTCACTCTGAGGGTTTAAAAAGTGGTCATTCAACATGAGGCACGATCCAATTGACATTTTGAATCATTTTTGGTACAGTCCAAAAAATCAATTTTCGGATGAAAAACGATGACTCCGGACCTGTCGAACGTTCCCAAAATGGTCTATAATGATGAAATTTTAACATTTAATCTTTAGACTGTAAATGACTGTTGGATGTGAATTATGACTTTGTCAACTAAAATAAGTGTGTTTAAAATCATTTCTGTGCCTCAAAGGGGTCAAAATTGAAGCTTTTGAGTAATCAAAACTCTGTAAAAATGGCAATTTTGGTCACTGTGAGGGTTTAAAAAGTGGTTATTCAACATGAGGCACGATCCAATTGCCATTTTGAATCATTTTTGGTACAGTCCAAAAAATCAATTTTCGGATGGAAAACGATGACTCCGGACATGTCGAACGATCCCAAAATGGTCAATATGGATGAAATTTTAACATTTAATCTTTTGACTGTAAATGACTGTTGGATGTGAATTATGACTTTGTCAACTAAAATAAGTGTGTTTAAAGTCATTTCTGTGCCTGAAATGGGTCAAAATTGAAGCTTTTGAGTAAGCAAAACTCTGTAAAATTGGCAATTTTGGTCACTGTGAGGGTTTAAAAAGTGGTTATTCAACATGAGGCACGATCCAATTGACATTTTGAATGATTTTTGGTACAGTCCAAAAAATCGATTTTCGGATGAAAAACGAATACCCCGGACATGCCGAACGATCCCAAAATGGTCAATATGGATGAAATTTTAACATTTAATATTTTGACTGTAAATGACTGTTGGATGTGAATTATGACTTTGTCAACTAAAATAAGTGTGTTTAAAGTCATTTCTGTGCCTCAAAGGGGTCAAAATTGAAGCTTTTGAGTAATCAAAACTCTGTAAAAATGGCAATTTTGGTCACTCTGAGGGTTTAAAAAGTGGTTATTCAACATGAGGCACGATCCAATTGCCATTTTGAATCATTTTTGGTACAGTCCAAAAAATCAATTTTCGGATGAAAAACGATGACTCCGGACATGTCGAACGATCCCAAAATGGTCAATATGGATGAAATTTTAACATTTAATCTTTTGACTGTAAATGACTGTTGGATGTGAATTATGACTTTGTCAACTAAAATAAGTGTGTTTAAAGTCATTTCTGTGCCTCAAAGGTGTCAAAATTGAAGCTTTTGAGTAATCAAAACTCTGTAAAAATGGCAATTTTGGTCACTCTGAGGGTTTAAAAAGTGGTCATTCAACATGAGGCACGATCCAATTGACATTTTGAATCATTTTTGGTACAGTCCAAAAAATCAATTTTCGGATGAAAAACGATGACTCCGGACCTGTCGAACATTCCCAAAATGGTCTATAATGATGAAATTTTAACATTTAATCTTTTGACTGTAAATGACTGTTGGATGCGAATTATGACTTTGTCAACTAAAATAAGTGTGTTTAAAGTCATTTCTGTGCCTGAAATGGGTCAAAATTGAAGCTTTTGAGTAAGCAAAACTCTGTAAAATTGGCAATTTTGGTCACTGTGAGGGTTTAAAAAGTGGTTATTCAACATGAGGCACCATCCAATTGACATTTTGAATGATTTTTGGTACAGTCCAAAAAATAAATTTTCGGATGAAAAACGATGACTCCTGACATGTCGAATGATCCCAAAATGGTCAATATGGACGAAATGTTAACATTTAATCTTTTGACTGTAAATGACTGTTGGATGTGAATTATGACTTTGTTAAATAAAATAAGTGTGTTTAAAGTCATTTCTGTGTCTGAAATGGGTCAAAATTGAAGCTTTTGAGTAAGCAAAACTCTGTAAAATTGGCAATTTTGGTCACTGTGAGGGTTTAAAAAGTGGTTATTCAACATGAGGCACCATCCAATTGACATTTTGAATGATTTTTGGTACAGTCCAAAAAATCAATTTTCGGATGAAAAACGATGACTCCGGACATGTCGAACGATCCCAAAATGGTCAATATGGATGAAATTTTAACATTTAATCTTTTGACTGTAAATGACTGTTGGATGTGAATTATGACTTTGTCAACTAAAATAAGTGTGTTTAAAGTCATTTCTGTGCCTCAAAGGGGTCAAAATTGAAGCTTTTGAGTAATCAAAACTCTGTAAAAATGGCAATTTTGGTCACTGTGAGGGTTTAAAAATTGGTTATTCAACATGAGGCACGATCCAATTGACATTTTGAATCATTTTTGGTACAATCCAAAAAATCAATTTTCGGATGAAAAACGATGACTCCGGACATGCCGAACGATCCCAGAATGGTCAATATGGATGAAATTTTAACATTTAATCTTTTGAGTGTAAATGACTGTTGGATATGAATTATGACTTTGTCAACTAAAATAAGTGTGTTTAAAGTCATTTCTGTGCCTCAAAGGGGTGAAAATTGAAGCTTTTGAGTAATCAAAACTCTGTAAAAATGGCAATTTTGGTCACTGTGAGGGTTTAAAAAGTGGTTATTCAACATGAGGCACGATCCAATTGACATTTTGAATCATTTTTGGTACAGTCCAAAAAATCAATTTTCGGATGAAGAACGATGACTCCTGACATGTCGAATGATCCCAAAATGGTCAATATGGATGAAATTTTAACATTTAATCTTTTGACTGTAAATGACTGTTGGATGTGAATTATGACTTTGTCAACTAAAATAAGTGTGTTTAAAGTCATTTCTGTGCCTGAAATGGGTCAAAATTGAAGCTTTTGAGTAAGCAAAACTCTGTAAAATTGGCAATTTTGGTAACTGTGAGGAGTTAAAAAGTGGTTATTCAACATGAGGCACCATCCAATTGACATTTTGAATGATTTTTGGTACAGTCCAAAAAATCAATTTTCGGATGAAAAACGATGACTCCGGACATGTCGAACGATCCCAAAATGGTCAATATGGATGAAATTTTAACATTTAATCTTTTGACTGTAAATGACTGTTGGATGTGAATTATGACTTTGTCAACTAAAATAAGTGTGTTTAAAGTCATTTCTGTGCCTCAAAGGGGTCAAAATTGAAGCTTTTGAGTAATCAAAACTCTGTAAAAATGGCAATTTTGGTCACTCTGAGGGTTTAAAAAGTGGTCATTCAACATGAGGCACGATCCAATTGACATTTTGAATCATTTTTGGTACAGTCCAAAAAATCAATTTTCGGATGAAAAACGATGACTCCGGACCTGTTGAACGTTCCCAAAATGGTCTATAATGATGAAATTTTAACATTTAATCTTTTGACTGTAAATGACTGTTGGATGTGAATTATGACTTTGTTAACTAAAATAAGTGTGTTTAAAGTCATTTCTGTGCCTGAAACGGGTCAAAATTGAAGCTTTTGAGTAAGCAAAACTCTGTAAAAATGGCAATTTTGGTCACTGTGAGGGTTTAAAAAGTGGTTATTCAACATGAGGCACGATCCAATTGACATTTTGAATCATTTTTGGTACAGTCCAAAATATCAATTTTTGGATGAAAAACGATGACTCCTGACATGTCGAATGATCCCAAAATGGTCAATATGGATGAAATTTTAACATTTAATCTTTTGACTGTAAATGACTGTTGGATGTGAATTATGACTTTGTCAACTAAAATAAGTGTGTTTAAAGTCATTTCTGTGCCTGAAATGGGTCAAAATTGAAGCTTTTGAGTAAGCAAAACTCTGTAAAATTGGCAATTTTGGTCACTGTGAGGGTTTAAAAAGTGGTTATTCAAATGAGGCACGATCCAATTGACATTTTGAATGATTTTTGGTACAGTCCAAAAAATCAATTTTCGGATGAAAAACGATGACTCCGGACATGTCGAACGATCCCAAAATGGTCAATATGGATGAAATTTTAACATTTAATCTTTTGACTGTAAATGACTGTTGGATGTGAATTATGACTTTGTCAACTAAAATAAGTGTGTTTAAAGTCATTTCTGTGCCTGAAACGGGTCAAAATTGAAGCTTTTGAGTAAGCAAAACTCTGTAAAAATGGCAATTTTGGTCACTCTGAGGGTTTAAAAAGTGGTCATTCAACATGAGGCACGATCCAATTGAAATTTTGAATCATTTTTGGTACAGTCTAAAAAATCAATTTTCGGATGAAAAACGATGACTCCGGACATGTCAAACGATCCCAAAATGGTCAATATGGATGAAATTTTAACATTTAATCTTTTGTCTGTAAATGACTGTTGGATGTGAAATATGACTTTGTCAACTAAAATAAGTGTGTTTTAAGTCATTTCTGTGCCTGAAATGGGTCAAAATTGAAGCTTTTGAGTAAGCAAAACTCTGTAAAATTGGCAATTTTGGTCACTGTGAGGGTTTAAAAAGTGGTTATTCAACATGAGGCACGATCCAATTGACATTTTGAATGATTTTTGGTACAGTCCAAAAAATCAATTTTCGGATGAAAAAAGATGACTCCGGACATGCCGAACGATCCCAAAATGGTCAATATGGATGAAATTTTAACATTTAATCTTTTGACTGTAAATGACTGTTGGATGTGAATTATGACTTTGTCAACTAAAATAAGTGTGTTTAAAGTCATTTCTGTGCCTCAAAGGGGTCAAAATTAAAGCTTTTGAGTAATCAAAACTCTGTAAAAATGGCAATTTTGGTCACTCTGAGGGTTTAAAAAGTGGTTATTCAACATGAGGCACGATCCAATTGCCATTTTGAATCATTTTTGGTACAGTCCAAAAAATCAATTTTCGGATGGAAAACGATGACTCCGGACATGTCGAACGATCCCAAAATGGTCAATATGGATGAAATTTTAACATTTAATCTTTTGACTGTAAATGACTGTTGGATGTGAATTATGACTTTGTCAACTAAAATAAGTGTGTTTAAAGTCATTTCTGTGCCTCAAAGGGGTCAAAATTAAAGCTTTTGAGTAATCAAAACTCTGTAAAAATGGCAATTTTGGTCACTCTGAGGGTTTAAAAAGTGGTTATTCAACATGAGGCACGATCCAATTGCCATTTTGAATCATTTTTGGTACAGTCCAAAAAATCAATTTTCGGATGAAAAACGATGACTCCGGACCTGTCGAACGTTCCCAAAATGGTCTATAATGATTAAATTTTAACATTTAATCTTTAGACTGTAAATGACTGTTGGATGTGAATTATGACTTTGTCAACTAAAATAAGTGTGTTTAAAATCATTTCTGTGCCTCAAAGGGGTCAAAATTGAAGCTTTTGAGTAATCAAAACTCTGTAAAAATGGCAATTTTGATCACTGTGAGGGTTTAAAAAGTGGTTATTCAACATGAGGCACGATCCAATTGCCATTTTGAATCATTTTTGGTACAGTCCAAAAAATCAATTTTCGGATGGAAAACGATGACTCCGGACATGTCGAACGATCCCAAAATGGTCAATATGGATGAAATTTTAACATTTAATCTTTTGACTGTAAATGACTGTTGGATGTGAATTATGACTTTGTCAACTAAAATAAGTGTGTTTAAAGTCATTTCTGTGCCTCAAAGGGGTCAAAATTGAAGCTTTTGAGTAATCAAAACTCTGTAAAAATGGCAATTTTGGTCACTCTGAGGGTTTAAAAAGTGGTCATTCAACATGAGGCACGATCCAATTGACATTTTGAATCATTTTTGTTACAGTCCAAAAAAATCAATTTTCGGATGAAAAACGATGACTCCGGACATGTCGAATGATCCCAAAATGGTCAATATGGACGAAATTTTAACATTTAATCTTTTGACTGTAAATGACTGTTGGATGTGAATTATGACTTTGTCAACTAAAATAAGTGTGTTTAAAGTCATTTCTGTGCCTCAAAGGGGTCAAAATTGAAGCTTTTGAGTAATCAAAACTCTGTAAAAATGGCAATTTTGGTCACTGTGAGGGTTTAAAAAGTGGTTATTCAACATGAGGCACGATCCAATTGCCATTTTGAATCATTTTTGGTACAGTCCAAAAAATCAATTTTCGGATGAAAAACGATGACTCCGGACATGTCAAACGATCCCAAAATGGTCAATATGGATGAAATTTTAACATTTAATCTTTTGACTGTAAATGACTGTTGGATGTGAATTATGACTTTGTCAACTAAAATAAGTGTGTTTAAAGTCATTTCTGTGCCTGAAACGGGTCAAAATTGAAGCTTTTGAGTAAGCAAAACTCTGTAAAAATGGCAATTTTGGTCACTCTGAGGGTTTAAAAAGTGGTCATTCAACATGAGGCACGATCCAATTGACATTTTGAATCATTTTTGGTACAGTCTAAAAAATCAATTTTCGGATGAAAAACGATGACTCCGGACATGTCAAACGATCCCAAAATGGTCAATATGGATGAAATTTTAACATTTAATCTTTTGTCTGTAAATGACTGTTGGATGTGAAATATGACTTTGTCAACTAAAATAAGTGTGTTTAAAGTCATTTCTGTGCCTGAAATGGGTCAAAATTGAAGCTTTTGAGTAAGCAAAACTCTGTAAAATTGGCAATTTTGGTCACTGTGAGGGTTTAAAAAGTGGTTATTCAACATGAGGCACGATCCAATTGACATTTTGAATGATTTTTGGTACAGTCCAAAAAATCAATTTTCGGATGAAAAACGATGACTCCGGACATGTCAAACGATCCCAAAATGGTCAATATGGATGAAATTTTAACATTTAATCTTTTGACTGTAAATGACTGTTGGATGTGAATTATGACTTTGTCAACTAAAATAAGTGTGTTTAAAGTCATTTCTGTGCTTCAAAGGGGTCAAAATTGCAGCTTTTGAGTAATCAAAACTCTGTAAAAATGGCAATTTTATTCACTGTGAGGGTTTAAAAAGTGGCTATTCAACATGAGGCACGATCCAATTGACATTTTGAATGATTTTTGGTACAGTCCAAAAAATCAATTTTCGGATGAAAAACAATGACTCCGGACATGTCGAACGATCCCAAAATGGTCAATATGGATGAAATTTTAACATTAAATCTTTTGACTGTAACTGACTGTTGGATGTGAATTATGACTTTGTCAACTAAAATAAGTGTGTTTAAAGTCATTTCTGTGCCTGAAATGGGTCAAAATTGAAGCTTTTGAGTAAGCAAAACTCTGTAAAATTAGCAATTTTGGTCACTGTGAGGGTTTAAAAAGTGGTTATTCAACATGAGGCACGATCCAATTGACATTTTGAATGATTTTTGGTACAGTCCAAAAAATCAATTTTCGGATGAAAAACGATGACTCCGGACATGTCGAACGATCCCAAAATGGTCAATATGGATGAAATTTTAACATTTAATCTTTTGACTGTAACTGACTGTTGGATGTGAATTATGACTTTGTCAACTAAAATAAGTGTGTTTAAAGTCATTTCTGTGCCTCAAAGGGGTCAAAATTGAAGCTTTTGAGTAATCAAAACTCTGTAAAAATGGCAATTTTGGTCACTCTGAGGGTTTAAAAAGTGGTCATTCAACATGAGGCACGATCCAATTGACATTTTGAATCATTTTTGTTACAGTCCAAAAAAATCAATTTTCGGATGAAAAACGATGACTCCGGACATGTCGAATGATCCCAAAATGGTCAATATGGACGAAATTTTAACATTTAATCTTTTGACTGTAAATGACTGTTGGATGTGAATTATGACTTTGTCAACTAAAATAAGTGTGTTTAAAGTCATTTCTGTGCCTCAAAGGGGTCAAAATTGAAGCTTTTGAGTAATCAAAACTCTGTAAAAATGGCAATTTTGGTCACTGTGAGGGTTTAAAAAGTGGTTATTCAACATGAGGCACGATCCAATTGCCATTTTGAATCATTTTTGGTACAGTCCAAAAAATCAATTTTCGGATGAAAAACGATGACTCCGGACATGTCAAACGATCCCAAAATGGTCAATATGGATGAAATTTTAACATTTAATCTTTTGACTGTAAATGACTGTTGGATGTGAATTATGACTTTGTCAACTAAAATAAGTGTGTTTAAAGTCATTTCTGTGCCTGAAACGGGTCAAAATTGAAGCTTTTGAGTAAGCAAAACTCTGTAAAAATGGCAATTTTGGTCACTCTGAGGGTTTAAAAAGTGGTCATTCAACATGAGGCACGATCCAATTGACATTTTGAATCATTTTTGGTACAGTCTAAAAAATCAATTTTCGGATGAAAAACGATGACTCCGGACATGTCAAACGATCCCAAAATGGTCAATATGGATGAAATTTTAACATTTAATCTTTTGTCTGTAAATGACTGTTGGATGTGAAATATGACTTTGTCAACTAAAATAAGTGTGTTTAAAGTCATTTCTGTGCCTGAAATGGGTCAAAATTGAAGCTTTTGAGTAAGCAAAACTCTGTAAAATTGGCAATTTTGGTCACTGTGAGGGTTTAAAAAGTGGTTATTCAACATGAGGCACGATCCAATTGACATTTTGAATGATTTTTGGTACAGTCCAAAAAATCAATTTTCGGATGAAAAACGATGACTCCGGACATGTCAAACGATCCCAAAATGGTCAATATGGATGAAATTTTAACATTTAATCTTTTGACTGTAAATGACTGTTGGATGTGAATTATGACTTTGTCAACTAAAATAAGTGTGTTTAAAGTCATTTCTGTGCTTCAAAGGGGTCAAAATTGCAGCTTTTGAGTAATCAAAACTCTGTAAAAATGGCAATTTTATTCACTGTGAGGGTTTAAAAAGTGGCTATTCAACATGAGGCACGATCCAATTGACATTTTGAATGATTTTTGGTACAGTCCAAAAAATCAATTTTCGGATGAAAAACAATGACTCCGGACATGTCGAACGATCCCAAAATGGTCAATATGGATGAAATTTTAACATTAAATCTTTTGACTGTAACTGACTGTTGGATGTGAATTATGACTTTGTCAACTAAAATAAGTGTGTTTAAAGTCATTTCTGTGCCTCAAAGGGATCACAATTGAAGCTTTTGAGTAATCAAAACTCTGTAAAAATGGCAATTTTGGTCACTGTGAGGGTTTAAGAAGTGGTAATTCAACATGAGGCACGATCCAATTGACATTTTGAATCATTTTTGGTACAGTCCAAAAAATCAATTTTCGGAAGACAAACGATGACTCCGGACCTGTCGAACGTTCCCAAAATGGTCTATAATGATGAAATTTTAACATTTAATCTTTTGACTCTAAATGACTGTTGGATGTGAATTATGACTTTGTCAACTAAAATAAGTGTGTTTAAAGTCATTTCTGTGCCTGAAATGGGTCAAAATTGAAGCTTTTGAGTAAGCAAAACTCTGTAAAATTGGCAATTTTGGTCACTGTGAGGGTTTAAAAAGTGGTTATTCAACATGAGGCACGATCCAATTGACATTTTGAATGATTTTTGGTACAGTCCAAAAAATCAATTTTCGGATGAAAAACGATGACTCCGGACATGTCGAACGATCCCAAAATGGTCAATATGGATGAAATTTTAACATTTAATCTTTTGACTGTAAATGACTGTTGGATGTGAATTATGACTTTGTCAACTAAAATAAGTGTGTTTAAAGTCATTTCTGTGCCTCAAAGGGGTCAAAATTGAAGCTTTTGAGTAATCAAAACTCTGTAAAAATGGCAATTTTGGTCACTGTGAGGGTTTAAAAAGTGGTTATTCAACATGAGGCACGATCCAATTGCCATTTTGAATCATTTTTGGTACAGTCCAAAAAATCAATTTTCGGATGGAAAACGATGACTCCGGACATGTCGAACGATCCCAAAATGGTCAATATGGATGAAATTTTAACATTTAATCTTTTGACTGTAAATGACTGTTGGATGTGAATTATGACTTTGTCAACTAAAATAAGTGTGTTTAAAGTCATTTCTGTGCCTCAAAGGGGTCAAAATTGAAGCTTTTGAGTAATCAAAACTCTGTAAAAATGGCAATTTTGGTCACTCTGAGGGTTTAAAAAGTGGTCATTCAACATGAGGCACGATCCAATTGACATTTTGAATCATTTTTGGTACAGTCCAAAAAAATCAATTTTCGGATGAAAAACGATGACTCCGGACATGTTGAATGATCCCAAAATGGTCAATATGAACGAAATTTTAACATTTAATCTTTTGACTGTAAATGACTGTTGGATGTGAATTATGACTTTGTCAACTAAAATAAGTGTGTTTAAAGTCATTTCTGTGCCTCAAAGGGGTCAAAATTGAAGCTTTTGAGTAATCAAAACTCTGTAAAAATTGCAATTTTGGTCACTGTGAGGGTTTAAAAAGTGGTTATTCAACATGAGGCACGATCCAATTGCCATTTTGAATCATTTTTGTTACAGTCCAAAAAATCAATTTTCGGATGAAAAACGATGACTCCGGACATGTCGAACGATCCCAAAATGGTCAATATGGATGAAATTTTAACATTTAATCTTTTGACTGTAAATGACTGTTGGATGTGAATTATGACTTTGTCAACTAAAATAAGTGTGTTTAAAGTCATTTCTGTGCCTCAAAGGGGTCAAAATTGAAGCTTTTGAGTAATCAAAACTCTGTAAAAATGGCAATTTTGGTCACTCTGAGGGTTTAAAAAGTGGTCATTCAACATGAGGCACGATCCAATTGATATTTTGAATCATTTTTGGTACAGTCCAAAAAATCAATTTTCGGATGAAAAACGATGACTCCGGACATGTCAAACGATCCCAAAATGGTCAATATGGATGAAATTTTAACATTTAATCTTTTGACTGTAAATGACTGTTGGATGTGAATTATGACTTTGTCAACTAAAATAAGTGTGTTTAAAGTCATTTCTGTGCCTGAAATGGGTCAAAATTGAAGCTTTTGAGTAAGCAAAACTCTGTAAAATTGGCAATTTTGGTCACTGTGAGGGTTTAAAAAGTGGTTATTCAACATGAGGCACGATCCAATTGACATTTTGAATGATTTTTGGTACAGTCCAAAAAATCGATTTTCGGATGAAAAACGATGACCCCGGACATGCCGAACGATCCCAAAATGGTCAATATGGATGAAATTTTAACATTTAATATTTTGACTGTAAATGACTGTTGGATGTGAATTATGACTTTGTCAACTAAAATAAGTGTGTTTAAAGTCATTTCTGTGCCTCAAAGGGGTCAAAATTGAAGCTTTTGAGTAATCAAAACTCTGTAAAAATGGCAATTTTGGTCACTCTGAGGGTTTAAAAAGTGGTTATTCAACATGAGGCATGATCCAATTGCCATTTTGAATCATTTTTGGTACAGTCCAAAAAATCAATTTTCGGATGAAAAACGATGACTCCGGACATGTCGAACGATCCCAAAATGGTCAATATGGATGAAATTTTAACATTTAATCTTTTGACTGTAATTGACTGTTGGATGTGAATTATGACTTTGTCAACTAAAATAAGTGTGTTTAAAGTCATTTCTGTGCCTGAAATGGGTCAAAATTGAAGCTTTTGAGTAAGCAAAACTCTGTAAAATTGGCAATTTTGGTCACTGTGAGGGTTTAAAAAGTGGTTATTCAACATGAGGCACCATCCAATTGACATTTTGAATGATTTTTGGTACAGTCCAAAAAATAAATTTTCGGATGAAAAACGATGACTCCTGACATGTCGAATGATCCCAAAATGGTCAATATGGACGAAATGTTAACATTTAATCTTTTGACTGTAAATGACTGTTGGATGTGAATTATGACTTTGTTAAATAAAATAAGTGTGTTTAAAGTCATTTCTGTGCCTGAAATGGGTCAAAATTGAAGCTTTTGAGTAAGCAAAACTCTGTAAAATTGGCAATTTTGGTCACTGTGAGGGTTTAAAAAGTGGTTATTCAACATGAGGCACCATCCAATTGACATTTTGAATGATTTTTGGTACAGTCCAAAAAATCTATTTTCGGATGAAAAACGATGACTCCGGACATGTCGAACGATCCCAAAATGGTCAATATGGATGAAATTTTAACATTTACAGCCTGATTCATGTAGGTAAATTGCACTCGCAAAGGGCCAGATTCTCAGAATCTGGCCCTTAGCGAGTGCGATTTTTGCATTTGGTATTCATGATACCAAATGCAAAAATCGCTATGTAAGAATTCGCATATTTGCGTGGAATGGCATTTAAGGAATCTCTAATAGAGATTCCTCAAATGCTATTCATGACACACAACAAAATTGCGATTTTGGACTTTTGGGGCCGCTATTTACCGACAGGTCAGACCTGTCGGTAAATAGCAAAAACTCAGAAAAATGCTTTTAAAAGCATCATTCAAAGTTGCATGTAGCACACACACATGTCCTTTGGACATGTGTGTGCGCAACACCTGTCCAAAAGTGCATTTTAGGGGTGCTACAGGGCGTCGTTTGGACACCCCTGGCACCCTTAAAATCGCTATCTCAGTTGCGAGTAGCAAATTGCTACTCGCAAATCCCCATTCATTCCAATGGGCCTCTTGGCCCATAGGAATGATTGGGGAGTATTTGCGAGTAGCAAATTGCTACTCGCAAATAAAGAACATGTAGGAATCGCTATTTAAGTAGCAATTCCTACATGAATGCCGTTTTGCGTGTCCTCAATAGCGATTCGCTATGATTCGCTATTAGGGACACGCAAAACGGCATGTACATGAATCAGGCTGTTAATCTTTTGACTGTAAATGACTGTTGGATGTGAATTATGACTTTGTCAACTAAAATAAGTGTGTTTAAAGTCATTTCTGTGCCTCAAAGGGGTCAAAATTGAAGCTTTTGAGTAATCAAAACTCTGTAAAAATGGCAATTTTGGTCACTGTGAGGGTTTAAAAATTGGTTATTCAACATGAGGCACGATCCAATTGACATTTTGAATCATTTTTGGTACAATCCAAAAAATCAATTTTCGGATGAAAAACGATGACTCCGGACATGCCGAACGATCCCAGAATGGTCAATATGGATGAAATTTTAACATTTAATCTTTTGAGTGTAAATGACTGTTGGATGTGAATTATGACTTTGTCAACTAAAATAAGTGTGTTTAAAGTCATTTCTGTGCCTCAAAGGGGTGAAAATTGAAGCTTTTGAGTAATCAAAACTCTGTAAAAATGGCAATTTTGGTCACTGTGAGGGTTTAAAAAGTGGTTATTCAACATGAGGCACGATCCAATTGACATTTTGAATCATTTTTGGTACAGTCCAAAAAATCAATTTTCGGATGAAGAACGATGACTCCTGACATGTCGAATGATCCCAAAATGGTCAATATGGATGAAATTTTAACATTTAATCTTTTGACTGTAAATGACTGTTGGATGTGAATTATGACTTTGTCAACTAAAATAAGTGTGTTTAAAGTCATTTCTGTGCCTGAAATGGGTCAAAATTGAAGCTTTTGAGTAAGCAAAACTCTGTAAAATTGGCAATTTTGGTCACTGTGAGGGTTTAAAAAGTGGTTATTCAACATGAGGCACCATCCAATTGACATTTTGAATGATTTTTGGTACAGTCCAAAAAATAAATTTTCGGATGAAAAACGATGACTCCTGACATGTCGAATGATCCCAAAATGGTCAATATGGACGAAATGTTAACATTTAATCTTTTGACTGTAAATGACTGTTGGATGTGAATTATGACTTTGTTAAATAAAATAAGTGTGTTTAAAGTCATTTCTGTGCCTGAAATGGGTCAAAATTGAAGCTTTTGAGTAAGCAAAACTCTGTAAAATTGGCAATTTTGGTCACTGTGAGGGTTTAAAAAGTGGTTATTCAACATGAGGCACCATCCAATTGACATTTTGAATGATTTTTGGTACAGTCCAAAAAATCTATTTTCGGATGAAAAACGATGACTCCGGACATGTCGAACGATCCCAAAATGGTCAATATGGATGAAATTTTAACATTTACAGCCTGATTCATGTAGGTAAATTGCACTCGCAAAGGGCCAGATTCTCAGAATCTGGCCCTTAGCGAGTGCGATTTTTGCATTTGGTATTCATGATACCAAATGCAAAAATCGCTATGTAAGAATTCGCATATTTGCGTGGAATGGCATTTAAGGAATCTCTAATAGAGATTCCTCAAATGCTATTCATGACACACAACAAAATTGCGATTTTGGACTTTTGGGGCCGCTATTTACCGACAGGTCAGACCTGTCGGTAAATAGCAAAAACTCAGAAAAATGCTTTTAAAAGCATCATTCAAAGTTGCATGTAGCACACACACATGTCCTTTGGACATGTGTGTGCGCAACACCTGTCCAAAAGTGCATTTTAGGGGTGCTACAGGGCGTCGTTTGGACACCCCTGGCACCCTTAAAATCGCTATCTCAGTTGCGAGTAGCAAATTGCTACTCGCAAATCCCCATTCATTCCAATGGGCCTCTTGGCCCATAGGAATGATTGGGGAGTATTTGCGAGTAGCAAATTGCTACTCGCAAATAAAGAACATGTAGGAATCGCTATTTAAGTAGCAATTCCTACATGAATGCCGTTTTGCGTGTCCTCAATAGCGATTCGCTATGATTCGCTATTAGGGACACGCAAAACGGCATGTACATGAATCAGGCTGTTAATCTTTTGACTGTAAATGACTGTTGGATGTGAATTATGACTTTGTCAACTAAAATAAGTGTGTTTAAAGTCATTTCTGTGCCTCAAAGGGGTCAAAATTGAAGCTTTTGAGTAATCAAAACTCTGTAAAAATGGCAATTTTGGTCACTGTGAGGGTTTAAAAATTGGTTATTCAACATGAGGCACGATCCAATTGACATTTTGAATCATTTTTGGTACAATCCAAAAAATCAATTTTCGGATGAAAAACGATGACTCCGGACATGCCGAACGATCCCAGAATGGTCAATATGGATGAAATTTTAACATTTAATCTTTTGAGTGTAAATGACTGTTGGATGTGAATTATGACTTTGTCAACTAAAATAAGTGTGTTTAAAGTCATTTCTGTGCCTCAAAGGGGTGAAAATTGAAGCTTTTGAGTAATCAAAACTCTGTAAAAATGGCAATTTTGGTCACTGTGAGGGTTTAAAAAGTGGTTATTCAACATGAGGCACGATCCAATTGACATTTTGAATCATTTTTGGTACAGTCCAAAAAATCAATTTTCGGATGAAGAACGATGACTCCTGACATGTCGAATGATCCCAAAATGGTCAATATGGATGAAATTTTAACATTTAATCTTTTGACTGTAAATGACTGTTGGATGTGAATTATGACTTTGTCAACTAAAATAAGTGTGTTTAAAGTCATTTCTGTGCCTGAAATGGGTCAAAATTGAAGCTTTTGAGTAAGCAAAACTCTGTAAAATTGGCAATTTTGGTCACTGTGAGGGTTTAAAAAGTGGTTATTCAACATGAGGCACCATCCAATTGACATTTTGAATGATTTTTGGTACAGTCCAAAAAATCAATTTTCGGATGAAAAACGATGACTCCGGACATGTCGAACGATCCCAAAATGGTCAATATGGATGAAATTTTAACATTTAATCTTTTGACTGTAAATGACTGTTGGATGTGAATTATGACTTTGTCAACTAAAATAAGTGTGTTTAAAGTCATTTCTGTGCCTGAAACGGGTCAAAATTGAAGCTTTTGAGTATGCAAAACTCTGTAAAAATGGCAATTTTGGTCACTCTGAGGGTTTAAAAAGTGGTCATTCAACATGAGGCACGATCCAATTGAAATTTTGAATCATTATAGGTACAGTCTAAAAAATCAATTTTCGGATGAAAAACGATGACTCAGGACATGCCGAACGATCCCAAAATGGTCAATATGGATGAAATTTTAACATTCAATCTTTTGACTGTAAATGACTGTTGGATGTGAATTATGACTTTGTCAACTAAAATAAGTGTGTTTAAAGTCATTTCTGTGCCTCAAAGGGGTCAAAATTGAAGCTTTTGAGTAATCAAAACTCTGTAAAAATGGCAATTTTGGTCACTCTGAGGGTTTAAAAAGTGGTCATTCAACATGAGGCACGATCCAATTGACATTTTGAATCATTTTTGGTACAGTCCAAAAAATCAATTTTCGGATGAAAAACGATGACTCCGGACCTGTCGAACGTTCCCAAAATGGTCTATAATGATTAAATTTTAACATTTAATCTTTAGACTGTAAATGACTATTGGATGTGAATTATGACTTTGTCAACTAAAATAAGTGTGTTTAAAATCATTTCTGTGCCTCAAAGGGGTCAAAATTGAAGCTTTTGAGTAATCAAAACTCTGTAAAAATGGCAATTTTGGTCACTGTGAGGGTTTAAAAAGTGGTTATTCAACATGAGGCACGATCCAATTGCCATTTTGAATCATTTTTGGTACAGTCCAAAAAATCAATTTTCGGATGGAAAACGATGACTCCGGACATGTCGAACGATCCCAAAATGGTCAATATGGATGAAATTTTAACATTTAATCTTTTGACTGTAAATGACTGTTGGATGTGAATTATGACTTTGTCAACTAAAATAAGTGTGTTTAAAGTCATTTCTGTGCCTCAAAGGGGTCAAAATTGAAGCTTTTGAGTAATCAAAACTCTGTAAAAATGGCAATTTTGGTCACTCTGAGGGTTTAAAAAGTGGTCATTCAACATGAGGCACGATCCAATTGACATTTTGAATCATTTTTGGTACAGTCCAAAAAAATCAATTTTTCGGATGAAAAACGATGACTCCGGACATGTCGAATGATCCCAAAATGGTCAATATGGACGAAATTTTAACATTTAATCTTTTGACTGTAAATGACTGTTGGATGTGAATTATGACTTTGTCAACTAAAATAAGTGTGTTTAAAGTCATTTCTGTGCCTGAAATGGGTCAAAATTGAAGCTTTTGAGTAAGCAAAACTCTGTATAATTGGCAATTTTGGTCACTGTGAGGGTTTAAAAAGTGGTTATTCAACATGAGGCACGATCCAATTGACATTTTGAATCATTTTTGGTACAGTCCAAAAAAATCAATTTTCGGATGAAAAACGATGACTCCGGACATGTCGAATGATCCCAAAATGGTCAATATGGACGAAATTTTAACATTTAATCTTTTGACTGTAAATGACTGTTGGATGTGAATTATGACTTTGTCAACTAAAATAAGTGTGTTTAAAGTCATTTCTGTGCCTCAAAGGGGTCAAAATTGAAGCTTTTGAGTAATCAAAACTCTGTAAAAATGGCAATTTTGGTCACTGTGAGGGTTTAAAAAGTGGTTATTCAACATGAGGCACGATCCAATTGCCATTTTGAATCATTTTTGGTACAGTCCAAAAAATCAATTTTCGGATGAAAAACGATGACTCCGGACATGTCGAACGATCCCAAAATGGTCAATATGGATCAAATTTTAACATTTAATCTTTTGACTGTAAATGACTGTTGGATGTGAATTATGACTTTGTCAACTAAAATAAGTGTGTTTAAAGTCATTTCTGTGCCTGAAATGGGTCAAAATTGAAGCTTTTGAGTAAGCAAAACTCTGTAAAATTGGCAATTTTGGTCACTGTGAGGGTTTAAAGAGTGGTTATTCAACATGAGGCACGATCCAATTGACATTTTGAATGATTTTTGGTACAGTCCAAAAAATCAATTTTCGGATGAAAAACGATGACCCCGGACATGCCGAACGATCCCAAAATGGTCAATATGGATGAAATTTTAACATTTAATCTTTTGACTGTAAATGACTGTTGGATGTGAATTATGACTTTGTCAACTAAAATAAGTGTGTTTAAAGTCATTTCTGTGCCTGAAATGGGTCAAAATTGAAGCTTTTGAGTAAGCAAAACTCTGTAAAATTGGCAATTTTGGTCACTGTGAGGGTTTAAAAAGTGGTTATTCAACATGAGGCACCATCCAATTGACATTTTGAATGATTTTTGGTACAGTCCAAAAAATAAATTTTCGGATGAAAAACGATGACTCCTGACATGTCGAATGATCCCAAAATGGTCAATATGGACGAAATGTTAACATTTAATCTTTTGACTGTAAATGACTGTTGGATGTGAATTATGACTTTGTTAAATAAAATAAGTGTGTTTAAAGTCATTTCTGTGCCTGAAATGGGTCAAAATTGAAGCTTTTGAGTAAGCAAAACTCTGTAAAATTGGCAATTTTGGTCACTGTGAGGGTTTAAAAAGTGGTTATTCAACATGAGGCACGATCCAATTGACATTTTGAATCATTTTTGGTACAGTCCAAAAAAATCAATTTTCGGATGAAAAACGATGACTCCGGACATGTCGAATGATCCCAAAATGGTCAATATGGACGAAATTTTAACATTTAATCTTTTGACTGTAAATGACTGTTGGATGTGAATTATGACTTTGTCAACTAAAATAAGTGTGTTTAAAGTCATTTCTGTGCCTCAAAGGGGTCAAAATTGAAGCTTTTGAGTAATCAAAACTCTGTAAAAATGGCAATTTTGGTCACTGTGAGGGTTTAAAAAGTGGTTATTCAACATGAGGCACGATCCAATTGCCATTTTGAATCATTTTTGGTACAGTCCAAAAAATCAATTTTCGGATGAAAAACGATGACTCCGGACATGTCGAACGATCCCAAAATGGTCAATATGGATCAAATTTTAACATTTAATCTTTTGACTGTAAATGACTGTTGGATGTGAATTATGACTTTGTCAACTAAAATAAGTGTGTTTAAAGTCATTTCTGTGCCTGAAATGGGTCAAAATTGAAGCTTTTGAGTAAGCAAAACTCTGTAAAATTGGCAATTTTGGTCACTGTGAGGGTTTAAAAAGTGGTTATTCAACATGAGGCACGATCCAATTGACATTTTGAATGATTTTTGGTACAGTCCAAAAAATCAATTTTCGGATGAAAAACGATGACCCCGGACATGCCGAACGATCCCAAAATGGTCAATATGGATGAAATTTTAACATTTAATCTTTTGACTGTAAATGACTGTTGGATGTGAATTATGACTTTGTCAACTAAAATAAGTGTGTTTAAAGTCATTTCTGTGCCTGAAATGGGTCAAAATTGAAGCTTTTGAGTAAGCAAAACTCTGTAAAATTGGCAATTTTGGTCACTGTGAGGGTTTAAAAAGTGGTTATTCAACATGAGGCACCATCCAATTGACATTTTGAATGATTTTTGGTACAGTCCAAAAAATAAATTTTCGGATGAAAAACGATGACTCCTGACATGTCGAATGATCCCAAAATGGTCAATATGGACGAAATGTTAACATTTAATCTTTTGACTGTAAATGACTGTTGGATGTGAATTATGACTTTGTTAAATAAAATAAGTGTGTTTAAAGTCATTTCTGTGCCTGAAATGGGTCAAAATTGAAGCTTTTGAGTAAGCAAAACTCTGTAAAATTGGCAATTTTGGTCACTGTGAGGGTTTAAAAAGTGGTTATTCAACATGAGGCACCATCCAATTGACATTTTGAATGATTTTTGGTACAGTCCAAAAAATCAATTTTCGGATGAAAAACGATGACTCCGGACATGTCGAACGATCCCAAAATGGTCAATATGGATGAAATTTTAACATTTAATCTTTTGACTGTAAATGACTGTTGGATGTGAATTATGACTTTGTCAACTAAAATAAGTGTGTTTAAAGTCATTTCTGTGCCTCAAAGGGGTCAAAATTGAAGCTTTTGAGTAATCAAAACTCTGTAAAAATGGCAATTTTGGTCACTGTGAGGGTTTAAAAATTGGTTATTCAACATGAGGCACGATCCAATTGACATTTTGAATCATTTTTGGTACAATCCAAAAAATCAATTTTCGGATGAAAAACGATGACTCCGGACATGCCGAACGATCCCAGAATGGTCAATATGGATGAAATTTTAACATTTAATCTTTTGAGTGTAAATGACTGTTGGATGTGAATTATGACTTTGTCAACTAAAATAAGTGTGTTTAAAGTCATTTCTGTGCCTCAAAGGGGTGAAAATTGAAGCTTTTGAGTAATCAAAACTCTGTAAAAATGGCAATTTTGGTCACTGTGAGGGTTTAAAAAGTGGTTATTCAACATGAGGCACGATCCAATTGACATTTTGAATCATTTTTGGTACAGTCCAAAAAATCAATTTTCGGATGAAGAACGATGACTCCTGACATGTCGAATGATCCCAAAATGGTCAATATGGATGAAATTTTAACATTTAATCTTTTGACTGTAAATGACTGTTGGATGTGAATTATGACTTTGTCAACTAAAATAAGTGTGTTTAAAGTCATTTCTGTGCTTCAAAGGGGTCAAAATTGCAGCTTTTGAGTAATCAAAACTCTGTAAAAATGGCAATTTTATTCACTGTGAGGGTTTAAAAAGTGGCTATTCAACATGAGGCACGATCCAATTGACATTTTGAATGATTTTTGGTACAGTCCAAAAAATCAATTTTCGGATGAAAAACAATGACTCCGGACATGTCGAACGATCCCAAAATGGTCAATATGGATGAAATTTTAACATTAAATCTTTTGACTGTAACTGACTGTTGGATGTGAATTATGACTTTGTCAACTAAAATAAGTGTGTTTAAAGTCATTTCTGTGCCTCAAAGGGATCACAATTGAAGCTTTTGAGTAATCAAAACTCTGTAAAAATGGCAATTTTGGTCACTGTGAGGGTTTAAGAAGTGGTAATTCAACATGAGGCACGATCCAATTGACATTTTGAATCATTTTTGGTACAGTCCAAAAAATCAATTTTCGGAAGACAAACGATGACTCCGGACCTGTCGAACGTTCCCAAAATGGTCTATAATGATGAAATTTTAACATTTAATCTTTTGACTCTAAATGACTGTTGGATGTGAATTATGACTTTGTCAACTAAAATAAGTGTGTTTAAAGTCATTTCTGTGCCTGAAATGGGTCAAAATTGAAGCTTTTGAGTAAGCAAAACTCTGTAAAATTGGCAATTTTGGTCACTGTGAGGGTTTAAAAAGTGGTTATTCAACATGAGGCACGATCCAATTGACATTTTGAATGATTTTTGGTACAGTCCAAAAAATCAATTTTCGGATGAAAAACGATGACTCCGGACATGTCGAACGATCCCAAAATGGTCAATATGGATGAAATTTTAACATTTAATCTTTTGACTGTAAATGACTGTTGGATGTGAATTATGACTTTGTCAACTAAAATAAGTGTGTTTAAAGTCATTTCTGTGCCTCAAAGGGGTCAAAATTGAAGCTTTTGAGTAATCAAAACTCTGTAAAAATGGCAATTTTGGTCACTGTGAGGGTTTAAAAAGTGGTTATTCAACATGAGGCACGATCCAATTGCCATTTTGAATCATTTTTGGTACAGTCCAAAAAATCAATTTTCGGATGGAAAACGATGACTCCGGACATGTCGAACGATCCCAAAATGGTCAATATGGATGAAATTTTAACATTTAATCTTTTGACTGTAAATGACTGTTGGATGTGAATTATGACTTTGTCAACTAAAATAAGTGTGTTTAAAGTCATTTCTGTGCCTCAAAGGGGTCAAAATTGAAGCTTTTGAGTAATCAAAACTCTGTAAAAATGGCAATTTTGGTCACTCTGAGGGTTTAAAAAGTGGTCATTCAACATGAGGCACGATCCAATTGACATTTTGAATCATTTTTGGTACAGTCCAAAAAAATCAATTTTCGGATGAAAAACGATGACTCCGGACATGTTGAATGATCCCAAAATGGTCAATATGAACGAAATTTTAACATTTAATCTTTTGACTGTAAATGACTGTTGGATGTGAATTATGACTTTGTCAACTAAAATAAGTGTGTTTAAAGTCATTTCTGTGCCTCAAAGGGGTCAAAATTGAAGCTTTTGAGTAATCAAAACTCTGTAAAAATTGCAATTTTGGTCACTGTGAGGGTTTAAAAAGTGGTTATTCAACATGAGGCACGATCCAATTGCCATTTTGAATCATTTTTGTTACAGTCCAAAAAATCAATTTTCGGATGAAAAACGATGACTCCGGACATGTCGAACGATCCCAAAATGGTCAATATGGATGAAATTTTAACATTTAATCTTTTGACTGTAAATGACTGTTGGATGTGAATTATGACTTTGTCAACTAAAATAAGTGTGTTTAAAGTCATTTCTGTGCCTCAAAGGGGTCAAAATTGAAGCTTTTGAGTAATCAAAACTCTGTAAAAATGGCAATTTTGGTCACTCTGAGGGTTTAAAAAGTGGTCATTCAACATGAGGCACGATCCAATTGATATTTTGAATCATTTTTGGTACAGTCCAAAAAATCAATTTTCGGATGAAAAACGATGACTCCGGACATGTCAAACGATCCCAAAATGGTCAATATGGATGAAATTTTAACATTTAATCTTTTGACTGTAAATGACTGTTGGATGTGAATTATGACTTTGTCAACTAAAATAAGTGTGTTTAAAGTCATTTCTGTGCCTGAAATGGGTCAAAATTGAAGCTTTTGAGTAAGCAAAACTCTGTAAAATTGGCAATTTTGGTCACTGTGAGGGTTTAAAAAGTGGTTATTCAACATGAGGCACGATCCAATTGACATTTTGAATGATTTTTGGTACAGTCCAAAAAATCGATTTTCGGATGAAAAACGATGACCCCGGACATGCCGAACGATCCCAAAATGGTCAATATGGATGAAATTTTAACATTTAATATTTTGACTGTAAATGACTGTTGGATGTGAATTATGACTTTGTCAACTAAAATAAGTGTGTTTAAAGTCATTTCTGTGCCTCAAAGGGGTCAAAATTGAAGCTTTTGAGTAATCAAAACTCTGTAAAAATGGCAATTTTGGTCACTCTGAGGGTTTAAAAAGTGGTTATTCAACATGAGGCATGATCCAATTGCCATTTTGAATCATTTTTGGTACAGTCCAAAAAATCAATTTTCGGATGAAAAACGATGACTCCGGACATGTCGAACGATCCCAAAATGGTCAATATGGATGAAATTTTAACATTTAATCTTTTGACTGTAATTGACTGTTGGATGTGAATTATGACTTTGTCAACTAAAATAAGTGTGTTTAAAGTCATTTCTGTGCCTGAAATGGGTCAAAATTGAAGCTTTTGAGTAAGCAAAACTCTGTAAAATTGGCAATTTTGGTCACTGTGAGGGTTTAAAAAGTGGTTATTCAACATGAGGCACCATCCAATTGACATTTTGAATGATTTTTGGTACAGTCCAAAAAATAAATTTTCGGATGAAAAACGATGACTCCTGACATGTCGAATGATCCCAAAATGGTCAATATGGACGAAATGTTAACATTTAATCTTTTGACTGTAAATGACTGTTGGATGTGAATTATGACTTTGTTAAATAAAATAAGTGTGTTTAAAGTCATTTCTGTGCCTGAAATGGGTCAAAATTGAAGCTTTTGAGTAAGCAAAACTCTGTAAAATTGGCAATTTTGGTCACTGTGAGGGTTTAAAAAGTGGTTATTCAACATGAGGCACCATCCAATTGACATTTTGAATGATTTTTGGTACAGTCCAAAAAATCTATTTTCGGATGAAAAACGATGACTCCGGACATGTCGAACGATCCCAAAATGGTCAATATGGATGAAATTTTAACATTTACAGCCTGATTCATGTAGGTAAATTGCACTCGCAAAGGGCCAGATTCTCAGAATCTGGCCCTTAGCGAGTGCGATTTTTGCATTTGGTATTCATGATACCAAATGCAAAAATCGCTATGTAAGAATTCGCATATTTGCGTGGAATGGCATTTAAGGAATCTCTAATAGAGATTCCTCAAATGCTATTCATGACACACAACAAAATTGCGATTTTGGACTTTTGGGGCCGCTATTTACCGACAGGTCAGACCTGTCGGTAAATAGCAAAAACTCAGAAAAATGCTTTTAAAAGCATCATTCAAAGTTGCATGTAGCACACACACATGTCCTTTGGACATGTGTGTGCGCAACACCTGTCCAAAAGTGCATTTTAGGGGTGCTACAGGGCGTCGTTTGGACACCCCTGGCACCCTTAAAATCGCTATCTCAGTTGCGAGTAGCAAATTGCTACTCGCAAATCCCCATTCATTCCAATGGGCCTCTTGGCCCATAGGAATGATTGGGGAGTATTTGCGAGTAGCAAATTGCTACTCGCAAATAAAGAACATGTAGGAATCGCTATTTAAGTAGCAATTCCTACATGAATGCCGTTTTGCGTGTCCTCAATAGCGATTCGCTATGATTCGCTATTAGGGACACGCAAAACGGCATGTACATGAATCAGGCTGTTAATCTTTTGACTGTAAATGACTGTTGGATGTGAATTATGACTTTGTCAACTAAAATAAGTGTGTTTAAAGTCATTTCTGTGCCTCAAAGGGGTCAAAATTGAAGCTTTTGAGTAATCAAAACTCTGTAAAAATGGCAATTTTGGTCACTGTGAGGGTTTAAAAATTGGTTATTCAACATGAGGCACGATCCAATTGACATTTTGAATCATTTTTGGTACAATCCAAAAAATCAATTTTCGGATGAAAAACGATGACTCCGGACATGCCGAACGATCCCAGAATGGTCAATATGGATGAAATTTTAACATTTAATCTTTTGAGTGTAAATGACTGTTGGATGTGAATTATGACTTTGTCAACTAAAATAAGTGTGTTTAAAGTCATTTCTGTGCCTCAAAGGGGTGAAAATTGAAGCTTTTGAGTAATCAAAACTCTGTAAAAATGGCAATTTTGGTCACTGTGAGGGTTTAAAAAGTGGTTATTCAACATGAGGCACGATCCAATTGACATTTTGAATCATTTTTGGTACAGTCCAAAAAATCAATTTTCGGATGAAGAACGATGACTCCTGACATGTCGAATGATCCCAAAATGGTCAATATGGATGAAATTTTAACATTTAATCTTTTGACTGTAAATGACTGTTGGATGTGAATTATGACTTTGTCAACTAAAATAAGTGTGTTTAAAGTCATTTCTGTGCCTGAAATGGGTCAAAATTGAAGCTTTTGAGTAAGCAAAACTCTGTAAAATTGGCAATTTTGGTCACTGTGAGGGTTTAAAAAGTGGTTATTCAACATGAGGCACCATCCAATTGACATTTTGAATGATTTTTGGTACAGTCCAAAAAATCAATTTTCGGATGAAAAACGATGACTCCGGACATGTCGAACGATCCCAAAATGGTCAATATGGATGAAATTTTAACATTTAATCTTTTGACTGTAAATGACTGTTGGATGTGAATTATGACTTTGTCAACTAAAATAAGTGTGTTTAAAGTCATTTCTGTGCCTGAAACGGGTCAAAATTGAAGCTTTTGAGTATGCAAAACTCTGTAAAAATGGCAATTTTGGTCACTCTGAGGGTTTAAAAAGTGGTCATTCAACATGAGGCACGATCCAATTGAAATTTTGAATCATTATAGGTACAGTCTAAAAAATCAATTTTCGGATGAAAAACGATGACTCCGGACATGCCGAACGATCCCAAAATGGTCAATATGGATGAAATTTTAACATTCAATCTTTTGACTGTAAATGACTGTTGGATGTGAATTATGACTTTGTCAACTAAAATAAGTGTGTTTAAAGTCATTTCTGTGCCTCAAAGGGGTCAAAATTGAAGCTTTTGAGTAATCAAAACTCTGTAAAAATGGCAATTTTGGTCACTCTGAGGGTTTAAAAAGTGGTCATTCAACATGAGGCACGATCCAATTGACATTTTGAATCATTTTTGGTACAGTCCAAAAAATCAATTTTCGGATGAAAAACGATGACTCCGGACCTGTCGAACGTTCCCAAAATGGTCTATAATGATTAAATTTTAACATTTAATCTTTAGACTGTAAATGACTATTGGATGTGAATTATGACTTTGTCAACTAAAATAAGTGTGTTTAAAATCATTTCTGTGCCTCAAAGGGGTCAAAATTGAAGCTTTTGAGTAATCAAAACTCTGTAAAAATGGCAATTTTGGTCACTGTGAGGGTTTAAAAAGTGGTTATTCAACATGAGGCACGATCCAATTGCCATTTTGAATCATTTTTGGTACAGTCCAAAAAATCAATTTTCGGATGGAAAACGATGACTCCGGACATGTCGAACGATCCCAAAATGGTCAATATGGATGAAATTTTAACATTTAATCTTTTGACTGTAAATGACTGTTGGATGTGAATTATGACTTTGTCAACTAAAATAAGTGTGTTTAAAGTCATTTCTGTGCCTCAAAGGGGTCAAAATTGAAGCTTTTGAGTAATCAAAACTCTGTAAAAATGGCAATTTTGGTCACTCTGAGGGTTTAAAAAGTGGTCATTCAACATGAGGCACGATCCAATTGACATTTTGAATCATTTTTGGTACAGTCCAAAAAAATCAATTTTTCGGATGAAAAACGATGACTCCGGACATGTCGAATGATCCCAAAATGGTCAATATGGACGAAATTTTAACATTTAATCTTTTGACTGTAAATGACTGTTGGATGTGAATTATGACTTTGTCAACTAAAATAAGTGTGTTTAAAGTCATTTCTGTGCCTCAAAGGGGTCAAAATTGAAGCTTTTGAGTAATCAAAACTCTGTAAAAATGGCAATTTTGGTCACTGTGAGGGTTTAAAAAGTGGTTATTCAACATGAGGCACGATCCAATTGCCATTTTGAATCATTTTTGGTACAGTCCAAAAAATCAATTTTCGGATGAAAAACGATGACTCCGGACATGTCAAACGATCCCAAAATGGTCAATATGGATGAAATTTTAACATTTAATCTTTTGACTGTAAATGACTGTTGGATGTGAATTATGACTTTGTCAACTAAAATAAGTGTGTTTAAAGTCATTTCTGTGCCTGAAATGGGTCAAAATTGAAGCTTTTGAGTAAGCAAAACTCTGTATAATTGGCAATTTTGGTCACTGTGAGGGTTTAAAAAGTGGTTATTCAACATGAGGCACGATCCAATTGACATTTTGAATCATTTTTGGTACAGTCCAAAAAAATCAATTTTCGGATGAAAAACGATGACTCCGGACATGTCGAATGATCCCAAAATGGTCAATATGGACGAAATTTTAACATTTAATCTTTTGACTGTAAATGACTGTTGGATGTGAATTATGACTTTGTCAACTAAAATAAGTGTGTTTAAAGTCATTTCTGTGCCTCAAAGGGGTCAAAATTGAAGCTTTTGAGTAATCAAAACTCTGTAAAAATGGCAATTTTGGTCACTGTGAGGGTTTAAAAAGTGGTTATTCAACATGAGGCACGATCCAATTGCCATTTTGAATCATTTTTGGTACAGTCCAAAAAATCAATTTTCGGATGAAAAACGATGACTCCGGACATGTCGAACGATCCCAAAATGGTCAATATGGATCAAATTTTAACATTTAATCTTTTGACTGTAAATGACTGTTGGATGTGAATTATGACTTTGTCAACTAAAATAAGTGTGTTTAAAGTCATTTCTGTGCCTGAAATGGGTCAAAATTGAAGCTTTTGAGTAAGCAAAACTCTGTAAAATTGGCAATTTTGGTCACTGTGAGGGTTTAAAGAGTGGTTATTCAACATGAGGCACGATCCAATTGACATTTTGAATGATTTTTGGTACAGTCCAAAAAATCAATTTTCGGATGAAAAACGATGACCCCGGACATGCCGAACGATCCCAAAATGGTCAATATGGATGAAATTTTAACATTTAATCTTTTGACTGTAAATGACTGTTGGATGTGAATTATGACTTTGTCAACTAAAATAAGTGTGTTTAAAGTCATTTCTGTGCCTGAAATGGGTCAAAATTGAAGCTTTTGAGTAAGCAAAACTCTGTAAAATTGGCAATTTTGGTCACTGTGAGGGTTTAAAAAGTGGTTATTCAACATGAGGCACCATCCAATTGACATTTTGAATGATTTTTGGTACAGTCCAAAAAATAAATTTTCGGATGAAAAACGATGACTCCTGACATGTCGAATGATCCCAAAATGGTCAATATGGACGAAATGTTAACATTTAATCTTTTGACTGTAAATGACTGTTGGATGTGAATTATGACTTTGTTAAATAAAATAAGTGTGTTTAAAGTCATTTCTGTGCCTGAAATGGGTCAAAATTGAAGCTTTTGAGTAAGCAAAACTCTGTAAAATTGGCAATTTTGGTCACTGTGAGGGTTTAAAAAGTGGTTATTCAACATGAGGCACGATCCAATTGACATTTTGAATCATTTTTGGTACAGTCCAAAAAAATCAATTTTCGGATGAAAAACGATGACTCCGGACATGTCGAATGATCCCAAAATGGTCAATATGGACGAAATTTTAACATTTAATCTTTTGACTGTAAATGACTGTTGGATGTGAATTATGACTTTGTCAACTAAAATAAGTGTGTTTAAAGTCATTTCTGTGCCTCAAAGGGGTCAAAATTGAAGCTTTTGAGTAATCAAAACTCTGTAAAAATGGCAATTTTGGTCACTGTGAGGGTTTAAAAAGTGGTTATTCAACATGAGGCACGATCCAATTGCCATTTTGAATCATTTTTGGTACAGTCCAAAAAATCAATTTTCGGATGAAAAACGATGACTCCGGACATGTCGAACGATCCCAAAATGGTCAATATGGATCAAATTTTAACATTTAATCTTTTGACTGTAAATGACTGTTGGATGTGAATTATGACTTTGTCAACTAAAATAAGTGTGTTTAAAGTCATTTCTGTGCCTGAAATGGGTCAAAATTGAAGCTTTTGAGTAAGCAAAACTCTGTAAAATTGGCAATTTTGGTCACTGTGAGGGTTTAAAAAGTGGTTATTCAACATGAGGCACGATCCAATTGACATTTTGAATGATTTTTGGTACAGTCCAAAAAATCAATTTTCGGATGAAAAACGATGACCCCGGACATGCCGAACGATCCCAAAATGGTCAATATGGATGAAATTTTAACATTTAATCTTTTGACTGTAAATGACTGTTGGATGTGAATTATGACTTTGTCAACTAAAATAAGTGTGTTTAAAGTCATTTCTGTGCCTGAAATGGGTCAAAATTGAAGCTTTTGAGTAAGCAAAACTCTGTAAAATTGGCAATTTTGGTCACTGTGAGGGTTTAAAAAGTGGTTATTCAACATGAGGCACCATCCAATTGACATTTTGAATGATTTTTGGTACAGTCCAAAAAATAAATTTTCGGATGAAAAACGATGACTCCTGACATGTCGAATGATCCCAAAATGGTCAATATGGACGAAATGTTAACATTTAATCTTTTGACTGTAAATGACTGTTGGATGTGAATTATGACTTTGTTAAATAAAATAAGTGTGTTTAAAGTCATTTCTGTGCCTGAAATGGGTCAAAATTGAAGCTTTTGAGTAAGCAAAACTCTGTAAAATTGGCAATTTTGGTCACTGTGAGGGTTTAAAAAGTGGTTATTCAACATGAGGCACCATCCAATTGACATTTTGAATGATTTTTGGTACAGTCCAAAAAATCAATTTTCGGATGAAAAACGATGACTCCGGACATGTCGAACGATCCCAAAATGGTCAATATGGATGAAATTTTAACATTTAATCTTTTGACTGTAAATGACTGTTGGATGTGAATTATGACTTTGTCAACTAAAATAAGTGTGTTTAAAGTCATTTCTGTGCCTCAAAGGGGTCAAAATTGAAGCTTTTGAGTAATCAAAACTCTGTAAAAATGGCAATTTTGGTCACTGTGAGGGTTTAAAAATTGGTTATTCAACATGAGGCACGATCCAATTGACATTTTGAATCATTTTTGGTACAATCCAAAAAATCAATTTTCGGATGAAAAACGATGACTCCGGACATGCCGAACGATCCCAGAATGGTCAATATGGATGAAATTTTAACATTTAATCTTTTGAGTGTAAATGACTGTTGGATGTGAATTATGACTTTGTCAACTAAAATAAGTGTGTTTAAAGTCATTTCTGTGCCTCAAAGGGGTGAAAATTGAAGCTTTTGAGTAATCAAAACTCTGTAAAAATGGCAATTTTGGTCACTGTGAGGGTTTAAAAAGTGGTTATTCAACATGAGGCACGATCCAATTGACATTTTGAATCATTTTTGGTACAGTCCAAAAAATCAATTTTCGGATGAAGAACGATGACTCCTGACATGTCGAATGATCCCAAAATGGTCAATATGGATGAAATTTTAACATTTAATCTTTTGACTGTAAATGACTGTTGGATGTGAATTATGACTTTGTCAACTAAAATAAGTGTGTTTAAAGTCATTTCTGTGCCTGAAATGGGTCAAAATTGAAGCTTTTGAGTGAGCAAAACTCTGTAAAATTGGCAATTTTGGTCACTGTGAGGGTTTAAAAAGTGGTTATTCAACATGAGGCACCATCCAATTGACATTTTGAATGATTTTTGGTACAGTCCAAAAAATCAATTTTCGGATGAAAAACGATGACTCCGGACATGTCGAACGATCCCAAAATGGTCAATATGGATGAAATTTTAACATTTAATCTTTTGACTGTAAATGACTGTTGGATGTGAATTATGACTTTGTCAACTAAAATAAGTGTGTTTAAAGTCATTTCTGTGCCTCAAAGGGGTCAAAATTGAAGCTTTTGAGTAATCAAAACTCTGTAAAAATGGCAATTTTGGTCACTGTGAGGGTTTAAAAAGTGGTTATTCAACATGAGGCACGATCCAGTTGCCATTTTGAATCATTTTTGGTACAGTCCAAAAAATCAATTTTCGGATGAAAAACGATGACTCCGGACATGTCGAACGATCCCAAAATGGTCAATATGGATGAAATTTTAACATTTAATCTTTTGACTGTAAATGACTGTTGGATGTGAATTATGACTTTGTCAACTAAAATAAGTGTGTTTAAAGTCATTTCTGTGCCTCAAAGGGGTCAAAATTGAAGCTTTTGAGTAATCAAAACTCTGTAAAAATGGCAATTTTGGTCACTCTGAGGGTTTAAAAAGTGGTCATTCAACATGAGGCACGATCCAATTGACATTTTGAATCATTTTTGGTACAGTCCAAAAAATCAATTTTCGGATGAAAAACGATGACTCCGGACCTGTTGAACGATCCCAAAATGGTCTATAATGATGAAATTTTAACATTTAATCTTTTGACTGTAAATGACTGTTGGGTGTGAATTATGACTTTGTTAACTAAAATAAGTGTGTTTAAAGTCATTTCTGTGCCTGAAACGGGTCAAAATTGAAGCTTTTGAGTAAGCAAAACTCTGTAAAAATGTCAATTTTGGTCACTGTGAGGGTTTAAAAAGTGGTTATTCAACATGAGGCACGATCCAATTGACATTTTGAATCATTTTTGGTACAGTCCAAAAAATCAATTTTCGGATGAAAAACGATGACTCCTGACATGTCGAATGATCCCAAAATGGTCAATATGGATGAAATTTTAACATTTAATCTTTTGACTGTAAATGACTGTTGGATGTGAATTATGACTTTGTCAACTAAAATAAGTGTGTTTAAAGTCATTTCTGTGCCTGAAATGGGTCAAAATTGAAGCTTTTGAGTAAGCAAAACTCTGTAAAATTGGCAATTTTGGTCACTGTGAGGGTTTAAAAAGTGGTTATTCAAATGAGGCACGATCCAATTGACATTTTGAATGATTTTTGGTACAGTCCAAAAAATCAATTTTCGGATGAAAAACGATGACTCCGGACATGTCGAACGATCCCAAAATGGTCAATATGGATGAAATTTTAACATTTAATCTTTTGACTGTAAATGACTGTTGGATGTGAATTATGACTTTGTCAACTAAAATAAGTGTGTTTAAAGTCATTTCTGTGCCTGAAACGGGTCAAAATTGAAGCTTTTGATTATGCAAAACTCTGTAAAAATGGCAATTTTGGTCACTCTGAGGGTTTAAAAAGTGGTCATTCAACATGAGGCACGATCCAATTGAAATTTTGAATCATTTTTGGTACAGTCTAAAAAATCAATTTTCGGATGAAAAACGATGACTCCGGACATGTCAAACGATCCCAAAATGGTCAATATGGATGAAATTTTAACATTTAATCTTTTGTCTGTAAATGACTGTTGGATGTGAAATATGACTTTGTCAACTAAAATAAGTGTGTTTTAAGTCATTTCTGTGCCTGAAATGGGTCAAAATTGAAGCTTTTGAGTAAGCAAAACTCTGTAAAATTGGCAATTTTGGTCACTGTGAGGGTTTAAAAAGTGGTTATTCAACATGAGGCACGATCCAATTGACATTTTGAATGATTTTTGGTACAGTCAAAAAAATCAATTTTCGGATGAAAATCGATGACTCCGGACATGCTGAACGATCCCAAAATGGTCAATATGGATGAAATTTTAACATTCAATCTTTTGACTGTAAATGACTGTTGGATGTGAATTATGACTTTGTCAACTAAAATAAGTGTGTTTAAAGTCATTTCTGTGCCTCAAAGGGGTCAAAATTAAAGCTTTTGAGTAATCAAAACTCTGTAAAAATGGCAATTTTGGTCACTCTGAGGGTTTAAAAAGTGGTTATTCAACATGAGGCACGATCCAATTGCCATTTTGAATCATTTTTGGTACAGTCCAAAAAATCAATTTTCGGATGAAAAACGATGACTCCGGACATGCCGAACGATCCCAAAATGGTCAATATGGATGAAATTTTAACATTTAATCTTTTGACTGTAAATGACTGTTGGATGTGAATTATGACTTTGTCAACTAAAATAAGTGTGATTAAAGTCATTTCTGTGCCTCAAAGGGGTCAAAATTGAAGCTTTTGAGTAATCAAAACTCTGTAAAAATGGCAATTTTGGTCACTCTGAGGGTTTAAAAAGTGGTCATTCAACATGAGGCACGATCCAATTGACATTTTGAATCATTTTTGGTACAGTCCAAAAAATCAATTTTCGGATGATAAACGATGACTCCGGACCTGTCGAACGTTCCCAAAATGGTCTATAATGATGAAATTTTAACATTTAATCTTTAGACTGTAAATGACTGTTGGATGTGAATTATGACTTTGTCAACTAAAATAAGTGTGTTTAAAATCATTTCTGTGCCTCAAAGGGGTCAAAATTGAAGCTTTTGAGTAATCAAAACTCTGTAAAAATGGCAATTTTGGTCACTCTGAGGGTTTAAAAAGTGGTCATTCAACATGAGGCACGATCCAATTGACATTTTGAATCATTTTTGGTACAGTCCAAAAAAATCAATTTTCGGATGAAAAACGATGACTCCGGACATCTCGAATGATCCCAAAATGGTCAATATGGACGAAATTTTAACATTTAATCTTTTGACTGTAAATGACTGTTGGATGTGAATTATGACTTTGTCAACTAAAATAAGTGTGTTTAAAGTCATTTCTGTGCCTCAAAGGGGTCAAAATTGAAGCTTTTGAGTAATCAAAACTCTGTAAAAATGGCAATTTTGGTCACTGTGAGGGTTTAAAAAGTGGTCATTCAACATGAGGCACGATCCAATTGACATTTTGAATCATTTTTGGTACAGTCCAAAAAATCAATTTTCGGATGAAAAACGATGACTCCGGACCTGTCGAACGTTCCCAAAATGGTCTATAATGATGAAATTTTAACATTTAATCTTTAGACTGTAAATGACTGTTGGATGTGAATTATGACTTTGTCAACTAAAATAAGTGTGTTTAAAATCATTTCTGTGCCTCAAAGGGGTCAAAATTGAAGCTTTTGAGTAATCAAAACTCTGTAAAAATGGCAATTTTGGTCACTGTGAGGGTTTAAAAAGTGGTTATTCAACATGAGGCACGATCCAATTGCCATTTTGAATCATTTTTGGTACAGTCCAAAAAATCAATTTTTGGATGGAAAACGATGACTCCGGACATGTCGAACGATCCCAAAATGGTCAATATGGATGAAATTTTAACATTTAATCTTTTGACTGTAAATGACTGTTGGATGTGAATTATGACTTTGTCAACTAAAATAAGTGTGTTTAAAGTCATTTCTGTGCCTCAAAGGGGTCAAAATTGAAGCTTTTGAGTAATCAAAACTCTGTAAAAATGGCAATTTTGGTCACTCTGAGGGTTTAAAAAGTGGTCATTCAACATGAGGCACGATCCAATTGACATTTTGAATCATTTTTGGTACAGTCCAAAAAAATCAATTTTCGGATGAAAAACGATGACTCCGGACATCTCGAATGATCCCAAAATGGTCAAAATGGACGAAATTTTAACATTTAATCTTTTGACTGTAAATGACTGTTGGATGTGAATTATGACTTTGTCAACTAAAATAAGTGTGTTTAAAGTCATTTCTGTGCCTCAAAGGGGTCAAAATTGAAGCTTTTGAGTAATCAAAACTCTGTAAAAATGGCAATTTTGGTCACTGTGAGGGTTTAAAAAGTGGTTATTCAACATGAGGCACGATCCAATTGCCATTTTGAATCATTTTTGGTACAGTCCAAAAAATCAATTTTCGGATGAAAAACGATGACTCCGGACATGTCGAACGATCCCAAAATGGTCAATATGGATGAAATTTTAACATTTAATCTTTTGACTGTAAATGACTGTTGGATGTGAATTATGACTTTGTCAACTAAAATAAGTGTGTTTAAAGTCATTTCTGTGCCTCAAAGGGGTCAAAATTGAAGCTTTTGAGTAATCAAAACTCTGTAAAAATGGCAATTTTGGTCACTCTGAGGGTTTAAAAAGTGGTCATTCAACATGAGGCATGATCCAATTGACATTTTGAATCATTTTTGGTACAGTCCAAAAAATCAATTTTCGGATGAAAAACGATGACTCCGGACATGTCAAACGATCCCAAAATGGTCAATATGGATGAAATTTTAACATTTAATCTTTTGACTGTAAATGACTGTTGGATGTGAATTATGACTTTGTCAACTAAAATAAGTGTGTTTAAAGTCATTTCTGTGCCTGAAATGGGTCAAAATTGAAGCTTTTGAGTAAGCAAAACTCTGTAAAATTGGCAATTTTGGTCACTGTGAGGGTTTAAAAAGTGGTTATTCAACATGAGGCACGATCCAATTGACATTTTGAATCATTTTTGGTACAGTCCAAAAAAATCAATTTTCGGATGAAAAACGATGACTCCGGACATGTCGAATGATCCCAAAATGGTCAATATGGACGAAATTTTAACATTTAATCTTTTGACTGTAAATGACTTGGATGTGAATTATGACTTTGTCAACTAAAATAAGTGTGTTTAAAGTCATTTCTGTGCCTCAAAGGGGTCAAAATTGAAGCTTTTGAGTAATCAAAACTCTGTAAAAATGTCAATTTTGGTCACTGTGAGGGTTTAAAAAGTGGTTATTCAACATGAGGCATGATCCAATTGCCATTTTGAATCATTTTTGGTACAGTCCAAAAAATCAATTTTCGGATGAAAAACGATGACTCCGGACATGTCGAACGATCCCAAAATGGTCAATATGGATGAAATTTTAACATTTAATCTTTTGACTGTAAATGACTGTTGGATGTGAATTATGACTTTGTCAACTAAAATAAGTGTGTTTAAAGTCATTTCTGTGCCTCAAAGGGGTCAAAATTGAAGCTTTTGAGTAATCAAAACTCTGTAAAAATGGCAATTTTGGTCACTCTGAGGGTTTAAAAAGTGGTCATTCAACATGAGGCACGATCCAATTGACATTTTGAATCATTTTTGTTACAGTCCAAAAAATCAATTTTCGGATGAAAAACGATGACTCCGGACATGTCAAACGATCCCAAAATGGTCAATATGGATGAAATTTTAACATTTAATCTTTTGACTGTAAATGACTGTTGGATGTGAATTATGACTTTGTCAACTAAAATAAGTGTGTTTAAAGTCATTTCTGTGCCTGAAATGGGTCAAAATTGAAGCTTTTGAGTAAGCAAAACTCTGTAAAATTGGCAATTTTGGTCACTGTGAGGGTTTAAAAAGTGGTTATTCATCATGAGGCACGATCCAATTGACATTTTGAATGATTTTTGGTACAGTCCAAAAAATCAATTTTCGGATGAAAAACGATGACCCCGGACATGCCGAACTATCCCAAAATGGTCAATATGGATGAAATTTTAACATTTAATCTTTTGACTGTAAATGACTGTTGGATGTGAATTATGACTTTGTCAACTAAAATAAGTGTGTTTAAAGTCATTTCTGTGCCTCAAAGGGGTCAAAATTGAAGCTTTTGAGTAATCAAAACTCTGTGAAAATGGCAATTTTGGTCACTCTGAGGGTTTAAAAAGTGGTCATTCAACATGAGGCATGATCCAATTGACATTTTGAATCATTTTTGGTACAGTCCAAAAAATCAATTTTCGGATGAAAAACGATGACTCCGGACCTGTCGAACGTTCCCAAAATGGTCTATAATGATGAAATTTTAACATTTAATCTTTTGACTGTAAATGACTGTTGGATGCGAATTATGACTTTGTCAACTAAAATAAGTGTGTTTAAAGTCATTTCTGTGCCTGAAATGGGTCAAAATTGAAGCTTTTGAGTAAGCAAAACTCTGTAAAATAGGCAATTTTGGTCACTGTGAGGGTTTAAAAAGTGGTTATTCAACATGAGGCACGATCCAATTGACATTTTGAATGATTTTTGGTACAGTCCAAAAAATAAATTTTCGGATGAAAAACGATGACTCCGGACATGTCGAACGATCCCAAAATGGTCAATATGGATGAAATTTTAACATTTAATCTTTTGACTGTAAATGACTGTTGGATGTGAATTATGACTTTGTCAACTAAAATAAGTGTGTTTAAAGTCATTTCTGTGCCTCAAAGGGGTGAAAATTGAAGCTTTTGAGTAATCAAAACTCTGTAAAAATGGCAATTTTGGTCACTGTGAGGGTTTAAAAAGTGGTTATTCAACATGAGGCACGATCCAATTGACATTTTGAATCATTTTTGGTACAGTCCAAAAAATCAATTTTCGGATGAAAAACGATGACTCCTGACATGTCGAATGATCCCAAAATGGTCAATATGGATGAAATTTTAACATTTAATCTTTTGACTGTAAATGACTGTTGGATGTGAATTATGACTTTGTCAACTAAAATAAGTGTGTTTAAAGTCATTTCTGTGCCTGAAATGGGTCAAAATTGAAGCTTTTGAGTAAGCAAAACTCTGTAAAATTGGCAATTTTGGTCACTGTGAGGGTTTAAAAAGTGGTTATTCAACATGAGGCACCATCCAATTGACATTTTGAATGATTTTTGGTACAGTCCAAAAAATCAATTTTCGGATGAAAAACGATGACTCCGGACATGTCGAACGATCCCAAAATGGTCAATATGGATGAAATTTTAACATTTAATCTTTTGACTGTAAATGACTGTTGGATGTGAATTATGACTTTGTCAACTAAAATAAGTGTGTTTAAAGTCATTTCTGTGCCTGAAATGGGTCAAAATTGAAGCTTTTGAGTAAGCAAAACTCTGTAAAATTGGCAATTTTGGTCACTGTGAGGGTTTAAAAAGTGGTTATTCAACATGAGGCACGATCCAATTGACATTTTGAATCATTTTTGGTACAGTCCAAAAAAATCAATTTTCGGATGAAAAACGATGACTCCGGACATGTCGAATGATCCCAAAATGGTCAATATGGACGAAATTTTAACATTTAATCTTTTGACTGTAAATGACTTGGATGTGAATTATGACTTTGTCAACTAAAATAAGTGTGTTTAAAGTCATTTCTGTGCCTCAAAGGGGTCAAAATTGAAGCTTTTGAGTAAACAAAACTCTGTAAAAATGGCAATTTTGGTCACTGTGAGGGTTTAAAAAGTGGTTATTCAACATGAGGCATGATCCAATTGCCATTTTGAATCATTTTTGGTACAGTCCAAAAAATCAATTTTCGGATGAAAAACGATGACTCCGGACATGCCGAACGATCCCAAAATGGTCAATATGGATGAAATTTTAACATTTAATCTTTTGACTGTAAATGACTGTTGGATGTGAATTATGACTTTGTCAACTAAAATAAGTGTGTTTAAAGTCATTTCTGTGCCTGAAACGGGTCAAAATTGAAGCTTTTGAGTAAGCAAAACTCTGTAAAAATGGCAATTTTGGTCACTCTGAGGGTTTAAAAAGTGGTCATTCAACATGAGGCACGATCCAATTGAAATTTTGAATCATTTTTGGTACAGTCTAAAAAATCAATTTTCGGATGAAAAACGATGACTCCGGACATGTCAAACGATCCCAAAATGGTCAATATGGATGAAATTTTAACATTTAATCTTTTGACTGTAAATGACTGTTGGATGTGAATTATGACTTTGTCAACTAAAATAAGTGTGTTTAAAGTCATTTCTGTGCCTGAAATGGGTCAAAATTGAAGCTTTTGAGTAAGCAAAACTCTGTAAAATTGGCAATTTTGGTCACTGTGAGGGTTTAAAAAGTGGTTATTCATCATGAGGCACGATCCAATTGACATTTTGAATGATTTTTGGTACAGTCCAAAAAATCAATTTTCGGATGAAAAACGATGACCCCGGACATGCCGAACTATCCCAAAATGGTCAATATGGATGAAATTTTAACATTTAATCTTTTGACTGTAAATGACTGTTGGATGTGAATTATGACTTTGTCAACTAAAATAAGTGTGTTTAAAGTCATTTCTGTGCCTCAAAGGGGTCAAAATTGAAGCTTTTGAGTAATCAAAACTCTGTGAAAATGGCAATTTTGGTCACTCTGAGGGTTTAAAAAGTGGTCATTCAACATGAGGCATGATCCAATTGACATTTTGAATCATTTTTGGTACAGTCCAAAAAATCAATTTTCGGATGAAAAACGATGACTCCGGACCTGTCGAACGTTCCCAAAATGGTCTATAATGATGAAATTTTAACATTTAATCTTTTGACTGTAAATGACTGTTGGATGCGAATTATGACTTTGTCAACTAAAATAAGTGTGTTTAAAGTCATTTCTGTGCCTGAAATGGGTCAAAATTGAAGCTTTTGAGTAAGCAAAACTCTGTAAAATAGGCAATTTTGGTCACTGTGAGGGTTTAAAAAGTGGTTATTCAACATGAGGCACGATCCAATTGACATTTTGAATGATTTTTGGTACAGTCCAAAAAATAAATTTTCGGATGAAAAACGATGACTCCGGACATGTCGAACGATCCCAAAATGGTCAATATGGATGAAATTTTAACATTTAATCTTTTGACTGTAAATGACTGTTGGATGTGAATTATGACTTTGTCAACTAAAATAAGTGTGTTTAAAGTCATTTCTGTGTCTCAAAGGGGTCAAAATTGAAGCTTTTGAGTAATCAAAACTCTGTAAAAATGGCAATTTTGGTCACTGTGAGGGTTTAAAAATTGGTTATTCAACATGAGGCATGATCCAATTGACATTTTGAATCTTTTTTCTTACAATCCAAAAAATCAATTTTCGGATGAAAAACGATGACTCCGGACATGCCGAACGATCCCAAAATGGTCAATATGGATGAAATTTTAACATTTAATCTTTTGACTGTAAATGACTGTTGGATGTGAATTATGACTTTGTCAACTAAAATAAGTGTGTTTAAAGTCATTTCTGTGCCTCAAAGGGGTGAAAATTGAAGCTTTTGAGTAATCAAAACTCTGTAAAAATGGCAATTTTGGTCACTGTGAGGGTTTAAAAAGTGGTTATTCAACATGAGGCACGATCCAATTGACATTTTGAATCATTTTTGGTACAGTCCAAAAAATCAATTTTCGGATGAAAAACGATGACTCCTGACATGTCGAATGATCCCAAAATGGTCAATATGGATGAAATTTTAACATTTAATCTTTTGACTGTAAATGACTGTTGGATGTGAATTATGACTTTGTCAACTAAAATAAGTGTGTTTAAAGTCATTTCTGTGCCTGAAATGGGTCAAAATTGAAGCTTTTGAGTAAGCAAAACTCTGTAAAATTGGCAATTTTGGTCACTGTGAGGGTTTAAAAAGTGGTTATTCAACATGAGGCACCATCCAATTGACATTTTGAATGATTTTTGGTACAGTCCAAAAAATCAATTTTCGGATGAAAAACGATGACTCCGGACATGTCGAACGATCCCAAAATGGTCAATATGGATGAAATTTTAACATTTAATCTTTTGACTGTAAATGACTGTTGGATGTGAATTATGACTTTGTCAACTAAAATAAGTGTGTTTAAAGTCATTTCTGTGCCTGAAATGGGTCAAAATTGAAGCTTTTGAGTAAGCAAAACTCTGTAAAATTGGCAATTTTGGTCACTGTGAGGGTTTAAAAAGTGGTTATTCAACATGAGGCACGATCCAATTGACATTTTGAATCATTTTTGGTACAGTCCAAAAAAATCAATTTTCGGATGAAAAACGATGACTCCGGACATGTCGAATGATCCCAAAATGGTCAATATGGACGAAATTTTAACATTTAATCTTTTGACTGTAAATGACTTGGATGTGAATTATGACTTTGTCAACTAAAATAAGTGTGTTTAAAGTCATTTCTGTGCCTCAAAGGGGTCAAAATTGAAGCTTTTGAGTAATCAAAACTCTGTAAAAATGGCAATTTTGGTCACTGTGAGGGTTTAAAAAGTGGTTATTCAACATGAGGCATGATCCAATTGCCATTTTGAATCATTTTTGGTACAGTCCAAAAAATCAATTTTCGGATGAAAAACGATGACTCCGGACATGCCGAACGATCCCAAAATGGTCAATATGGATGAAATTTTAACATTTAATCTTTTGACTGTAAATGACTGTTGGATGTGAATTATGACTTTGTCAACTAAAATAAGTGTGTTTAAAGTCATTTCTGTGCCTGAAACGGGTCAAAATTGAAGCTTTTGAGTAAGCAAAACTCTGTAAAAATGGCAATTTTGGTCACTCTGAGGGTTTAAAAAGTGGTCATTCAACATGAGGCACGATCCAATTGAAATTTTGAATCATTTTTGGTACAGTCTAAAAAATCAATTTTCGGATGAAAAACGATGACTCCGGACATGTCAAACGATCCCAAAATGGTCAATATGGATGAAATTTTAACATTTAATCTTTTGACTGTAAATGACTGTTGGATGTGAATTATGACTTTGTCAACTAAAATAAGTGTGTTTAAAGTCATTTCTGTGCCTCAAAGGGTCAAAATTGAAGCTTTTGCGTAAGCAAAACTCTGTAAAATTGGCAATTTTGGTCACTGTGAGGGTTTAAAAAGTGGTTATTCAAATGAGGCACGATCCAATTGACATTTTGAATGATTTTTGGTACAGTCCAAAAAATCAATTTTCGGATGAAAAACGATGACTCCGGACATGTCGAACGATCCCAAAATGGTCAATATGGATGAAATTTTAACATTTAATCTTTTGACTGTAAATGACTGTTGGATGTGAATTATGACTTTGTCAACTAAAATAAGTGTGTTTAAAGTCATTTCTGTGCCTGAAACGGGTCAAAATTGAAGCTTTTGAGTAAGCAAAACTCTGTAAAAATGGCAATTTTGGTCACTCTGAGGGTTTAAAAAGTGGTCATTCAACATGAGGCACGATCCAATTGAAATTTTGAATCATTTTTGGTACAGTCTAAAAAATCAATTTTCGGATGAAAAACGATGACTCCGGACATGCCGAACGATCCCAAAATGGTCAATATGGATGAAATTTTAACATTTAATCTTTTGACTGTAAATGACTGTTGGATGTGAATTATGACTTTGTCAACTAAAATAAGTGTGATTAAAGTCATTTCTGTGCCTCAAAGGGGTCAAAATTGAAGCTTTTGAGTAATCAAAACTCTGTAAAAATGGCAATTTTGGTCACTCTGAGGGTTTAAAAAGTGGTCATTCAACATGAGGCACGATCCAATTGCCATTTTGAATCATTTTTGGTACAGTCCAAAAAATCAATTTTCGGATGAAAAACGATGACTCCGGACATGCCGAACGATCCCAAAATGGTCAATATGGATGAAATTTTAACATTTAATCTTTTGACTGTAAATGACTGTTGGATGTGAATTATGACTTTGTCAACTAAAATAAGTGTGATTAAAGTCATTTCTGTGCCTCAAAGGGGTCAAAATTGAAGCTTTTGAGTAATCAAAACTCTGTAAAAATGGCAATTTTGGTCACTCTGAGGGTTTAAAAAGTGGTCATTCAACATGAGGCACGATCCAATTGACATTTTGAATCATTTTTGGTACAGTCCAAAAAATCAATTTTCGGATGATAAACGATGACTCCGGACCTGTCGAACGTTCCCAAAATGGTCTATAATGATGAAATTTTAACATTTAATCTTTAGACTGTAAATGACTGTTGGATGTGAATTATGACTTTGTCAACTAAAATAAGTGTGTTTAAAATCATTTCTGTGCCTCAAAGGGGTCAAAATTGAAGCTTTTGAGTAATCAAAACTCTGTAAAAATGGCAATTTTGGTCACTGTGAGGGTTTAAAAAGTGGTTATTCAACATGAGGCACGATCCAATTGCCATTTTGAATCATTTTTGGTACAGTCCAAAAAATCAATTTTCGGATGGAAAACGATGACTCCGGACATGTCGAACGATCCCAAAATGGTCAATATGGATGAAATTTTAACATTTAATCTTTTGACTGTAAATGACTGTTGGATGTGAATTATGACTTTGTCAACTAAAATAAGTGTGTTTAAAGTCATTTCTGTGCCTCAAAGGGGTCAAAATTGAACCTTTTGAGTAATCAAAACTCTGTAAAAATGGCAATTTTGGTCACTCTGAGGGTTTAAAAAGTGGTCATTCAACATGAGGCACGATCCAATTGACATTTTGAATCATTTTTGGTACAGTCCAAAAAAATCAATTTTCGGATGAAAAACGATGACTCCGGACATCTCGAATGATCCCAAAATGGTCAATATGGACGAAATTTTAACATTTAATCTTTTGACTGTAAATGACTGTTGGATGTGAATTATGACTTTGTCAACTAAAATAAGTGTGTTTAAAGTCATTTCTGTGCCTCAAAGGGGTCAAAATTGAAGCTTTTGAGTAATCAAAACTCTGTAAAAATGGCAATTTTGGTCACTGTGAGGGTTTAAAAAGTGGTCATTCAACATGAGGCACGATCCAATTGACATTTTGAATCATTTTTGGTACAGTCCAAAAAATCAATTTTCGGATGAAAAACGATGACTCCGGACCTGTCGAACGTTCCCAAAATGGTCTATAATGATGAAATTTTAACATTTAATCTTTAGACTGTAAATGACTGTTGGATGTGAATTATGACTTTGTCAACTAAAATAAGTGTGTTTAAAATCATTTCTGTGCCTCAAAGGGGTCAAAATTGAAGCTTTTGAGTAATCAAAACTCTGTAAAAATGGCAATTTTGGTCACTGTGAGGGTTTAAAAAGTGGTTATTCAACATGAGGCACGATCCAATTGCCATTTTGAATCATTGTTGGTACAGTCCAAAAAATCAATTTTCGGATGGAAAACGATGACTCCGGACATGTCGAACGATCCCAAAATGGTCAATATGGATGAAATTTTAACATTTAATCTTTTGACTGTAAATGACTGTTGGATGTGAATTATGACTTTGTCAACTAAAATAAGTGTGATTAAAGTCATTTCTGTGCCTCAAAGGGGTCAAAATTGAAGCGTTTGAGTAATCAAAACTCTGTAAAAATGGCAATTTTGGTCACTCTGAGGGTTTAAAAAGTGGTCATTCAACATGAGGCACGATCCAATTGACATTTTGAATCATTTTTGGTACAGTCCAAAAAATCAATTTTCGGATGATAAACGATGACTCCGGACCTGTCGAACGTTCCCAAAATGGTCTATAATGATGAAATTTTAACATTTAATCTTTAGACTGTAAATGACTGTTGGATGTGAATTATGACTTTGTCAACTAAAATAAGTGTGTTTAAAATCATTTCTGTGCCTCAAAGGGGTCAAAATTGAAGCTTTTGAGTAATCAAAACTCTGTAAAAATGGCAATTTTGGTCACTGTGAGGGTTTAAAAAGTGGTTATTCAACATGAGGCACGATCCAATTGCCATTTTGAATCATTTTTGGTACAGTCCAAAAAATCAATTTTCGGATGGAAAACGATGACTCCGGACATGTCGAACGATCCCAAAATGGTCAATATGGATGAAATTTTAACATTTAATCTTTTGACTGTAAATGACTGTTGGATGTGAATTATGACTTTGTCAACTAAAATAAGTGTGTTTAAAGTCATTTCTGTGCCTCAAAGGGGTCAAAATTGAAGCTTTTGAGTAATCAAAACTCTGTAAAAATGGCAATTTTGGTCACTCTGAGGGTTTAAAAAGTGGTCATTCAACATGAGGCACGATCCAATTGACATTTTGAATCATTTTTGGTACAGTCCAAAAAAATCAATTTTCGGATGAAAAACGATGACTCCGGACATCTCGAATGATCCCAAAATGGTCAATATGGACGAAATTTTAACATTTAATCTTTTGACTGTAAATGACTGTTGGATGTGAATTATGACTTTGTCAACTAAAATAAGTGTGTTTAAAGTCATTTCTGTGCCTCAAAGGGGTCAAAATTGAAGCTTTTGAGTAATCAAAACTCTGTAAAAATGGCAATTTTGGTCACTGTGAGGGTTTAAAAAGTGGTCATTCAACATGAGGCACGATCCAATTGACATTTTGAATCATTTTTGGTACAGTCCAAAAAATCAATTTTCGGATGAAAAACGATGACTCCGGACCTGTCGAACGTTCCCAAAATGGTCTATAATGATGAAATTTTAACATTTAATCTTTAGACTGTAAATGACTGTTGGATGTGAATTATGACTTTGTCAACTAAAATAAGTGTGTTTAAAATCATTTCTGTGCCTCAAAGGGGTCAAAATTGAAGCTTTTGAGTAATCAAAACTCTGTAAAAATGGCAATTTTGGTCACTGTGAGGGTTTAAAAAGTGGTTATTCAACATGAGGCACGATCCAATTGCCATTTTGAATCATTTTTGGTACAGTCCAAAAAACCAATTTTCGGATGGAAAACGATGACTCCGGACATGTCGAACGATCCCAAAATGGTCAATATGGATGAAATTTTAACATTTAATCTTTTGACTGTAAATGACTGTTGGATGTGAATTATGACTTTGTCAACTAAAATAAGTGTGTTTAAAGTCATTTCTGTGCCTCAAAGGGGTCAAAATTGAAGCTTTTGAGTAATCAAAACTCTGTAAAAATGGCAATTTTGGTCACTCTGAGGGTTTAAAAAGTGGTCATTCAACATGAGGCACGATCCAATTGACATTTTGAATCATTTTTGGTACAGTCCAAAAAAATCAATTTTCGGATGAAAAACGATGACTCCGGACATCTCGAATGATCCCAAAATGGTCAATATGGACGAAATTTTAACATTTAATCTTTTGACTGTAAATGACTGTTGGATGTGAATTATGACTTTGTCAACTAAAATAAGTGTGTTTAAAGTCATTTCTGTGCCTCAAAGGGGTCAAAATTGAAGCTTTTGAGTAATCAAAACTCTGTAAAAATGGCAATTTTGGTCACTGTGAGGGTTTAAAAAGTGGTTATTCAACATGAGGCACGATCCAATTGCCATTTTGAATCATTTTTGGTACAGTCCAAAAAATCAATTTTCGGATGAAAAACGATGACTCCGGACATGTCGAACGATCCCAAAATGGTCAATATGGATGAAATTTTAACATTTAATCTTTTGACTGTAAATGACTGTTGGATGTGAATTATGACTTTGTCAACTAAAATAAGTGTGTTTAAAGTCATTTCTGTGCCTCAAAGGGGTCAAAATTGAAGCTTTTGAGTAATCAAAACTCTGTAAAAATGGCAATTTTGGTCACTCTGAGGGTTTAAAAAGTGGTCATTCAACATGAGGCATGATCCAATTGACATTTTGAATCATTTTTGGTACAGTCCAAAAAATCAATTTTCGGATGAAAAACGATGACTCCGGACATGTCAAACGATCCCAAAATGGTCAATATGGATGAAATTTTAACATTTAATCTTTTGACTGTAAATGACTGTTGGATGTGAATTATGACTTTGTCAACTAAAATAAGTGTGTTTAAAGTCATTTCTGTGCCTGAAATGGGTCAAAATTGAAGCTTTTGAGTAAGCAAAACTCTGTAAAATTGGCAATTTTGGTCACTGTGAGGGTTTAAAAAGTGGTTATTCAACATGAGGCACGATCCAATTGACATTTTGAATCATTTTTGGTACAGTCCAAAAAAATCAATTTTCGGATGAAAAACGATGACTCCGGACATGTCAAACGATCCCAAAATGGTCAATATGGATGAAATTTTAACATTTAATCTTTTGACTGTAAATGACTGTTGGATGTGAATTATGACTTTGTCAACTAAAATAAGTGTGTTTAAAGTCATTTCTGTGCCTGAAATGGGTCAAAATTGAAGCTTTTGAGTAAGCAAAACTCTGTAAAATTGGCAATTTTGGTCACTGTGAGGGTTTAAAAAGTGGTTATTCATCATGAGGCACGATCCAATTGACATTTTGAATGATTTTTGGTACAGTCCAAAAAATCAATTTTCGGATGAAAAACGATGACCCCGGACATGCCGAACTATCCCAAAATGGTCAATATGGATGAAATTTTAACATTTAATCTTTTGACTGTAAATGACTGTTGGATGTGAATTATGACTTTGTCAACTAAAATAAGTGTGTTTAAAGTCATTTCTGTGCCTCAAAGGGGTCAAAATTGAAGCTTTTGAGTAATCAAAACTCTGTGAAAATGGCAATTTTGGTCACTCTGAGGGTTTAAAAAGTGGTCATTCAACATGAGGCACGATCCAATTGACGTTTTGAATCATTTTTGGTACAGTCCAAAAAATCAATTTTCGGATGAAAAACGATGACTCCGGACCTGTCGAACGTTCCCAAAATGGTCTATAATGATGAAATTTTAACATTTAATCTTTTGACTGTAAATGACTGTTGGATGCGAATTATGACTTTGTCAACTAAAATAAGTGTGTTTAAAGTCATTTCTGTGCCTGAAATGGGTCAAAATTGAAGCTTTTGAGTAAGCAAAACTCTGTGAAAATGGCAATTTTGGTCACTCTGAGGGTTTAAAAAGTGGTCATTCAACATGAGGCACGATCCAATTGACATTTTGAATGATTTTTGGTACAGTCCAAAAAATAAATTTTCGGATGAAAAACGATGACTCCGGACATGTCGAACGATCCCAAAATGGTCAATATGGATGAAATTTTAACATTTAATCTTTTGACTGTAAATGACTGTTGGATGTGAATTATGACTTTGTCAACTAAAATAAGTGTGTTTAAAGTCATTTCTGTGTCTCAAAGGGGTCAAAATTGAAGCTTTTGAGTAATCAAAACTCTGTAAAAATGGCAATTTTGGTCACTGTGAGGGTTTAAAAATTGGTTATTCAACATGAGGCATGATCCAATTGACATTTTGAATCTTTTTTCTTACAATCCAAAAAATCAATTTTCGGATGAAAAACGATGACTCCGGACATGCCGAACGATCCCAAAATGGTCAATATGGATGAAATTTTAACATTTAATCTTTTGACTGTAAATGACTGTTGGATGTGAATTATGACTTTGTCAACTAAAATAAGTGTGTTTAAAGTCATTTCTGTGCCTCAAAGGGGTGAAAATTGAAGCTTTTGAGTAATCAAAACTCTGTAAAAATGGCAATTTTGGTCACTGTGAGGGTTTAAAAAGTGGTTATTCAACATGAGGCACGATCCAATTGACATTTTGAATCATTTTTGGTACAGTCCAAAAAATCAATTTTCGGATGAAAAACGATGACTCCTGACATGTCGAATGATCCCAAAATGGTCAATATGGATGAAATTTTAACATTTAATCTTTTGACTGTAAATGACTGTTGGATGTGAATTATGACTTTGTCAACTAAAATAAGTGTGTTTAAAGTCATTTCTGTGCCTGAAATTGGTCAAAATTGAAGCTTTTGAGTAAGCAAAACTCTGTAAAATTGGCAATTTTGGTCACTGTGAGGGTTTAAAAAGTGGTTATTCAACATGAGGCACCATCCAATTGACATTTTGAATGATTTTTGGTACAGTCCAAAAAATCAATTTTCGGATGAAAAACGATGACTCCGGACATGTCGAACGATCCCAAAATGGTCAATATGGATGAAATTTTAACATTTAATCTTTTGACTGTAAATGACTGTTGGATGTGAATTATGACTTTGTCAACTAAAATAAGTGTGTTTAAAGTCATTTCTGTGCCTGAAATGGGTCAAAATTGAAGCTTTTGAGTAAGCAAAACTCTGTAAAATTGGCAATTTTGGTCACTGTGAGGGTTTAAAAAGTGGTTATTCAACATGAGGCACGATCCAATTGACATTTTGAATCATTTTTGGTACAGTCCAAAAAAATCAATTTTCGGATGAAAAACGATGACTCCGGACATGTCGAATGATCCCAAAATGGTCAATATGGACGAAATTTTAACATTTAATCTTTTGACTGTAAATGACTTGGATGTGAATTATGACTTTGTCAACTAAAATAAGTGTGTTTAAAGTCATTTCTGTGCCTCAAAGGGGTCAAAATTGAAGCTTTTGAGTAATCAAAACTCTGTAAAAATGGCAATTTTGGTCACTGTGAGGGTTTAAAAAGTGGTTATTCAACATGAGGCACGATCCAATTGCCATTTTGAATCATTTTTGGTACAGTCCAAAAAATCAATTTTCGGATGAAAAACGATGACTCCGGACATGTCGAACGATCCCAAAATGGTCAATATGGATGAAATTTTAACATTTAATCTTTTGACTGTAAATGACTGTTGGATGTGAATTATGACTTTGTCAACTAAAATAAGTGTGTTTAAAGTCATTTCTGTGCCTCAAAGGGGTCAAAATTGAAGCTTTTGAGTAATCAAAACTCTGTAAAAATGGCAATTTTGGTCACTCTGAGGGTTTAAAAAGTGGTCATTCAACATGAGGCACGATCCAATTGACATTTTGAATCATTTTTGTTACAGTCCAAAAAATCAATTTTCGGATGAAAAACGATGACTCCGGACATGTCAAACGATCCCAAAATGGTCAATATGGATGAAATTTTAACATTTAATCTTTTGACTGTAAATGACTGTTGGATGTGAATTATGACTTTGTCAACTAAAATAAGTGTGTTTAAAGTCATTTCTGTGCCTGAAATGGGTCAAAATTGAAGCTTTTGAGTAAGCAAAACTCTGTAAAATTGGCAATTTTGGTCACTGTGAGGGTTTAAAAAGTGGTTATTCATCATGAGGCACGATCCAATTGACATTTTGAATGATTTTTGGTACAGTCCAAAAAATCAATTTTCGGATGAAAAACGATGACCCCGGACATGCCGAACTATCCCAAAATGGTCAATATGGATGAAATTTTAACATTTAATCTTTTGACTGTAAATGACTGTTGGATGTGAATTATGACTTTGTCAACTAAAATAAGTGTGTTTAAAGTCATTTCTGTGCCACAAAGGGGTCAAAATTGAAGCTTTTGAGTAATCAAAACTCTGTAAAAATGGCAATTTTGGTCACTGTGAGGGTTTAAAAAGTGGTCATTCAACATGAGGCACGATCCAATTGACATTTTGAATCATTTTTGGTACAGTCCAAAAAATCAATTTTCGGATGAAAAACGATGACTCCGGACCTGTCGAACGTTCCCAAAATGGTCTATAATGATGAAATTTTAACATTTAATCTTTAGACTGTAAATGACTGTTGGATGTGAATTATGACTTTGTCAACTAAAATAAGTGTGTTTAAAATCATTTCTGTGCCTCAAAGGGGTCAAAATTGAAGCTTTTGAGTAATCAAAACTCTGTAAAAATGGCAATTTTGGTCACTGTCAGGGTTTAAAAAGTGGTTATTCAACATGAGGCACGATCCAATTGCCATTTTGAATCATTTTTGGTACAGTCCAAAAAACCAATTTTCGGATGGAAAACGATGACTCCGGACATGTCGAACGATCCCAAAATGGTCAATATGGATGAAATTTTAACATTTAATCTTTTGACTGTAAATGACTGTTGGATGTGAATTATGACTTTGTCAACTAAAATAAGTGTGTTTAAAGTCATTTCTGTGCCTCAAAGGGGTCAAAATTGAAGCTTTTGAGTAATCAAAACTCTGTAAAAATGGCAATTTTGGTCACTCTGAGGGTTTAAAAAGTGGTTATTCAACATGAGGCACGATCCAATTGCCATTTTGAATCATTTTTGGTACAGTCCAAAAAATCAATTTTCGGATGAAAAACGATGACTCCGGACATGTCGAACGATCCCAAAATGGTCAATATGGATGAAATTTTAACATTTAATCTTTTGACTGTAAATGACTGTTGGATGTGAATTATGACTTTGTCAACTAAAATAAGTGTGTTTAAAGTCATTTCTGTGCCTCAAAGGGGTCAAAATTGAAGCTTTTGAGTAATCAAAACTCTGTAAAAATGGCAATTTTGGTCACTCTGAGGGTTTAAAAAGTGGTCATTCAACATGAGGCATGATCCAATTGACATTTTGAATCATTTTTGGTACAGTCCAAAAAATCAATTTTCGGATGAAAAACGATGACTCCGGACATGTCAAACGATCCCAAAATGGTCAATATGGATGAAATTTTAACATTTAATCTTTTGACTGTAAATGACTGTTGGATGTGAATTATGACTTTGTCAACTAAAATAAGTGTGTTTAAAGTCATTTCTGTGCCTGAAATGGGTCAAAATTGAAGCTTTTGAGTAAGCAAAACTCTGTAAAATTGGCAATTTTGGTCACTGTGAGGGTTTAAAAAGTGGTTATTCAACATGAGGCACGATCCAATTGACATTTTGAATCATTTTTGGTACAGTCCAAAAAAATCAATTTTCGGATGAAAAACGATGACTCCGGACATGTCGAATGATCCCAAAATGGTCAATATGGACGAAATTTTAACATTTAATCTTTTGACTGTAAATGACTTGGATGTGAATTATGACTTTGTCAACTAAAATAAGTGTGTTTAAAGTCATTTCTGTGCCTCAAAGGGGTCAAAATTGAAGCTTTTGAGTAATCAAAACTCTGTAAAAATGGCAATTTTGGTCACTGTGAGGGTTTAAAAAGTGGTTATTCAACATGAGGCATGATCCAATTGCCATTTTGAATCATTTTTGGTACAGTCCAAAAAATCAATTTTCGGATGAAAAACGATGACTCCGGACATGTCGAACGATCCCAAAATGGTCAATATGGATGAAATTTTAACATTTAATCTTTTGACTGTAAATGACTGTTGGATGTGAATTATGACTTTGTCAACTAAAATAAGTGTGTTTAAAGTCATTTCTGTGCCTCAAAGGGGTCAAAATTGAAGCTTTTGAGTAATCAAAACTCTGTAAAAATGGCAATTTTGGTCACTCTGATGGTTTAAAAAGTGGTCATTCAACATGAGGCACGATCCAATTGACATTTTGAATCATTTTTGTTACAGTCCAAAAAATCAATTTTCGGATGAAAAACGATGACTCCGGACATGTCAAACGATCCCAAAATGGTCAATATGGATGAAATTTTAACATTTAATCTTTTGACTGTAAATGACTGTTGGATGTGAATTATGACTTTGTCAACTAAAATAAGTGTGTTTAAAGTCATTTCTGTGCCTGAAATGGGTCAAAATTGAAGCTTTTGAGTAAGCAAAACTCTGTAAAATTGGCAATTTTGGTCACTGTGAGGGTTTAAAAAGTGGTTATTCATCATGAGGCACGATCCAATTGACATTTTGAATGATTTTTGGTACAGTCCAAAAAATCAATTTTCGGATGAAAAACGATGACCCCGGACATGCCGAACTATCCCAAAATGGTCAATATGGATGAAATTTTAACATTTAATCTTTTGACTGTAAATGACTGTTGGATGTGAATTATGACTTTGTCAACTAAAATAAGTGTGTTTAAAGTCATTTCTGTGCCTCAAAGGGGTCAAAATTGAAGCTTTTGAGTAATCAAAACTCTGTGAAAATGGCAATTTTGGTCACTCTGAGGGTTTAAAAAGTGGTCATTCAACATGAGGCATGATCCAATTGACATTTTGAATCATTTTTGGTACAGTCCAAAAAATCAATTTTCGGATGAAAAACGATGACTCCGGACCTGTCGAACGTTCCCAAAATGGTCTATAATGATGAAATTTTAACATTTAATCTTTTGACTGTAAATGACTGTTGGATGCGAATTATGACTTTGTCAACTAAAATAAGTGTGTTTAAAGTCATTTCTGTGCCTGAAATGGGTCAAAATTGAAGCTTTTGAGTAAGCAAAACTCTGTAAAATAGGCAATTTTGGTCACTGTGAGGGTTTAAAAAGTGGTTATTCAACATGAGGCACGATCCAATTGACATTTTGAATGATTTTTGGTACAGTCCAAAAAATAAATTTTCGGATGAAAAACGATGACTCCGGACATGTCGAACGATCCCAAAATGGTCAATATGGATGAAATTTTAACATTTAATCTTTTGACTGTAAATGACTGTTGGATGTGAATTATGACTTTGTCAACTAAAATAAGTGTGTTTAAAGTCATTTCTGTGTCTCAAAGGGGTCAAAATTGAAGCTTTTGAGTAATCAAAACTCTGTAAAAATGGCAATTTTGGTCACTGTGAGGGTTTAAAAATTGGTTATTCAACATGAGGCATGATCCAATTGACATTTTGAATCTTTTTTCTTACAATCCAAAAAATCAATTTTCGGATGAAAAACGATGACTCCGGACATGCCGAACGATCCCAAAATGGTCAATATGGATGAAATTTTAACATTTAATCTTTTGACTGTAAATGACTGTTGGATGTGAATTATGACTTTGTCAACTAAAATAAGTGTGTTTAAAGTCATTTCTGTGCCTCAAAGGGGTGAAAATTGAAGCTTTTGAGTAATCAAAACTCTGTAAAAATGGCAATTTTGGTCACTGTGAGGGTTTAAAAAGTGGTTATTCAACATGAGGCACGATCCAATTGACATTTTGAATCATTTTTGGTACAGTCCAAAAAATCAATTTTCGGATGAAAAACGATGACTCCTGACATGTCGAATGATCCCAAAATGGTCAATATGGATGAAATTTTAACATTTAATCTTTTGACTGTAAATGACTGTTGGATGTGAATTATGACTTTGTCAACTAAAATAAGTGTGTTTAAAGTCATTTCTGTGCCTGAAATGGGTCAAAATTGAAGCTTTTGAGTAAGCAAAACTCTGTAAAATTGGCAATTTTGGTCACTGTGAGGGTTTAAAAAGTGGTTATTCAACATGAGGCACCATCCAATTGACATTTTGAATGATTTTTGGTACAGTCCAAAAAATCAATTTTCGGATGAAAAACGATGACTCCGGACATGTCGAACGATCCCAAAATGGTCAATATGGATGAAATTTTAACATTTAATCTTTTGACTGTAAATGACTGTTGGATGTGAATTATGACTTTGTCAACTAAAATAAGTGTGTTTAAAGTCATTTCTGTGCCTGAAATGGGTCAAAATTGAAGCTTTTGAGTAAGCAAAACTCTGTAAAATTGGCAATTTTGGTCACTGTGAGGGTTTAAAAAGTGGTTATTCAACATGAGGCACGATCCAATTGACATTTTGAATCATTTTTGGTACAGTCCAAAAAAATCAATTTTCGGATGAAAAACGATGACTCCGGACATGTCGAATGATCCCAAAATGGTCAATATGGACGAAATTTTAACATTTAATCTTTTGACTGTAAATGACTTGGATGTGAATTATGACTTTGTCAACTAAAATAAGTGTGTTTAAAGTCATTTCTGTGCCTCAAAGGGGTCAAAATTGAAGCTTTTGAGTAATCAAAACTCTGTAAAAATGGCAATTTTGGTCACTGTGAGGGTTTAAAAAGTGGTTATTCAACATGAGGCACGATCCAATTGCCATTTTGAATCATTTTTGGTACAGTCCAAAAAATCAATTTTCGGATGAAAAACGATGACTCCGGACATGTCGAACGATCCCAAAATGGTCAATATGGATGAAATTTTAACATTTAATCTTTTGACTGTAAATGACTGTTGGATGTGAATTATGACTTTGTCAACTAAAATAAGTGTGTTTAAAGTCATTTCTGTGCCTGAAATGGGTCAAAATTGAAGCTTTTGAGTAATCAAAACTCTGTAAAAATGGCAATTTTGGTCACTCTGAGGGTTTAAAAAGTGGTCATTCAACATGAGGCACGATCCAATTGACATTTTGAATCATTTTTGTTACAGTCCAAAAAATCAATTTTCGGATGAAAAACGATGACTCCGGACATGTCAAACGATCCCAAAATGGTCAATATGGATGAAATTTTAACATTTAATCTTTTGACTGTAAATGACTGTTGGATGTGAATTATGACTTTGTCAACTAAAATAAGTGTGTTTAAAGTCATTTCTGTGCCTGAAATGGGTCAAAATTGAAGCTTTTGAGTAAGCAAAACTCTGTAAAATTGGCAATTTTGGTCACTGTGAGGGTTTAAAAAGTGGTTATTCATCATGAGGCACGATCCAATTGACATTTTGAATGATTTTTGGTACAGTCCAAAAAATCAATTTTCGGATGAAAAACGATGACCCCGGACATGCCGAACTATCCCAAAATGGTCAATATGGATGAAATTTTAACATTTAATCTTTTGACTGTAAATGACTGTTGGATGTGAATTATGACTTTGTCAACTAAAATAAGTGTGTTTAAAGTCATTTCTGTGCCTCAAAGGGGTCAAAATTGAAGCTTTTGAGTAATCAAAACTCTGTGAAAATGGCAATTTTGGTCACTCTGAGGGTTTAAAAAGTGGTCATTCAACATGAGGCACGATCCAATTGACATTTTGAATCATTTTTGGTACAGTCCAAAAAATCAATTTTCGGATGAAAAACGATGACTCAGGACCTGTCGAACGTTCCCAAAATGGTCTATAATGATGAAATTTTAACATTTAATCTTTTGACTGTAAATGACTGTTGGATGCGAATTATGACTTTGTCAACTAAAATAAGTGTGTTTAAAGTCATTTCTGTGCCTGAAATGGGTCAAAATTGAAGCTTTTGAGTAAGCAAAACTCTGTAAAATAGGCAATTTTGGTCACTCTGAGGGTTTAAAAAGTGGTCATTCAACATGAGGCACGATCCAATTGACATTTTGAATCATTTTTGGTACAGTCCAAAAAATCAATTTTCGGATGAAAAACGATGACTCCGGACCTGTCGAACGTTCCCAAAATGGTCTATAATGATGAAATTTTAACATTTAATCTTTAGACTATAAATGACTGTTGGATGTGAATTATGACTTTGTCAACTAAAATAAGTGTGTTTAAAATCATTTCTGTGCCTCAAAGGGGTCAAAATTGAAGCTTTTGAGTAATCAAAACTCTGTAAAAATGGCAATTTTGGTCACTGTGAGGGTTTAAAAAGTGGTTATTCAACAGGAGGCACGATCCAATTGCCATTTTGAATCATTTTTGGTACAGTCCAAAAAATCAATTTTCGGATGGAAAACGATGACTCCGGACATGTCGAACGATCCCAAAATGGTCAATATGGATGAAATTTTAACATTTAATCTTTTGACTGTAAATGACTGTTGGATGTGAATTATGACTTTGTCAACTAAAATAAGTGTGTTTAAAGTCATTTCTGTGCCTCAAAGGGGTCAAAATTGAAGCTTTTGAGTAATCAAAACTCTGTAAAAATGGCAATTTTGGTCACTCTGAGGGTTTAAAAAGTGGTCATTCAACATGAGGCACGATCCAATTGACATTTTGAATCATTTTTGGTACAGTCCAAAAAAATCAATTTTCGGATGAAAAACGATGACTCCGGACATGTCGAATGATCCCAAAATGGTCAATATGGACGAAATTTTAACATTTAATCTTTTGACTGTAATGACTGTTGGATGTGAATTATGACTTTGTCAACTAAAATAAGTGTGTTTAAAGTCATTTCTGTGCCTCAAAGGGGTCAAAATTGAAGCTTTTGAGTAATCAAAACTCTGTAAAAATGGCAATTTTGGTCACTGTGAGGGTTTAAGAAGTGGTTATTCAACATGAGGCACGATCCAATTGCCATTTTGAATCATTTTTGGTACAGTCCAAAAAAATCAATTTTCGGATGAAAAACGATGACTCCGGACATGTCGAACGATCCCAAAATGGTCAATATGGATGAAATTTTAACATTTAATCTTTTGACTGTAAATGACTGTTGGATGTGAATTATGACTTTGTCAACTAAAATAAGTGTGTTTAAAGTCATTTCTGTGCCTCAAAGGGGTCAAAATTGAAGCTTTTGAGTAATCAAAACTCTGTAAAAATGGCAATTTTGGTCACTCTGAGGGTTTAAAAAGTGGTCATTCAACATGAGGCACGATACAATTGACAATTTTGAATCATTTTTGGTACAGTCCAAAAAATCAATTTTCGGATGAAAAACGATGACTCCGGACATGTCAAACGATCCCAAAATGGTCAATATGGATGAAATTTTAACATTTAATCTTTTGACTGTAAATGACTGTTGGATGTGAATTATGACTTTGTCAACTAAAATAAGTGTGTTTAAAGTCATTTCTGTGCCTGAAATGGGTCAAAATTGAAGCTTTTGAGTAAGCAAAACTCTGTAAAATTGGCAATTTTGGTCACTGTGAGGGTTTAAAAAGTGGTTATTCAACATGAGGCACGATCCAATTGACATTTTGAATGATTTTTGGTACAGTCCAAAAAATCAATTTTCGGATGAAAAACGATGACATGCCGAACGATCCCAAAATAGTCAATATGGATGAAATTTTAACATTTCATCTTTTGACTGTAAATGACTGTTGGATGTGAATTAGGACTTTGTCAACTAAAATAAGTGTGTTTTAAAGTCATTTCTGTGCCTCAAAGGGGTCAAAATTGAAGCTTTTGAGTAATCAAAACTCTGTAAAAATGGCAATTTTGGTCACTGTGAGGGTTTAAAAGTGGTTATTCAACAGGAGGCACGATCCAATTGCCATTTTGAATCATTTTGGTACAGTCCAAAAAATCAATTTTCGGATGGAAAACGATGACTCCGGACATGTCGAACGATCCCAAAATGGTCAATATGGATGAAATTTTAACATTTAATCTTTTGACTGTAAATGACTGTTGGATGTGAATTATGACTTTGTCAACTAAAATAAGTGTGTTTAAAGTCATTTCTGTGCCTCAAAGGGGTCAAAATTGAAGCTTTTGAGTAATCAAAACTCTGTAAAAATGGCAATTTTGGTCACTCTGAGGGTTTAAAAAAGTGGTCATTCAACCATGAGGCACGATCCAATTGACATTTTGAATCATTTTTGGTACAGTCCAAAAAAATCAATTTTCGGATGAAAAACGATGACTCCGGACATGTCGAATGATCCCAAAATGGTCAATATGGACGAAATTTTAACATTTAATCTTTTGACTGTAAATGACTGTTGGATGTGAATTATGACTTTGTCAACTAAAATAAGTGTGTTTAAAGTCATTTCTGTGCCTCAAAGGGGTCAAAATTGAAGCTTTTGAGTAATCAAAACTCTGTAAAAATGGCAATTTTGGTCACTGTGAGGGTTTAAGAAGTGGTTATTCAACATGAGGCACGATCCAATTGCCATTTTGAATCATTTTTGGTACAGTCCAAAAAATCAATTTTCGGATGAAAAACGATGACTCCGGACATGTCGAACGATCCCAAAATGGTCAATATGGATGAAATTTTAACATTTAATCTTTTGACTGTAAATGACTGTTGGATGTGAATTATGACTTTGTCAACTAAAATAAGTGTGTTTAAAGTCATTTCTGTGCCTCAAAGGGGTCAAAATTGAAGCTTTTGAGTAATCAAAACTCTGTAAAAATGGCAATTTTGGTCACTCTGAGGGTTTAAAAAGTGGTCATTCAACATGAGGCACGATACAATTGACATTTTGAATCATTTTTTGGTACAGTCCAAAAAATCAATTTTCGGATGAAAAACGATGACTCCGGACATGTCAAACGATCCCAAAATGGTCAATATGGATGAAATTTTAACATTTAATCTTTTGACTGTAAATGACTGTTGGATGTGAATTATGACTTTGTCAACTAAAATAGTGTGTTTAAAGTCATTTCTGTGCCTGAAATGGGTCAAAATTGAAGCTTTTGAGTAAGCAAAACTCTGTAAAATTGGCAATTTTGGTCACTGTGAGGGTTTAAAAAGTGGTTATTCAACATGAGGCACGATCCAATTGACATTTTGAATGATTTTTGGTACAGTCCAAAAAATCAATTTTCGGATGAAAAACGATGACATGCCGAACGATCCCAAAATAGTCAATATGGATGAAATTTTAACATTTCATCTTTTGACTGTAAAATGACTGTTGGATGTGAATTAGGACTTTGTCAACTAAAATAAGTGTGTTTAAAGTCATTTCTGTGCCTCAAAGGGTCAAAATTGAAGCTTTTGAGTAATCAAAACTCTGTAAAAATGGCAATTTTGGGTCACTCTGAGGGTTTAAAAGTGGTTATTCAACATGAGGCACGATCCAATTGCCATTTTGAATCATTTTTGGTACAGTCCAAAAAATCAATTTTCGGATGAAAAACGATGACTCCGGACATGTCGAACGATCCCAAAATGGTCAATATGGATGAAATTTTAACATTTAATCTTTTGACTGTAAATGACTGTTGGATGTGAATTATGACTTTGTCAACTAAAATAAGTGTGTTTAAAGTCATTTCTGTGCCTCAAAGGGGTCAAAATTGAAGCTTTTGAGTAATCAAAACTCTGTAAAAATGGCAATTTTGGTCACTCTGAGGGTTTAAAAAGTGGTCATTCAACATGAGGCACGATCCAATTGACATTTTGAATCATTTTTGGTACAGTCCAAAAAATCAATTTTCGGATGAAAAACGATGACTCCGGACCTGTCGAACGTTCCCAAAATGGTCTATAATGATGAAATTTTAACATTTAATCTTTTGACTGTAAATTACTGTTGGATGCGATTTATGACTTTGTCAACTAAAATATGTGTGTTTAAAGTCATTTCTGTGCCTGAAATGGGTCAAAATTGAAGCTTTTGAGTAAGCAAAACTCTGTAAAATTGGCAATTTTGGTCACTGTGAGGGTTTAAAAAGTGGTTATTCAACATGAGGCACGATCCAATTGACTTTTTGAATGATTTTTGGTACAGTCCAAAAAATAAATTTTCGGATGAAAAACGATGACTCCTGACATGTCGAATGATCCCAAAATGGTCAATATGGACGAAATGTTAACATTTAATCTTTTGACTGTAAATGACTGTTGGATGTGAATTATGACTTTGTTAACTAAAATAAGTGTGTTTAAAGTCATTTCTGTGCCTGAAACGGGTCAAAATTGAAGCTTTTGAGTAAGCAAAACTCTGTAAAAATGGCAATTTTGGTCACTGTGAGGGTTTAAAAAGTGGTTATTCAACATGAGGCACGATCCAATTGACATTTTGAATCATTTTTGGTACAGTCCAAAAAAATCAATTTTCGGATGAAAAACGATGACTCCGGACATCTCGAATGATCCCAAAATGGTCAATATGGACGAAATTTTAACATTTAATCTTTTGACTGTAAATGACTGTTGGATGTGAATTATGACTTTGTCAACTAAAATAAGTGTGTTTAAAGTCATTTCTGTGCCTCAAAGGGGTCAAAATTGAAGCTTTTGAGTAATCAAAACTCTGTAAAAATGGCAATTTTGGTCACTCTGAGGGTTTAAAAAGTGGTCATTCAACATGAGGCACGATCCAATTGACATTTTGAATCATTTTTGGTACAGTCCAAAAAAATCAATTTTCGGATGAAAAACGATGACTCCGGACATCTCGAATGATCCCAAAATGGTCAATATGGACGATATTTTAACATTTAATCTTTTGACTGTAAATGACTGTTGGATGTGAATTATGACTTTGTCAACTAAAATAAGTGTGTTTAAAGTCATTTCTGTGCCTCAAAGGGGTCAAAATTGAAGCTTTTGAGTAATCAAAACTCTGTAAAAATGGCAATTTTGGTCACTGTGAGGGTTTAAAAAGTGGTCATTCAACATGAGGCACGACCCAATTGACATTTTGAATCATTTTTGGTACAGTCCAAAAAATCAATTTTCGGATGAAAAACGATGACTCCGGACCTGTCGAACGTTCCCAAAATGGTCTATAATGATGAAATTTTAACATTTAATCTTTAGACTGTAAATGACTGTTGGATGTGAATTATGACTTTGTCAACTAAAATAAGTGTGTTTAAAATCATTTCTGTGCCTCAAAGGGGTCAAAATTGAAGCTTTTGAGTAATCAAAACTCTGTAAAAATGGCAATTTTGGTCACTGTGAGGGTTTAAAAAGTGGTTATTCAACATGAGGCACGATCCAATTGCCATTTTGAATCATTTTTGGTACAGTCCAAAAAATCAATTTTCGGATGGAAAACGATGACTCCCGACATGTCGAACGATCCCAAAATGGTCAATATGGATGAAATTTTAACATTTAATCTTTTGACTGTAAATGACTGTTGGATGTGAATTATGACTTTGTCAACTAAAATAAGTGTGTTTAAAGTCATTTCTGTGCCTCAAAGGGGTCAAAATTGAAACTTTTGAGTAATCAAAACTCTGTAAAAATGGCAATTTTGGTCACTCTGAGGGTTTAAAAAGTGGTTATTCAACATGAGGCACGATCCAATTGCCATTTTGAATCATTTTTGGTACAGTCCAAAAAATCAATTTTCGGATGAAAAACGATGACTCCGGACATGCCGAACGATCCCAAAATGGTCAATATGGATGAAATTTTAACATTTAATCTTTTGACTGTAAATGACTGTTGGATGTGAATTATGACTTTGTCAACTAAAATAAGTGTGATTAAAGTCATTTCTGTGCCTCAAAGGGGTCAAAATTGAAGCTTCTGAGTAATCAAAACTCTGTAAAAATGGCAATTTTGGTCACTCTGAGGGTTTAAAAAGTGGTCATTCAACATGAGGCACGATCCAATTGACATTTTGAATCATTTTTGGTACAGTCCAAAAAATCAATTTTCGGATGATAAACGATGACTCCGGACCTGTCGAACGTTCCCAAAATGGTCTATAATGATGAAATTTTAACATTTAATCTTTAGACTGTAAATGACTGTTGGATGTGAATTATGACTTTGTCAACTAAAATAAGTGTGTTTAAAATCATTTCTGTGCCTCAAAGGGGTCAAAATTGAAGCTTTTGAGTAATCAAAACTCTGTAAAAATGGCAATTTTGGTCACTGTGAGGGTTTAAAAAGTGGTTATTCAACATGAGGCACGATCCAATTGCCATTTTGAATCATTTTTGGTACAGTCCAAAAAATCAATTTTCGGATGGAAAACGATGACTCCGGACATGTCGAACGATCCCAAAATGGTCAATATGGATGAAATTTTAACATTTAATCTTTTGACTGTAAATGACTGTTGGATGTGAATTATGACTTTGTCAACTAAAATAAGTGTGTTTAAAGTCATTTCTGTGCCTCAAAGGGGTCAAAATTGAAGCTTTTGAGTAATCAAAACTCTGTAAAAATGGCAATTTTGGTCACTCTGAGGGTTTAAAAAGTGGTCATTCAACATGAGGCACGATCCAATTGACATTTTGAATCATTTTTGGTACAGTCCAAAAAAATCAATTTTCGGATGAAAAACGATGACTCCGGACATCTCGAATGATCCCAAAATGGTCAATATGGACGAAATTTTAACATTTAATCTTTTGACTGTAAATGACTGTTGGATGTGAATTATGACTTTGTCAACTAAAATAAGTGTGTTTAAAGTCATTTCTGTGCCTCAAAGGGGTCAAAATTGAAGCTTTTGAGTAATCAAAACTCTGTAAAAATGGCAATTTTGGTCACTGTGAGGGTTTAAAAAGTGGTTATTCAACATGAGGCACGATCCAATTGACATTTTGAATCATTTTTGGTACAGTCCAAAAAATCAATTTTCGGATGAAAAACGATGACTCCGGACATGTCGAACGATCCCAAAATGGTCAATATGGATGAAATTTTAACATTTAATCTTTTGACTGTAAATGACTGTTGGATGTGAATTATGACTTTGTCAACTAAAATAAGTGTGTTTAAAGTCATTTCTGTGCCTCAAAGGGGTCAAAATTGAAGCTTTTGAGTAATCAAAACTCTGTAAAAATGGCAATTTTGGTCACTCTGAGGGTTTAAAAAGTGGTCATTCAACATGAGGCATGATCCAATTGACATTTTGAATCATTTTTGGTACAGTCCAAAAAATCAATTTTCGGATGAAAAACGATGACTCCGGACATGTCAAACGATCCCAAAATGGTCAATATGGATGAAATTTTAACATTTAATCTTTTGACTGTAAATGACTGTTGGATGTGAATTATGACTTTGTCAACTAAAATAAGTGTGTTTAAAGTCATTTCTGTGCCTGAAATGGGTCAAAATTGAAGCTTTTGAGTAAGCAAAACTCTGTAAAATTGGCAATTTTGGTCACTGTGAGGGTTTAAAAAGTGGTTATTCAACATGAGGCACCATCCAATTGACATTTTGAATGATTTTTGGTACAGTCCAAAAAATCAATTTTCGGATGAAAAACGATGACTCCGGACATGTCGAATGATCCCAAAATGGTCAATATGGACGAAATTTTAACATTTAATCTTTTGACTGTAAATGACTTGGATGTGAATTATGACTTTGTCAACTAAAATAAGTGTGTTTAAAGTCATTTCTGTGCCTCAAAGGGGTCAAAATTGAAGCTTTTGAGTAATCAAAACTCTGTAAAAATGGCAATTTTGGTCACTGTGAGGGTTTAAAAAGTGGTTATTCAACATGAGGCACGATCCAATTGCCATTTTGAATCATTTTTGGTACAGTCCAAAAAATCAATTTTCGGATGAAAAACGATGACTCCGGACATGTCGAACGATCCCAAAATGGTCAATATGGATGAAATTTTAACATTTAATCTTTTGACTGTAAATGACTGTTGGATGTGAATTATGACTTTGTCAACTAAAATAAGTGTGTTTAAAGTCATTTCTGTGCCTCAAAGGGGTCAAAATTGAAGCTTTTGAGTAATCAAAACTCTGTAAAAATGGCAATTTTGGTCACTCTGAGGGTTTAAAAAGTGGTCATTCAACATGAGGCACGATCCAATTGACATTTTGAATCATTTTTGTTACAGTCCAAAAAATCAATTTTCGGATGAAAAACGATGACTCCGGACATGTCAAACGATCCCAAAATGGTCAATATGGATGAAATTTTAACATTTAATCTTTTGACTGTAAATGACTGTTGGATGTGAATTATGACTTTGTCAACTAAAATAAGTGTGTTTAAAGTCATTTCTGTGCCTGAAATGGGTCAAAATTGAAGCTTTTGAGTAAGCAAAACTCTGTAAAATTGGCAATTTTGGTCACTGTGAGGGTTTAAAAAGTGGTTATTCATCATGAGGCACGATCCAATTGACATTTTGAATGATTTTTGGTACAGTCCAAAAAATCAATTTTCGGATGAAAAACGATGACCCCGGACATGCCGAACTATCCCAAAATGGTCAATATGGATGAAATTTTAACATTTAATCTTTTGACTGTAAATGACTGTTGGATGTGAATTATGACTTTGTCAACTAAAATAAGTGTGTTTAAAGTCATTTCTGTGCCTCAAAGGGGTCAAAATTGAAGCTTTTGAGTAATCAAAACTCTGTGAAAATGGTATTTTTGGTCACTCTGAGGGTTTAAAAAGTGGTCATTCAACATGAGGCACGATCCAATTGACATTTTGAATCATTTTTGGTACAGTCCAAAAAATCAATTTTCGGATGAAAAACGATGACTCCGGACCTGTCGAACGTTCCCAAAATGGTCTATAATGATGAAATTTTAACATTTAATCTTTTGACTGTAAATGACTGTTGGATGCGAATTATGACTTTGTCAACTAAAATAAGTGTGTTTAAAGTCATTTCTGTGCCTGAAATGGGTCAAAATTGAAGCTTTTGAGTAAGCAAAACTCTGTAAAATAGGCAATTTTGGTCACTCTGAGGGTTTAAAAAGTGGTCATTCAACATGAGGCACGATCCAATTGACATTTTGAATCATTTTTGGTACAGTCCAAAAAATCAATTTTCGGATGAAAAACGATGACTCCGGACCTGTCGAACGTTCCCAAAATGGTCTATAATGATGACATTTTAACATTTAATCTTTAGACTGTAAATGACTGTTGGATGTGAATTATGACTTTGTCAACTAAAATAAGTGTGTTTAAAATCATTTCTGTGCCTCAAAGGGGTCAAAATTGAAGCTTTTGAGTAATCAAAACTCTGTAAAAATGGCAATTTTGGTCACTGTGAGGGTTTAAAAAGTGGTTATTCAACAGGAGGCACGATCCAATTGCCATTTTGAATCATTTTTGGTACAGTCCAAAAAATCAATTTTCGGATGGAAAACGATGACACCGGACATGTCGAACGATCCCAAAATGGTCAATATGGATGAAATTTTAACATTTAATCTTTTGACTGTAAATGACTGTTGGATGTGAATTATGACTTTGTCAACTAAAATAAGTGTGTTTAAAGTCATTTCTGTGCCTCAAAGGGGTCAAAATTGAAGCTTTTGAGTAATCAAAACTCTGTAAAAATGGCAATTTTGGTCACTCTGAGGGTTTAAAAAGTGGTCATTCAACATGAGGCACGATCCAATTGACATTTTGAATCATTTTTGGTACAGTCCAAAAAAATCAATTTTCGGATGAAAAACGATGACTCCGGACATGTCGAATGATCCCAAAATGGTCAATATGGACGAAATTTTAACATTTAATCTTTTGACTGTAAATGACTGTTGGATGTGAATTATGACTTTGTCAACTAAAATAAGTGTGTTTAAAGTCATTTCTGTGCCTCAAAGGGGTCTAAATTGAAGCTTTTGAGTAATCAAAACTCTGTAAAAATGGCAATTTTGGTCACTGTGAGGGTTTAAAAAGTGGTTATTCAACATGAGGCACGATCCAATTGCCATTTTGAATCATTTTTGGTACAGTCCAAAAAATCAATTTTCGGATGAAAAACGATGACTCCGGACATGTCGAACGATCCCAAAATGGTCAATATGGATGAAATTTTAACATTTAATCTTTTGACTGTAAATGACTGTTGGATGTGAATTATGACTTTGTCAACTAAAATAAGTGTGTTTAAAGTCATTTCTGTGCCTCAAAGGGGTCAAAATTGAAGCTTTTGAGTAATCAAAACTCTGTAAAAATGGCAATTTTGGTCACTCTGAGGGTTTAAAAAGTGGTCATTCAACATGAGGCACGATCCAATTGACATTTTGAATCATTTTTGGTACAGTCCAAAAAATCAATTTTCGGATGAAAAACGATGACTCCGGACATGTCAAACGATCCCAAAATGGTCAATATGGATGAAATTTTAACATTTAATCTTTTGACTGTAAATGACTGTTGGATGTGAATTATGACTTTGTCAACTAAAATAAGTGTGTTTAAAGTCATTTCTGTGCCTGAAATGGGTCAAAATTGAAGCTTTTGAGTAAGCAAAACTCTGTAAAATTGGCAATTTTGGTCACTGTGAGGGTTTAAAAAGTGGTTATTCAACATGAGGCACGATCCAATTGACATTTTGAATGATTTTTGGTACAGTCCAAAAAATCAATTTTCGGATGAAAAACGATGACATGCCGAACGATCCCAAAATGGTCAATATGGATGAAATTTTAACATTTAATCTTTTGACTGTAAATGACTGTTGGATGTGAATTATGACTTTGTCAACTAAAATAAGTGTGTTTAAAGTCATTTCTGTGCCTCAAAGGGGTCAAAATTGAAGCTTTTGAGTAATCAAAACTCTGTAAAAATGGCAATTTTGGTCACTCTGAGGGTTTAAAAAGTGGTTATTCAACATGAGGCACGATCCAATTGCCATTTTGAATCATTTTTGGTACAGTCCAAAAAATCAATTTTCGGATGAAAAACGATGACTCCGGACATGTCGAACGATCCCAAAATGGTCAATATGGATGAAATTTTAACATTTAATCTTTTGACTGTAAATGACTGTTGGATGTGAATTATGACTTTGTCAACTAAAATAAGTGTGTTTAAAGTCATTTCTGTGCCTCAAAGGGGTCAAAATTGAAGCTTTTGAGTAATCAAAACTCTGTAAAAATGGCAATTTTGGTCACTCTGAGGGTTTAAAAAGTGGTCATTCAACATGAGGCACGATCCAATTGACATTTTGAATCATTTTTGGTACAGTCCAAAAAATCAATTTTCGGATGAAAAACGATGACTCCGGACCTGTCGAACGTTCCCAAAATGGTCTATAATGATGAAATTTTAACATTTAATCTTTTGACTGTAAATGACTGTTGGATGCGAATTATGACTTTGTCAACTAAAATATGTGTGTTTAAAGTCATTTCTGTGCCTGAAATGGGTCAAAATTGAAGCTTTTGAGTAAGCAAAACTCTGTAAAATTGGCAATTTTGGTCACTGTGAGGGTTTAAAAAGTGGTTATTCAACATGAGGCACGATCCAATTGACTTTTTGAATGATTTTTGGTACAGTCCAAAAAATTAATTTTCGGATGAAAAACGATGACTCCTGACATGTCGAATGATCCCAAAATGGTCAATATGGACGAAATGTTAACATTTAATCTTTTGACTGTAAATGACTGTTGGATGTGAATTATGACTTTGTTAACTAAAATAAGTGTGTTTAAAGTCATTTCTGTGCCTGAAACGGGTCAAAATTGAAGCTTTTGAGTAAGCAAAACTCTGTAAAAATGGCAATTTTGGTCACTGTGAGGGTTTAAAAAGTGGTTATTCAACATGAGGCACGATCCAATTGACATTTTGAATCATTTTTGGTACAGTCCAAAAAAATCAATTTTCGGATGAAAAACGATGACTCCGGACATCTCGAATGATCCCAAAATGGTCAATATGGACGAAATTTTAACATTTAATCTTTTGACTGTAAATGACTGTTGGATGTGAATTATGACTTTGTCAACTAAAATAAGTGTGTTTAAAGTCATTTCTGTGCCTCAAAGGGGTCAAAATTGAAGCTTTTGAGTAATCAAAACTCTGTAAAAATGGCAATTTTGGTCACTCTGAGGGTTTAAAAAGTGGTTATTCAACATGAGGCACGATCCAATTGACATTTTGAATCATTTTTGGTACAGTCCAAAAAATCAATTTTCGGATGAAAAACGATGACTCCGGACATGTCGAACGATCCCAAAATGGTCAATATGGATGAAATTTTAACATTTAATCTTTTGACTGTAAATGACTGTTGGATGTGAATTATGACTTTGTCAACTAAAATAAGTGTGTTTAAAGTCATTTCTGTGCCTCAAAGGGGTCAAAATTGAAGCTTTTGAGTAATCAAAACTCTGTAAAAATGGCAATTTTGGTCACTCTGAGGGTTTAAAAAGTGGTCATTCAACATGAGGCATGATCCAATTGACATTTTGAATCATTTTTGGTACAGTCCAAAAAATCAATTTTCGGATGAAAAACGATGACTCCGGACATGTCAAACGATCCCAAAATGGTCAATATGGATGAAATTTTAACATTTAATCTTTTGACTGTAAATGACTGTTGGATGTGAATTATGACTTTGTCAACTAAAATAAGTGTGTTTAAAGTCATTTCTGTGCCTGAAATGGGTCAAAATTGAAGCTTTTGAGTAAGCAAAACTCTGTAAAATTGGCAATTTTGGTCACTGTGAGGGTTTAAAAAGTGGTTATTCAACATGAGGCACCATCCAATTGACATTTTGAATGATTTTTGGTACAGTCCAAAAAATCAATTTTCGGATGAAAAACGATGACTCCGGACATGTCGAATGATCCCAAAATGGTCAATATGGACGAAATTTTAACATTTAATCTTTTGACTGTAAATGACTTGGATGTGAATTATGACTTTGTCAACTAAAATAAGTGTGTTTAAAGTCATTTCTGTGCCTCAAAGGGGTCAAAATTGAAGCTTTTGAGTAATCAAAACTCTGTAAAAATGGCAATTTTGGTCACTGTGAGGGTTTAAAAAGTGGTTATTCAACATGAGGCACGATCCAATTGCCATTTTGAATCATTTTTGGTACAGTCCAAAAAATCAATTTTCGGATGAAAAACGATGACTCCGGACATGTCGAACGATCCCAAAATGGTCAATATGGATGAAATTTTAACATTTAATCTTTTGACTGTAAATGACTGTTGGATGTGAATTATGACTTTGTCAACTAAAATAAGTGTGTTTAAAGTCATTTCTGTGCCTCAAAGGGGTCAAAATTGAAGCTTTTGAGTAATCAAAACTCTGTAAAAATGGCAATTTTGGTCACTCTGAGGGTTTAAAAAGTGGTCATTCAACATGAGGCACGATCCAATTGACATTTTGAATCATTTTTGTTACAGTCCAAAAAATCAATTTTCGGATGAAAAACGATGACTCCGGACATGTCAAACGATCCCAAAATGGTCAATATGGATGAAATTTTAACATTTAATCTTTTGACTGTAAATGACTGTTGGATGTGAATTATGACTTTGTCAACTAAAATAAGTGTGTTTAAAGTCATTTCTGTGCCTGAAATGGGTCAAAATTGAAGCTTTTGAGTAAGCAAAACTCTGTAAAATTGGCAATTTTGGTCACTGTGAGGGTTTAAAAAGTGGTTATTCATCATGAGGCACGATCCAATTGACATTTTGAATGATTTTTGGTACAGTCCAAAAAATCAATTTTCGGATGAAAAACGATGACCCCGGACATGCCGAACTATCCCAAAATGGTCAATATGGATGAAATTTTAACATTTAATCTTTTGACTGTAAATGACTGTTGGATGTGAATTATGACTTTGTCAACTAAAATAAGTGTGTTTAAAGTCATTTCTGTGCCTCAAAGGGGTCAAAATTGAAGCTTTTGAGTAATCAAAACTCTGTGAAAATGGTATTTTTGGTCACTCTGAGGGTTTAAAAAGTGGTCATTGAACATGAGGCACGATCCAATTGACATTTTGAATCATTTTTGGTACAGTCCAAAAAATCAATTTTCGGATGAAAAACGATGACTCCGGACCTGTCGAACGTTCCCAAAATGGTCTATAATGATGAAATTTTAACATTTAATCTTTTGACTGTAAATGACTGTTGGATGCGAATTATGACTTTGTCAACTAAAATAAGTGTGTTTAAAGTCATTTCTGTGCCTGAAATGGGTCAAAATTGAAGCTTTTGAGTAAGCAAAACTCTGTAAAATAGGCAATTTTGGTCACTCTGAGGGTTTAAAAAGTGGTCATTCAACATGAGGCACGATCCAATTGACATTTTGAATCATTTTTGGTACAGTCCAAAAAATCAATTTTCGGATGAAAAACGATGACTCCGGACCTGTCGAACGTTCCCAAAATGGTCTATAATGATGACATTTTAACATTTAATCTTTAGACTGTAAATGACTGTTGGATGTGAATTATGACTTTGTCAACTAAAATAAGTGTGTTTAAAATCATTTCTGTGCCTCAAAGGGGTCAAAATTGAAGCTTTTGAGTAATCAAAACTCTGTAAAAATGGCAATTTTGGTCACTGTGAGGGTTTAAAAAGTGGTTATTCAACAGGAGGCACGATCCAATTGCCATTTTGAATCATTTTTGGTACAGTCCAAAAAATCAATTTTCGGATGGAAAACGATGACACCGGACATGTCGAACGATCCCAAAATGGTCAATATGGATGAAATTTTAACATTTAATCTTTTGACTGTAAATGACTGTTGGATGTGAATTATGACTTTGTCAACTAAAATAAGTGTGTTTAAAGTCATTTCTGTGCCTCAAAGGGGTCAAAATTGAAGCTTTTGAGTAATCAAAACTCTGTAAAAATGGCAATTTTGGTCACTCTGAGGGTTTAAAAAGTGGTCATTCAACATGAGGCACGATCCAATTGACATTTTGAATCATTTTTGGTACAGTCCAAAAAAATCAATTTTCGGATGAAAAACGATGACTCCGGACATGTCGAATGATCCCAAAATGGTCAATATGGACGAAATTTTAACATTTAATCTTTTGACTGTAAATGACTGTTGGATGTGAATTATGACTTTGTCAACTAAAATAAGTGTGTTTAAAGTCATTTCTGTGCCTCAAAGGGGTCTAAATTGAAGCTTTTGAGTAATCAAAACTCTGTAAAAATGGCAATTTTGGTCACTGTGAGGGTTTAAAAAGTGGTTATTCAACATGAGGCACGATCCAATTGCCATTTTGAATCATTTTTGGTACAGTCCAAAAAATCAATTTTCGGATGAAAAACGATGACTCCGGACATGTCGAACGATCCCAAAATGGTCAATATGGATGAAATTTTAACATTTAATCTTTTGACTGTAAATGACTGTTGGATGTGAATTATGACTTTGTCAACTAAAATAAGTGTGTTTAAAGTCATTTCTGTGCCTCAAAGGGGTCAAAATTGAAGCTTTTGAGTAATCAAAACTCTGTAAAAATGGCAATTTTGGTCACTCTGAGGGTTTAAAAAGTGGTCATTCAACATGAGGCACGATCCAATTGACATTTTGAATCATTTTTGGTACAGTCCAAAAAATCAATTTTCGGATGAAAAACGATGACTCCGGACATGTCAAACGATCCCAAAATGGTCAATATGGATGAAATTTTAACATTTAATCTTTTGACTGTAAATGACTGTTGGATGTGAATTATGACTTTGTCAACTAAAATAAGTGTGTTTAAAGTCATTTCTGTGCCTGAAATGGGTCAAAATTGAAGCTTTTGAGTAAGCAAAACTCTGTAAAATTGGCAATTTTGGTCACTGTGAGGGTTTAAAAAGTGGTTATTCAACATGAGGCACGATCCAATTGACATTTTGAATGATTTTTGGTACAGTCCAAAAAATCAATTTTCGGATGAAAAACGATGACATGCCGAACGATCCCAAAATGGTCAATATGGATGAAATTTTAACATTTAATCTTTTGACTGTAAATGACTGTTGGATGTGAATTATGACTTTGTCAACTAAAATAAGTGTGTTTAAAGTCATTTCTGTGCCTCAAAGGGGTCAAAATTGAAGCTTTTGAGTAATCAAAACTCTGTAAAAATGGCAATTTTGGTCACTCTGAGGGTTTAAAAAGTGGTTATTCAACATGAGGCACGATCCAATTGCCATTTTGAATCATTTTTGGTACAGTCCAAAAAATCAATTTTCGGATGAAAAACGATGACTCCGGACATGTCGAACGATCCCAAAATGGTCAATATGGATGAAATTTTAACATTTAATCTTTTGACTGTAAATGACTGTTGGATGTGAATTATGACTTTGTCAACTAAAATAAGTGTGTTTAAAGTCATTTCTGTGCCTCAAAGGGGTCAAAATTGAAGCTTTTGAGTAATCAAAACTCTGTAAAAATGGCAATTTTGGTCACTCTGAGGGTTTAAAAAGTGGTCATTCAACATGAGGCACGATCCAATTGACATTTTGAATCATTTTTGGTACAGTCCAAAAAATCAATTTTCGGATGAAAAACGATGACTCCGGACCTGTCGAACGTTCCCAAAATGGTCTATAATGATGAAATTTTAACATTTAATCTTTTGACTGTAAATGACTGTTGGATGCGAATTATGACTTTGTCAACTAAAATATGTGTGTTTAAAGTCATTTCTGTGCCTGAAATGGGTCAAAATTGAAGCTTTTGAGTAAGCAAAACTCTGTAAAATTGGCAATTTTGGTCACTGTGAGGGTTTAAAAAGTGGTTATTCAACATGAGGCACGATCCAATTGACTTTTTGAATGATTTTTGGTACAGTCCAAAAAATTAATTTTCGGATGAAAAACGATGACTCCTGACATGTCGAATGATCCCAAAATGGTCAATATGGACGAAATGTTAACATTTAATCTTTTGACTGTAAATGACTGTTGGATGTGAATTATGACTTTGTTAACTAAAATAAGTGTGTTTAAAGTCATTTCTGTGCCTGAAACGGGTCAAAATTGAAGCTTTTGAGTAAGCAAAACTCTGTAAAAATGGCAATTTTGGTCACTGTGAGGGTTTAAAAAGTGGTTATTCAACATGAGGCACGATCCAATTGACATTTTGAATCATTTTTGGTACAGTCCAAAAAAATCAATTTTCGGATGAAAAACGATGACTCCGGACATCTCGAATGATCCCAAAATGGTCAATATGGACGAAATTTTAACATTTAATCTTTTGACTGTAAATGACTGTTGGATGTGAATTATGACTTTGTCAACTAAAATAAGTGTGTTTAAAGTCATTTCTGTGCCTCAAAGGGGTCAAAATTGAAGCTTTTGAGTAATCAAAACTCTGTAAAAATGGCAATTTTGGTCACTCTGAGGGTTTAAAAAGTGGTCATTCAACATGAGGCACGATCCAATTGACATTTTGAATCATTTTTGGTACAGTCCAAAAAAATCAATTTTCGGATGAAAAACGATGACTCCGGACATCTCGAATGATCCCAAAATGGTCAATATGGACGAAATTTTAACATTTAATCTTTTGACTGTAAATGACTGTTGGATGTGAATTATGACTTTGTCAACTAAAATAAGTGTGTTTAAAGTCATTTCTGTGCCTCAAAGGGGTCAAAATTGAAGCTTTTGAGTAATCAAAACTCTGTAAAAATGGCAATTTTGGTCACTGTGAGGGTTTAAAAAGTGGTCATTCAACATGAGGCACGACCCAATTGACATTTTGAATCATTTTTGGTACAGTCCAAAAAATCAATTTTCGGATGAAAAACGATGACTCCGGACCTGTCGAACGTTCCCAAAATGGTCTATAATGATGAAATTTTAACATTTAATCTTTAGACTGTAAATGACTGTTGGATGTGAATTATGACTTTGTCAACTAAAATAAGTGTGTTTAAAATCATTTCTGTGCCTCAAAGGGGTCAAAATTGAAGCTTTTGAGTAATCAAAACTCTGTAAAAATGGCAATTTTGGTCACTGTGAGGGTTTAAAAAGTGGTTATTCAACATGAGGCACGATCCAATTGCCATTTTGAATCATTTTTGGTACAGTCCAAAAAATCAATTTTCGGATGGAAAACGATGACTCCGGACATGTCGAACGATCCCAAAATGGTCAATATGGATGAAATTTTAACATTTAATCTTTTGACTGTAAATGACTGTTGGATGTGAATTATGACTTTGTCAACTAAAATAAGTGTGTTTAAAGTCATTTCTGTGCCTCAAAGGGGTCAAAATTGAAGCTTTTGAGTAATCAAAACTCTGTAAAAATGGCAATTTTGGTCACTCTGAGGGTTTAAAAAGTGGTCATTCAACATGAGGCACGATCCAATTGACATTTTGAATCATTTTTGGTACAGTCCAAAAAAATCAATTTTCGGATGAAAAACGATGACTCCGGACATCTCGAATGATCCCAAAATGGTCAATATGGACGAAATTTTAACATTTAATCTTTTGACTGTAAATGACTGTTGGATGTGAATTATGACTTTGTCAACTAAAATAAGTGTGTTTAAAGTCATTTCTGTGCCTCAAAGGGGTCAAAATTGAAGCTTTTGAGTAATCAAAACTCTGTAAAAATGGCAATTTTGGTCACTGTGAGGGTTTAAAAAGTGGTTATTCAACATGAGGCACGATCCAATTGCCATTTTGAATCATTTTTGGTACAGTCCAAAAAATCAATTTTCGGATGAAAAACGATGACTCCGGACATGTCGAACGATCCCAAAATGGTCAATATGGATGAAATTTTAACATTTAATCTTTTGACTGTAAATGACTGTTGGATGTGAATTATGACTTTGTCAACTAAAATAAGTGTGTTTAAAGTCATTTCTGTGCCTCAAAGGGGTCAAAATTGAAGCTTTTGAGTAATCAAAACTCTGTAAAAATGGCAATTTTGGTCACTCTGAGGGTTTAAAAAGTGGTCATTCAACATGAGGCATGATCCAATTGACATTTTGAATCATTTTTGGTACAGTCCAAAAAATCAATTTTCGGATGAAAAACGATGACTCCGGACATGTCAAACGATCCCAAAATGGTCAATATGGATGAAATTTTAACATTTAATCTTTTGACTGTAAATGACTGTTGGATGTGAATTATGACTTTGTCAACTAAAATAAGTGTGTTTAAAGTCATTTCTGTGCCTGAAATGGGTCAAAATTGAAGCTTTTGAGTAAGCAAAACTCTGTAAAATTGGCAATTTTGGTCACTGTGAGGGTTTAAAAAGTGGTTATTCAACATGAGGCACGATCCAATTGACATTTTGAATCATTTTTGGTACAGTCCAAAAAAATCAATTTTCGGATGAAAAACGATGACTCCGGACATGTCGAATGATCCCAAAATGGTCAATATGGACGAAATTTTAACATTTAATCTTTTGACTGTAAATGACTTGGATGTGAATTATGACTTTGTCAACTAAAATAAGTGTGTTTAAAGTCATTTCTGTGCCTCAAAGGGGTCAAAATTGAAGCTTTTGAGTAATCAAAACTCTGTAAAAATGGCAATTTTGGTCACTGTGAGGGTTAAAAAGTGGTTATTCAACATGAGGCACGATCCAATTGCCATTTTGAATCATTTTTGGTACAGTCCAAAAAATCAATTTTCGGATGAAAAACGATGACTCCGGACATGTCGAACGATCCCAAAATGGTCAATATGGATGAAATTTTAACATTTAATCTTTTGACTGTAAATGACTGTTGGATGTGAATTATGACTTTGTCAACTAAAATAAGTGTGTTTAAAGTCATTTCTGTGCCTCAAAGGGGTCAAAATTGAAGCTTTTGAGTAATCAAAACTCTGTAAAAATGGCAATTTTGGTCACTCTGAGGGTTTAAAAAGTGGTCATTCAACATGAGGCACGATCCAATTGACATTTTGAATCATTTTTGTTACAGTCCAAAAAATCAATTTTCGGATGAAAAACGATGACTCCGGACATGTCAAACGATCCCAAAATGGTCAATATGGATGAAATTTTAACATTTAATCTTTTGACTGTAAATGACTGTTGGATGTGAATTATGACTTTGTCAACTAAAATAAGTGTGTTTAAAGTCATTTCTGTGCCTGAAATGGGTCAAAATTGAAGCTTTTGAGTAAGCAAAACTCTGTAAAATTGGCAATTTTGGTCACTGTGAGGGTTTAAAAAGTGGTTATTCATCATGAGGCACGATCCAATTGACATTTTGAATGATTTTTGGTACAGTCCAAAAAATCAATTTTCGGATGAAAAACGATGACCCCGGACATGCCGATCTATCCCAAAATGGTCAATATGGATGAAATTTTAACATTTAATCTTTTGACTGTAAATGACTGTTGGATGTGAATTATGACTTTGTCAACTAAAATAAGTGTGTTTAAAGTCATTTCTGTGCCTCGAAGGGGTCAAAATTGAAGCTTTTGAGTAATCAAAACTCTGTGAAAATGGCAATTTTGGTCACTCTGAGGGTTTAAAAAGTGGTCATTCAACATGAGGCACGATCCAATTGACATTTTGAATCATTTTTGGTACAGTCCAAAAAATCAATTTTCGGATGAAAAACGATGACTCCGGACCTGTCGAACGTTCCCAAAATGGTCTATAATGATGAAATTTTAACATTTAATCTTTTGACTGTAAATGACTGTTGGATGCGAATTATGACTTTGTCAACTAAAATAAGTGTGTTTAAAGTCATTTCTGTGCCTGAAATGGGTCAAAATTGAAGCTTTTGAGTAAGCAAAACTCTGTAAAATAGGCAATTTTGGTCACTCTGAGGGTTTAAAAAGTGGTCATTCAACATGAGGCACGATCCAATTGACATTTTGAATCATTTTTGGTACAGTCCAAAAAATCAATTTTCGGATGAAAAACGATGACTCCGGACCTGTCGAACGTTCCCAAAATGGTCTATAATGATGAAATTTTAACATTTAATCTTTAGACTGTAAATGACTGTTGGATGTGAATTATGACTTTGTCAACTAAAATAAGTGTGTTTAAAATCATTTCTGTGCCTCAAAGGGGTCAAAATTGAAGCTTTTGAGTAATCAAAACTCTGTAAAAATGGCAATTTTGGTCACTGTGAGGGTTTAAAAAGTGGTTATTCAACAGGAGGCACGATCCAATTGCCATTTTGAATCATTTTTGGTACAGTCCAAAAAATCAATTTTCGGATGGAAAACGATGACTCCGGACATGTCGAACGATCCCAAAATGGTCAATATGGATGAAATTTTAACATTTAATCTTTTGACTGTAAATGACTGTTGGATGTGAATTATGACTTTGTCAACTAAAATAAGTGTGTTTAAAGTCATTTCTGTGCCTCAAAGGGGTCAAAATTGAAGCTTTTGAGCAATCAAAACTCTGTAAAAATGGCAATTTTGGTCACTCTGAGGGTTTAAAAAGTGGTCATTCAACATGAGGCACGATCCAATTGACATTTTGAATCATTTTTGGTACAGTCCCAAAAAATCAGTTTTCGGATGAAAAACGATGACTCCGGACATGTCGAATGATCCCAAAATGGTCAATATGGACGAAATTTTAACATTTAATCTTTTGACTGTAAATGACTGTTGGATGTGAATTATGACTTTGTCAACTAAAATAAGTGTGTTTAAAGTCATTTCTGTGCCTCAAAGGGGTCAAAATTGAAGCTTTTGAGTAATCAAAACTCTGTAAAAATGGCAATTTTGGTCACTGTGAGGGTTTAAAAAGTGGTTATTCAACATGAGGCACGATCCAATTGCCATTTTGAATCATTTTTGGTACAGTCCAAAAAATCAATTTTCGGATGAAAAACGATGACTCCGGACATGTCGAACGATCCCAAAATGGTCAATATGGATGAAATTTTAACATTTAATCTTTTGACTGTAAATGACTGTTGGATGTGAATTATGACTTTGTCAACTAAAATAAGTGTGTTTAAAGTCATTTCTGTGCCTCAAAGGGGTCAAAATTGAAGCTTTTGAGTAATCAAAACTCTGTAAAAATGGCAATTTTGGTCACTCTGAGGGTTTAAAAAGTGGTCATTCAACATGAGGCACGATCCAATTGACATTTTGAATCATTTTTGGTACAGTCCAAAAAATCAATTTTCGGATGAAAAACGATGACTCCGGACATGTCAAACGATCCCAAAATGGTCAATATGGATGAAATTTTAACATTTAATCTTTTGACTGTAAATGACTGTTGGATGTGAATTATGACTTTGTCAACTAAAATAAGTGTGTTTAAAGTCATTTCTGTGCCTGAAATGGGTCAAAATTGAAGCTTTTGAGTAAGCAAAACTCTGTAAAATTGGCAATTTTGGTCACTGTGAGGGTTTAAAAAGTGGTTATTCAACATGAGGCACGATCCAATTGACATTTTGAATGATTTTTGGTACAGTCCAAAAAATCAATTTTCGGATGAAAAACGATGACATGCCGAACGATCCCAAAATGGTCAATATGGATGAAATTTTAACATTTAATCTTTTGACTGTAAATGACTGTTGGATGTGAATTATGACTTTGTCAACTAAAATAAGTGTGTTTAAAGTCATTTCTGTGCCTCAAAGGGGTCAAAATTGAAGCTTTTGAGTAATCAAAACTCTGTAAAAATGGCAATTTTGGTCACTCTGAGGGTTTAAAAAGTGGTTATTCAACATGAGGCACGATCCAATTGCCATTTTGAATCATTTTTGGTACAGTCCAAAAAATCAATTTTCGGATGAAAAACGATGACTCCGGACATGTCGAACGATCCCAAAATGGTCAATATGGATGAAATTTTAACATTTAATCTTTTGACTGTAAATGACTGTTGGATGTGAATTATGACTTTGTCAACTAAAATAAGTGTGTTTAAAGTCATTTCTGTGCCTCAAAGGGGTCAAAATTGAAGCTTTTGAGTAATCAAAACTCTGTAAAAATGGCAATTTTGGTCACTCTGAGGGTTTAAAAAGTGGTCATTCAACATGAGGCACGATCCAATTGACATTTTGAATCATTTTTGGTACAGTCCAAAAAATCAATTTTCGGATGAAAAACGATGACTCCGGACCTGTCGAACGTTCCCAAAATGGTCTATAATGATGAAATTTTAACATTTAATCTTTTGACTGTAAATGACTGTTGGATGCGAATTATGACTTTGTCAACTAAAATATGTGTGTTTAAAGTCATTTCTGTGCCTGAAATGGGTCAAAATTGAAGCTTTTGAGTAAGCAAAACTCTGTAAAATTGGCAATTTTGGTCACTGTGAGGGTTTAAAAAGTGGTTATTCAACATGAGGCACGATCCAATTGACTTTTTGAATGATTTTTGGTACAGTCCAAAAAATTAATTTTCGGATGAAAAACGATGACTCCTGACATGTCGAATGATCCCAAAATGGTCAATATGGACGAAATGTTAACATTTAATCTTTTGACTGTAAATGACTGTTGGATGTGAATTATGACTTTGTTAACTAAAATAAGTGTGTTTAAAGTCATTTCTGTGCCTGAAACGGGTCAAAATTGAAGCTTTTGAGTAAGCAAAACTCTGTAAAAATGGCAATTTTGGTCACTGTGAGGGTTTAAAAAGTGGTTATTCAACATGAGGCACGATCCAATTGACATTTTGAATCATTTTTGGTACAGTCCAAAAAAATCAATTTTCGGATGAAAAACGATGACTCCGGACATCTCGAATGATCCCAAAATGGTCAATATGGACGAAATTTTAACATTTAATCTTTTGACTGTAAATGACTGTTGGATGTGAATTATGACTTTGTCAACTAAAATAAGTGTGTTTAAAGTCATTTCTGTGCCTCAAAGGGGTCAAAATTGAAGCTTTTGAGTAATCAAAACTCTGTAAAAATGGCAATTTTGGTCACTCTGAGGGTTTAAAAAGTGGTCATTCAACATGAGGCACGATCCAATTGACATTTTGAATCATTTTTGGTACAGTCCAAAAAAATCAATTTTCGGATGAAAAACGATGACTCCGGACATCTCGAATGATCCCAAAATGGTCAATATGGACGAAATTTTAACATTTAATCTTTTGACTGTAAATGACTGTTGGATGTGAATTATGACTTTGTCAACTAAAATAAGTGTGTTTAAAGTCATTTCTGTGCCTCAAAGGGGTCAAAATTGAAGCTTTTGAGTAATCAAAACTCTGTAAAAATGGCAATTTTGGTCACTGTGAGGGTTTAAAAAGTGGTCATTCAACATGAGGCACGACCCAATTGACATTTTGAATCATTTTTGGTACAGTCCAAAAAATCAATTTTCGGATGAAAAACGATGACTCCGGACCTGTCGAACGTTCCCAAAATGGTCTATAATGATGAAATTTTAACATTTAATCTTTAGACTGTAAATGACTGTTGGATGTGAATTATGACTTTGTCAACTAAAATAAGTGTGTTTAAAATCATTTCTGTGCCTCAAAGGGGTCAAAATTGAAGCTTTTGAGTAATCAAAACTCTGTAAAAATGGCAATTTTGGTCACTGTGAGGGTTTAAAAAGTGGTTATTCAACATGAGGCACGATCCAATTGCCATTTTGAATCATTTTTGGTACAGTCCAAAAAATCAATTTTCGGATGGAAAACGATGACTCCGGACATGTCGAACGATCCCAAAATGGTCAATATGGATGAAATTTTAACATTTAATCTTTTGACTGTAAATGACTGTTGGATGTGAATTATGACTTTGTCAACTAAAATAAGTGTGTTTAAAGTCATTTCTGTGCCTCAAAGGGGTCAAAATTGAAGCTTTTGAGTAATCAAAACTCTGTAAAAATGGCAATTTTGGTCACTCTGAGGGTTTAAAAAGTGGTCATTCAACATGAGGCACGATCCAATTGACATTTTGAATCATTTTTGGTACAGTCCAAAAAAATCAATTTTCGGATGAAAAACGATGACTCCGGACATCTCGAATGATCCCAAAATGGTCAATATGGACGAAATTTTAACATTTAATCTTTTGACTGTAAATGACTGTTGGATGTGAATTATGACTTTGTCAACTAAAATAAGTGTGTTTAAAGTCATTTCTGTGCCTCAAAGGGGTCAAAATTGAAGCTTTTGAGTAATCAAAACTCTGTAAAAATGGCAATTTTGGTCACTGTGAGGGTTTAAAAAGTGGTTATTCAACATGAGGCACGATCCAATTGCCATTTTGAATCATTTTTGGTACAGTCCAAAAAATCAATTTTCGGATGAAAAACGATGACTCCGGACATGTCGAACGATCCCAAAATGGTCAATATGGATGAAATTTTAACATTTAATCTTTTGACTGTAAATGACTGTTGGATGTGAATTATGACTTTGTCAACTAAAATAAGTGTGTTTAAAGTCATTTCTGTGCCTCAAAGGGGTCAAAATTGAAGCTTTTGAGTAATCAAAACTCTGTAAAAATGGCAATTTTGGTCACTCTGAGGGTTTAAAAAGTGGTCATTCAACATGAGGCATGATCCAATTGACATTTTGAATCATTTTTGGTACAGTCCAAAAAATCAATTTTCGGATGAAAAACGATGACTCCGGACATGTCAAACGATCCCAAAATGGTCAATATGGATGAAATTTTAACATTTAATCTTTTGACTGTAAATGACTGTTGGATGTGAATTATGACTTTGTCAACTAAAATAAGTGTGTTTAAAGTCATTTCTGTGCCTGAAATGGGTCAAAATTGAAGCTTTTGAGTAAGCAAAACTCTGTAAAATTGGCAATTTTGGTCACTGTGAGGGTTTAAAAAGTGGTTATTCAACATGAGGCACGATCCAATTGACATTTTGAATCATTTTTGGTACAGTCCAAAAAAATCAATTTTCGGATGAAAAACGATGACTCCGGACATGTCGAATGATCCCAAAATGGTCAATATGGACGAAATTTTAACATTTAATCTTTTGACTGTAAATGACTTGGATGTGAATTATGACTTTGTCAACTAAAATAAGTGTGTTTAAAGTCATTTCTGTGCCTCAAAGGGGTCAAAATTGAAGCTTTTGAGTAATCAAAACTCTGTAAAAATGGCAATTTTGGTCACTGTGAGGGTTTAAAAAGTGGTTATTCAACATGAGGCACGATCCAATTGCCATTTTGAATCATTTTTGGTACAGTCCAAAAAATCAATTTTCGGATGAAAAACGATGACTCCGGACATGTCGAACGATCCCAAAATGGTCAATATGGATGAAATTTTAACATTTAATCTTTTGACTGTAAATGACTGTTGGATGTGAATTATGACTTTGTCAACTAAAATAAGTGTGTTTAAAGTCATTTCTGTGCCTCAAAGGGGTCAAAATTGAAGCTTTTGAGTAATCAAAACTCTGTAAAAATGGCAATTTTGGTCACTCTGAGGGTTTAAAAAGTGGTCATTCAACATGAGGCACGATCCAATTGACATTTTGAATCATTTTTGTTACAGTCCAAAAAATCAATTTTCGGATGAAAAACGATGACTCCGGACATGTCAAACGATCCCAAAATGGTCAATATGGATGAAATTTTAACATTTAATCTTTTGACTGTAAATGACTGTTGGATGTGAATTATGACTTTGTCAACTAAAATAAGTGTGTTTAAAGTCATTTCTGTGCCTGAAATGGGTCAAAATTGAAGCTTTTGAGTAAGCAAAACTCTGTAAAATTGGCAATTTTGGTCACTGTGAGGGTTTAAAAAGTGGTTATTCATCATGAGGCACGATCCAATTGACATTTTGAATGATTTTTGGTACAGTCCAAAAAATCAATTTTCGGATGAAAAACGATGACCCCGGACATGCCGATCTATCCCAAAATGGTCAATATGGATGAAATTTTAACATTTAATCTTTTGACTGTAAATGACTGTTGGATGTGAATTATGACTTTGTCAACTAAAATAAGTGTGTTTAAAGTCATTTCTGTGCCTCAAAGGGGTCAAAATTGAAGCTTTTGAGTAATCAAAACTCTGTGAAAATGGCAATTTTGGTCACTCTGAGGGTTTAAAAAGTGGTCATTCAACATGAGGCACGATCCAATTGACATTTTGAATCATTTTTGGTACAGTCCAAAAAATCAATTTTCGGATGAAAAACGATGACTCCGGACCTGTCGAACGTTCCCAAAATGGTCTATAATGATGAAATTTTAACATTTAATCTTTTGACTGTAAATGACTGTTGGATGCGAATTATGACTTTGTCAACTAAAATAAGTGTGTTTAAAGTCATTTCTGTGCCTGAAATGGGTCAAAATTGAAGCTTTTGAGTAAGCAAAACTCTGTAAAATAGGCAATTTTGGTCACTCTGAGGGTTTAAAAAGTGGTCATTCAACATGAGGCACGATCCAATTGACATTTTGAATCATTTTTGGTACAGTCCAAAAAATCAATTTTCGGATGAAAAACGATGACTCCGGACCTGTCGAACGTTCCCAAAATGGTCTATAATGATGAAATTTTAACATTTAATCTTTAGACTGTAAATGACTGTTGGATGTGAATTATGACTTTGTCAACTAAAATAAGTGTGTTTAAAATCATTTCTGTGCCTCAAAGGGGTCAAAATTGAAGCTTTTGAGTAATCAAAACTCTGTAAAAATGGCAATTTTGGTCACTGTGAGGGTTTAAAAAGTGGTTATTCAACAGGAGGCACGATCCAATTGCCATTTTGAATCATTTTTGGTACAGTCCAAAAAATCAATTTTCGGATGGAAAACGATGACTCCGGACATGTCGAACGATCCCAAAATGGTCAATATGGATGAAATTTTAACATTTAATCTTTTGACTGTAAATGACTGTTGGATGTGAATTATGACTTTGTCAACTAAAATAAGTGTGTTTAAAGTCATTTCTGTGCCTCAAAGGGGTCAAAATTGAAGCTTTTGAGTAATCAAAACTCTGTAAAAATGGCAATTTTGGTCACTCTGAGGGTTTAAAAAGTGGTCATTCAACATGAGGCACGATCCAATTGACATTTTGAATCATTTTTGGTACAGTCCAAAAAAATCAATTTTCGGATGAAAAACGATGACTCCGGACATGTCGAATGATCCCAAAATGGTCAATATGGACGAAATTTTAACATTTAATCTTTTGACTGTAAATGACTGTTGGATGTGAATTATGACTTTGTCAACTAAAATAAGTGTGTTTAAAGTCATTTCTGTGCCTCAAAGGGGTCAAAATTGAAGCTTTTGAGGATTCAAAACTCTGTAAAAATGGCAATTTTGGTCACTGTGAGGGTTTAAAAAGTGGTTATTCAACATGAGGCACGATCCAATTGCCATTTTGAATCATTTTTGGTACAGTCCAAAAAATCAATTTTCGGATGAAAAACGATGACTCCGGACATGTCGAACGATCCCAAAATGGTCAATATGGATGAAATTTTAACATTTAATCTTTTGACTGTAAATGACTGTTGGATGTGAATTATGACTTTGTCAACTAAAATAAGTGTGTTTAAAGTCATTTCTGTGCCTCAAAGGGGTCAAAATTGAAGCTTTTGAGTAATCAAAACTCTGTAAAAATGGCAATTTTGGTCACTCTGAGGGTTTAAAAAGTGGTCATTCAACATGAGGCACGATCCAATTGACATTTTGAATCATTTTTGGTACAGTCCAAAAAATCAATTTTCGGATGAAAAACGATGACTCCGGACATGTCAAACGATCCCAAAATGGTCAATATGGATGAAATTTTAACATTTAATCTTTTGACTGTAAATGACTGTTGGATGTGAATTATGACTTTGTCAACTAAAATAAGTGTGTTTAAAGTCATTTCTGTGCCTGAAATGGGTCAAAATTGAAGCTTTTGAGTAAGCAAAACTCTGTAAAATTGGCAATTTTGGTCACTGTGAGGGTTTAAAAAGTGGTTATTCAACATGAGGCACGATCCAATTGACATTTTGAATGATTTTTGGTACAGTCCAAAAAATCAATTTTCGGATGAAAAACGATGACATGCCGAACGATCCCAAAATGGTCAATATGGATGAAATTTTAACATTTAATCTTTTGACTGTAAATGACTGTTGGATGTGAATTATGACTTTGTCAACTAAAATAAGTGTGTTTAAAGTCATTTCTGTGCCTCAAAGGGGTCAAAATTGAAGCTTTTGAGTAATCAAAACTCTGTAAAAATGGCAATTTTGGTCACTCTGAGGGTTTAAAAAGTGGTTATTCAACATGAGGCACGATCCAATTGCCATTTTGAATCATTTTTGGTACAGTCCAAAAAATCAATTTTCGGATGAAAAACGATGACTCCGGACATGTCGAACGATCCCAAAATGGTCAATATGGATGAAATTTTAACATTTAATCTTTTGACTGTAAATGACTGTTGGATGTGAATTATGACTTTGTCAACTAAAATAAGTGTGTTTAAAGTCATTTCTGTGCCTCAAAGGGGTCAAAATTGAAGCTTTTGAGTAATCAAAACTCTGTAAAAATGGCAATTTTGGTCACTCTGAGGGTTTAAAAAGTGGTCATTCAACATGAGGCACGATCCAATTGACATTTTGAATCATTTTTGGTACAGTCCAAAAAATCAATTTTCGGATGAAAAACGATGACTCCGGACCTGTCGAACGTTCCCAAAATGGTCTATAATGATGAAATTTTAACATTTAATCTTTTGACTGTAAATGACTGTTGGATGCGAATTATGACTTTGTCAACTAAAATATGTGTGTTTAAAGTCATTTCTGTGCCTGAAATGGGTCAAAATTGAAGCTTTTGAGTAAGCAAAACTCTGTAAAATTGGCAATTTTGGTCACTGTGAGGGTTTAAAAAGTGGTTATTCAACATGAGGCACGATCCAATTGACTTTTTGAATGATTTTTGGTACAGTCCAAAAAATTAATTTTCGGATGAAAAACGATGACTCCTGACATGTCGAATGATCCCAAAATGGTCAATATGGACGAAATGTTAACATTTAATCTTTTGACTGTAAATGACTGTTGGATGTGAATTATGACTTTGTTAACTAAAATAAGTGTGTTTAAAGTCATTTCTGTGCCTGAAACGGGTCAAAATTGAAGCTTTTGAGTAAGCAAAACTCTGTAAAAATGGTAATTTTGGTCACTGTGAGGGTTTAAAAAGTGGTTATTCAACATGAGGCACGATCCAATTGACATTTTGAATCATTTTTGGTACAGTCCAAAAAAATCAATTTTCGGATGAAAAACGATGACTCCGGACATCTCGAATGATCCCAAAATGGTCAATATGGACGAAATTTTAACATTTAATCTTTTGACTGTAAATGACTGTTGGATGTGAATTATGACTTTGTCAACTAAAATAAGTGTGTTTAAAGTCATTTCTGTGCCTCAAAGGGGTCAAAATTGAAGCTTTTGAGTAATCAAAACTCTGTAAAAATGGCAATTTTGGTCACTCTGAGGGTTTAAAAAGTGGTCATTCAACATGAGGCACGATCCAATTGACATTTTGAATCATTTTTGGTACAGTCCAAAAAAATCAATTTTCGGATGAAAAACGATGACTCCGGACATCTCGAATGATCCCAAAATGGTCAATATGGACGAAATTTTAACATTTAATCTTTTGACTGTAAATGACTGTTGGATGTGAATTATGACTTTGTCAACTAAAATAAGTGTGTTTAAAGTCATTTCTGTGCCTCAAAGGGGTCAAAATTGAAGCTTTTGAGTAATCAAAACTCTGTAAAAATGGCAATTTTGGTCACTGTGAGGGTTTAAAAAGTGGTCATTCAACATGAGGCACGACCCAATTGACATTTTGAATCATTTTTGGTACAGTCCAAAAAATCAATTTTCGGATGAAAAACGATGACTCCGGACCTGTCGAACGTTCCCAAAATGGTCTATAATGATGAAATTTTAACATTTAATCTTTAGACTGTAAATGACTGTTGGATGTGAATTATGACTTTGTCAACTAAAATAAGTGTGTTTAAAATCATTTCTGTGCCTCAAAGGGGTCAAAATTGAAGCTTTTGAGTAATCAAAACTCTGTAAAAATGGCAATTTTGGTCACTGTGAGGGTTTAAAAAGTGGTTATTCAACATGAGGCACGATCCAATTGCCATTTTGAATCATTTTTGGTACAGTCCAAAAAATCAATTTTCGGATGGAAAACGATGACTCCGGACATGTCGAACGATCCCAAAATGGTCAATATGGATGAAATTTTAACATTTAATCTTTTGACTGTAAATGACTGTTGGATGTGAATTATGACTTTGTCAACTAAAATAAGTGTGTTTAAAGTCATTTCTGTGCCTCAAAGGGGTCAAAATTGAAGCTTTTGAGTAATCAAAACTCTGTAAAAATGGCAATTTTGGTCACTCTGAGGGTTTAAAAAGTGGTCATTCAACATGAGGCACGATCCAATTGACATTTTGAATCATTTTTGGTACAGTCCAAAAAAATCAATTTTCGGATGAAAAACGATGACTCCGGACATCTCGAATGATCCCAAAATGGTCAATATGGACGAAATTTTAACATTTAATCTTTTGACTGTAAATGACTGTTGGATGTGAATTATGACTTTGTCAACTAAAATAAGTGTGTTTAAAGTCATTTCTGTGCCTCAAAGGGGTCAAAATTGAAGCTTTTGAGTAATCAAAACTCTGTAAAAATGGCAATTTTGGTCACTCTGAGGGTTTAAAAAGTGGTCATTCAACATGAGGCATGATCCAATTGACATTTTGAATCATTTTTGGTACAGTCCAAAAAATCAATTTTCGGATGAAAAACGATGACTCCGGACATGTCAAACGATCCCAAAATGGTCAATATGGATGAAATTTTAACATTTAATCTTTTGACTGTAAATGACTGTTGGATGTGAATTATGACTTTGTCAACTAAAATAAGTGTGTTTAAAGTCATTTCTGTGCCTGAAATGGGTCAAAATTGAAGCTTTTGAGTAAGCAAAACTCGGTAAAATTGGCAATTTTGGTCACTGTGAGGGTTTAAAAAGTGGTTATTCAACATGAGGCACGATCCAATTGACATTTTGAATCATTTTTGGTACAGTCCAAAAAAATCAATTTTCGGATGAAAAACGATGACTCCGGACATGTCGAATGATCCCAAAATGGTCAATATGGACGAAATTTTAACATTTAATCTTTTGACTGTAAATGACTTGGATGTGAATTATGACTTTGTCAACTAAAATAAGTGTGTTTAAAGTCATTTCTGTGCCTCAAAGGGGTCAAAATTGAAGCTTTTGAGTAATCAAAACTCTGTAAAAATGGCAATTTTGGTCACTGTGAGGGTTTAAAAAGTGGTTATTCAACATGAGGCACGATCCAATTGCCATTTTGAATCATTTTTGGTACAGTCCAAAAAATCAATTTTCGGATGAAAAACGATGACTCCGGACATGTCGAACGATCCCAAAATGGTCAATATGGATGAAATTTTAACATTTAATCTTTTGACTGTAAATGACTGTTGGATGTGAATTATGACTTTGTCAACTAAAATAAGTGTGTTTAAAGTCATTTCTGTGCCTCAAAGGGGTCAAAATTGAAGCTTTTGAGTAATCAAAACTCTGTAAAAATGGCAATTTTGGTCACTCTGAGGGTTTAAAAAGTGGTCATTCAACATGAGGCACGATCCAATTGACATTTTGAATCATTTTTGTTACAGTCCAAAAAATCAATTTTCGGATGAAAAACGATGACTCCGGACATGTCAAACGATCCCAAAATGGTCAATATGGATGAACTTTTAACATTTAATCTTTTGACTGTAAATGACTGTTGGATGTGAATTATGACTTTGTCAACTAAAATAAGTGTGTTTAAAGTCATTTCTGTGCCTGAAATGGGTCAAAATTGAAGCTTTTGAGTAAGCAAAACTCTGTAAAATTGGCAATTTTGGTCACTGTGAGGGTTTAAAAAGTGGTTATTCATCATGAGGCACGATCCAATTGACATTTTGAATGATTTTTGGTACAGTCCAAAAAATCAATTTTCGGATGAAAAACGATGACCCCGGACATGCCGATCTATCCCAAAATGGTCAATATGGATGAAATTTTAACATTTAATCTTTTGACTGTAAATGACTGTTGGATGTGAATTATGACTTTGTCAACTAAAATAAGTGTGTTTAAAGTCATTTCTGTGCCTCAAAGGGGTCAAAATTGAAGCTTTTGAGTAATCAAAACTCTGTGAAAATGGCAATTTTGGTCACTCTGAGGGTTTAAAAAGTGGTCATTCAACATGAGGCACGATCCAATTGACATTTTGAATCATTTTTGGTACAGTCCAAAAAATCAATTTTCGGATGAAAAACGATGACTCCGGACCTGTCGAACGTTCCCAAGATGGTCTATAATGATGAAATTTTAACATTTAATCTTTTGACTGTAAATGACTGTTGGATGCGAATTATGACTTTGTCAACTAAAATAAGTGTGTTTAAAGTCATTTCTGTGCCTGAAATGGGTCAAAATTGAAGCTTTTGAGTAAGCAAAACTCTGTAAAATAGGCAATTTTGGTCACTCTGAGGGTTTAAAAAGTGGTCATTCAACATGAGGCACGATCCAATTGACATTTTGAATCATTTTTGGTACAGTCCAAAAAATCAATTTTCGGATGAAAAACGATGACTCCGGACCTGTCGAACGTTCCCAAAATGGTCTATAATGATGAAATTTTAACATTTAATCTTTAGACTGTAAATGACTGTTGGATGTGAATTATGACTTTGTCAACTAAAATAAGTGTGTTTAAAATCATTTCTGTGCCTCAAAGGGGTCAAAATTGAAGCTTTTGAGTAATCAAAACTCTGTAAAAATGGCAATTTTGGTCACTGTGAGGGTTTAAAAAGTGGTTATTCAACAGGAGGCACGATCCAATTGCCATTTTGAATCATTTTTGGTACAGTCCAAAAAATCAATTTTCGGATGGAAAACGATGACTCCGGACATGTCGAACGATCCCAAAATGGTCAATATGGATGAAATTTTAACATTTAATCTTTTGACTGTAAATGACTGTTGGATGTGAATTATGACTTTGTCAACTAAAATAAGTGTGTTTAAAGTCATTTCTGTGCCTCAAAGGGGTCAAAATTGAAGCTTTTGAGTAATCAAAACTCTGTAAAAATGGCAATTTTGGTCACTCTGAGGGTTTAAAAAGTGGTCATTCAACATGAGGCACGATCCAATTGACATTTTGAATCATTTTTGGTACAGTCCAAAAAAATCAATTTTCGGATGAAAAACGATGACTCCGGACATGTCGAATGATCCCAAAATGGTCAATATGGACGAAATTTTAACATTTAATCTTTTGACTGTAAATGACTGTTGGATGTGAATTATGACTTTGTCAACTAAAATAAGTGTGTTTAAAGTCATTTCTGTGCCTCAAAGGGGTCAAAATTGAAGCTTTTGAGTAATCAAAACTCTGTAAAAATGGCAATTTTGGTCACTGTGAGGGTTTAAAAAGTGGTTATTCAACATGAGGCACGATCCAATTGCCATTTTGAATCATTTTTGGTACAGTCCAAAAAATCAATTTTCGGATGAAAAACGATGACTCCGGACATGTCGAACGATCCCAAAATGGTCAATATGGATGAAATTTTAACATTTAATCTTTTGACTGTAAATGACTGTTGGATGTGAATTATGACTTTGTCAACTAAAATAAGTGTGTTTAAAGTCATTTCTGTGCCTCAAAGGGGTCAAAATTGAAGCTTTTGAGTAATCAAAACTCTGTAAAAATGGCAATTTTGGTCACTCTGAGGGTTTAAAAAGTGGTCATTCAACATGAGGCACGATCCAATTGACATTTTGAATCATTTTTGGTACAGTCCAAAAAATCAATTTTCGGATGAAAAACGATGACTCCGGACATGTCAAACGATCCCAAAATGGTCAATATGGATGAAATTTTAACATTTAATCTTTTGACTGTAAATGACTGTTGGATGTGAATTATGACTTTGTCAACTAAAATAAGTGTGTTTAAAGTCATTTCTGTGCCTGAAATGGGTCAAAATTGAAGCTTTTGAGTAAGCAAAACTCTGTAAAATTGGCAATTTTGGTCACTGTGAGGGTTTAAAAAGTGGTTATTCAACATGAGGCACGATCCAATTGACATTTTGAATGATTTTTGGTACAGTCCAAAAAATCAATTTTCGGATGAAAAACGATGACATGCCGAACGATCCCAAAATGGTCAATATGGATGAAATTTTAACATTTAATCTTTTGACTGTAAATGACTGTTGGATGTGAATTATGACTTTGTCAACTAAAATAAGTGTGTTTAAAGTCATTTCTGTGCCTCAAAGGGGTCAAAATTGAAGCTTTTGAGTAATCAAAACTCTGTAAAAATGGCAATTTTGGTCACTCTGAGGGTTTAAAAAGTGGTTATTCAACATGAGGCACGATCCAATTGCCATTTTGAATCATTTTTGGTACAGTCCAAAAAATCAATTTTCGGATGAAAAACGATGACTCCGGACATGTCGAACGATCCCAAAATGGTCAATATGGATGAAATTTTAACATTTAATCTTTTGACTGTAAATGACTGTTGGATGTGAATTATGACTTTGTCAACTAAAATAAGTGTGTTTAAAGTCATTTCTGTGCCTCAAAGGGGTCAAAATTGAAGCTTTTGAGTAATCAAAACTCTGTAAAAATGGCAATTTTGGTCACTCTGAGGGTTTAAAAAGTGGTCATTCAACATGAGGCACGATCCAATTGACATTTTGAATCATTTTTGGTACAGTCCAAAAAATCAATTTTCGGATGAAAAACGATGACTCCGGACCTGTCGAACGTTCCCAAAATGGTCTATAATGATGAAATTTTAACATTTAATCTTTTGACTGTAAATGACTGTTGGATGCGAATTATGACTTTGTCAACTAAAATATGTGTGTTTAAAGTCATTTCTGTGCCTGAAATGGGTCAAAATTGAAGCTTTTGAGTAAGCAAAACTCTGTAAAAATGGCAATTTTGGTCACTGTGAGGGTTTAAAAAGTGGTTATTCAACATGAGGCATGATCCAATTGACTTTTTGAATGATTTTTGGTACAGTCCAAAAAATTAATTTTCGGATGAAAAACGATGACTCCTGACATGTCGAATGATCCCAAAATGGTCAATATGGACGAAATGTTAACATTTAATCTTTTGACTGTAAATGACTGTTGGATGTGAATTATGACTTTGTTAACTAAAATAAGTGTGTTTAAAGTCATTTCTGTGCCTGAAACGGGTCAAAATTGAAGCTTTTGAGTAAGCAAAACTCTGTAAAAATGGCAATTTTGGTCACTGTGAGGGTTTAAAAAGTGGTTATTCAACATGAGGCACGATCCAATTGACATTTTGAATCATTTTTGGTACAGTCCAAAAAATCAATTTTCGGATGAAAAACGATGACTCCTGACATGTCGAATGATCCCAAAATGGTCAATATGGATGAAATTTTAACATTTAATCTTTTGACTGTAAATGACTGTTGGGTGTGAATTATGACTTTGTCAACTAAAATAAGTGTGTTTAAAGTCATTTCTGTGCCTGAAATGGGTCAAAATTGAAGCTTTTGAGTAAGCAAAACTCTGTAAAATTGGCAATTTTGGTCACTGTGAGGGTTTAAAAAGTGGTTATTCAACATGAGGCACCATCCAATTGACATTTTGAATGATTTTTGGTACAGTCCAAAAAATCAATTTTCGGATGAAAAACGATGACTCCGGACATGTCGAACGATCCCAAAATGGTCAATATGGATGAAATTTTAACATTAAATCTTTTGACTGTAAATGACTGTTGGATGTGAATTATGACTTTGTCAACTAAAATAAGTGTGTTTAAAGTCATTTCTGTGCCTCAAAGGGGTCAAAATTGAAGCTTTTGAGTAATCAAAACTCTGTAAAAATGGCAATTTTGGTCACTCTGAGGGTTTAAAAAGTGGTTATTCAACATGAGGCACGATCCAGTTGCCATTTTGAATCATTTTTGGTACAGTCCAAAAAAATCAATTTTCGGATGAAAAACGATGACTCCGGACATCTCGAATGATCCCAAAATGGTCAATATGGACGAAATTTTAACATTTAATCTTTTGACTGTAAATGACTGTTGGATGTGAATTATGACTTTGTCAACTAAAATAAGTGTGTTTAAAGTCATTTCTGTGCCTCAAAGGGGTCAAAATTGAAGCTTTTGAGTAATCAAAACTCTGTAAAAATGGCAATTTTGGTCACTCTGAGGGTTTAAAAAGTGGTCATTCAACATGAGGCATGATCCAATTGACATTTTGAATCATTTTTGGTACAGTCCAAAAAATCAATTTTCGGATGAAAAACGATGACTCCGGACATGTCAAACGATCCCAAAATGGTCAATATGGATGAAATTTTAACATTTAATCTTTTGACTGTAAATGACTGTTGGATGTGAATTATGACTTTGTCAACTAAAATAAGTGTGTTTAAAGTCATTTCTGTGCCTGAAATGGGTCAAAATTGAAGCTTTTGAGTAAGCAAAACTCTGTAAAATTGGCAATTTTGGTCACTGTGAGGGTTTAAAAAGTGGTTATTCAACATGAGGCACGATCCAATTGACATTTTGAATCATTTTTGGTACAGTCCAAAAAAATCAATTTTCGGATGAAAAACGATGACTCCGGACATGTCGAATGATCCCAAAATGGTCAATATGGACGAAATTTTAACATTTAATCTTTTGACTGTAAATGACTTGGATGTGAATTATGACTTTGTCAACTAAAATAAGTGTGTTTAAAGTCATTTCTGTGCCTCAAAGGGGTCAAAATTGAAGCTTTTGAGTAATCAAAACTCTGTAAAAATGGCAATTTTGGTCACTGTGAGGGTTTAAAAAGTGGTTATTCAACATGAGGCACGATCCAATTGCCATTTTGAATCATTTTTGGTACAGTCCAAAAAATCAATTTTCGGATGAAAAACGATGACTCCGGACATGTCGAACGATCCCAAAATGGTCAATATGGATGAAATTTTAACATTTAATCTTTTGACTGTAAATGACTGTTGGATGTGAATTATGACTTTGTCAACTAAAATAAGTGTGTTTAAAGTCATTTCTGTGCCTCAAAGGGGTCAAAATTGAAGCTTTTGAGTAATCAAAACTCTGTAAAAATGGCAATTTTGGTCACTCTGAGGGTTTAAAAAGTGGTCATTCAACATGAGGCACGATCCAATTGACATTTTGAATCATTTTTGTTACAGTCCAAAAAATCAATTTTCGGATGAAAAACGATGACTCCGGACATGTCAAACGATCCCAAAATGGTCAATATGGATGAAATTTTAACATTTAATCTTTTGACTGTAAATGACTGTTGGATGTGAATTATGACTTTGTCAACTAAAATAAGTGTGTTTAAAGTCATTTCTGTGCCTGAAATGGGTCAAAATTGAAGCTTTTGAGTAAGCAAAACTCTGTAAAATTGGCAATTTTGGTCACTGTGAGGGTTTAAAAAGTGGTTATTCATCATGAGGCACGATCCAATTGACATTTTGAATGATTTTTGGTACAGTCCAAAAAATCAATTTTCGGATGAAAAACGATGACCCCGGACATGCCGATCTATCCCAAAATGGTCAATATGGATGAAATTTTAACATTTAATCTTTTGACTGTAAATGACTGTTGGATGTGAATTATGACTTTGTCAACTAAAATAAGTGTGTTTAAAGTCATTTCTGTGCCTCAAAGGGGTCAAAATTGAAGCTTTTGAGTAATCAAAACTCTGTGAAAATGGCAATTTTGGTCACTCTGAGGGTTTAAAAAGTGGTCATTCAACATGAGGCACGATCCAATTGACATTTTGAATCATTTTTGGTACAGTCCAAAAAATCAATTTTCGGATGAAAAACGATGACTCCGGACCTGTCGAACGTTCCCAAGATGGTCTATAATGATGAAATTTTAACATTTAATCTTTTGACTGTAAATGACTGTTGGATGCGAATTATGACTTTGTCAACTAAAATAAGTGTGTTTAAAGTCATTTCTGTGCCTGAAATGGGTCAAAATTGAAGCTTTTGAGTAAGCAAAACTCTGTAAAATAGGCAATTTTGGTCACTCTGAGGGTTTAAAAAGTGGTCATTCAACATGAGGCACGATCCAATTGACATTTTGAATCATTTTTGGTACAGTCCAAAAAATCAATTTTCGGATGAAAAACGATGACTCCGGACCTGTCGAACGTTCCCAAAATGGTCTATAATGATGAAATTTTAACATTTAATCTTTAGACTGTAAATGACTGTTGGATGTGAATTATGACTTTGTCAACTAAAATAAGTGTGTTTAAAATCATTTCTGTGCCTCAAAGGGGTCAAAATTGAAGCTTTTGAGTAATCAAAACTCTGTAAAAATGGCAATTTTGGTCACTGTGAGGGTTTAAAAAGTGGTTATTCAACAGGAGGCACGATCCAATTGCCATTTTGAATCATTTTTGGTACAGTCCAAAAAATCAATTTTCGGATGGAAAACGATGACTCCGGACATGTCGAACGATCCCAAAATGGTCAATATGGATGAAATTTTAACATTTAATCTTTTGACTGTAAATGACTGTTGGATGTGAATTATGACTTTGTCAACTAAAATAAGTGTGTTTAAAGTCATTTCTGTGCCTCAAAGGGGTCAAAATTGAAGCTTTTGAGTAATCAAAACTCTGTAAAAATGGCAATTTTGGTCACTCTGAGGGTTTAAAAAGTGGTCATTCAACATGAGGCACGATCCAATTGACATTTTGAATCATTTTTGGTACAGTCCAAAAAAATCAATTTTCGGATGAAAAACGATGACTCCGGACATGTCGAATGATCCCAAAATGGTCAATATGGACGAAATTTTAACATTTAATCTTTTGACTGTAAATGACTGTTGGATGTGAATTATGACTTTGTCAACTAAAATAAGTGTGTTTAAAGTCATTTCTGTGCCTCAAAGGGGTCAAAATTGAAGCTTTTGAGTAATCAAAACTCTGTAAAAATGGCAATTTTGGTCACTGTGAGGGTTTAAAAAGTGGTTATTCAACATGAGGCACGATCCAATTGCCATTTTGAATCATTTTTGGTACAGTCCAAAAAATCAATTTTCGGATGAAAAACGATGACTCCGGACATGTCGAACGATCCCAAAATGGTCAATATGGATGAAATTTTAACATTTAATCTTTTGACTGTAAATGACTGTTGGATGTGAATTATGACTTTGTCAACTAAAATAAGTGTGTTTAAAGTCATTTCTGTGCCTCAAAGGGGTCAAAATTGAAGCTTTTGAGTAATCAAAACTCTGTAAAAATGGCAATTTTGGTCACTCTGAGGGTTTAAAAAGTGGTCATTCAACATGAGGCACGATCCAATTGACATTTTGAATCATTTTTGGTACAGTCCAAAAAATCAATTTTCGGATGAAAAACGATGACTCCGGACATGTCAAACGATCCCAAAATGGTCAATATGGATGAAATTTTAACATTTAATCTTTTGACTGTAAATGACTGTTGGATGTGAATTATGACTTTGTCAACTAAAATAAGTGTGTTTAAAGTCATTTCTGTGCCTGAAATGGGTCAAAATTGAAGCTTTTGAGTAAGCAAAACTCTGTAAAATTGGCAATTTTGGTCACTGTGAGGGTTTAAAAAGTGGTTATTCAACATGAGGCACGATCCAATTGACATTTTGAATGATTTTTGGTACAGTCCAAAAAATCAATTTTCGGATGAAAAACGATGACATGCCGAACGATCCCAAAATGGTCAATATGGATGAAATTTTAACATTTAATCTTTTGACTGTAAATGACTGTTGGATGTGAATTATGACTTTGTCAACTAAAATAAGTGTGTTTAAAGTCATTTCTGTGCCTCAAAGGGGTCAAAATTGAAGCTTTTGAGTAATCAAAACTCTGTAAAAATGGCAATTTTGGTCACTCTGAGGGTTTAAAAAGTGGTTATTCAACATGAGGCACGATCCAATTGCCATTTTGAATCATTTTTGGTACAGTCCAAAAAATCAATTTTCGGATGAAAAACGATGACTCCGGACATGTCGAACGATCCCAAAATGGTCAATATGGATGAAATTTTAACATTTAATCTTTTGACTGTAAATGACTGTTGGATGTGAATTATGACTTTGTCAACTAAAATAAGTGTGTTTAAAGTCATTTATGTGCCTCAAAGGGGTCAAAATTGAAGCTTTTGAGTAATCAAAACTCTGTAAAAATGGCAATTTTGGTCACTCTGAGGGTTTAAAAAGTGGTTATTCAACATGAGGCACGATCCAGTTGCCATTTTGAATCATTTTTGGTACAGTCCAAAAAATCAATTTTCGGATGAAAAACGATGACTCCGGACATGTCGAACGATCCCAAAATGGTCAATATGGATGAAATTTTAACATTTAATCTTTTGACTGTAAATGACTGTTGGATGTGAATTATGACTTTGTCAACTAAAATAAGTGTGTTTAAAGTCATTTCTGTGCCTCAAAGGGGTCAAAATTGAAGCTTTTGAGTAATCAAAACTCTGTAAAAATGGCAATTTTGGTCACTCTGAGGGTTTAAAAAGTGGTCATTCAACATGAGGCACGATCCAATTGACATTTTGAATCATTTTTGGTACAGTCCAAAAAATCAATTTTCGGATGAAAAACGATGACTCCGGACCTGTTGAACGATCCCAAAATGGTCTATAATGATGAAATTTTAACATTTAATCTTTTGACTGTAAATGACTGTTGGGTGTGAATTATGACTTTGTTAACTAAAATAAGTGTGTTTAAAGTCATTTCTGTGCCTGAAACGGGTCAAAATTGAAGCTTTTGAGTAAGCAAAACTCTGTAAAAATGGCAATTTTGGTCACTGTGAGGGTTTAAAAAGTGGTTATTCAACATGAGGCACGATCCAATTGACATTTTGAATCATTTTTGGTACAGTCCAAAAAATCAATTTTCGGATGAAAAACGATGACTCCTGACATGTCGAATGATCCCAAAATGGTCAATATGGATGAAATTTTAACATTTAATCTTTTGACTGTAAATGACTGTTGGATGTGAATTATGACTTTGTCAACTAAAATAAGTGTGTTTAAAGTCATTTCTGTGCCTGAAATGGGTCAAAATTGAAGCTTTTGAGTAAGCAAAACTCTGTAAAATTGGCAATTTTGGTCACTGTGAGGGTTTAAAAAGTGGTTATTCAACATGAGGCACGATCCAATTGACATTTTGAATGATTTTTGGTACGGTCCAAAAAATCAATTTTCGGATGAAAAACGATGACTCCGGACCTGTCGAACGTTCCCAAAATGGTCTATAATGATGAAATTTTAACATTTAATCTTTTGACTCTAAATGACTGTTGGATGTGAATTATGACTTTGTCAACTAAAATGAGTGTGTTTAAAGTCATTTCTGTGCCTCAAAGGGGTCAAAATTGCAGCTTTTGAGTAATCAAAACTCTGTAAAAATGGCAATTTTGGTCACTGTGAGGGTTTAAAAAGTGGTTATTCAACATGAGGCACGATCCAATTGACATTTTGAATAATTTTTGGTACAGTCCAAAAAATCAAATTTCGGATGAATAACGATGACTCCTGACATGTCGAACGATCCCAAAATGGTCAATATGGATGAAATTTTAACATTTAATCTTTTGACTGTAAATGACTGTTGGATGTGAATTATGACTTTGTCAACTAAAATAAGTGTGTTTAAAGTCATTTCTGTGCCTGAAATGGGTCAAAATTGAAGCTTTTGAGTAAGCAAAACTCTGTAAAATTGGCAATTTTGGTCACTGTGAGGGTTTAAAAAGTGGTTATTCAACATGAGGCACGATCCAATTGCCATTTTGAATCATTTTTGGTACAGTCCAAAAAATCAATTTTCGGATGAAAAACGATGACTCCGGACATGTCGAACGATCCCAAAATGGTCAATATGGATGAAATTTTAACATTTAATCTTTTGACTGTAAATGACTGTTGGATGTGAATTATGACTTTGTCAACTAAAATAAGTGTGTTTAAAGTCATTTCTGTGCCTCAAAGGGGTCAAAAATTGAAGCTTTTGAGTAATCAAAACTCTGTAAAAATGGCAATTTTGGTCACTCTGAGGGTTTAAAAAGTGGTCATTCAACATGAGGCACGATCCAATTGACATTTTGAATCATTTTTGGTACAATCCAAAAAATCAATTTTCGGATGAAAAACGATGACTCCGGACATGCCGAACGATCCCAAAATGGTCAATATGGATGAAATTTTAACATTTAATCTTTTGAGTGTAAATGACTGTTGGATGTGAATTATGACTTTGTCAACTAAAATAAGTGTGTTTAAAGTCATTTCTGTGCCTCAAAGGGGTGAAAATTGAAGCTTTTGAGTAATCAAAACTCTGTAAAAATGGCAATTTTGGTCACTGTGAGGGTTTAAAAAGTGGTTATTCAACATGAGGCACGATCCAATTGACATTTTGAATCATTTTTGGTACAGTCCAAAAAATCAATTTTCGGATGAAAAACGATGACTCCTGACATGTCGAATGATCCCAAAATGGTCAATATGGATGAAATTTTAACATTTAATCTTTTGACTGTAAATGACTGTTGGATGTGAATTATGACTTTGTCAACTAAAATAAGTGTGTTTAAAGTAATTTCTGTGCCTGAAATGGGTCAAAATTGAAGCTTTTGAGTAAGCAAAACTCTGTAAAATTGGCAATTTTGGTCACTGTGAGGGTTTAAAAAGTGGTTATTCAACAGGAGGCACGATCCAATTGCCATTTTGAATCATTTTTGGTACAGTCCAAAAAATCAATTTTCGGATGGAAAACGATGACTCCGGACATGTCGAACGATCCCAAAATGGTCAATATGGATGAAATTTTAACATTTAATCTTTTGACTGTAAATGACTGTTGGATGTGAATTATGACTTTGTCAACTAAAATAAGTGTGTTTAAAGTCATTTCTGTGCCTCAAAGGGGTCAAAATTGAAGCTTTTGAGTAATCAAAACTCTGTAAAAATGGCAATTTTGGTCACTCTGAGGGTTTAAAAAGTGGTTATTCAACATGAGGCACGATCCAATTGCCATTTTGAATGATTTTTGGTACAGTCCAAAAAATCAATTTTCGGATGAAAAACGATGACTCCGGACATGTCGAACGATCCCAAAATGGTCAATATGGATGAAATTTTAACATTTAATCTTTTGACTGTAAATGACTGTTGGATGTGAATTATGACTTTGTCAACTAAAATAAGTGTGTTTAAAGTCATTTCTGTGCCTCAAAGGGGTCAAAATTGAAGCTTTTGAGTAATCAAAACTCTGTAAAAATGGCAATTTTGGTCACTCTGAGGGTTTAAAAAGTGGTTATTCAACATGAGGCACGATCCAGTTGCCATTTTGAATCATTTTTGGTACAGTCCAAAAAATCAATTTTCGGATGAAAAACGATGACTCCGGACATGTCGAACGATCCCAAAATGGTCAATATGGATGAAATTTTAACATTTAATCTTTTGACTGTAAATGACTGTTGGATGTGAATTATGACTTTGTCAACTAAAATAAGTGTGTTTAAAGTCATTTCTGTGCCTCAAAGGGGTCAAAATTGAAGCTTTTGAGTAATCAAAACTCTGTAAAAATGGCAATTTTGGTCACTCTGAGGGTTTAAAAAGTGGTCATTCAACATGAGGCACGATCCAATTGACATTTTGAATCATTTTTGGTACAGTCCAAAAAATCAATTTTCGGATGAAAAACGATGACTCCGGACCTGTTGAACGATCCCAAAATGGTCTATAATGATGAAATTTTAACATTTAATCTTTTGACTGTAAATGACTGTTGGGTGTGAATTATGACTTTGTTAACTAAAATAAGTGTGTTTAAAGTCATTTCTGTGCCTGAAACGGGTCAAAATTGAAGCTTTTGAGTAAGCAAAACTCTGTAAAAATGGCAATTTTGGTCACTGTGAGGGTTTAAAAAGTGGTTATTCAACATGAGGCACGATCCAATTGACATTTTGAATCATTTTTGGTACAGTCCAAAAAATCAATTTTCGGATGAAAAACGATGACTCCTGACATGTCGAATGATCCCAAAATGGTCAATATGGATGAAATTTTAACATTTAATCTTTTGACTGTAAATGACTGTTGGATGTGAATTATGACTTTGTCAACTAAAATAAGTGTGTTTAAAGTCATTTCTGTGCCTGAAATGGGTCAAAATTGAAGCTTTTGAGTAAGCAAAACTCTGTAAAATTGGCAATTTTGGTCACTGTGAGGGTTTAAAAAGTGGTTATTCAACATGAGGCACGATCCAATTGACATTTTGAATGATTTTTGGTACGGTCCAAAAAATCAATTTTCGGATGAAAAACGATGACTCCGGACCTGTCGAACGTTCCCAAAATGGTCTATAATGATGAAATTTTAACATTTAATCTTTTGACTCTAAATGACTGTTGGATGTGAATTATGACTTTGTCAACTAAAATAAGTGTGTTTAAAGTCATTTCTGTGCCTCAAAGGGGTCAAAATTGCAGCTTTTGAGTAATCAAAACTCTGTAAAAATGGCAATTTTGGTCACTGTGAGGGTTTAAAAAGTGGTTATTCAACATGAGGCACGATCCAATTGACATTTTGAATAATTTTTGGTACAGTCCAAAAAATCAAATTTCGGATGAATAACGATGACTCCTGACATGTCGAATGATCCCAAAATGGTCAATATGGATGAAATTTTAACATTTAATCTTTTGACTGTAAATGACTGTTGGATGTGAATTATGACTTTGTCAACTAAAATAAGTGTGTTTAAAGTCATTTCTGTGCCTGAAATGGGTCAAAATTGAAGCTTTTGAGTAAGCAAAACTCTGTAAAATTGGCAATTTTGGTCACTGTGAGGGTTTAAAAAGTGGTTATTCAACATGAGGCACGATCCAATTGCCATTTTGAATCATTTTTGGACAGTCCAAAAAATCAATTTTCGGATGAAAAACGATGACTCCGGACATGTCGAACGATCCCAAAATGGTCAATATGGATGAAATTTTAACATTTAATCTTTTGACTGTAAATGACTGTTGGATGTGAATTATGACTTAGTCAACTAAAATAAGTGTGTTTAAAGTCATTTCTGTGCCTCAAAGGGGTCAAAAATTGAAGCTTTTGAGTAATCAAAACTCTGTAAAAATGGCAATTTTGGTCACTCTGAGGGTTTAAAAAGTGGTCATTCAACATGAGGCACGATCCAATTGACATTTTGAATCATTTTTGGTACAATCCAAAAAATCAATTTTCGGATGAAAAACGATGACTCCTGACATGTCGAATGATCCCAAAATGGTCAATATGGATGAAATTTTAACATTTAATCTTTTGACTGTAAATGACTGTTGGATGTGAATTATGACTTTGTCAACTAAAATAAGTGTGTTTAAAGTCATTTCTGTGCCTGAAATGGGTCAAAATTGAAGCTTTTGAGTAAGCAAAACTCTGTAAAATTGGCAATTTTGGTCACTGTGAGGGTTTAAAAAGTGGTTATTCAACATGAGGCACGATCCAATTGACATTTTGAATGATTTTTGGTACGGTCCAAAAAATCAATTTTCGGATGAAAAACGATGACTCCGGACCTGTCGAACGTTCCCAAAATGGTCTATAATGATGAAATTTTAACATTTAATCTTTTTACTCTAAATGACTGTTGGATGTGAATTATGACTTTGTCAACTAAAATAAGTGTGTTTAAAGTCATTTCTGTGCCTCAAAGGGGTCAAAATTGCAGCTTTTGAGTAATCAAAACTCTGTAAAAATGGCAATTTTGGTCACTGTGAGGGTTTAAAAAGTGGTTATTCAACATCAGGCACGATCCAATTGACATTTTGAATAATTTTTGGTACAGTCCAAAAAATCAAATTTCGGATGAAAAACGATGACTCCTGACATGTCGAACGATCCCAAAATGGTCAATATGGATGAAATTTTAACATTTAATCTTTTGACTGTAAATGACTGTTGGATGTGAATTATGACTTTGTCAACTAAAATAAGTGTGTTTAAAGTCATTTCTGTGCCTGAAACGGGTCAAAATTGAAGCTTTTGAGTAATCAAAACTCTGTAAAAATGGCAATTTTGGTCACTCTGAGGGTTTAAAAAGTGGTTATTCAACATGAGGCACGATCCAATTGCCATTTTGAATCATTTTTGGTACAGTCCAAAAAATCAATTTTTGGATGAAAAACGATGACTCCGGACCTGTCGAACGTTCCCAAAATGGTCTATAATGATGAAATTTTAACATTTAATCTTTTGACTGTAAATGACTGTTGGATGTGAATTATGACTTTGTCAACTAAAATATGTGTGTTTAAAGTCATTTCTGTGCCTCAAAGGGGTCAAAATTGAAGCTTTTGAGTAATCAAAACTCTGTAAAAAATGGCAATTTTGTTCACTGTGAGCGTTTAAAAAGTGTTTATTCAACATGAGGCACGATCCAATTGACATTTTGAATGATTTTTGGTACAGTCCAAAAAATCAATTTTCGGATGAAAAACGATGACTCCTGACATGTCGAATGATCCCAAAATGGTCAATATGGACGAAATTTTAACATTTAATCTTTTGACTGTAAATGACTGTTGGATGTGAATTATGACTTTGTCAACTAAAATAAGTGTGTTTAAAGTCATTTCTGTGCCTCAAAGGGGTCAAAATTGAAGCTTTTGAGTAATCAAAACTCTGTAAAAATGGCAATTTTGGTCACTGTGAGGGTTTAAAAAGTGGTTATTCAACATGAGGCACGATCCAATTGACATTTTGAACCATTTTTGGTCCAGTCCAAAAAAATCAATTTTCGGATGAAAAACGATGACTCCTGACATGTCGAATGATCCCAAAATGGTCAATATGGACGAAATTTTAACATTTAATCTTTTGACTGTAAATGACTGTTGGATGTGAATTATGACTTTGTCAACTAAAATAAGTGTGTTTAAAGTCATTTCTGTGCCTGAAATGGGTCAAAATTGAAGCTTTTGAGTAAGCAAAACTCTAAAATTGGCAATTTTGGTCACTGTGAGGGTTTAAAAAGTGGTTATTCAACATGAGGCACGATCCAATTGCCATTTTGAATCATTTTTGGTACAGTCCAAAAAATCTATTTTCGGATGAAAAACGATGACTCCGGACATGCCGAACGATCCCAAAATGGTCAATATGGATGAAATTTTAACATTTAATCTTTTGACTGTAAATGACTGTTGGATGTGAATTATGACTTTGTCAACTAAAATAAGTGTGTTTAAAGTCATTTCTGTGCCTCAAAGGGGTCAAAATTGAAGCTTTTGAGTAATCAAAACTCTGTAAAAATGGCAATTTTGGTCACTGTGAGGGTTTAAAAAGTGGTTATTCAACATGAGGCACGATCCAATTGACATTTTGAATAATTTTTGGTACAGTCCAAAAAATCAAATTTCGGATGAATAACGATGACTCCTGACATGTCGAATGATCCCAAAATGGTCAATATGGATGAAATTTTAACATTTAATCTTTTGACTGTAAATGACTGTTGGATGTGAATTATGACTTTGTCAACTAAAATAAGTGTGTTTAAAGTCATTTCTGTGCCTGAAATGGGTCAAAATTGAAGCTTTTGAGTAAGCAAAACTCTGTAAAATTGGCAATTTTGGTCACTGTGAGGGTTTAAAAAGTGGTTATTCAACATGAGGCACGATCCAATTGCCATTTTGAATCATTTTTGGACAGTCCAAAAAATCAATTTTCGGATGAAAAACGATGACTCCGGACATGTCGAACGATCCCAAAATGGTCAATATGGATGAAATTTTAACATTTAATCTTTTGACTGTAAATGACTGTTGGATGTGAATTATGACTTAGTCAACTAAAATAAGTGTGTTTAAAGTCATTTCTGTGCCTCAAAGGGGTCAAAAATTGAAGCTTTTGAGTAATCAAAACTCTGTAAAAATGGCAATTTTGGTCACTCTGAGGGTTTAAAAAGTGGTCATTCAACATGAGGCACGATCCAATTGACATTTTGAATCATTTTTGGTACAATCCAAAAAATCAATTTTCGGATGAAAAACGATGACTCTTGACATGTCGAATGATCCCAAAATGGTCAATATGGATGAAATTTTAACATTTAATCTTTTGACTGTAAATGACTGTTGGATGTGAATTATGACTTTGTCAACTAAAATAAGTGTGTTTAAAGTCATTTCTGTGCCTGAAATGGGTCAAAATTGAAGCTTTTGAGTAAGCAAAACTCTGTAAAATTGGCAATTTTGGTCACTGTGAGGGTTTAAAAAGTGGTTATTCAACATGAGGCACGATCCAATTGACATTTTGAATGATTTTTGGTACGGTCCAAAAAATCAATTTTCGGATGAAAAACGATGACTCCGGACCTGTCGAACGTTCCCAAAATGGTCTATAATGATGAAATTTTAACATTTAATCTTTTTACTCTAAATGACTGTTGGATGTGAATTATGACTTTGTCAACTAAAATAAGTGTGTTTAAAGTCATTTCTGTGCCTCAAAGGGGTCAAAATTGCAGCTTTTGAGTAATCAAAACTCTGTAAAAATGGCAATTTTGGTCACTGTGAGGGTTTAAAAAGTGGTTATTCAACATCAGGCACGATCCAATTGACATTTTGAATAATTTTTGGTACAGTCCAAAAAATCAAATTTCGGATGAAAAACGATGACTCCTGACATGTCGAACGATCCCAAAATGGTCAATATGGATGAAATTTTAACATTTAATCTTTTGACTGTAAATGACTGTTGGATGTGAATTATGACTTTGTCAACTAAAATAAGTGTGTTTAAAGTCATTTCTGTGCCTGAAACGGGTCAAAATTGAAGCTTTTGAGTAATCAAAACTCTGTAAAAATGGCAATTTTGGTCACTCTGAGGGTTTAAAAAGTGGTTATTCAACATGAGGCACGATCCAATTGCCATTTTGAATCATTTTTGGTACAGTCCAAAAAATCAATTTTTGGATGAAAAACGATGACTCCGGACCTGTCGAACGTTCCCAAAATGGTCTATAATGATGAAATTTTAACATTTAATCTTTTGACTGTAAATGACTGTTGGATGTGAATTATGACTTTGTCAACTAAAATATGTGTGTTTAAAGTCATTTCTGTGCCTCAAAGGGGTCAAAATTGAAGCTTTTGAGTAATCAAAACTCTGTAAAAAATGGCAATTTTGTTCACTGTGAGCGTTTAAAAAGTGTTTATTCAACATGAGGCACGATCCAATTGACATTTTGAATGATTTTTGGTACAGTCCAAAAAATCAATTTTCGGATGAAAAACGATGACTCCTGACATGTCGAATGATCCCAAAATGGTCAATATGGACGAAATTTTAACATTTAATCTTTTGACTGTAAATGACTGTTGGATGTGAATTATGACTTTGTCAACTAAAATAAGTGTGTTTAAAGTCATTTCTGTGCCTCAAAGGGGTCAAAATTGAAGCTTTTGAGTAATCAAAACTCTGTAAAAATGGCAATTTTGGTCACTGTGAGGGTTTAAAAAGTGGTTATTCAACATGAGGCACGATCCAATTGACATTTTGAACCATTTTTGGTCCAGTCCAAAAAAATCAATTTTCGGATGAAAAACGATGACTCCTGACATGTCGAATGATCCCAAAATGGTCAATATGGACGAAATTTTAACATTTAATCTTTTGACTGTAAATGACTGTTGGATGTGAATTATGACTTTGTCAACTAAAATAAGTGTGTTTAAAGTCATTTCTGTGCCTGAAATGGGTCAAAATTGAAGCTTTTGAGTAAGCAAAACTCTAAAATTGGCAATTTTGGTCACTGTGAGGGTTTAAAAAGTGGTTATTCAACATGAGGCACGATCCAATTGCCATTTTGAATCATTTTTGGTACAGTCCAAAAAATCTATTTTCGGATGAAAAACGATGACTCCGGACATGCCGAACGATCCCAAAATGGTCAATATGGATGAAATTTTAACATTTAATCTTTTGACTGTAAATGACTGTTGGATGTGAATTATGACTTTGTCAACTAAAATAAGTGTGTTTAAAGTCATTTCTGTGCCTCAAAGGGGTCAAAATTGAAGCTTTTGAGTAATCAAAACTCTGTAAAAATGGCAATTTTGGTCACTCTGAGGGTTTAAAAAGTGGTTATTCAACATGAGGCACGATCCAATTGCCATTTTGAATCATTTTTGGTACAGTCCAAAAAATCAATTTTTGGATGAAAAACGATGACTCCGGACATGTCGAACGATCCCAAAATGGTCAATATGGACGAAATTTTAACATTTAATCTTTTGACTGTAAATGACTGTTGGATGTGAATTATGACTTTGTCAACTAAAATAAGTGTGATTAAAGTCATTTCTGTGCCTCAAAGGGGTCAAAATTGAAGCTTTTGAGTAATCAAAACTCTGTAAAAATGGCAATTTTGGTCACTCTGAGGGTTTAAAAAGTGGTCATTCAACATGAGGCACGATCCAATTGACATTTTGAATCATTTTTGGTACAGTCCAAAAAAATCAATTTTCGGATGAAAAAAGATGACTCCGGACATGTCGAATGATCCCAAAATGGTCAATATGGACGAAATTTTAACATTTAATCTTTTGACTGTAAATGACTGTTGGATGTGAATTATGACTTTGTCAACTAAAATAAGTGTGTTTAAAGTCATTTCTGTGCCTCAAAGGGGTCAAAATTGAAGCTTTTGAGTAATCAAAACTCTGTAAAAATGGCAATTTTGGTCACTCTGAGGGTTTAAAAAGTGGTCATTCAACATGAGGCACGATCCAATTGACATTTTGAATCATTTTTGGTACAGTCCAAAAAAATCAATTTTCGGATGAAAAACGATGACTCCGGACATGTCGAATGATCCCAAAATGGTCAATATGGACGAAATTTTAACATTTAATCTTTTGACTGTAAATGACTGTTGGATGTGAATTATGACTTTGTCAACTAAAATAAGTGTGTTTAAAGTCATTTCTGTGCCTCAAAGGGGTCAAAATTGAAGCTTTTGAGTAATCAAAACTCTGTAAAAATGGCAATTTTGGTCACTGTGAGGGTTTAAAAAGTGGTTATTCAACATGAGGCACGATCCAATTGCCATTTTGAATCATTTTTGGTACAGTCGAAAAAATCAATTTTCGGATGAAAAACGATGACTCCGGACATGTCGAACGATCCCAAAATGGTCAATATGGATGAAATTTTAACATTTAATCTTTTGACTGTAAATGACTGTTGGATGTGAATTATGACTTTTTCAACTAAAATAAGTGTGTTTAAAGTCATTTCTGTGCCTCAAAGGGGTCAAAATTGAAGCTTTTGAGTAATCAAAACTCTGTAAAAATGGCAATTTTGGTCACTGTGAGGGTTTAAAAAGTGGTTATTCAACATGAGGCACGATCCAATTGCCATTTTGAATCATTTTTGGTACAGTCCAAAAAATCAATTTTCGGATGAAAAACGATGACTCCGGACATGTCGAACGATCCCAAAATGGTCAATATGGATGAAATTTTAACATTTAATCTTTTGACTGTAAATGACTGTTGGATGTGAATTATGACTTTGTCAACTAAAATAAGTGTGTTTAAAGTCATTTCTGTGCCTCAAAGGGGTCTAATTTGAAGCTTTTGAGTAATCAAAACTCTGTAAAAATGGCAATTTTGGTCACTCTGAGGGTTTAAAAAGTGGTCATTCAACATGAGGCACGATCCAATTGACATTTTGAATCATTTTTGGTACAGTCCAAAAAATCAATTTTCGGATGAAAAACGATGACTCCGGACATGTCAAACGATCCCAAAATGGTCAATATGGATGAAATTTTAACATTTAATCTTTTGACTGTAAATGACTGTTGGATGTGAATTATGACTTTGTCAACTAAAATAAGTGTGTTTAAAGTCATTTCTGTGCCTGAAATGGGTCAAAATTGAAGCTTTTGAGTAAGCAAAACTCTGTAAAATTGGCAATTTTGGTCACTGTGAGGGTTTAAAAAGTGGTTATTCAACATGAGGCACGATCCAATTGACATTTTGAATCATTTTTGGTACAGTCCAAAAAATCAATTTTCGGATGAAAAACGATGACTCCTGACATGTCGAATGATCCCAAAATGGTCAATATGGAAGAAATTTTAACATTTAATCTTTTGACTGTAAATGACTGTTGGGTGTGAATTATGACTTTGTCAACTAAAATAAGTGTGTTTAAAGTCATTTCTGTGCCTGAAATGGGTCAAAATTGAAGCTTTTGAGTAAGCAAAACTCTGTAAAATTGGCAATTTTGGTCACTGTGAGGGTTTAAAAAGTGGTTATTCAACATGAGGCACCATCCAATTGACATTTTGAATGATTTTTGGTACAGTCCAAAAAATCAATTTTCGGATGAAAAACGATGACTCCGGACATGTCGAACGATCCCAAAATGGTCAATATGGATGAAATTTTAACATTTAATCTTTTGACTGTAAATGACTGTTGGATGTGAATTATGACTTTGTCAACTAAAATAAGTGTGTTTAAAGTCATTTCTGTGCCTCAAAGGGGTCAAAATTGAAGCTTTTGAGTAATCAAAACTCTGTAAAAATGGCAATTTTGGTCACTCTGAGGGTTTAAAAAGTGGTTATTCAACATGAGGCACGATCCAGTTGCCATTTTGAATCATTTTTGGTACAGTCCAAAAAATTAATTTTCGGATGAAAAACGATGACTCCGGACATGTCGAACGATCCCAAAATGGTCAATATGGATGAAATTTTAACATTTAATCTTTTGACTGTAAATGACTGTTGGATGTGAATTATGACTTTGTCAACTAAAATAAGTGTGTTTAAAGTCATTTCTGTGCCTCAAAGGGGTCAAAATTGAAGCTTTTGAGTAATCAAAACTCTGTAAAAATGGCAATTTTGGTCACTCTGAGGGTTTAAAAAGTGGTCATTCAACATGAGGCACGATCCAATTGACATTTTGAATCATTTTTGGTACAGTCCAAAAAATCAATTTTCGGATGAAAAACGATGACTCCGGACCTGTTGAACGATCCCAAAATGGTCTATAATGATGAAATTTTAACATTTAATCTTTTGACTGTAAATGACTGTTGGGTGTGAATTATGACTTTGTTAACTAAAATAAGTGTGTTTAAAGTCATTTCTGTGCCTGAAACGGGTCAAAATTGAAGCTTTTGAGTAAGCAAAACTCTGTAAAAATGGCAATTTTGGTCACTGTGAGGGTTTAAAAAGTGGTTATTCAACATGAGGCACGATCCAATTGACATTTTGAATCATTTTTGGTACAGTCCAAAAAATCAATTTTCGGATGAAAAACGATGACTCCTGACATGTCGAATGATCCCAAAATGGTCAATATGGATGAAATTTTAACATTTAATCTTTTGACTGTAAATGACTGTTGGATGTGAATTATGACTTTGTCAACTAAAATAAGTGTGTTTAAAGTCATTTCTGTGCCTGAAATGGGTCAAAATTGAAGCTTTTGAGTAAGCAAAACTCTGTAAAATTGGCAATTTTGGTCACTGTGAGGGTTTAAAAAGTGGTTATTCAACATGAGGCACGATCCAATTGACATTTTGAATGATTTTTGGTACGGTCCAAAAAATCAATTTTCGGATGAAAAACGATGACTCCGGACCTGTCGAACGTTCCCAAAATGGTCTATAATGATGAAATTTTAACATTTAATCTTTTGACTCTAAATGACTGTTGGATGTGAATTATGACTTTGTCAACTAAAATAAGTGTGTTTAAAGTCATTTCTGTGCCTGAAATGGGTCAAAATTGAAGCTTTTGAGTAAGCAAAACTCTGTAAAATTGGCAATTTTGGTCACTGTGAGGGTTTAAAAAGTGGTTATTCAACATGAGGCACGATCCAATTGACATTTTGAATGATTTTTGGTACGGTCCAAAAAATCAATTTTCGGATGAAAAACGATGACTCCGGACCTGTCGAACGTTCCCAAAATGGTCTATAATGATGAAATTTTAACATTTAATCTTTTGACTCTAAATGACTGTTGGATGTGAATTATGACTTTGTCAACTAAAATAAGTGTGTTTAAAGTCATTTCTGTGCCTCAAAGGGGTCAAAATTGCAGCTTTTGAGTAATCAAAACTCTGTAAAAATGGCAATTTTGGTCACTGTGAGGGTTTAAAAAGTGGTTATTCAACATGAGGCACGATCCAATTGACATTTTGAATAATTTTTGGTACAGTCCAAAAAATCAAATTTCGGATGAATAACGATGACTCCTGACATGTCGAACGATCCCAAAATGGTCAATATGGATGAAATTTTAACATTTAATCTTTTGACTGTAAATGACTGTTGGATGTGAATTATGACTTTGTCAACTAAAATAAGTGTGTTTAAAGTCATTTCTGTGCCTGAAATGGGTCAAAATTGAAGCTTTTGAGTAAGCAAAACTCTGTAAAATTGGCAATTTTGGTCACTGTGAGGGTTTAAAAAGTGGTTATTCAACATGAGGCACGATCCAATTGCCATTTTGAATCATTTTTGGTACAGTCCAAAAAATCAATTTTCGGATGAAAAACGATGACTCCGGACATGTCGAACGATCCCAAAATGGTCAATATGGATGAAATTTTAACATTTAATCTTTTGACTGTAAATGACTGTTGGATGTGAATTATGACTTAGTCAACTAAAATAAGTGTGTTTAAAGTCATTTCTGTGCCTCAAAGGGGTCAAAAATTAAAGCTTTTGAGTAATCAAAACTCTGTAAAAATGGCAATTTTGGTCACTCTGAGGGTTTAAAAAGTGGTCATTCAACATGAGGCACAATCCAATTGACATTTTGAATCATTTTTGGTACAATCCAAAAAATCAATTTTCGGATGAAAAACGATGACTCCTGACATGTCGAATGATCCCAAAATGGTCAATATGGATGAAATTTTAACATTTAATCTTTTGACTGTAAATGACTGTTGGATGTGAATTATGACTTTGTCAACTAAAATAAGTGTGTTTAAAGTCATTTCTGTGCCTGAAATGGGTCAAAATTGAAGCTTTTGAGTAAGCAAAACTCTGTAAAATTGGCAATTTTGGTCACTGTGAGGGTTTAAAAAGTGGTTATTCAACATGAGGCACGATCCAATTGACATTTTGAATGATTTTTGGTACGGTCCAAAAAATCAATCTTCGGATGAAAAACGATGACTCCGGACCTGTCGAACGTTCCCAAAATGGTCTATAATGATGAAATTTTAACATTTAATCTTTTTACTCTAAATGACTGTTGGATGTGAATTATGACTTTGTCAACTAAAATAAGTGTGTTTAAAGTCATTTCTGTGCCTCAAAGGGGTCAAAATTGCAGCTTTTGAGTAATCAAAACTCTGTAAAAATGGCAATTTTGGTCACTGTGAGGGTTTAAAAAGTGGTTATTCAACATGAGGCACGATCCAATTGACATTTTGAATAATTTTTGGTACAGTCCAAAAAATCAAATTTCGGATGAAAAACGATGACTCCTGACATGTCGAACGATCCCAAAATGGTCAATATGGATGAAATTTTAACATTTAATCTTTTGACTGTAAATGACTGTTGGATGTGAATTATGACTTTGTCAACTAAAATAAGTGTGTTTAAAGTCATTTCTGTGCCTGAAACGGGTCAAAATTGAAGCTTTTGAGTAATCAAAACTCTGTAAAAATGGCAATTTTGGTCACTCTGAGGGTTTAAAAAGTGGTTATTCAACATGAGGCACGATCCAATTGCCATTTTGAATAATTTTTGGTACAGTCCAAAAAATCAATTTTTGGATGAAAAACGATGACTCCGGACCTGTCGAACGTTCCCAAAATGGTCTATAATGATGAAATTTTAACATTTAATCTTTTGACTGTAAATGACTGTTGGATGTGAATTATGACTTTGTCAACTAAAATATGTGTGTTTAAAGTCATTTCTGTGCCTCAAAGGGGTCAAAATTGAAGCTTTTGAGTAATCAAAACTCTGTAAAAATGGCAATTTTGGTCACTGTGAGGGTTCAAAAAGTGGTTATTCAACATGAGGCACGATCCAATTGCCATTTTGAATCATTTTTGGTACAGTCCAAAAAATCAATTTTCGGATGAAAAACGATGACTCCGGACATGTCGAACGATCCCAAAATGGTCAATATGGATGAAATTTTAACATTTAATCTTTTGACTGTAAATGACTGTTGGATGTGAATTATGACTTTTTCAACTAAAATAAGTGTGTTTAAAGTCATTTCTGTGCCTCAAAGGGGTCAAAATTGAAGCTTTTGAGTAATCAAAACTCTGTAAAAATGGCAATTTTGGTCACTGTGAGGGTTTAAAAAGTGGTTATTCAACATGAGGCACGATCCAATTGCCATTTTGAATCATTTTTGGTACAGTCCAAAAAATCAATTTTCGGATGAAAAACGATGACTCCGGACATGTCGAACGATCCCAAAATGGTCAATATGGATGAAATTTTAACATTTAATCTTTTGACTGTAAATGACTGTTGGATGTGAATTATGACTTTGTCAACTAAAATAAGTGTGTTTAAAGTCATTTCTGTGCCTCAAAGGGGTCAAAATTGAAGCTTTTGAGTAATCAAAACTCTGTAAAAATGGCAATTTTGGTCACTCTGAGGGTTTAAAAAGTGGTCATTCAACATGAGGCACGATCCAATTGACATTTTGAATCATTTTTGGTACAGTCCAAAAAATCAATTTTCGGATGAAAAACGATGACTCCGGACATGTCAAACGATCCCAAAATGGTCAATATGGATGAAATTTTAACATTTAATCTTTTGACTGTAAATGACTGTTGGATGTGAATTATGACTTTGTCAACTAAAATAAGTGTGTTTAAAGTCATTTCTGTGCCTGAAATGGGTCAAAATTGAAGCTTTTGAGTAAGCAAAACTCTGTAAAATTGGCAATTTTGGTCACTGTGAGGGTTTAAAAAGTGGTTATTCAACATGAGGAACGATCCAATTGACATTTTGAATCATTTTTGGTACAGTCCAAAAAATCAATTTTCGGATGAAAAACGATGACTCCTGACATGTCGAATGATCCCAAAATGGTCAATATGGATGAAATTTTAACATTTAATCTTTTGACTGTAAATGACTGTTGGGTGTGAATTATGACTTTGTCAACTAAAATAAGTGTGTTTAAAGTCATTTCTGTGCCTGAAATGGGTCAAAATTGAAGCTTTTGAGTAAGCAAAACTCTGTAAAATTGGCAATTTTGGTCACTGTGAGGGTTTAAAAAGTGGTTATTCAACATGAGGCACCATCCAATTGACATTTTGAATGATTTTTGGTACAGTCCAAAAAATCAATTTTCGGATGAAAAACGATGACTCCGGACATGTCGAACGATCCCAAAATGGTCAATATGGATGAAATTTTAACATTTAATCTTTTGACTGTAAATGACTGTTGGATGTGAATTATGACTTTGTCAACTAAAATAAGTGTGTTTAAAGTCATTTCTGTGCCTCAAAGGGGTCAAAATTGAAGCTTTTGAGTAATCAAAACTCTGTAAAAATGGCAATTTTGGTCACTCTGAGGGTTTAAAAAGTGGTTATTCAACATGAGGCACGATCCAGTTGCCATTTTGAATCATTTTTGGTACAGTCCAAAAAATTAATTTTCGGATGAAAAACGATGACTCCGGACATGTCGAACGATCCCAAAATGGTCAATATGGATGAAATTTTAACATTTAATCTTTTGACTGTAAATGACTGTTGGATGTGAATTATGACTTTGTCAACTAAAATAAGTGTGTTTAAAGTCATTTCTGTGCCTCAAAGGGGTCAAAATTGAAGCTTTTGAGTAATCAAAACTCTGTAAAAATGGCAATTTTGGTCACTCTGAGGGTTTAAAAAGTGGTCATTCAACATGAGGCACGATCCAATTGACATTTTGAATCATTTTTGGTACAGTCCAAAAAATCAATTTTCGGATGAAAAACGATGACTCCGGACCTGTTGAACGATCCCAAAATGGTCTATAATGATGAAATTTTAACATTTAATCTTTTGACTGTAAATGACTGTTGGGTGTGAATTATGACTTTGTTAACTAAAATAAGTGTGTTTAAAGTCATTTCTGTGCCTGAAACGGGTCAAAATTGAAGCTTTTGAGTAAGCAAAACTCTGTAAAAATGGCAATTTTGGTCACTGTGAGGGTTTAAAAAGTGGTTATTCAACATGAGGCACGATCCAATTGACATTTTGAATCATTTTTGGTACAGTCCAAAAAATCCATTTTCGGATGAAAAACGATGACTCCTGACATGTCGAATGATCCCAAAATGGTCAATATGGATGAAATTTTAACATTTAATCTTTTGACTGTAAATGACTGTTGGATGTGAATTATGACTTTGTCAACTAAAATAAGTGTGTTTAAAGTCATTTCTGTGCCTGAAATGGGTCAAAATTGAAGCTTTTGAGTAAGCAAAACTCTGTAAAATTGGCAATTTTGGTCACTGTGAGGGTTTAAAAAGTGGTTATTCAACATGAGGCACGATCCAATTGACATTTTGAATGATTTTTGGTACGGTCCAAAAAATCAATTTTCGGATGAAAAACGATGACTCCGGACCTGTCGAACGTTCCCAAAATGGTCTATAATGATGAAATTTTAACATTTAATCTTTTGACTCTAAATGACTGTTGGATGTGAATTATGACTTTGTCAACTAAAATAAGTGTGTTTAAAGTCATTTCTGTGCCTCAAAGGGGTCAAAATTGCAGCTTTTGAGTAATCAAAACTCTGTAAAAATGGCAATTTTGGTCACTGTGAGGGTTTAAAAAGTGGTTATTCAACATGAGGCACGATCCAATTGACATTTTGAATAATTTTTGGTACAGTCCAAAAAATCAAATTTCGGATGAATAACGATGACTCCTGACATGTCGAACGATCCCAAAATGGTCAATATGGATGAAATTTTAACATTTAATCTTTTGACTGTAAATGACTGTTGGATGTGAATTATGACTTTGTCAACTAAAATAAGTGTGTTTAAAGTCATTTCTGTGCCTGAAATGGGTCAAAATTGAAGCTTTTGAGTAAGCAAAACTCTGTAAAATTGGCAATTTTGGTCACTGTGAGGGTTTAAAAAGTGGTTATTCAACATGAGGCACGATCCAATTGCCATTTTGAATCATTTTTGGTACAGTCCAAAAAATCAATTTTCGGATGAAAAACGATGACTCCGGACATGTCGAACGATCCCAAAATGGTCAATATGGATGAAATTTTAACATTTAATCTTTTGACTGTAAATGACTGTTGGATGTGAATTATGACTTAGTCAACTAAAATAAGTGTGTTTAAAGTCATTTCTGTGCCTCAAAGGGGTCAAAAATTGAAGCTTTTGAGTAATCAAAACTCTGTAAAAATGGCAATTTTGGTCACTCTGAGGGTTTAAAAAGTGGTCATTCAACATGAGGCACGATCCAATTGACATTTTGAATCATTTTTGGTACAATCCAAAAAATCAATTTTCGGATGAAAAACGATGACTCCTGACATGTCGAATGATCCCAAAATGGTCAATATGGATGAAATTTTAACATTTAATCTTTTGACTGTAAATGACTGTTGGATGTGAATTATGACTTTGTCAACTAAAATAAGTGTGTTTAAAGTCATTTCTGTGCCTGAAATGGGTCAAAATTGAAGCTTTTGAGTAAGCAAAACTCTGTAAAATTGGCAATTTTGGTCACTGTGAGGGTTTAAAAAGTGGTTATTCAACATGAGGCACGATCCAATTGACATTTTGAATGATTTTTGGTACGGTCCAAAAAATCAATTTTCGGATGAAAAACGATGACTCCGGACCTGTCGAACGTTCCCAAAATGGTCTATAATGATGAAATTTTAACATTTAATCTTTTTACTCTAAATGACTGTTGGATGTGAATTATGACTTTGTCAACTAAAATAAGTGTGTTTAAAGTCATTTCTGTGCCTCAAAGGGGTCAAAATTGCAGCTTTTGAGTAATCAAAACTCTGTAAAAATGGCAATTTTGGTCACTGTGAGGGTTTAAAAAGTGGTTATTCAACATGAGGCACGATCCAATTGACATTTTGAATAATTTTTGGTACAGTCCAAAAAATCAAATTTCGGATGAAAAACGATGACTCCTGACATGTCGAACGATCCCAAAATGGTCAATATGGATGAAATTTTAACATTTAATCTTTTGACTGTAAATGACTGTTGGATGTGAATTATGACTTTGTCAACTAAAATAAGTGTGTTTAAAGTCATTTCTGTGCCTGAAACGGGTCAAAATTGAAGCTTTTGAGTAATCAAAACTCTGTAAAAATGGCAATTTTGGTCACTCTGAGGGTTTAAAAAGTGGTTATTCAACATGAGGCACGATCCAATTGCCATTTTGAATCATTTTTGGTACAGTCCAAAAAATCAATTTTTGGATGAAAAACGATGACTCCGGACCTGTCGAACGTTCCCAAAATGGTCTATAATGATGAAATTTTAACATTTAATCTTTTGACTGTAAATGACTGTTGGATGTGAATTATGACTTTGTCAACTAAAATATGTGTGTTTAAAGTCATTTCTGTGCCTCAAAGGGGTCAAAATTGAAGCTTTTGAGTAATCAAAACTCTGTAAAAAATGGCAATTTTGTTCACTGTGAGCGTTTAAAAAGTGTTTATTCAACATGAGGCACGATCCAATTGACATTTTGAATGATTTTTGGTACAGTCCAAAAAATCAATTTTCGGATGAAAAACGATGACTCCTGACATGTCGAATGATCCCAAAATGGTCAATATGGACGAAATTTTAACATTTAATCTTTTGACTGTAAATGACTGTTGGATGTGAATTATGACTTTGTCAACTAAAATAAGTGTGTTTAAAGTCATTTCTGTGCCTCAAAGGGGTCAAAATTGAAGCTTTTGAGTAATCAAAACTCTGTAAAAATGGCAATTTTGGTCACTGTGAGGGTTTAAAAAGTGGTTATTCAACATGAGGCACGATCCAATTGACATTTTGAACCATTTTTGGTCCAGTCCAAAAAAATCAATTTTCGGATGAAAAACGATGACTCCTGACATGTCGAATGATCCCAAAATGGTCAATATGGACGAAATTTTAACATTTAATCTTTTGACTGTAAATGACTGTTGGATGTGAATTATGACTTTGTCAACTAAAATAAGTGTGTTTAAAGTCATTTCTGTGCCTGAAATGGGTCAAAATTGAAGCTTTTGAGTAAGCAAAACTCTAAAATTGGCAATTTTGGTCACTGTGAGGGTTTAAAAAGTGGTTATTCAACATGAGGCACGATCCAATTGCCATTTTGAATCATTTTTGGTACAGTCCAAAAAATCTATTTTCGGATGAAAAACGATGACTCCGGACATGCCGAACGATCCCAAAATGGTCAATATGTATGAAATTTTAACATTTAATCTTTTGACTGTAAATGACTGTTGGATGTGAATTATGACTTTGTCAACTAAAATAAGTGTGTTTAAAGTCATTTCTGTGCCTCAAAGGGGTCAAAATTGAAGCTTTTGAGTAATCAAAACTCTGTAAAAATGGCAATTTTGGTCACTCTGAGGGTTTAAAAAGTGGTTATTCAACATGAGGCACGATCCAATTGCCATTTTGAATCATTTTTGGTACAGTCCAAAAAATCAATTTTTGGATGAAAAACGATGACTCCGGACATGTCGAACGATCCCAAAATGGTCAATATGGACGAAATTTTAACATTTAATCTTTTGACTGTAAATGACTGTTGGATGTGAATTATGACTTTGTCAACTAAAATAAGTGTGATTAAAGTCATTTCTGTGCCTCAAAGGGGTCAAAATTGAAGCTTTTGAGTAATCAAAACTCTGTAAAAATGGCAATTTTGGTCACTCTGAGGGTTTAAAAAGTGGTCATTCAACATGAGGCACGATCCAATTGACATTTTGAATCATTTTTGGTACAGTCCAAAAAAATCAATTTTCGGATGAAAAACGATGACTCCGGACATGTCGAATGATCCCAAAATGGTCAATATGGACGAAATGTTAACATTTAATCTTTTGACTGTAAATGACTGTTGGATGTGAATTATGACTTTGTCAACTAAAATAAGTGTGTTTAAAGTCATTTCTGTGCCTCAAAGGGGTCAAAATTGAAGCTTTTGAGTAATCAAAACTCTGTAAAAATGGCAATTTTGGTCACTCTGAGGGTTTAAAAAGTGGTCATTCAACATGAGGCACGATCCAATTGACATTTTGAATCATTTTTGGTACAGTCCAAAAAAATCAATTTTCGGATGAAAAACGATGACTCCGGACATGTCGAATGATCCCAAAATGGTCAATATGGACGAAATTTTAACATTTAATCTTTTGACTGTAAATGACTGTTGGATGTGAATTATGACTTTGTCAACTAAAATAAGTGTGTTTAAAGTCATTTCTGTGCCTCAAAGGGGTCAAAATTGAAGCTTTTGAGTAATCAAAACTCTGTAAAAATGGCAATTTTGGTCACTGTGAGGGTTTAAAAAGTGGTTATTCAACATGAGGCACGATCCAATTGCCATTTTGAATCATTTTTGGTACAGTCCAAAAAATCAATTTTCGGATGAAAAACGATGACTCCGGACATGTCGAACGATCCCAAAATGGTCAATATGGATGAAATTTTAACATTTAATCTTTTGACTGTAAATGACTGTTGGATGTGAATTATGACTTTTTCAACTAAAATAAGTGTGTTCAAAGTCATTTCTGTGCCTCAAAGGGGTCAAAATTGAAGCTTTTGAGTAATCAAAAGTCTGTAAAAATGGCAATTTTGGTCACTCTGAGGGTTTAAAAAGTGGTCATTCAACATGAGGCACGATCCAATTGACATTTTGAATCATTTTTGGTACAGTCCAAAAAATCAATTTTCGGATGAAAAACGATGACTCCGGACCTGTCGAACGTTCCCAAAATGGTCTATAATGATGAAATTTTAACATTTAATCTTTTGACTGTAAATGACTGTTGGATGCGAATTATGACTTTGTCAACTAAAATATGTGTGTTTAAAGTCATTTCTGTGCCTGAAATGGGTCAAAATTGAAGCTTTTGAGTAAGCAAAACTCTGTAAAATTGGCAATTTTGGTCACTGTGAGGGTTTAAAAAGTGGTTATTCAACATGAGGCACGATCCAATTGACATTTTGAATGATTTTTGGTACAGTCCAAAAAATTAATTTTCGGATGAAAAACGATGACTCCTGACATGTCGAATGATCCCAAAATGGTCAATATGGACGAAATGTTAACATTTAATCTTTTGACTGTAAATGACTGTTGGATGTGAATTATGACTTTGTTAACTAAAATAAGTGTGTTTAAAGTCATTTCTGTGCCTGAAACGGGTCAAAATTGAAGCTTTTGAGTAAGCAAAACTCTGTAAAAATGGCAATTTTGGTCACTGTGAGGGTTTAAAAAGTGGTTATTCAACATGAGGCACGATCCAATTGACATTTTGAATCATTTTTGGTACAGTCCAAAAAATCAATTTTCGGATGAAAAACGATGACTCCTGACATGTCGAATGATCCCAAAATGGTCAATATGGATGAAATTTTAACATTTAATCTTTTGACTGTAAATGACTGTTGGATGTGAATTATGACTTTGTCAACTAAAATAAGTGTGTTTAAAGTCATTTCTGTGCCTGAAATGGGTCAAAATTGAAGCTTTTGAGTAAGCAAAACTCTGTAAAATTGGCAATTTTGGTCACTGTGAGGGTTTAAAAAGTGGTTATTCAACATGAGGCACGATCCAATTGACATTTTGAATCATTTTTGGTACAGTCCAAAAAATCAATTTTCGGATGAAAAACGATGACTCCTGACATGTCGAATGATCCCAAAATGGTCAATATGGATGAAATTTTAACATTTAATCTTTTGACTGTAAATGACTGTTGGATGTGAATTATGACTTTGTCAACTAAAATAAGTGTGTTTAAAGTCATTTCTGTGCCTGAAATGGGTCAAAATTGAAGCTTTTGAGTAAGCAAAACTCTGTAAAATTGGCAATTTTGGTCACTGTGAGGGTTTAAAAAGTGGTTATTCAACATGAGGCACGATCCAATTGACATTTTGAATGATTTTTGGTACGGTCCAAAAAATCAATTTTCGGATGAAAAACGATGACTCCGGACCTGTCGAACGTTCCCAAAATGGTCTATAATGATGAAATTTTAACATTTAATCTTTTGACTCTAAATGACTGTTGGATGTGAATTATGACTTTGTCAACTAAAATAAGTGTGTTTAAAGTCATTTCTGTGCCTCAAAGGGGTCAAAATTGCAGCTTTTGAGTAATCAAAACTCTGTAAAAATGGCAATTTTGGTCACTGTGAGGGTTTAAAAAGTGGTTATTCAACATGAGGCACGATCCAATTGACATTTTGAATAATTTTTGGTACAGTCCAAAAAATCAAATTTCGGATGAATAACGATGACTCCTGACATGTCGAACGATCCCAAAATGGTCAATATGGATGAAATTTTAACATTTAATCTTTTGACTGTAAATGACTGTTGGATGTGAATTATGACTTTGTCAACTAAAATAAGTGTGTTTAAAGTCATTTCTGTGCCTGAAATGGGTCAAAATTGAAGCTTTTGAGTAAGCAAAACTCTGTAAAATTGGCAATTTTGGTCACTGTGAGGGTTTAAAAAGTGGTTATTCAACATGAGGCACGATCCAATTGCCATTTTGAATCATTTTTGGTACAGTCCAAAAAATCAATTTTCGGATGAAAAACGATGACTCCGGACATGTCGAACGATCCCAAAATGGTCAATATGGATGAAATTTTAACATTTAATCTTTTGACTGTAAATGACTGTTGGATGTGAATTATGACTTAGTCAACTAAAATAAGTGTGTTTAAAGTCATTTCTGTGCCTCAAAGGGGTCAAAAATTGAAGCTTTTGAGTAATCAAAACTCTGTAAAAATGGCAATTTTGGTCACTCTGAGGGTTTAAAAAGTGGTCATTCAGCATGAGGCACGATCCAATTGACATTTTGAATCATTTTTGGTACAATCCAAAAAATCAATTTTCGGATGAAAAACGATGACTCCTGACATGTCGAATGATCCCAAAATGGTCAATATGGATGAAATTTTAACATTTAATCTTTTGACTGTAAATGACTGTTGGATGTGAATTATGACTTTGTCAACTAAAATAAGTGTGTTTAAAGTCATTTCTGTGCCTGAAATGGGTCAAAATTGAAGCTTTTGAGTAAGCAAAACTCTGTAAAATTGGCAATTTTGGTCACTGTGAGGGTTTAAAAAGTGGTTATTCAACATGAGGCACGATCCAATTGACATTTTGAATGATTTTTGGTACGGTCCAAAAAATCAATTTTCGGATGAAAAACGATGACTCCGGACCTGTCGAACGTTCCCAAAATGGTCTATAATGATGAAATTTTAACATTTAATCTTTTTACTCTAAATGACTGTTGGATGTGAATTATGACTTTGTCAACTAAAATAAGTGTGTTTAAAGTCATTTCTGTGCCTCAAAGGGGTCAAAATTGCAGCTTTTGAGTAATCAAAACTCTGTAAAAATGGCAATTTTGGTCACTGTGAGGGTTTAAAAAGTGGTTATTCAACATGAGGCACGATCCAATTGACATTTTGAATAATTTTTGGTACAGTCCAAAAAATCAAATTTCGGATGAAAAACGATGACTCCTGACATGTCGAACGATCCCAAAATGGTCAATATGGATGAAATTTTAACATTTAATCTTTTGACTGTAAATGACTGTTGGATGTGAATTATGACTTTGTCAACTAAAATAAGTGTGTTTAAAGTCATTTCTGTGCCTGAAACGGGTCAAAATTGAAGCTTTTGAGTAATCAAAACTCTGTAAAAATGGCAATTTTGGTCACTCTGAGGGTTTAAAAAGTGGTTATTCAACATGAGGCACGATCCAATTGCCATTTTGAATCATTTTTGGTACAGTCCAAAAAATCAATTTTTGGATGAAAAACGATGACTCCGGACCTGTCGAACGTTCCCAAAATGGTCTATAATGATGAAATTTTAACATTTAATCTTTTGACTGTAAATGACTGTTGGATGTGAATTATGACTTTGTCAACTAAAATATGTGTGTTTAAAGTCATTTCTGTGCCTCAAAGGGGTCAAAATTGAAGCTTTTGAGTAATCAAAACTCTGTAAAAAATGGCAATTTTGTTCACTGTGAGCGTTTAAAAAGTGTTTATTCAACATGAGGCACGATCCAATTGACATTTTGAATGATTTTTGGTACAGTCCAAAAAATCAATTTTCGGATGAAAAACGATGACTCCTGACATGTCGAATGATCCCAAAATGGTCAATATGGACGAAATTTTAACATTTAATCTTTTGACTGTAAATGACTGTTGGATGTGAATTATGACTTTGTCAACTAAAATAAGTGTGTTTAAAGTCATTTCTGTGCCTCAAAGGGGTCAAAATTGAAGCTTTTGAGTAATCAAAACTCTGTAAAAATGGCAATTTTGGTCACTGTGAGGGTTTAAAAAGTGGTTATTCAACATGAGGCACGATCCAATTGACATTTTGAACCATTTTTGGTCCAGTCCAAAAAAATCAATTTTCGGATGAAAAACGATGACTCCTGACATGTCGAATGATCCCAAAATGGTCAATATGGACGAAATTTTAACATTTAATCTTTTGACTGTAAATGACTGTTGGATGTGAATTATGACTTTGTCAACTAAAATAAGTGTGTTTAAAGTCATTTCTGTGCCTGAAATGGGTCAAAATTGAAGCTTTTGAGTAAGCAAAACTCTAAAATTGGCAATTTTGGTCACTGTGAGGGTTTAAAAAGTGGTTATTCAACATGAGGCACGATCCAATTGCCATTTTGAATCATTTTTGGGACTCTCCTTCAGCTGACGTGCAGCGAGTGCAGCTCCCTTACCCTCAACTTTCTGTTGCCGAGACCCACGCCTCGCGGCCCCCGCTCCGCGGGTGCCGCTCGAAGGCCAGGCTATTTGGCAGTCTTGTGTTGCTGGACCAACCCCCGAGTGCATAGGAGCACCAACGCGGCTTTGTAGAGCCGGCATCTGCTTCAGAGGGCGTGAGGCGGGACTGCGAGGACCAGCAGGCAGCGCGGCGCTGATCGGCCGCAGCTGGTCCTCTTCCCGCCCCTCCACCGGTCAAAACCACCGTGCCGAGTGAGTTGCCTGGGACTCTCCTTCAGCTGACGTGCAGCGAGTGCAGCTCCCTTACCTTCAACTTTCTGTTGCCGAGACCCACGCCTCGCGGCCCCCGCTCCGCGGGTGCCGCTCGAAGGCCAGGCTATTTGGCAGTCTTGTGTTGCTGGACCAACCCCCGAGTGCATAGGAGCACCAACGCGGCTTTGTAGAGCCGGCATCTGCTTCAGAGGGCGTGAGGCGGGACTGCGAGGACCAGCAGGCAGCGCGGCGCTGATCGGCCGCAGCTGGTCCTCTTCCCGCCCCTCCACCGGTCAAAACCACCGTGCCGAGTGAGTTGCCTGGGACTCTCCTTCAGCTGACGTGCAGCGAGTGCAGCTCCCTTACCTTCAACTTTCTGTTGCCGAGACCCACGCCTCGCGGCCCCCGCTCCGCGGGTGCCGCTCGAAGGCCAGGCTATTTGGCAGTCTTGTGTTGCTGGACCAACCCCCGAGTGCATAGGAGCACCAACGCGGCTTTGTAGAGCCGGCATCTGCTTCAGAGGGCGTGAGGCGGGACTGCGAGGACCAGCAGGCAGCGCGGCGCTGATCGGCCGCAGCTGGTCCTCTTCCCGCCCCTCCACCGGTCAAAACCACCGTGCCGAGTGAGTTGCCTGGGACTCTCCTTCAGCTGACGTGCAGCGAGTGCAGCTCCCTTACCTTCAACTTTCTGTTGCCGAGACCCACGCCTCACGGCCCCCGCTCCGCGGGTGCCGCTCGAAGGCCAGGCTATTTGGCAGTCTTGTGTTGCTGGACCAACCCCCGAGTGCATAGGAGCACCAACGCGGCTTTGTAGAGCCGGCATCTGCTTCAGAGGGCGTGAGGCGGGACTGCGAGGACCAGCAGGCAGCGCGGCGCTGATCGGCCGCAGCTGGTCCTCTTCCCGCCCCTCCACCGGTCAAAACCACCGTGCCGAGTGAGTTGCCTGGGACTCTCCTTCAGCTGACGTGCAGCGAGTGCAGCTCCCTTACCTTCAACTTTCTGTTGCCGAGACCCACGCCTCGCGGCCCCCGCTCCGCGGGTGCCGCTCGAAGGCCAGGCTATTTGGCAGTCTTGTGTTGCTGGACCAACCCCCGAGTGCATAGGAGCACCAACGCGGCTTTGTAGAGCCGGCATCTGCTTCAGAGGGCGTGAGGCGGGACTGCGAGGACCAGCAGGCAGCGCGGCGCTGATCGGCCGCAGCTGGTCCTCTTCCCGCCCCTTCACCTGTCCCTCCCATATATTCTGCTGCTGCAACGCGCACGCGGGACGCGCGCGGGACGACTACCGGGGCGAAGACCGGGCAAAGAGCGGGCCGTTTAAGGCCGTTCAAGGACGGCAGAGGACGGCCCTGGCCCAGAACTCTTGCGTCTTCACCCCTGAAAATCAATACCCAAGATGTCGACCATACGCAACAGAACTCGAAGTTGCGCGAAAAAAGCTACGGCGGTAGCCCAGGTGACTGGTCCTATTGATCTTTTTATTTCACGCGTACATGAGACTATTGATCAAAGTATTGTTTTATTGGAAAAAAGAGTCTCTATGGACCTCGCTAACGCTAGGCGTTCATCCCTGGGCCCTTTGGCAAAGGCTAAATCTCCTGTTCCGCAGATTGTGAATAATTGTTCATTACCTATAACTTTGTCCACTAATCATGTTTCGACTGTACCGAATTCTGTAGATCTATCGGTTGCCCCATCAGACTCGGACCCGTCTTTTGAAGACCTGGAGGCTACGCCAGATCTCGAAACTTGTCAGTCACCTGACAAAGTGGAGCCGAGTCTGAGTGGGCATAAGGTTGTGGATACAGTTTCTGTACCCATTGCTTCGCGGGGAAGGGCTCCTAAACCCCATAAGGCCACATTGAAGGGTAAAAGTAAAGCAAGGAATCATAATTTGATCTCCCCTACCCCACAATTGACATCAGGTATCCCGTGCTGGGTGCAAAACATGGTAACAGACTTAAAACTAGACCTAGAAGCCACTTTAGCAGCTCAAATTAAGCCCTTAATTTCTAAAGTGGATAGGCTTACTTCTTTAATACAATCTAAATGGCCACAAAAAAGCAGGTACAAGTGTCTGTCCAGTCACAAGGGACCCTGGAATCAACCACTGAATGTCCAACGAGTACTCAGGCCCCCAAAGGTGTATCTAATACGGCTCAAGGTGCTGCAGTCCATGGGAACCCAGTTATACCCCCAAAGCCGCAAACAGGGAATATTCCCGCTCAACCAATGACTGTCCACATTTCAAAAGGGAATACTCCTGTCCAGGCGACCCAACTTTCTGTTGTTACTAATACTACTACCCCCACTATTCAAGCTAAAGAAGTAGCAGGGAAACCTAACTCAACTTCTGCACCTCCTATTATAAACAAACCTGAAGTGCCCAAACCAAAGCAGACACGTTTTAGGTCCATAAACCTACCACCAGAAGTTTCCCCGTTTGTAGTCGTGTTGACGGCGGTTCCCCCATTAAAGGAGGGAGTAAAAGAATCGTTTACCGAGCTTAGGAACAAATGTGCTCAATGGCTCCATCTACATAAACCCCTACCTAACAACATGAACGGTGAAATCCTTACCGTACGTAGAGGGGATTGGGTGGGCAGAAGCAAGAAATCAATAGTAGGGGACGTAATAACTGTTAATTTTAGGGATGTAGGGGCAGCAAGTTACGTGTGTAATGCACCCAATAGTGGTCCTGCGACCCAAATTAACCCACTTCCCCTGTCTTATTTTTTATCAAAGCCCGTACGACCTAACACCCCCTGTCCCACTTTTCAAAGCAATAGTGGACCTGGATATTTTCCACAGCAACCTGCTAAATCTTGGTTGCAACCACCTTATCCGCCCCCTTTTTTTCCACATCATGTTAATTTACAGCAGCAGCCCCCAAATGCCCCACTTTTTCCTATGCATCAAGCAAAAGCCCACTGGCAACACCCTTTTCACTTCCCGTCACCTTTACCCCAGCCAGTTTACCAATGGCCGCAATCTTTTCAGCCACCTCAATTGGATAAATATTCTTGGCAACAAACGTGGCAGGACCCGCCCCACTCTCAAGACCCCATGTCCTCACAATTCGCCCACCCAAATAGATATGCCGTGCTAGATGAGGTAGACTGACTCAGCTCACTAGAAGCATCGGATCTTAATAACCCTAATTCTGAGAAGGAGTATTCCTTTCCCTCTGCCAAGCCCCCAGTCGTACCTTACGATTCTATTGAGCTGTCTTCATTAAGATCTACCCAGCTCATAGGCAATCAGGGTAGCCTGGATATATGTACAACTAGTGCTAGCCCCAGCCTAAGTCCGGTTACCATCTTTCGGGAAGAGGGTCCTGCTTCATTATCACCAGTAAACCAGCAGGAGTTATCTGTTGCTGGTAATGCTGGGAAACCAGCAGGAATCTCCCTTATTTCCTGGAATATTGCCGGTCTTGCTAGTAAATTGGGCACACCCTTTTGGACCAGCTTTTTGGGCGAGGGTTTTGATTTAATTTTACTACAGGAAACTTGGTGTCCAGACCCTATTAATATTGAAGGGTATGTATCTTTTTGTCTCAGTGCAACCAAATCCAGCTCGGGCAGGGCTAAGGGAGGCCTTTTATTGTTAGTGTCAACTAAGCTGTGTGACTGTACGGTTAAATATAGTACAACCGTGGGGACACACAGCCAAGTTATAAGGGTGGAATGCAGAAAGAACATTGACTTAGTTATTGTTAACTTTTATAACAACATTTTTGATGCCACCAGGGGGGATATTTTACTGCCTTTAGAAAAGGAAATCATTAAAGCTTTAGATATCTCGAAAAGAAAGGCTGAGGTGGTATGGGCTGGGGATTTTAACTTGCAGCCTTGCCATCTATCTAACGGGAATATCTGTGGCTTTGATGTAGCATTAAATAGTCATTGGAGAGATCAGGGGGGGAAGGAGGATTCCCCTCATTTTCAACACTGTAGTTATGGTTCCACCCTAAACAATATGCTAGCCATGCTAGATATGACCCTGTTAAACTGCAATGTCAACAATCGGGCAATAACATGTCCTACATTCACGGGCAGAGATGCAGGTTCATTTATTGATCATATCTTGTTGTCTAGCAGTGGAGACTATACTGATTTATATGTGAATGAGGAAAGTCTCAGTGACCATAACAGCTTAAGGGTTACCCTCTTGGGCCATGGCACCTCAACAGCTTCAGGTGGTAAATGTACAACCGATATAGTGCCTACTAGACCAAAGGGCCTTAGGGTTAAATGGACCAGTACAAATTCCAAAGTTAAGCAGAAGGAGGTTGTCACCCAATGCAAGAATCAAATTAGTTATTGTCTGGACGATGACAGTGATTCTGGCTATTTAATAGAATGTTTTGTATCTCTGAATATCATTATTGAGGGTATCTTCACTAAGTCCCCGTCAGCCAATAGTAGTCAAAAGCAGGGGTGGTTTGACAAGACATGTATCGTCGCCCTCCGCAACCTAAAGAAAGCGCTAGGCACCAAACCACGCGTTAAGACTGTGATACAACACCTCAGGGCTAGTTATAAATTAGCCATTAATAAAAGGAAAAGGGTTTTACAGTCTGAGGCGTGGGACAAGCTGAGGGAGGCTGCTGAGACTAAAAACAGCAAACTCTATTGGGAAACGATAAATAGTCCGTTTCTCAGTAGAGAAAATGTTCCAGAACTGACCTCATATGTGGCATGTAGCGACTGGGTTAATCATTTCTCGAAAATATTTAACCCTGAAGGGCCAACATCTGAGTTACCACCACCAGATTTAAATCCATGGTTGCCCCTTTCGTTGGCTATAACATTGGAAGAATGTCAGGAAGCAATTTCTTTGAGTAAAGGAGGCAAGGCACCTGGCCCTGATGGGGTCCCGCTGGATTTATATAAAGATGAAATAGCGTTATGGGCTCCCATTTTGACAAGGATTTTTAATTGTGCGGCTGAAAATGAATTCCCTTCTACCTGGGGTCAATCGATTATCATCCCTTTACATAAGAAGGGCGATAAGTCAGAGGCCTCTAATTATCGCCCAATTTCACTATTGGATGCCTCTGTAAAGGTGATGAGCAGGATTTTGCTAAAGAGGCTAGAAGACTGGGCAACTGATTTTAACATCTTAACTAAAGTCCAATATGGTTTCCGCAAAGGTCTGGGTACACTGGACCAATGCGTAAACCTGGACCTTTTAATCAGTAAATATACTGTGGCTAAAAGTGGCAACCTCTTTTTATGTTTTGCTGATTTGAGCAGCGCATTTGATTTGGTTAACCATAGTATTCTTTGGGAGGTTCTGCTTGATGCAGGGGCACCAAGGGAAATAGTGTATTTTTTAGCCAGACTATACGAAAAACTCTCATGTAAAGTCCGCTATGGCACCCTTGGCGAATGTACCCCGTTCTTTAAAGTGTCTCGGGGCATTCGTCAGGGTTGTGTTTTAGCTCCGCTTTTATTTTCCCTTTTTATTAATGGTGTAGACCGATCCCTGACCAACATTTTAGCAGATGCCCCCCTGATTGGCGGTAAACCTGTTCCGCTGTTACTCTATGCGGATGACGCTGTTCTTTTATCTCGAACACAGTTGGGCCTACAGCGCCTTATTGATAATTTCACGCAGTTTATACAAGCTAGGCAGCTTCGTGTGAATAAAACTAAGACATATGTAATGTCATGTGGTCAGGCAGCCAAGCAGGTAAAACATACTTTCTTCCTAGATAAGGAAAAGCTGACCTCTGTTAAATCTTTTTGTTATTTGGGAATAACATATAGTAACAGTGGGTCCTGGAATGCGGAATTTGATGCCGTAAAAATAAAAATGTTACGGTCCACCAGTAGCATTTTTCGTTTTGCCTCTAAACTTGGCTCACGAAGTATCTATGATATGATGAACATATATAATGTATGTTGTGTTTCCTCTGCTCTGTATGGGGCAGGGGTGTGGGGTCACTGTGAGGGTATTCTCTTGCAGAAGGAGGAAAACAAGTTCTTAAGGAGGCTATTATGCGTTCCTCCCTCCGCCTCCATACAGTTGATCCATGACGAAGTTGGGATCGAGTACATCTCTGACTTAGCAGCAGTTCGGCCACTTTTATTGTGGCGATCTATTTGGGCTAAGTCGGAGACTCGATTCACTCAGGATATTATCCTTGATTGTATAGGTTTGGATCATTCCTCACGGGTATTATGGTTAAGATACATCCACCATTGGTATCTACTTTTGTTTAACATTAATGTGTTCCGTGAGCCGGAAAAGGTTGTATCTATTACAAAAAAAGAAATTAAGATAACGTTCCTTAAATTTCGTAAGGCTGAGCGAGACAAAGCTGTTGGAAATCTTGCTACTTTGAAATTCTACAAAGATTTAAATTTAGCTCCTGGATTGCAATCCTATCTTGTGTTTGTGACCCGCCCTTCTCACCAGTATGTTTTAACACGGGTCAGATTGGGTATTGTACACCACTTGGTTGCTTTTCCAAACACAAAGACTAGTTCAAACACACCTTGTCCGTGTGACGGTACTTCGCGTCAGAGTAGTTGCCATTTCTTACTTTTTTGTAAATTTTACCAGTATTTTAGGCTTAAATACCTTAAACCAATTTTTATCAAATACAACATCTGTACCACACAAACAGCATTGATAATTTTATCCTTACTAGTGAACGAGGAGATTTGTTTCTTCTTGGCTACTTTTATTTTAAAATGTACAGCTGCCAGGAAAAGTATTGTATTTTAAAAATTGTTTACTGACCTGTCTGTACTTGTGCTATACAGCTGCTAGGGTTTATTTATGATGAAATTAATGTTATTATCCCTGTCTGTATATATATGTTTTATTTCTCCTTGAATTTTATATCAATGTCTGTATTAAGGTATTTATACAGTGTTCCACAGTATTGAATGATTATTTAACAATTTTTAATATACAGTTCCCTGTAAAGGCCTAGTAAGTAATTTCTATTGACTCCTAGGTAGTCCATGTAAGAATGTCGTGTATTTTATAAGATCATGTCGACCTATAGAGGCATGTTTATTTTCTACTTGCTGCACTTCAGCTTTTTCCCCTTTTTTCAGGAAAGATTATTCGTGATTTTTAATATTTCAATTGTGTTTTGCTTGTATGATTTGTATGTACAAATCGAATAAAAGCTTTTGAACTTGAACTTGAACTTGAATCATTTTTGGTCCAGTCCAAAAAATCTATTTTCGGATGAAAAACGATGACTCCGGACATGCCGAACGATCCCAAAATGGTCAATATGGATGAAATTTTAACATTTAATCTTTTGACTGTAAATGACTGTTGGATGTGAATTATGACTTTGTCAACTAAAATAAGTGTGTTTAAAGTCATTTCTGTGCCTCAAAGGGGTCAAAATTGAAGCTTTTGAGTAATCAAAACTCTGTAAAAATGGCAATTTTGGTCACTCTGAGGGTTTAAAAAGTGGTTATTCAACATGAGGCACGATCCAATTGCCATTTTGAATCATTTTTGGTACAGTCCAAAAAATCAATTTTTGGATGAAAAACGATGACTCCGGACATGTCGAACGATCCCAAAATGGTCAATATGGACGAAATTTTAACATTTAATCTTTTGACTGTAAATGACTGTTGGATGTGAATTATGACTTTGTCAACTAAAATAAGTGTGATTAAAGTCATTTCTGTGCCTCAAAGGGGTCAAAATTGAAGCTTTTGAGTAATCAAAACTCTGTAAAAATGGCAATTTTGGTCACTCTGAGGGTTTAAAAAGTGGTCATTCAACATGAGGCACGATCCAATTGACATTTTGAATCATTTTTGGTACAGTCCAAAAAAATCAATTTTCGGATGAAAAACGATGACTCCGGACATGTCGAATGATCCCAAAATGGTCAATATGGACGAAATTTTAACATTTAATCTTTTAACTGTAAATGACTGTTGGATGTGAATTATGACTTTGTCAACTAAAATAAGTGTGTTTAAAGTCATTTCTGTGCCTCAAAGGGGTCAAAATTGAAGCTTTTGAGTAATCAAAACTCTGTAAAAATGGCAATTTTGGTCACTCTGAGGGTTTAAAAAGTGGTCATTCAACATGAGGCACGATCCAATTGACATTTTGAATCATTTTTGGTACAGTCCAAAAAAATCAATTTTCGGATGAAAAACGATGACTCCGGACATGTCGAATGATCCCAAAATGGTCAATATGGACGAAATTTTAACATTTAATCTTTTGACTGTAAATGACTGTTGGATGTGAATTATGACTTTGTCAACTAAAATAAGTGTGTTTAAAGTCATTTCTGTGCCTCAAAGGGGTCAAAATTGAAGCTTTTGAGTAATCAAAACTCTGTAAAAATGGCAATTTTGGTCACTGTGAGGGTTTAAAAAGTGGTTATTCAACATGAGGCACGATCCAATTGCCATTTTGAATCATTTTTGGTACAGTCCAAAAAATCAATTTTCGGATGAAAAACGATGACTCCGGACATGTCGAACGATCCCAAAATGGTCAATATGGATGAAATTTTAACATTTAATCTTTTGACTGTAAATGACTGTTGGATGTGAATTATGACTTTTTCAACTAAAATAAGTGTGTTTAAAGTCATTTCTGTGCCTCAAAGGGGTCAAAATTGAAGCTTTTGAGTAATCAAAACTCTGTAAAAATGGCAATTTTGGTCACTGTGAGGGTTTAAAAAGTGGTTATTCAACATGAGGCACGATCCAATTGCCATTTTGAATCATTTTTGGTACAGTCCAAAAAATCAATTTTCGGATGAAAAACGATGACTCCGGACATGTCGAATGATCCCAAAATGGTCAATATGGATGAAATTTTAACATTTAATCTTTTGACTGTAAATGACTGTTGGATGTGAATTATGACTTTGTCAACTAAAATAAGTGTGTTTAAAGTCATTTCTGTGCCTCAAAGGGGTCAAAATTGAAGCTTTTGAGTAATCAAAACTCTGTAAAAATGGCAATTTTGGTCACTCTGAGGGTTTAAAAAGTGGTCATTCAACATGAGGCACGATCCAATTGACATTTTGAATCATTTTTGGTACAGTCCAAAAAATCTATTTTCGGATGAAAAACGATGACTCCGGACATGCCGAACGATCCCAAAATGGTCAATATGGATGAAATTTTAACATTTAATCTTTTGACTGTAAATGACTGTTGGATGTGAATTATGACTTTGTCAACTAAAATAAGTGTGTTTAAAGTCATTTCTGTGCCTCAAAGGGGTCAAAATTGAAGCTTTTGAGTAATCAAAACTCTGTAAAAATGGCAATTTTGGTCACTCTGAGGGTTTAAAAAGTGGTTATTCAACATGAGGCACGATCCAATTGCCATTTTGAATCATTTTTGGTACAGTCCAAAAAATCAATTTTTGGATGAAAAACGATGACTCCGGACATGTCGAACGATCCCAAAATGGTCAATATGGACGAAATTTTAACATTTAATCTTTTGACTGTAAATGACTGTTGGATGTGAATTATGACTTTGTCAACTAAAATAAGTGTGATTAAAGTCATTTCTGTGCCTCAAAGGGGTCAAAATTGAAGCTTTTGAGTAATCAAAACTCTGTAAAAATGGCAATTTTGGTCACTCTGAGGGTTTAAAAAGTGGTCATTCAACATGAGGCACGATCCAATTGACATTTTGAATCATTTTTGGTACAGTCCAAAAAAATCAATTTTCGGATGAAAAACGATGACTCCGGACATGTCGAATGATCCCAAAATGGTCAATATGGACGAAATTTTAACATTTAATCTTTTGACTGTAAATGACTGTTGGATGTGAATTATGACTTTGGCAACTAAAATAAGTGTGTTTAAAGTCATTTCTGTGCCTCAAAGGGGTCAAAATTGAAGCTTTTGAGTAATCAAAACTCTGTAAAAATGGCAATTTTGGTCACTCTGAGGGTTTAAAAAGTGGTCATTCAACATGAGGCACGATCCAATTGACATTTTGAATCATTTTTGGTACAGTCCAAAAAAATCAATTTTCGGATGAAAAACTATGACTCCGGACATGTCGAATGATCCCAAAATGGTCAATATGGACGAAATTTTAACATTTAATCTTTTGACTGTAAATGACTGTTGGATGTGAATTATGACTTTGTCAACTAAAATAAGTGTGTTTAAAGTCATTTCTGTGCCTCAAAGGGGTCAAAATTGAAGCTTTTGAGTAATCAAAACTCTGTAAAAATGGCAATTTTGGTCACTGTGAGGGTTTAAAAAGTGGTTATTCAACATGAGGCACGATCCAATTGCCATTTTGAATCATTTTTGGTACAGTCCAAAAAATCAATTTTCGGATGAAAAACGATGACTCCGGACATGTCGAACGATCCCAAAATGGTCAATATGGATGAAATTTTAACATTTAATCTTTTGACTGTAAATGACTGTTGGATGTGAATTATGACTTTTTCAACTGAAATAAGTGTGTTTAAAGTCATTTCTGTGCCTCAAAGGGGTCAAAATTGAAGCTTTTGAGTAATCAAAACTCTGTAAAAATGGCAATTTTGGTCACTCTGAGGGTTTAAAAAGTGGTTATTCAACATGAGGCACGATTCAATTGCCATTTTGAATCATTTTTGGTACAGTCCAAAAAATCAATTTTCGGATGAAAAACGATGACTCCGGACATGTCGAACGATCCCAAAATGGTCAATATGGATGAAATTTTAACATTTAATCTTTTGACTGTAAATGACTGTTGGATGTGAATTATGACTTTGTCAACTAAAATAAGTGTGTTTAAAGTCATTTCTGTGCCTCAAAGGGGTCAAAATTGAAGCTTTTGAGTAAGCAAAACTCTGTAAAAATGGCAATTTTGGTCACTGTGAGGGTTTAAAAAGTGGTTATTCAACATGAGGCACGATCCAATTGACATTTTGAATCATTTTTGGTACAGTCCAAAAAATCAATTTTCGGATGAAAAACGATGACATGTCGAATGATCCCAAAATGGTCAATATGGATGAAATTTTAACATTTAATCTTTTGACTGTAAATGACTGTTGGGTGTGAATTATGACTTTGTCAACTAAAATAAGTGTGTTTAAAGTCATTTCTGTGCCTGAAATGGGTCAAAATTGAAGCTTTTGAGTAAGCAAAACTCTGTAAAATTGGCAATTTTGGTCACTGTGAGGGTTTAAAAAGTGGTTATTCAACATGAGGCACCATCCAATTGACATTTTGAATGATTTTTGGTACAGTCCAAAAAATCAATTTTCGGATGAAAAACGATGACTCCGGACATGTCGAACGATCCCAAAATGGTCAATATGGATGAAATTTTAACATTTAATCTTTTGACTGTAAATGACTGTTGGGTGTGAATTATGACTTTGTCAACTAAAATAAGTGTGTTTAAAGTCATTTCTGTGCCTCAAAGGGGTCAAAATTGAAGCTTTTGAGTAATCAAAACTCTGTAAAAATGGCAATTTTGGTCACTCTGAGGGTTTAAAAAGTGGTTATTCAACATGAGGCACGATCCAGTTGCCATTTTGAATCATTTTTGGTACAGTCCAAAAAATCAATTTTCGGATGAAAAACGATGACTCCGGACATGTCGAACGATCCCAAAATGGTCAATATGGATGAAATTTTAACATTTAATCTTTTGACTGTAAATGACTGTTGGATGTGAATTATGACTTTGTCAACTAAAATAAGTGTGTTTAAAGTCATTTCTGTGCCTCAAAGGGGTCAAAATTGAAGCTTTTGAGTAATCAAAACTCTGTAAAAATGGCAATTTTGGTCACTCTGAGGGTTTAAAAAGTGGTCATTCAACATGAGGCACGATCCAATTGACATTTTGAATCATTTTTGGTACAGTCCAAAAAATCAATTTTCGGATGAAAAACGATGACTCCGGACCTGTTGAACGATCCCAAAATGGTCTATAATGATGAAATTTTAACATTTAATCTTTTGACTGTAAATGACTGTTGGGTGTGAATTATGACTTTGTTAACTAAAATAAGTGTGTTTAAAGTCATTTCTGTGCCTGAAACGGGTCAAAATTGAAGCTTTTGAGTAAGCAAAACTCTGTAAAAATGGCAATTTTGGTCACTGTGAGGGTTTAAAAAGTGGTTATTCAACATGAGGCACGATCCAATTGACATTTTGAATCATTTTTGGTACAGTCCAAAAAATCAATTTTCGGATGAAAAACGATGACTCCTGACATGTCGAATGATCCCAAAATGGTCAATATGGATGAAATTTTAACATTTAATCTTTTGACTGTAAATGACTGTTGGATGTGAATTATGACTTTGTCAACTAAAATAAGTGTGTTTAAAGTCATTTCTGTGCCTGAAATGGGTAAAAATTGAAGCTTTTGAGTAAGCAAAACTCTGTAAAATTGGCAATTTTGGTCACTGTGAGGGTTTAAAAAGTGGTTATTCAACATGAGGCACGATCCAATTGACATTTTGAATGATTTTTGGTACGGTCCAAAAAATCAATTTTCGGATGAAAAACGATGACTCCGGACCTGTCGAACGTTCCCAAAATGGTCTATAATGATGAAATTTTAACATTTAATCTTTTGACTCTAAATGACTGTTGGATGTGAATTATGACTTTGTCAACTAAAATAAGTGTGTTTAAAGTCATTTCTGTGCCTCAAAGGGGTCAAAATTGCAGCTTTTGAGTAATCAAAACTCTGTAAAAATGGCAATTTTGGTCACTGTGAGGGTTTAAAAAGTGGTTATTCAACATGAGGCACGATCCAATTGACATTTTGAATAATTTTTGGTACAGTCCAAAAAATCAAATTTCGGATGAATAACGATGACTCCTGACATGTCGAACGATCCCAAAATGGTCAATATGGATGAAATTTTAACATTTAATCTTTTGACTGTAAATGACTGTTGGATGTGAATTATGACTTTGTCAACTAAAATAAGTGTGTTTAAAGTCATTTCTGTGCCTGAAATGGGTCAAAATTGAAGCTTTTGAGTAAGCAAAACTCTGTAAAATTGGCAATTTTGGTCACTGTGAGGGTTTAAAAAGTGGTTATTCAACATGAGGCACCATCCAATTGACATTTTGGATGATTTTTGGTACAGTCCAAAAAATCAATTTTCGTATGAAAAACGATGACTCCGGACATGTCGAACGATCCCAAAATGGTCAATATGGATGAAATTTTAACATTTAATCTTTTGACTGTAAATGACTGTTGGATGTGAATTATGACTTTGTCAACTAAAATAAGTGTGTTTAAAGTCATTTCTGTGCCTGAAACGGGTCAAAATTGAAGCTTTTGAGTAATCAAAACTCTGTAAAAATGGCAATTTTGGTCACTCTGAGGCTTTAAAAAGTGGTTATTCAACATGAGGCACGATCCAATTGCCATTTTGAATCATTTTTGGTACAGTCCAAAAAATCAATTTTCGGATGAAAAACGATGACTCCGGACCTGTCGAACGTTCCCAAAATGGTCTATAATGATGAAATTTTAACATTTAATCTTTTGACTGTAAATGACTGTTGGATGTGAATTATGACTTTGTCAACTAAAATAAGTGTGTTTAAAGTCATTTCTGTGCCTGAAACGGGTCAAAATTGAAGCTTTTGAGTAAGCAAAACTCTGTAAAAATGGCAATTTTGGTCACTGTGAGGGTTTAAAAAGTGGTTATTCAACATGAGGCACGATCCAATTGACATTTTGAATCATTTTTGGTACAGTCCAAAAAATCAATTTTCGGATGAAAAACGATGACTCCTGACATGTCGAATGATCCCAAAATGGTCAATATGGATGAAATTTTAACATTTAATCTTTTGACTGTAAATGACTGTTGGATGTGAATTATGACTTTGTCAACTAAAATAAGTGTGTTTAAAGTCATTTCTGTGCCTCAAAGGGGTCAAAATTGAAGCTTTTGAGTAATCAAAACTCTGTAAAAATGGCAATTTTGGTCACTCTGAGGGTTTAAAAAGTGGTCATTCAACATGAGGCACGATCCAATTGACATTTTGAATCATTTTTGGTACAGTCCAAAAAATCAATTTTCGGATGAAAAACGATGACTCCGGACATGTCAAACGATCCCAAAATGGTCAATATGGATGAAATTTTAACATTTAATCTTTTGACTGTAAATGACTGTTGGATGTGAATTATGACTTTGTCAACTAAAATAAGTGTGTTTAAAGTCATTTCTGTGCCTGAAATGGGTCAAAATTGAAGCTTTTGAGTAAGCAAAACTCTGTAAAATTGCCAATTTTGGTCACTGTGAGGGTTTAAAAAGTGGTTATTCAACATGAGGCACGATCCAATTGACATTTTGAATGATTTTTGGTACAGTCCAAAAAATCAATTTTCGGATGAAAAACGATGACATGCCGAACGATCCCAAAATGGTCAATATGGATGAAATTTTAACATTTAATCTTTTGACTGTAAATGACTGTTGGATGTGAATTATGACTTTGTCAACTAAAATAAGTGTGTTTAAAGTCATTTCTGTGCCTCAAAGGGGTCAAAATTGAAGCTTTTGAGTAATCAAAACTCTGTAAAAATGGCAATTTTGGTCACTCTGAGGGTTTAAAAAGTGGTTATTCAACATGAGGCACGATTCAATTGCCATTTTGAATCATTTTTGGTACAGTCCAAAAGATCAATTTTCGGATGAAAAACGATGACTCCGGACATGTCGAACGATCCCAAAATGGTCAATATGGATGAAATTTTAACATTTAATCTTTTGACTGTAAATGACTGTTGGATGTGAATTATGACTTTGTCAACTAAAATAAGTGTGTTTAAAGTCATTTCTGTGCCTCAAAGGGGTCAAAATTGAAGCTTTTGAGTAATCAAAACTCTGTAAAAATGGCAATTTTGGTCACTCTGAGGGTTTAAAAAGTGGTCATTCAACATGAGGCACGATCCAATTGACATTTTGAATCATTTTTGGTACAGTCCAAAAAATCAATTTTCGGATGAAAAACGATGACTCCTGACATGTCGAATGATCCCAAAATGGTCAATATGGATGAAATTTTAACATTTAATCTTTTGACTGTAAATGACTGTTGGGTGTGAATTATGACTTTGTCAACTAAAATAAGTGTGTTTAAAGTCATTTCTGTGCCTGAAATGGGTCAAAATTGAAGCTTTTGAGTAAGCAAAACTCTGTAAAATTGGCAATTTTGGTCACTGTGAGGGTTTAAAAAGTGGTTATTCAACATGAGGCACCATCCAATTGACATTTTGAATGATTTTTGGTACAGTCCAAAAAATCAATTTTCGGATGAAAAACGATGACTCCGGACATGTCGAACGATCCCAAAATGGTCAATATGGATGAAATTTTAACATTTAATCTTTTGACTGTAAATGACTGTTGGATGTGAATTATGACTTTGTCAACTAAAATAAGTGTGTTTAAAGTCATTTCTGTGCCTCAAAGGGGTCAAAATTGAAGCTTTTGAGTAATCAAAACTCTGTAAAAATGGCAATTTTGGTCACTCTGAGGGTTTAAAAAGTGGTTATTCAACATGAGGCACGATCCAGTTGCCATTTTGAATCATTTTTGGTACAGTCCAAAAAATCAATTTTCGGATGAAAAACGATGACTCCGGACCTGTTGAACGATCCCAAAATGGTCTATAATGATGAAATTTTAACATTTAATCTTTTGACTGTAAATGACTGTTGGGTGTGAATTATGACTTTGTTAACTAAAATAAGTGTGTTTAAAGTCATTTCTGTGCCTGAAACGGGTCAAAATTGAAGCTTTTGAGTAAGCAAAACTCTGTAAAAATGGCAATTTTGGTCACTGTGAGGGTTTAAAAAGTGGTTATTCAACATGAGGCACGATCCAATTGACATTTTGAATCATTTTTGGTACAGTCCAAAAAATCAATTTTCGGATGAAAAACGATGACTCCTGACATGTCGAATGATCCCAAAATGGTCAATATGGATGAAATTTTAACATTTAATCTTTTGACTGTAAATGACTGTTGGATGTGAATTATGACTTTGTCAACTAAAATAAGTGTGTTTAAAGTCATTTCTGTGCCTGAAATGGGTCAAAATTGAAGCTTTTGAGTAAGCAAAACTCTGTAAAATTGGCAATTTTGGTCACTGTGAGGGTTTAAAAAGTGGTTATTCAACATGAGGCACGATCCAATTGACATTTTGAATGATTTTTGGTACGGTCCAAAAAATCAATTTTCGGATGAAAAACGATGACTCCGGACCTGTCGAACGTTCCCAAAATGGTCTATAATGATGAAATTTTAACATTTAATCTTTTGACTCTAAATGACTGTTGGATGTGAATTATGACTTTGTCAACTAAAATAAGTGTGTTTAAAGTCATTTCTGTGCCTCAAAGGGGTCAAAATTGCAGCTTTTGAGTAATCAAAACTCTGTAAAAATAGCAATTTTGGTCACTGTGAGGGTTTAAAAATTGGTTATTCAACATGAGGCACGATCCAATTGACATTTTGAATCATTTTTGGTACAATCCAAAAAATCAATTTTCGGATGAAAAACGATGACTCCGGACCTGTTGAACGTTCCCAAAATGGTCTATAATGATGAAATTTTAACATTTAATCTTTTGACTGTAAATGACTGTTGGATGTGAATTATGACTTTGTTAACTAAAATAAGTGTGTTTAAAGTCATTTCTGTGCCTGAAACGGGTCAAAATTGAAGCTTTTGAGTAAGCAAAACTCTGTAAAAATGGCAATTTTGGTCACTGTGAGGGTTTAAAAAGTGGTTATTCAACATGAGGCACGATCCAATTGACATTTTGAATCATTTTTGGTACAGTCCAAAAAATCAATTTTCGGATGAAAAACGATGACTCCTGAGTCCTGACATGTCGAATGATCCCAAAATGGTCAATATGGATGAAATTTTAACATTTAATCTTTTGACTGTAAATGACTGTTGGATGTGAATTATGACTTTGTCAACTAAAATAAGTGTGTTTAAAGTCATCTCTGTGCCTGAAATGGGTCAAAATTGAAGCTTTTGAGTAAGCAAAACTCTGTAAAATTGGCAATTTTGGTCACTGTGAGGGTTTAAAAAGTGGTTATTCAACATGAGGCACGATCCAATTGACATTTTGAATGATTTTTGGTACGGTCCAAAAAATCAATTTTCGGATGAAAAACGATGACTCCGGACCTGTCGAACGTTCCCAAAATGGTCTATAATGATGAAATTTTAACATTTAATCTTTTGACTCTAAATGACTGTTGGATGTGAATTATGACTTTGTCAACTAAAATAAGTGTGTTTAAAGTCATTTCTGTGCCTCAAAGGGGTCAAAATTGCAGCTTTTGAGTAATCAAAACTCTGTAAAAATGGCAATTTTGGTCACTGTGAGGGTTTAAAAAGTGGTTATTCAACATGAGGCACGATCCAATTGACATTTTGAATAATTTTTGGTACAGTCCAAAAAATCAAATTTCGGATGAAAAACGATGACTCCTGACATGTCGAACGATCCCAAAATGGTCAATATGAATGAAATTTTAACATTTAATCTTTTGACTGTAAATGACTGTTGGATGTGAATTATGACTTTGTCAACTAAAATAAGTGTGTTTAAAGTCATTTCTGTGCCTGAAACGGGTCAAAATTGAAGCTTTTGAGTAATCAAAACTCTGTAAAAATGGCAATTTTGGTCACTCTGAGGGTTTAAAAAGTGGTTATTCAACATGAGGCATGATCCAATTGCCATTTTGAATCATTTTTGGTACAGTCCAAAAAATCAATTTTCGGATGAAAAACGATGACTCCGGACCTGTCGAACGTTCCCAAAATGGTCTATAATGATGAAATTTTAACATTTAATCTTTTGACTGTAAATGACTGTTGGATGTGAATTATGACTTTGTCAACTAAAATAAGTGTGTTTAAAGTCATTTCTGTGCCTGAAACGGGTCAAAATTGAAGCTTTTGAGTAAGCAAAACTCTGTAAAAATGGCAATTTTGGTCACTGTGAGGGTTTAAAAAGTGGTTATTCAACATGAGGCACGATCCAATTGACATTTTGAATCATTTTTGGTACAGTCCAAAAAATCAATTTTCGGATGAAAAACGATGACTCCTGACATGTCGAATGATCCCAAAATGGTCAATATGGATGAAATTTTAACATTTAATCTTTTGACTGTAAATGACTGTTGGATGTGAATTATGACTTTGTCAACTAATAAAAGTGTGTTTAAAGTCATTTCTGTGCCTGAAATGGGTCAAAATTGAAGCTTTTGAGTAAGCAAAACTCTGTAAAATTGGCAATTTTGGTCACTGTGAGGGTTTAAAAAGTGGTTATTCAACATGAGGCACGATCCAGTTGCCATTTTGAATCATTTTTGGTACAGTCCAAAAAATCAATTTTCGGATGAAAAACGATGACTCCGGACATGTCGAACGATCCCAAAATGGTCAATATGGATGAAATTTTAACATTTAATCTTTTGACTGTAAATGACTGTTGGATGTGAATTATGACTTTGTCAACTAAAATAAGTGTGTTTAAAGTCATTTCTGTGCCTCAAAGGGGTCAAAATTGAAGCTTTTGAGTAATCAAAACTCTGTAAAAATGGCAATTTTGGTCACTCTGAGGGTTTAAAAAGTGGTCATTCAACATGAGGCACGATCCAATTGACATTTTGAATCATTTTTGGTACAGTCCAAAAAATCAATTTTCGGATGAAAAACGATGACTCCGGACCTGTTGAACGATCCCAAAATGGTCTATAATGATGAAATTTTAACATTTAATCTTTTGACTGTAAATGACTGTTGGGTGTGAATTATGACTTTGTTAACTAAAATAAGTGTGTTTAAAGTCATTTCTGTGCCTGAAACGGGTCAAAATTGAAGCTTTTGAGTAAGCAAAACTCTGTAAAAATGGCAATTTTGGTCACTGTGAGGGTTTAAAAAGTGGTTATTCAACATGAGGCACGATCCAATTGACATTTTGAATCATTTTTGGTACAGTCCAAAAAATCAATTTTCGGATGAAAAACGATGACTCCTGACATGTCGAATGATCCCAAAATGGTCAATATGGATGAAATTTTAACATTTAATCTTTTGACTGTAAATGACTGTTGGATGTGAATTATGACTTTGTCAACTAAAATAAGTGTGTTTAAAGTCATTTCTGTGCCTGAAATGGGTCAAAATTGAAGCTTTTGAGTAAGCAAAACTCTGTAAAATTGGCAATTTTGGTCACTGTGAGGGTTTAAAAAGTGGTTATTCAACATGAGGCACGATCCAATTGACATTTTGAATGATTTTTGGTACGGTCCAAAAAATCAATTTTCGGATGAAAAACGATGACTCCGGACCTGTCGAACGTTCCCAAAATGGTCTATAATGATGAAATTTTAACATCTTTTGACTCTAAATGACTGTTGGATGTGAATTATGACTTTGTCAACTAAAATAAGTGTGTTTAAAGTCATTTCTGTGCCTCAAAGGGGTCAAAATTGCAGCTTTTGAGTAATCAAAACTCTGTAAAAATGGCAATTTTGGTCACTGTGAGGGTTTAAAAAGTGGTTATTCAACATGAGGCACGATCCAATTGACATTTTGAATAATTTTTGGTACAGTCCAAAAAATCAAATTTCGGATGAATAACGATGACTCCTGACATGTCGAACGATCCCAAAATGGTCAATATGGATGAAATTTTAACATTTAATCTTTTGACTGTAAATGACTGTTGGATGTGAATTATGACTTTGTCAACTAAAATAAGTGTGTTTAAAGTCATTTCTGTGCCTGAAATGGGTCAAAATTGAAGCTTTTGAGTAAGCAAAACTCTGTAAAATTGGCAATTTTGGTCACTGTGAGGGTTTAAAAAGTGGTTATTCAACATGAGGCACCATCCAATTGACATTTTGGATGATTTTTGGTACAGTCCAAAAAATCAATTTTCGTATGAAAAACGATGACTCCGGACATGTCGAACGATCCCAAAATGGTCAATATGGATGAAATTTTAACATTTAATCTTTTGACTGTAAATGACTGTTGGATGTGAATTATGACTTTGTCAACTAAAATAAGTGTGTTTAAAGTCATTTCTGTGCCTGAAACGGGTCAAAATTGAAGCTTTTGAGTAAGCAAAACTCTGTAAAAATGGCAATTTTGGTCACTGTGAGGGTTTAAAAAGTGGTTATTCAACATGAGGCACGATCCAATTGACATTTTGAATCATTTTTGGTACAGTCCAAAAAATCAATTTTCGGATGAAAAACGATGACTCCTGACATGTCGAATGATCCCAAAATGGTCAATATGGATGAAATTTTAACATTTAATCTTTTGACTGTAAATGACTGTTGGATGTGAATTATGACTTTGTCAACTAAAATAAGTGTGTTTAAAGTCATTTCTGTGCCTCAAAGGGGTCAAAATTGAAGCTTTTGAGTAATCAAAACTCTGTAAAAATGGCAATTTTGGTCACTCTGAGGGTTTAAAAAGTGGTCATTCAACATGAGGCACGATCCAATTGAAATTTTGAATCATTTTTGGTACAGTCCAAAAAATCAATTTTCGGATGAAAAACGATGACTCCGGACATGTCAAACGATCCCAAAATGGTCAATATGGATGAAATTTTAACATTTAATCTTTTGACTGTAAATGACTGTTGGATGTGAATTATGACTTTGTCAACTAAAATAAGTGTGTTTAAAGTCATTTCTGTGCCTGAAATGGGTCAAAATTGAAGCTTTTGAGTAAGCAAAACTCTGTAAAATTGGCAATTTTGGTCACTGTGAGGGTTTAAAAAGTGGTTATTCAACATGAGGCACGATCCAATTGACATTTTGAATGATTTTTGGTACAGTCCAAAAAATCAATTTTCGGATGAAAAACGATGACATGCCGAACGATCCCAAAATGGTCAATATGGATGAAATTTTAACATTTAATCTTTTGACTGTAAATGACTGTTGGATGTGAATTATGACTTTGTCAACTAAAATAAGTGTGTTTAAAGTCATTTCTGTGCCTCAAAGGGGTCAAAATTGAAGCTTTTGAGTAATCAAAACTCTGTAAAAATGGCAATTTTGGTCACTCTGAGGGTTTAAAAAGTGGTTATTCAACATGAGGCACGATTCAATTGCCATTTTGAATCATTTTTGGTACAGTCCAAAAGATCAATTTTCGGATGAAAAACGATGACTCCGGACATGTCGAACGATCCCAAAATGGTCAATATGGATGAAATTTTAACATTTAATCTTTTGACTGTAAATGACTGTTGGATGTGAACTATGACTTTGTCAACTAAAATAAGTGTGTTTAAAGTCATTTCTGTGCCTCAAAGGGGTCAAAATTGAAGCTTTTGAGTAATCAAAACTCTGTAAAAATGGCAATTTTGGTCACTCTGAGGGTTTAAAAAGTGGTCATTCAACATGAGGCACGATCCAATTGACATTTTGAATCATTTTTGGTACAGTCCAAAAAATCAATTTTCGGATGAAAAACGATGACTCCTGACATGTCGAATGATCCCAAAATGGTCAATATGGATGAAATTTTAACATTTAATCTTTTGACTGTAAATGACTGTTGGGTGTGAATTATGACTTTGTCAACTAAAATAAGTGTGTTTAAAGTCATTTCTGTGCCTGAAATGGGTCAAAATTGAAGCTTTTGAGTAAGCAAAACTCTGTAAAATTGGCAATTTTGGTCACTGTGAGGGTTTAAAAAGTGGTTATTCAACATGAGGCACCATCCAATTGACATTTTGAATGATTTTTGGTACAGTCCAAAAAATCAATTTTCGGATGAAAAACGATGACTCCGGACATGTCGAACGATCCCAAAATGGTCAATATGGATGAAATTTTAACATTTAATCTTTTGACTGTAAATGACTGTTGGATGTGAATTATGACTTTGTCAACTAAAATAAGTGTGTTTAAAGTCATTTCTGTGCCTCAAAGGGGTCAAAATTGAAGCTTTTGAGTAATCAAAACTCTGTAAAAATGGCAATTTTGGTCACTCTGAGGGTTTAAAAAGTGGTTATTCAACATGAGGCACGATCCAGTTGCCATTTTGAATCATTTTTGGTACAGTCCAAAAAATCAATTTTCGGATGAAAAACGATGACTCCGGACATGTCGAACGATCCCAAAATGGTCAATATGGATGAAATTTTAACATTTAATCTTTTGACTGTAACTGACTGTTGGATGTGAATTATGACTTTGTCAACTAAAATAAGTGTGTTTAAAGTCATTTCTGTGCCTCAAAGGGGTCAAAATTGAAGCTTTTGAGTAATCAAAACTCTGTAAAAATGGCAATTTTGGTCACTCTGAGGGTTTAAAAAGTGGTCATTCAACATGAGGCACGATCCAATTGACATTTTGAATCATTTTTGGTACAGTCCAAAAAATCAATTTTCGGATGAAAAACGATGACTCCGGACCTGTTGAACGATCCCAAAATGGTCTATAATGATGAAATTTTAACATTTAATCTTTTGACTGTAAATGACTGTTGGGTGTGAATTATGACTTTGTTAACTAAAATAAGTGTGTTTAAAGTCATTTCTGTGCCTGAAACGGGTCAAAATTGAAGCTTTTGAGTAAGCAAAACTCTGTAAAAATGGCAATTTTGGTCACTGTGAGGGTTTAAAAAGTGGTTATTCAACATGAGGCACGATCCAATTGACATTTTGAATCATTTTTGGTACAGTCCAAAAAATCAATTTTCGGATGAAAAACGATGACTCCTGACATGTCGAATGATCCCAAAATGGTCAATATGGATGAAATTTTAACATTTAATCTTTTGACTGTAAATGACTGTTGGATGTGAATTATGACTTTGTCAACTAAAATAAGTGTGTTTAAAGTCATTTCTGTGCCTGAAATGGGTCAAAATTGAAGCTTTTGAGTAAGCAAAACTCTGTAAAATTGGCAATTTTGGTCACTGTGAGGGTTTAAAAAGTGGTTATTCAACATGAGGCACGATCCAATTGACATTTTGAATGATTTTTGGTACGGTCCAAAAAATTAATTTTCGGATGAAAAACGATGACTCCGGACCTGTCGAACGTTCCCAAAATGGTCTATAATGATGAAATTTTAACATTTAATCTTTTGACTCTAAATGACTGTTGGATGTGAATTATGACTTTGTCAACTAAAATAAGTGTGTTTAAAGTCATTTCTGTGCCTCAAAGGGGTCAAAATTGCAGCTTTTGAGTAATCAAAACTCTGTAAAAATAGCAATTTTGGTCACTGTGAGGGTTTAAAAATTGGTTATTCAACATGAGGCACGATCCAATTGACATTTTGAATCATTTTTGGTACAATCCAAAAAATCAATTTTCGGATGAAAAACGATGACTCCGGACCTGTTGAACGTTCCCAAAATGGTCTATAATGATGAAATTTTAACATTTAATCTTTTGACTGTAAATGACTGTTGGATGTGAATTATGACTTTGTTAACTAAAATAAGTGTGTTTAAAGTCATTTCTGTGCCTGAAACGGGTCAAAATTGAAGCTTTTGAGTAAGCAAAACTCTGTAAAAATGGCAATTTTGGTCACTGTGAGGGTTTAAAAAGTGGTTATTCAACATGAGGCACGATCCAATTGACATTTTGAATCATTTTTGGTACAGTCCAAAAAATCAATTTTCGGATGAAAAACGATGACTCCTGACATGTCGAATGATCCCAAAATGGTCAATATGGATGAAATTTTAACATTTAATCTTTTGACTATAAATGACTGTTGGATGTGAATTATGACTTTGTCAACTAAAATAAGTGTGTTTAAAGTCATCTCTGTGCCTGAAATGGGTCAAAATTGAAGCTTTTGAGTAAGCAAAACTCTGTAAAATTGGCAATTTTGGTCACTGTGAGGGTTTAAAAAGTGGTTATTCAACATGAGGCACGATCCAATTGACATTTTGAATGATTTTTGGTACGGTCCAAAAAATCAATTTTCGGATGAAAAACGATGACTCCGGACCTGTCGAACGTTCCCAAAATGGTCTATAATGATGAAATTTTAACATTTAATCTTTTGACTCTAAATGACTGTTGGATGTGAATTATGACTTTGTCAACTAAAATAAGTGTGTTTAAAGTCATTTCTGTGCCTCAAAGGGGTCAAAATTGCAGCTTTTGAGTAATCAAAACTCTGTAAAAATGGCAATTTTGGTCACTGTGAGGGTTTAAAAAGTGGTTATTCAACATGAGGCACGATCCAATTGACATTTTGAATAATTTTTGGTACAGTCCAAAAAATCAAATTTCGGATGAAAAACGATGACTCCTGACATGTCGAACGATCCCAAAATGGTCAATATGGATGAAATTTTAACATTTAATCTTTTGACTGTAAATGACTGTTGGATGTGAATTATGACTTTGTCAACTAAAATAAGTGTGTTTAAAGTCATTTCTGTGCCTGAAACGGGTCAAAATTGAAGCTTTTGAGTAATCAAAACTCTGTAAAAATGGCAATTTTGGTCACTCTGAGGGTTTAAAAAGTGGTTATTCAACATGAGGCATGATCCAATTGCCATTTTGAATCATTTTTGGTACAGTCCAAAAAATCAATTTTCGGATGAAAAACGATGACTCCGGACCTGTCGAACGTTCCCAAAATGGTCTATAATGATGAAATTTTAACATTTAATCTTTTGACTGTAAATGACTGTTGGATGTGAATTATGACTTTGTCAACTAAAATAAGTGTGTTTAAAGTCATTTCTGTGCCTGAAACGGGTCAAAATTGAAGCTTTTGAGTAAGCAAAACTCTGTAAAAATGGCAATTTTGGTCACTGTGAGGGTTTAAAAAGTGGTTATTCAACATGAGGCACGATCCAATTGACATTTTGAATCATTTTTGGTACAGTCCAAAAAATCAATTTTCGGATGAAAAACGATGACTCCTGACATGTCGAATGATCCCAAAATGGTCAATATGGATGAAATTTTAACATTTAATCTTTTGACTGTAAATGACTGTTGGATGTGAATTATGACTTTGTCAACTAAAATAAGTGTGTTTAAAGTCATTTCTGTGCCTGAAATGGGTCAAAATTGAAGCTTTTGAGTAAGCAAAACTCTGTAAAATTGGCAATTTTGGTCACTGTGAGGGTTTAAAAAGTGGTTATTCAACATGAGGCACCATCCAATTGACATTTTGAATGATTTTTGGTACAGTCCAAAAAATCAATTTTCGGATGAAAAACGATGACTCCGGACATGTCGAACGATCCCAAAATGGTCAATATGGATGAAATTTTAACATTGAATCTTTTGACTGTAAATGACTGTTGGATGTGAATTATGACTTTGTCAACTAAAATAAGTGTGTTTAAAGTCATTTCTGTGCCTCAAAGGGGTCAAAATTGAAGCTTTTGAGTAATCAAAACTCTGTAAAAATGGCAATTTTGGTCACTGTGAGGGTTTAAAAATTGGTTATTCAACATGAGGCACGATCCAATTGACATTTTGAATCATTTTTGGTACAATCCAAAAAATCAATTTTCGGATGTAAAACGATGACTCCGGACATGCCGAACGATCCCAAAATGGTCAATACGGATGAAATTTTAACATTTAATCTTTTGAGTGTAAATGACTGTTGGATGTGAATTATGACTTTGTCAACTAAAATAAGTGTGTTTAAAGTCATTTCTGTGCCTCAAAGGGGTGAAAATTGAAGCTTTTGAGTAATCAAAACTCTGTAAAAATGGCAATTTTGGTCACTGTGAGGGTTTAAAAAGTGGTTATTCAACATGAGGCACGATCCAATTGACATTTTGAATCATTTTTGGTACAGTCCAAAAAACCAATTTTCGGATGAAAAACGATGACCCCGGACATGCCGAACGATCCCAAAATGGTCAATATGGATGAAATTTTAACATTTAATCTTTTGACTGTAAATGACTGTTGGATGTGAATTATGACTTTGTCAACTAAAATAAGTGTGTTTAAAGTCATTTCTGTGCCTCAAAGGGGTCAAAATTGAAGCTTTTGAGTAATCAAAACTCTGTAAAAATGGCAATTTTGGTCACTCTGAGGGTTTAAAAAGTGGTTATTCAACATGAGGCACGATCCAGTTGCCATTTTGAATCATTTTTGGTACAGTCCAAAAAATCAATTTTCGGATGAAAAACGATGACTCCGGACATGTCGAACGATCCCAAAATGGTCAATATGGATGCAATTTTAACATTTAATCTTTTGACTGTAAATGACTGTTGGATGTGAATTATGACTTTGTCAACTAAAATAAGTGTGTTTAAAGTCATCTCTGTGCCTGAAATGGGTCAAAATTGAAGCTTTTGAGTAAGCAAAACTCTGTAAAATTGGCAATTTTGGTCACTGTGAGGGTTTAAAAAGTGGTTATTCAACATGAGGCACGATCCAATTGACATTTTGAATCATTTTTGGTACAGTCCAAAAAACCAATTTTCGGATGAAAAACGATGACCCCGGACATGCCGAACGATCCCAAAATGGTCAATATGGATGAAATTTTAACATTTAATCTTTTGACTGTAAATGACTGTTGGATGTGAATTATGACTTTGTCAACTAAAATAAGTGTGTTTAAAGTCATTTCTGTGCCTCAAAGGGGTCAAAATTGAAGCTTTTGAGTAATCAAAACTCTGTAAAAATGGCAATTTTGGTCACTCTGAGGGTTTAAAAAGTGGTTATTCAACATGAGGCACGATCCAGTTGCCATTTTGAATCATTTTCGGTACAGTCCAAAAAATCAATTTTCGGATGAAAAACGATGACTCCGGACATGTCGAACGATCCCAAAATGGTCAATATGGATGAAATTTTAACATTTAATCTTTTGACTGTAAATGACTGTTGGATGTGAATTATGACTTTGTCAACTAAAATAAGTGTGTTTAAAGTCATCTCTGTGCCTGAAATGGGTCAAAATTGAAGCTTTTGAGTAAGCAAAACTCTGTAAAATTGGCAATTTTGGTCACTGTGAGGGTTTAAAAAGTGGTTATTCAACATGAGGCACGATCCAATTGACATTTTGAATGATTTTTTGTACGGTCCAAAAAATCAATTTTCGGATGAAAAACGATGACTCCGGACCTGTCGAACGTTCCCAAAATGGTCTATAATGATGAAATTTTAACATTTAATCTTTTGACTCTAAATGACTGTTGGATGTGAATTATGACTTTGTCAACTAAAATAAGTGTGTTTAAAGTCATTTCTGTGCCTCAAAGGGGTCAAAATTGCAGCTTTTGAGTAATCAAAACTCTGTAAAAATGGCAATTTTGGTCACTGTGAGGGTTTAAAAAGTGGTTATTCAACATGAGGCACGATCCAATTGACATTTTGAATAATTTTTGGTACAGTCCAAAAAATCAAATTTCGGATGAAAAACGATGACTCCTGACATGTCGAACGATCCCAAAATGGTCAATATGGATGAAATTTTAACATTTAATCTTTTGACTGTAAATGACTGTTGGATGTGAATTATGACTTTGTCAACTAAAATAAGTGTGTTTAAAGTCATTTCTGTGCCTGAAACGGGTCAAAATTGAAGCTTTTGAGTAATCAAAACTCTGTAAAAATGGCAATTTTGGTCACTCTGAGGGTTTAAAAAGTGGTTATTCAACATGAGGCACGATCCAATTGCCATTTTGAATCATTTTTGGTACAGTCCAAAAAATCAATTTTCGGATGAAAAACGATGACTCCGGACCTGTCGAACGTTCCCAAAATGGTCTATAATGATGAAATTTTAACATTTAATCTTTTGACTGTAAATGACTGTTGGATGTGAATTATGACTTTGTCAACTAAAATATGTGTGTTTAAAGTCATTTCTGTGCCTCAAAGGGGTCAAAATTGAAGCTTTTGAGTAATCAAAACTCTGTAAAAAATGGCAATTTTGTTCACTGTGAGGGTTTAAAAAGTTGTTATTCAACATGAGGCACGATCCAATTGACATTTTGAATGATTTTTGGTACAGTCCAAAAAATCAATTTTCGGATGAAAAACGATGACTCCTGACATGTCGAATGATCCCAAAATGGTCACTATGGACGAAATTTTAACATTTAATCTTTTGACTGTAAATGACTGTTGGATGTGAATTATGACTTTGTTAACTAAAATAAGTGTGTTTAAAGTCATTTCTGTGCCTGAAACGGGTCAAAATTGAAGCTTTTGAGTAAGCAAAACTGTAAAATTGGCAATTTTGGTCACTGTGAGGGTTTAAAAAGTGGTTATTCAACATGAGGCACGATCCAATTGACATTTTGAATGATTTTTGGTACAGTCCAAAAAATAAATTTTCGGATGAAAAACGATGACTCCTGACATGTCGAATGATCCCAAAATGGTCAATATGGACGAAATGTTAACATTTAATCTTTTGACTGTAAATGACTGTTGGATGTGAATTATGACTTTGTTAACTAAAATAAGTGTGTTTAAAGTCATTTCTGTGCCTGAAACGGGTCAAAATTGAAGCTTTTGAGTAAGCAAAACTCTGTAAAAATGGCAATTTTGGTCACTGTGAGGGTTTAAAAAGTGGTTATTCAACATGAGGCACGATCCAATTGACATTTTGAATCATTTTTGGTACAGTCCAAAAAATCAATTTTCGGATGAAAAACGATGACTCCTGACATGTCGAATGATCCCAAAATGGTCAATATGGATGAAATTTTAACATTTAATCTTTTGACTGTAAATGACTGTTGGATGTGAATTATGACTTTGTCAACTAAAATAAGTGTGTTTAAAGTCATTTCTGTGCCTGAAATGGGTCAAAATTGAAGCTTTTGAGTAAGCAAAACTCTGTAAAATTGGCAATTTTGGTCACTGTGAGGGTTTAAAAAGTGGTTATTCAACATGAGGCACCATCCAATTGACATTTTGAATGATTTTTGGTACAGTCCAAAAAATCAATTTTCGGATGAAAAACGATGACTCCGGACATGTCGAACGATCCCAAAATGGTCAATATGGATGAAATTTTAACATTTAATCTTTTGACTGTAAATGACTGTTGGATGTGAATTATGACTTTGTCAACTAAAATAAGTGTGTTTAAAGTCATTTCTGTGCCTGAAACGGGTCAAAATTGAAGCTTTTGAGTAATCAAAACTCTGTAAAAATGGCAATTTTGGTCACTGTGAGGGTTTAAAAATTGGTTGACATTTTGAATCATTTTTGGTACAATCCAAAAAATCAATTTTCGGATGTAAAACGATGAGTCCGGACATGCCGAACGATCCCAAAATCGTCAATACGGATGAAATTTTAACATTTAATCTTTTGACTGTAAATGACTGTTGGATGTGAATTATGACTTTGTCAACTAAAATAAGTGTGTTTAAAGTCATTTCTGTGCCTCAAAGGGGTCAAAATTGAAGCTTTTGAGTAATCAAAACTCTGTAAAAATGGCAATTTTGGTCACTCTGAGGGTTTAAAAAGTGGTTATTCAACATGAGGCACGATCCAGTTGCCATTTTGAATCATTTTTGGTACAGTCCAAAAAATCAATTTTCGGATGAAAAACGATGACTCCGGACATGTCGAACGATCCCAAAATGGTCAATATGGATGAAATTTTAACATTTAATCTTTTGACTGTAAATGACTGTTGGATGTGAATTATGACTTTGTCAACTAAAATAAGTGTGTTTAAAGTCATTTCTGTGCCTCAAAGGGGTCAAAATTGAAGCTTTTGAGTAATCAAAACTCTGTAAAAATGGCAATTTTGGTCACTCTGAGGGTTTAAAAAGTGGTCATTCAACATGAGGCACGATCCAATTGACATTTTGAATCATTTTTGGTACAGTCCAAAAAATCAAGTTTCGGATGAAAAACGATGACTCCGGACCTGTTGAACGTTCCCAAAATGGTCTATAATGATGAAATTTTAACATTTAATCTTTTGACTGTAAATGACTGTTGGGTGTGAATTATGACTTTGTTAACTAAAATAAGTGTGTTTAAAGTCATTTCTGTGCCTGAAACGGGTCAAAATTGAAGCTTTTGAGTAAGCAAAACTCTGTAAAAATGGCAATTTTGGTCACTGTGAGGGTTTAAAAAGTGGTTATTCAACATGAGGCACGATCCAATTGACATTTTGAATCATTTTTGGTACAGTCCAAAAAATCAATTTTCGGATGAAAAACGATGACTCCTGACATGTCGAACGATCCCAAAATGGTCAATATGGATGAAATTTTAACATTTAATCTTTTGACTGTTAATGACTGTTGGATGTGAATTATGACTTTGTCAACTAAAATAAGTGTGTTTAAAGTCATTTCTGTGCCTGAAATGGGTCAAAATTGAAGCTTTTGAGTAAGCAAAACTCTGTAAAAATGGCAATTTTGGTCACTGTGAGGGTTTAAAAATTGGTTATTCAACATGAGGCACGATCCAATTGACATTTTGAATCATTTTTGGTACAATCCAAAAAATCAATTTTCGGATGTAAAACGATGACTCCGGACATGCCGAACGATCCCAAAATGGTCAATACGGATGAAATTTTAACATTTAATCTTTTGAGTGTAAATGACTGTTGGATGTGAATTATGACTTTGTCAACTAAAATAAGTGTGTTTAAAGTCATTTCTGTGCCTCAAAGGGGTGAAAATTGAAGCTTTTGAGTAATCAAAACTCTGTAAAAATGGCAATTTTGGTCACTGTGAGGGTTTAAAAAGTGGTTATTCAACATGAGGCACGATCCAATTGACATTTTGAATCATTTTTGGTACAGTCCAAAAAACCAATTTTCGGATGAAAAACGATGACCCCGGACATGCCGAACGATCCCAAAATGGTCAATATGGATGAAATTTTAACATTTAATCTTTTGACTGTAAATGACTGTTGGATGTGAATTATGACTTTGTCAACTAAAATAAGTGTGTTTAAAGTCATTTCTGTGCCTCAAAGGGGTCAAAATTGAAGCTTTTGAGTAATCAAAACTCTGTAAAAATGGCAATTTTGGTCACTGTGAGGGTATAAAAAGTGGTTATTCAACATGAGGCACGATCCAATTGCCATTTTGAATCATTTTTGGTACAGTCCAAAAAATCAATTTTCGGATGAAAAACTATGACTCCGGACATGTCGAACGATCCCAAAATAGTCAATATGGATGAAATGTTAACATTTAATCTTTTGACTGTAAATGACTGTTGGATGTGAATTATGACTTTGTCAACTAAAGTAAGTGTGTTTAAAGTCATTTCTGTGCCTCAAAGGGGTCAAAATTGAAGCTTTTGAGTAAGCAAAACTCTGTAAAAATGGCAATTTTGGTCACTGTGAGGGTTTAAAAATTGGTTATTCAACATGAGGCACGATCCAATTGACATTTTGAATCATTTTTGGTACAGTCCAAAAAACCAATTTTCGGATGAAAAACGATGACCCCGGACATGCCGAACGATCCCAAAATGGTCAATATGGATGAAATTTTAACATTTAATCTTTTGACTGTAAATGACTGTTGGATGTGAATTATGACTTTGTCAACTAAAATAAGTGTGTTTAAAGTCATTTCTGTGCCTCAAAGGGGTCAAAATTGAAGCTTTTGAGTAATCAAAACTCTGTAAAAATGGCAATTTTGGTCACTCTGAGGGTTTAAAAAGTGGTTATTCAACATGAGGCACGATCCAGTTGCCATTTTGAATCATTTTTGGTACAGTCCAAAAAATCAATTTTCGGATGAAAAACGATGACTCCGGACATGTCGAACGATCCCAAAATGGTCAATATGGATGAAATTTTAACATTTAATCTTTTGACTGTAAATGACTGTTGGATGTGAATTATGACTTTGTCAACTAAAATAAGTGTGTTTAAAGTCATCTCTGTGCCTGAAATGGGTCAAAATTGAAGCTTTTGAGTAAGCAAAACTCTGTAAAATTGGCAATTTTGGTCACTGTGAGGGTTTAAAAAGTGGTTATTCAACATGAGGCACGATCCAATTGACATTTTGAATCATTTTTGGTACAGTCCAAAAAACCAATTTTCGGATGAAAAACGATGACCCCGGACATGCCGAACGATCCCAAAATGGTCAATATGGATGAAATTTTAACATTTAATCTTTTGACTGTAAATGACTGTTGGATGTGAATTATGACTTTGTCAACTAAAATAAGTGTGTTTAAAGTCATTTCTGTGCCTCAAAGGGGTCAAAATTGAAGCTTTTGAGTAATCAAAACTCTGTAAAAATGGCAATTTTGGTCACTCTGAGGGTTTAAAAAGTGGTTATTCAACATGAGGCACGATCCAGTTGCCATTTTGAATCATTTTCGGTACAGTCCAAAAAATCAATTTTCGGATGAAAAACGATGACTCCGGACATGTCGAACGATCCCAAAATGGTCAATATGGATGAAATTTTAACATTTAATCTTTTGACTGTAAATGACTGTTGGATGTGAATTATGACTTTGTCAACTAAAATAAGTGTGTTTAAAGTCATCTCTGTGCCTGAAATGGGTCAAAATTGAAGCTTTTGAGTAAGCAAAACTCTGTAAAATTGGCAATTTTGGTCACTGTGAGGGTTTAAAAAGTGGTTATTCAACATGAGGCACGATCCAATTGACATTTTGAATGATTTTTTGTACGGTCCAAAAAATCAATTTTCGGATGAAAAACGATGACTCCGGACCTGTCGAACGTTCCCAAAATGGTCTATAATGATGAAATTTTAACATTTAATCTTTTGACTCTAAATGACTGTTGGATGTGAATTATGACTTTGTCAACTAAAATAAGTGTGTTTAAAGTCATTTCTGTGCCTCAAAGGGGTCAAAATTGCAGCTTTTGAGTAATCAAAACTCTGTAAAAATGGCAATTTTGGTCACTGTGAGGGTTTAAAAAGTGGTTATTCAACATGAGGCACGATCCAATTGACATTTTGAATAATTTTTGGTACAGTCCAAAAAATCAAATTTCGGATGAAAAACGATGACTCCTGACATGTCGAACGATCCCAAAATGGTCAATATGGATGAAATTTTAACATTTAATCTTTTGACTGTAAATGACTGTTGGATGTGAATTATGACTTTGTCAACTAAAATAAGTGTGTTTAAAGTCATTTCTGTGCCTGAAACGGGTCAAAATTGAAGCTTTTGAGTAATCAAAACTCTGTAAAAATGGCAATTTTGGTCACTCTGAGGGTTTAAAAAGTGGTTATTCAACATGAGGCACGATCCAATTGCCATTTTGAATCATTTTTGGTACAGTCCAAAAAATCAATTTTCGGATGAAAAACGATGACTCCGGACCTGTCGAACGTTCCCAAAATGGTCTATAATGATGAAATTTTAACATTTAATCTTTTGACTGTAAATGACTGTTGGATGTGAATTATGACTTTGTCAACTAAAATATGTGTGTTTAAAGTCATTTCTGTGCCTCAAAGGGGTCAAAATTGAAGCTTTTGAGTAATCAAAACTCTGTAAAAAATGGCAATTTTGTTCACTGTGAGGGTTTAAAAAGTTGTTATTCAACATGAGGCACGATCCAATTGACATTTTGAATGATTTTTGGTACAGTCCAAAAAATCAATTTTCGGATGAAAAACGATGACTCCTGACATGTCGAATGATCCCAAAATGGTCACTATGGACGAAATTTTAACATTTAATCTTTTGACTGTAAATGACTGTTGGATGTGAATTATGACTTTGTTAACTAAAATAAGTGTGTTTAAAGTCATTTCTGTGCCTGAAACGGGTCAAAATTGAAGCTTTTGAGTAAGCAAAACTGTAAAATTGGCAATTTTGGTCACTGTGAGGGTTTAAAAAGTGGTTATTCAACATGAGGCACGATCCAATTGACATTTTGAATGATTTTTGGTACAGTCCAAAAAATAAATTTTCGGATGAAAAACGATGACTCCTGACATGTCGAATGATCCCAAAATGGTCAATATGGACGAAATGTTAACATTTAATCTTTTGACTGTAAATGACTGTTGGATGTGAATTATGACTTTGTTAACTAAAATAAGTGTGTTTAAAGTCATTTCTGTGCCTGAAACGGGTCAAAATTGAAGCTTTTGAGTAAGCAAAACTCTGTAAAAATGGCAATTTTGGTCACTGTGAGGGTTTAAAAAGTGGTTATTCAACATGAGGCACGATCCAATTGACATTTTGAATCATTTTTGGTACAGTCCAAAAAATCAATTTTCGGATGAAAAACGATGACTCCTGACATGTCGAATGATCCCAAAATGGTCAATATGGATGAAATTTTAACATTTAATCTTTTGACTGTAAATGACTGTTGGATGTGAATTATGACTTTGTCAACTAAAATAAGTGTGTTTAAAGTCATTTCTGTGCCTGAAATGGGTCAAAATTGAAGCTTTTGAGTAAGCAAAACTCTGTAAAATTGGCAATTTTGGTCACTGTGAGGGTTTAAAAAGTGGTTATTCAACATGAGGCACCATCCAATTGACATTTTGAATGATTTTTGGTACAGTCCAAAAAATCAATTTTCGGATGAAAAACGATGACTCCGGACATGTCGAACGATCCCAAAATGGTCAATATGGATGAAATTTTAACATTTAATCTTTTGACTGTAAATGACTGTTGGATGTGAATTATGACTTTGTCAACTAAAATAAGTGTGTTTAAAGTCATTTCTGTGCCTGAAACGGGTCAAAATTGAAGCTTTTGAGTAATCAAAACTCTGTAAAAATGGCAATTTTGGTCACTGTGAGGGTTTAAAAATTGGTTGACATTTTGAATCATTTTTGGTACAATCCAAAAAATCAATTTTCGGATGTAAAACGATGAGTCCGGACATGCCGAACGATCCCAAAATCGTCAATACGGATGAAATTTTAACATTTAATCTTTTGACTGTAAATGACTGTTGGATGTGAATTATGACTTTGTCAACTAAAATAAGTGTGTTTAAAGTCATTTCTGTGCCTCAAAGGGGTCAAAATTGAAGCTTTTGAGTAATCAAAACTCTGTAAAAATGGCAATTTTGGTCACTCTGAGGGTTTAAAAAGTGGTTATTCAACATGAGGCACGATCCAGTTGCCATTTTGAATCATTTTTGGTACAGTCCAAAAAATCAATTTTCGGATGAAAAACGATGACTCCGGACATGTCGAACGATCCCAAAATGGTCAATATGGATGAAATTTTAACATTTAATCTTTTGACTGTAAATGACTGTTGGATGTGAATTATGACTTTGTCAACTAAAATAAGTGTGTTTAAAGTCATTTCTGTGCCTCAAAGGGGTCAAAATTGAAGCTTTTGAGTAATCAAAACTCTGTAAAAATGGCAATTTTGGTCACTCTGAGGGTTTAAAAAGTGGTCATTCAACATGAGGCACGATCCAATTGACATTTTGAATCATTTTTGGTACAGTCCAAAAAATCAAGTTTCGGATGAAAAACGATGACTCCGGACCTGTTGAACGTTCCCAAAATGGTCTATAATGATGAAATTTTAACATTTAATCTTTTGACTGTAAATGACTGTTGGGTGTGAATTATGACTTTGTTAACTAAAATAAGTGTGTTTAAAGTCATTTCTGTGCCTGAAACGGGTCAAAATTGAAGCTTTTGAGTAAGCAAAACTCTGTAAAAATGGCAATTTTGGTCACTGTGAGGGTTTAAAAAGTGGTTATTCAACATGAGGCACGATCCAATTGACATTTTGAATCATTTTTGGTACAGTCCAAAAAATCAATTTTCGGATGAAAAACGATGACTCCTGACATGTCGAACGATCCCAAAATGGTCAATATGGATGAAATTTTAACATTTAATCTTTTGACTGTTAATGACTGTTGGATGTGAATTATGACTTTGTCAACTAAAATAAGTGTGTTTAAAGTCATTTCTGTGCCTGAAATGGGTCAAAATTGAAGCTTTTGAGTAAGCAAAACTCTGTAAAAATGGCAATTTTGGTCACTGTGAGGGTTTAAAAATTGGTTATTCAACATGAGGCACGATCCAATTGACATTTTGAATCATTTTTGGTACAATCCAAAAAATCAATTTTCGGATGTAAAACGATGACTCCGGACATGCCGAACGATCCCAAAATGGTCAATACGGATGAAATTTTAACATTTAATCTTTTGAGTGTAAATGACTGTTGGATGTGAATTATGACTTTGTCAACTAAAATAAGTGTGTTTAAAGTCATTTCTGTGCCTCAAAGGGGTGAAAATTGAAGCTTTTGAGTAATCAAAACTCTGTAAAAATGGCAATTTTGGTCACTGTGAGGGTTTAAAAAGTGGTTATTCAACATGAGGCACGATCCAATTGACATTTTGAATCATTTTTGGTACAGTCCAAAAAACCAATTTTCGGATGAAAAACGATGACCCCGGACATGCCGAACGATCCCAAAATGGTCAATATGGATGAAATTTTAACATTTAATCTTTTGACTGTAAATGACTGTTGGATGTGAATTATGACTTTGTCAACTAAAATAAGTGTGTTTAAAGTCATTTCTGTGCCTCAAAGGGGTCAAAATTGAAGCTTTTGAGTAATCAAAACTCTGTAAAAATGGCAATTTTGGTCACTGTGAGGGTATAAAAAGTGGTTATTCAACATGAGGCACGATCCAATTGCCATTTTGAATCATTTTTGGTACAGTCCAAAAAATCAATTTTCGGATGAAAAACTATGACTCCGGACATGTCGAACGATCCCAAAATAGTCAATATGGATGAAATGTTAACATTTAATCTTTTGACTGTAAATGACTGTTGGATGTGAATTATGACTTTGTCAACTAAAGTAAGTGTGTTTAAAGTCATTTCTGTGCCTCAAAGGGGTCAAAATTGAAGCTTTTGAGTAAGCAAAACTCTGTAAAAATGGCAATTTTGGTCACTGTGAGGGTTTAAAAATTGGTTATTCAACATGAGGCACGATCCAATTGACATTTTGAATCATTTTTGGTACAGTCCAAAAAACCAATTTTCGGATGAAAAACGATGACCCCGGACATGCCGAACGATCCCAAAATGGTCAATATGGATGAAATTTTAACATTTAATCTTTTGACTGTAAATGACTGTTGGATGTGAATTATGACTTTGTCAACTAAAATAAGTGTGTTTAAAGTCATTTCTGTGCCTCAAAGGGGTCAAAATTGAAGCTTTTGAGTAATCAAAACTCTGTAAAAATGGCAATTTTGGTCACTCTGAGGGTTTAAAAAGTGGTTATTCAACATGAGGCACGATCCAGTTGCCATTTTGAATCATTTTTGGTACAGTCCAAAAAATCAATTTTCGGATGAAAAACGATGACTCCGGACATGTCGAACGATCCCAAAATGGTCAATATGGATGAAATTTTAACATTTAATCTTTTGACTGTAAATGACTGTTGGATGTGAATTATGACTTTGTCAACTAAAATAAGTGTGTTTAAAGTCATCTCTGTGCCTGAAATGGGTCAAAATTGAAGCTTTTGAGTAAGCAAAACTCTGTAAAATTGGCAATTTTGGTCACTGTGAGGGTTTAAAAAGTGGTTATTCAACATGAGGCACGATCCAATTGACATTTTGAATCATTTTTGGTACAGTCCAAAAAACCAATTTTCGGATGAAAAACGATGACCCCGGACATGCCGAACGATCCCAAAATGGTCAATATGGATGAAATTTTAACATTTAATCTTTTGACTGTAAATGACTGTTGGATGTGAATTATGACTTTGTCAACTAAAATAAGTGTGTTTAAAGTCATTTCTGTGCCTCAAAGGGGTCAAAATTGAAGCTTTTGAGTAATCAAAACTCTGTAAAAATGGCAATTTTGGTCACTCTGAGGGTTTAAAAAGTGGTTATTCAACATGAGGCACGATCCAGTTGCCATTTTGAATCATTTTCGGTACAGTCCAAAAAATCAATTTTCGGATGAAAAACGATGACTCCGGACATGTCGAACGATCCCAAAATGGTCAATATGGATGAAATTTTAACATTTAATCTTTTGACTGTAAATGACTGTTGGATGTGAATTATGACTTTGTCAACTAAAATAAGTGTGTTTAAAGTCATCTCTGTGCCTGAAATGGGTCAAAATTGAAGCTTTTGAGTAAGCAAAACTCTGTAAAATTGGCAATTTTGGTCACTGTGAGGGTTTAAAAAGTGGTTATTCAACATGAGGCACGATCCAATTGACATTTTGAATGATTTTTTGTACGGTCTAAAAAATCAATTTTCGGATGAAAAACGATGACTCCGGACCTGTCGAACGTTCCCAAAATGGTCTATAATGATGAAATTTTAACATTTAATCTTTTGACTCTAAATGACTGTTGGATGTGAATTATGACTTTGTCAACTAAAATAAGTGTGTTTAAAGTCATTTCTGTGCCTCAAAGGGGTCAAAATTGCAGCTTTTGAGTAATCAAAACTCTGTAAAAATGGCAATTTTGGTCACTGTGAGGGTTTAAAAAGTGGTTATTCAACATGAGGCACGATCCAATTGACATTTTGAATAATTTTTGGTACAGTCCAAAAAATCAAATTTCGGATGAAAAACGATGACTCCTGACATGTCGAACGATCCCAAAATGGTCAATATGGATGAAATTTTAACATTTAATCTTTTGACTGTAAATGACTGTTGGATGTGAATTATGACTTTGTCAACTAAAATAAGTGTGTTTAAAGTCATTTCTGTGCCTGAAACGGGTCAAAATTGAAGCTTTTGAGTAATCAAAACTCTGTAAAAATGGCAATTTTGGTCACTCTGAGGGTTTAAAAAGTGGTTATTCAACATGAGGCACGATCCAATTGCCATTTTGAATCATTTTTGGTACAGTCCAAAAAATCAATTTTCGGATGAAAAACGATGACTCCGGACCTGTCGAACGTTCCCAAAATGGTCTATAATGATGAAATTTTAACATTTAATCTTTTGACTGTAAATGACTGTTGGATGTGAATTATGACTTTGTCAACTAAAATATGTGTGTTTAAAGTCATTTCTGTGCCTCAAAGGGGTCAAAATTGAAGCTTTTGAGTAATCAAAACTCTGTAAAAAATGGCAATTTTGTTCACTGTGAGGGTTTAAAAAGTTGTTATTCAACATGAGGCACGATCCAATTGACATTTTGAATGATTTTTGGTACAGTCCAATAAATCAATTTTCGGATGAAAAACGATGACTCCTGACATGTCGAATGATCCCAAAATGGTCACTATGGACGAAATTTTAACATTTAATCTTTTGACTGTAAATGACTGTTGGATGTGAATTATGACTTTGTTAACTAAAATAAGTGTGTTTAAAGTCATTTCTGTGCCTGAAACGGGTCAAAATTGAAGCTTTTGAGTAAGCAAAACTGTAAAATTGGCAATTTTGGTCACTGTGAGGGTTTAAAAAGTGGTTATTCAACATGAGGCACGATCCAATTGACATTTTGAATGATTTTTGGTACAGTCCAAAAAATAAATTTTCGGATGAAAAACGATGACTCCTGACATGTCGAATGATCCCAAAATGGTCAATATGGACGAAATGTTAACATTTAATCTTTTGACTGTAAATGACTGTTGGATGTGAATTATGACTTTGTTAACTAAAATAAGTGTGTTTAAAGTCATTTCTGTGCCTGAAACGGGTCAAAATTGAAGCTTTTGAGTAAGCAAAACTCTGTAAAAATGGCAATTTTGGTCACTGTGAGGGTTTAAAAAGTGGTTATTCAACATGAGGCACGATCCAATTGACATTTTGAATCATTTTTGGTACAGTCCAAAAAATCAATTTTCGGATGAAAAACGATGACTCCTGACATGTCGAATGATCCCAAAATGGTCAATATGGATGAAATTTTAACATTTAATCTTTTGACTGTAAATGACTGTTGGATGTGAATTATGACTTTGTCAACTAAAATAAGTGTGTTTAAAGTCATTTCTGTGCCTGAAATGGGTCAAAATTGAAGCTTTTGAGTAAGCAAAACTCTGTAAAATTGGCAATTTTGGTCACTGTGAGGGTTTAAAAAGTGGTTATTCAACATGAGGCACCATCCAATTGACATTTTGAATGATTTTTGGTACAGTCCAAAAAATCAATTTTCGGATGAAAAACGATGACTCCGGACATGTCGAACGATCCCAAAATGGTCAATATGGATGAAATTTTAACATTTAATCTTTTGACTGTAAATGACTGTTGGATGTGAATTATGACTTTGTCAACTAAAATAAGTGTGTTTAAAGTCATTTCTGTGCCTGAAACGGGTCAAAATTGAAGCTTTTGAGTAATCAAAACTCTGTAAAAATGGCAATTTTGGTCACTGTGAGGGTTTAAAAATTGGTTGACATTTTGAATCATTTTTGGTACAATCCAAAAAATCAATTTTCGGATGTAAAACGATGAGTCCGGACATGCCGAACGATCCCAAAATCGTCAATACGGATGAAATTTTAACATTTAATCTTTTGACTGTAAATGACTGTTGGATGTGAATTATGACTTTGTCAACTAAAATAAGTGTGTTTAAAGTCATTTCTGTGCCTCAAAGGGGTCAAAATTGAAGCTTTTGAGTAATCAAAACTCTGTAAAAATGGCAATTTTGGTCACTCTGAGGGTTTAAAAAGTGGTTATTCAACATGAGGCACGATCCAGTTGCCATTTTGAATCATTTTTGGTACAGTCCAAAAAATCAATTTTCGGATGAAAAACGATGACTCCGGACATGTCGAACGATCCCAAAATGGTCAATATGGATGAAATTTTAACATTTAATCTTTTGACTGTAAATGACTGTTGGATGTGAATTATGACTTTGTCAACTAAAATAAGTGTGTTTAAAGTCATTTCTGTGCCTCAAAGGGGTCAAAATTGAAGCTTTTGAGTAATCAAAACTCTGTAAAAATGGCAATTTTGGTCACTCTGAGGGTTTAAAAAGTGGTCATTCAACATGAGGCACGATCCAATTGACATTTTGAATCATTTTTGGTACAGTCCAAAAAATCAAGTTTCGGATGAAAAACGATGACTCCGGACCTGTTGAACGTTCCCAAAATGGTCTATAATGATGAAATTTTAACATTTAATCTTTTGACTGTAAATGACTGTTGGGTGTGAATTATGACTTTGTTAACTAAAATAAGTGTGTTTAAAGTCATTTCTGTGCCTGAAACGGGTCAAAATTGAAGCTTTTGAGTAAGCAAAACTCTGTAAAAATGGCAATTTTGGTCACTGTGAGGGTTTAAAAAGTGGTTATTCAACATGAGGCACGATCCAATTGACATTTTGAATCATTTTTGGTACAGTCCAAAAAATCAATTTTCGGATGAAAAACGATGACTCCTGACATGTCGAACGATCCCAAAATGGTCAATATGGATGAAATTTTAACATTTAATCTTTTGACTGTTAATGACTGTTGGATGTGAATTATGACTTTGTCAACTAAAATAAGTGTGTTTAAAGTCATTTCTGTGCCTGAAATGGGTCAAAATTGAAGCTTTTGAGTAAGCAAAACTCTGTAAAAATGGCAATTTTGGTCACTGTGAGGGTTTAAAAATTGGTTATTCAACATGAGGCACGATCCAATTGACATTTTGAATCATTTTTGGTACAATCCAAAAAATCAATTTTCGGATGTAAAACGATGACTCCGGACATGCCGAACGATCCCAAAATGGTCAATACGGATGAAATTTTAACATTTAATCTTTTGAGTGTAAATGACTGTTGGATGTGAATTATGACTTTGTCAACTAAAATAAGTGTGTTTAAAGTCATTTCTGTGCCTCAAAGGGGTGAAAATTGAAGCTTTTGAGTAATCAAAACTCTGTAAAAATGGCAATTTTGGTCACTGTGAGGGTTTAAAAAGTGGTTATTCAACATGAGGCACGATCCAATTGACATTTTGAATCATTTTTGGTACAGTCCAAAAAACCAATTTTCGGATGAAAAACGATGACCCCGGACCTGCCGAACGATCCCAAAATGGTCAATATGGATGAAATTTTAACATTTAATCTTTTGACTGTAAATGACTGTTGGATGTGAATTATGACTTTGTCAACTAAAATAAGTGTGTTTAAAGTCATTTCTGTGCCTCAAAGGGGTCAAAATTGAAGCTTTTGAGTAATCAAAACTCTGTAAAAATGGCAATTTTGGTCACTCTGAGGGTTTAAAAAGTGGTTATTCAACATGAGGCACGATCCAGTTGCCATTTTGAATCATTTTTGGTACAGTCCAAAAAATCAATTTTCGGATGAAAAACGATGACTCCGGACATGTCGAACGATCCCAAAATGGTCAATATGGATGAAATTTTAACATTTAATCTTTTGACTGTAACTGACTGTTGGATGTGAATTATGACTTTGTCAACTAAAATAAGTGTGTTTAAAGTCATTTCTGTGCCTCAAAGGGGTCAAAATTGAAGCTTTTGAGTAATCAAAACTCTGTAAAAATGGCAATTTTGGTCACTCTGAGGGTTTAAAAAGTGGTCATTCAACATGAGGCACGATCCAATTGACATTTTGAATCATTTTTGGTACAGTCCAAAAAATCAATTTTCGGATGAAAAACGATGACTCCGGACCTGTTGAACGATCCCAAAATGGTCTATAATGATGAAATTTTAACATTTAATCTTTTGACTGTAAATGACTGTTGGGTGTGAGTTATGACTTTGTTAACTAAAATAAGTGTGTTTAAAGTCATTTCTGTGCCTGAAACGGGTCAAAATTGAAGCTTTTGAGTAAGCAAAACTCTGTAAAAATGGCAATTTTGGTCACTGTGAGGGTTTAAAAAGTGGTTATTCAACATGAGGCACGATCCAATTGACATTTTGAATCATTTTTGGTACAGTCCAAAAAATCAATTTTCGGATGAAAAACGATGACTCCTGACATGTCGAATGATCCCAAAATGGTCAATATGGATGAAATTTTAACATTTAATCTTTTGACTGTAAATGACTGTTGGATGTGAATTATGACTTTGTCAACTAAAATAAGTGTGTTTAAAGTCATTTCTGTGCCTGAAATGGGTCAAAATTGAAGCTTTTGAGTAAGCAAAACTCTGTAAAATTGGCAATTTTGGTCACTGTGAGGGTTTAAAAAGTGGTTATTCAACATGAGGCACGATCCAATTGACATTTTGAATGATTTTTGGTACGGTCCAAAAAATCAATTTTCGGATGAAAAACGATGACTCCGGACCTGTTGAACGTTCCCAATATGGTCTATAATGATGAAATTTTAACATTTAATCTTTTGACTCTAAATGACTGTTGGATGTGAATTATGACTTTGTCAACTAAAATAAGTGTGTTTAAAGTCATTTCTGTGCCTCAAAGGGGTCAAAATTGCAGCTTTTGAGTAATCAAAACTCTGTAAAAATAGCAATTTTGGTCACTGTGAGGGTTTAAAAATTGGTTATTCAACATGAGGCACGATCCAATTGACATTTTGAATCATTTTTGGTACAATCCAAAAAATCAATTTTCGGATGAAAAACGATGACTCCGGACCTGTTGAACGTTCCCAAAATGGTCTATAATGATGAAATTTTAACATTTAATCTTTTGACTGTAAATGACTGTTGGATGTGAATTATGACTTTGTTAACTAAAATAAGTGTGTTTAAAGTCATTTCTGTGCCTGAAACGGGTCAAAATTGAAGCTTTTGAGTAAGCAAAACTCTGTAAAAATGGCAATTTTGGTCACTGTGAGGGTTTAAAAAGTGGTTATTCAACATGAGGCACGATCCAATTGACATTTTGAATCATTTTTGGTACAGTCCAAAAAATCAATTTTCGGATGAAAAACGATGACTCCTGACATGTCGAATGATCCCAAAATGGTCAATATGGATGAAATTTTAACATTTAATCTTTTGACTGTAAATGACTGTTGGATGTGAATTATGACTTTGTCAACTAAAATAAGTGTGTTTAAAGTCATCTCTGTGCCTGAAATGGGTCAAAATTGAAGCTTTTGAGTAAGCAAAACTCTGTAAAATTGGCAATTTTGGTCACTGTGAGGGTTTAAAAAGTGGTTATTCAACATGAGGCACGATCCAATTGACATTTTGAATGATTTTTGGTACGGTCCAAAAAATCAATTTTCGGATGAAAAACGATGACTCCGGACCTGTCGAACGTTCCCAAAATGGTCTATAATGATGAAATTTTAACATTTAATCTTTTGACTCTAAATGACTGTTGGATGTGAATTATGACTTTGTCAACTAAAATAAGTGTGTTTAAAGTCATTTCTGTGCCTCAAAGGGGTCAAAATTGCAGCTTTTGAGTAATCAAAACTCTGTAAAAATGGCAATTTTGGTCACTGTGAGGGTTTAAAAAGTGGTTATTCAACATGAGGCACGATCCAATTGACATTTTGAATAATTTTTGGTACAGTCCAAAAAATCAAATTTCGGATGAAAAACGATGACTCCTGACATGTCGAACGATCCCAAAATGGTCAATATGGATGAAATTTTAACATTTAATCTTTTGACTGTAAATGACTGTTGGATGTGAATTATGACTTTGTCAACTAAAATAAGTGTGTTTAAAGTCATTTCTGTGCCTGAAACGGGTCAAAATTGAAGCTTTTGAGTAATCAAAACTCTGTAAAAATGGCAATTTTGGTCACTCTGAGGGTTTAAAAAGTGGTTATTCAACATGAGGCATGATCCAATTGCCATTTTGAATCATTTTTGGTACAGTCCAAAAAATCAATTTTCGGATGAAAAACGATGACTCCGGACCTGTCGAACGTTCCCAAAATGGTCTATAATGATGAAATTTTAACATTTAATCTTTTGACTGTAAATGACTGTTGGATGTGAATTATGACTTTGTCAACTAAAATAAGTGTGTTTAAAGTCATTTCTGTGCCTGAAACGGGTCAAAATTGAAGCTTTTGAGTAAGCAAAACTCTGTAAAAATGGCAATTTTGGTCACTGTGAGGGTTTAAAAAGTGGTTATTCAACATGAGGCACGATCCAATTGACATTTTGAATGATTTTTGGTACAGTCCAAAAAATCAATTTTCGGATGAAAAACGATGACTCCGGACATGTCGAACGATCCCAAAATGGTCAATATGGATGAAATTTTAACATTTAATCTTTTGACTGTAAATGACTGTTGGATGTGAATTATGACTTTGTCAACTAAAATAAGTGTGTTTAAAGTCATTTCTGTGCCTCAAAGGGGTCAAAATTGAAGCTTTTGAGTAATCAAAACTCTGTAAAAATGGCAATTTTGGTCACTGTGATGGTTTAAAAATTGGTTATTCAACATGAGGCACGATCCAATTGACATTTTGAATCATTTTTGGTACAATCCAAAAAATCAATTTTCGGATGTAAAACGATGACTCCGGACATGCCGAACGATCCCAAAATGGTCAATACGGATGAAATTTTAACATTTAATCTTTTGAGTGTAAATGACTGTTGGATGTGAATTATGACTTTGTCAACTAAAATAAGTGTGTTTAAAGTCATTTCTGTGCCTCAAAGGGGTGAAAATTGAAGCTTTTGAGTAATCAAAACTCTGTAAAAATGGCAATTTTGGTCACTGTGAGGGTTTAAAAAGTGGTTATTCAACATGAGGCACGATCCAATTGACATTTTGAATCATTTTTGGTACAGTCCAAAAAACCAATTTTCGGATGAAAAACGATGACCCCGGACATGCCGAACGATCCCAAAATGGTCAATATGGATGAAATTTTAACATTTAATCTTTTGACTGTAAATGACTGTTGGATGTGAATTATGACTTTGTCAACTAAAATAAGTGTGTTTAAAGTCATTTATGTGCCTCAAAGGGGTCAAAATTGAAGCTTTTGAGTAATCAAAACTCTGTAAAAATGGCAATTTTGGTCACTCTGAGGGTTTAAAAAGTGGTTATTCAACATGAGGCACGATCCCGTTGCCATTTTGAATCATTTTTGGTACAGTCCAAAAAATCAATTTTCGGATGAAAAACGATGACTCCGGACATGTCGAACGATCCCAAAATGGTCAATATGGATGAAATTTTAACATTTAATCTTTTGACTGTAAATGACTGTTGGATGTGAATTATGACTTTGTCAACTAAAATAAGTGTGTTTAAAGTCATCTCTGTGCCTGAAATGGGTCAAAATTGAAGCTTTTGAGTAAGCAAAACTCTGTAAAATTGGCAATTTTGGTCACTGTGAGGGTTTAAAAAGTGGTTATTCAACATGAGGCACGATCCAATTGACATTTTGAATCATTTTTGGTACAGTCCAAAAAACCAATTTTCGGATGAAAAACGATGACCCCGGACATGCCGAACGATCCCAAAATGGTCAATATGGATGAAATTTTAACATTTAATCTTTTGACTGTAAATGACTGTTGGATGTGAATTATGACTTTGTCAACTAAAATAAGTGTGTTTAAAGTCATTTCTGTGCCTCAAAGGGGTAAAAATTGAAGCTTTTGAGTAATCAAAACTCTGTAAAAATGGCAATTTTGGTCACTCTGAGGGTTTAAAAAGTGGTTATTCAACATGAGGCACGATCCAGTTGCCATTTTGAATCATTTTCGGTACAGTCCAAAAAATCAATTTTCGGATGAAAAACGATGACTCCGGACATGTCGAACGATCCCAAAATGGTCAATATGGATGAAATTTTAACATTTAATCTTTTGACTGTAAATGACTGTTGGATGTGAATTATGACTTTGTCAACTAAAATAAGTGTGTTTAAAGTCATCTCTGTGCCTGAAATGGGTCAAAATTGAAGCTTTTGAGTAAGCAAAACTCTGTAAAATTGGCAATTTTGGTCACTGTGAGGGTTTAAAAAGTGGTTATTCAACATGAGGCACGATCCAATTGACATTTTGAATGATTTTTGGTACGGTCCAAAAAATCAATTTTCGGATGAAAAACGATGACTCCGGACCTGTCGAACGTTCCCAAAATGGTCTATAATGATGAAATTTTAACATTTAATCTTTTGACTCTAAATGACTGTTGGATGTGAATTATGACTTTGTCAACTAAAATAAGTGTGTTTAAAGTCATTTCTGTGCCTCAAAGGGGTCAAAATTGCAGCTTTTGAGTAATCAAAACTCTGTAAAAATGGCAATTTTGGTCACTGTGAGGGTTTAAAAAGTGGTTATTCAACATGAGGCACGATCCAATTGACATTTTGAATAATTTTTGGTACAGTCCAAAAAATCAAATTTCGGATGAAAAACGATGACTCCTGACATGTCGAACGATCCCAAAATGGTCAATATGGATGAAATTTTAACATTTAATCTTTTGACTGTAAATGACTGTTGGATGTGAATTATGACTTTGTCAACTAAAATAAGTGTGTTTAAAGTCATTTCTCTGCCTGAAACGGGTCAAAATTGAAGCTTTTGAGTAATCAAAACTCTGTAAAAATGGCAATTTTGGTCACTCTGAGGGTTTAAAAAGTGGTTATTCAACATGAGGCACGATCCAATTGCCATTTTGAATCATTTTTGGTACAGTCCAAAAAATCAATTTTCGGATGAAAAACGATGACTCCGGACCTGTCGAACGTTCCCAAAATGGTCTATAATGATGAAATTTTAACATTTAATCTTTTGACTGTAAATGACTGTTGGATGTGAATTATGACTTTGTCAACTAAAATATGTGTGTTTAAAGTCATTTCTGTGCCTCAAAGGGGTCAAAATTGAAGCTTTTGAGTAATCAAAACTCTGTAAAAAATGGCAATTTTGTTCACTGTGAGGGTTTAAAAAGTGGTTATTCAACATGAGGCACGATCCAATTGACATTTTGAATGATTTTTGGTACAGTCCAAAAAATCAATTTTCGGATGAAAAACGATGACTCCTGACATGTCGAATGATCCCAAAATGGTCACTATGGACGAAATTTTAACATTTAATCTTTTGACTGTAAATGACTGTTGGATGTGAATTATGACTTTGTTAACTAAAATAAGTGTGTTTAAAGTCATTTCTGTGCCTGAAACGGGTCAAAATTGAAGCTTTTGAGTAAGCAAAACTCTGTAAAATTGGCAATTTTGGTCACTGTGAGGGTTTAAAAAGTGGTTATTCAACATGAGGCACGATCCAATTGACATTTTGAATGATTTTTGGTACAGTCCAAAAAATAAATTTTCGGATGAAAAACGATGACTCCTGACATGTCGAATGATCCCAAAATGGTCAATATGGACGAAATGTTAACATTTAATCTTTTGACTGTAAATGACTGTTGGATGTGAATTATGACTTTGTTAACTAAAATAAGTGTGTTTAAAGTCATTTCTGTGCCTGAAACGGGTCAAAATTGAAGCTTTTGAGTAAGCAAAACTCTGTAAAAATGGCAATTTTGGTCACTGTGAGGGTTTAAAAAGTGGTTATTCAACATGAGGCACGATCCAATTGACATTTTGAATCATTTTTGGTACAGTCCAAAAAATCAATTTTCGGATGAAAAACGATGACTCCTGACATGTCGAATGATCCCAAAATGGTCAATATGGATGAAATTTTAACATTTAATCTTTTGACTGTAAATGACTGTTGGATGTGAATTATGACTTTGTCAACTAAAATAAGTGTGTTTAAAGTCATTTCTGTGCCTGAAATGGGTCAAAATTGAAGCTTTTGAGTAAGCAAAACTCTGTAAAATTGGCAATTTTGGTCACTGTGAGGGTTTAAAAAGTGGTTATTCAACATGAGGCACCATCCAATTGACATTTTGAATGATTTTTGGTACAGTCCAAAAAATCAAATTTCGGATGAAAAACGATGACTCCTGACATGTCGAACGATCCCAAAATGGTCAATATGGATGAAATTTTAACATTTAATCTTTTGACTGTAAATGACTGTTGGATGTGAATTATGACTTTGTCAACTAAAATAAGTGTGTTTAAAGTCATTTCTCTGCCTGAAACGGGTCAAAATTGAAGCTTTTGAGTAATCAAAACTCTGTAAAAATGGCAATTTTGGTCACTCTGAGGGTTTAAAAAGTGGTTATTCAACATGAGGCACGATCCAATTGCCATTTTGAATCATTTTTGGTACAGTCCAAAAAATCAATTTTCGGATGAAAAACGATGACTCCGGACCTGTCGAACGTTCCCAAAATGGTCTATAATGATGAAATTTTAACATTTAATCTTTTGACTGTAAATGACTGTTGGATGTGAATTATGACTTTGTCAACTAAAATAAGTGTGTTTAAAGTCATTTCTGTGCCTCAAAGGGGTCAAAATTGAAGCTTTTGAGTAATCAAAACTCTGTAAAAATGGCAATTTTGGTCACTGTGAGGGTTTAAAAATTGGTTGACATTTTGAATCATTTTTGGTACAATCCAAAAAATCAATTTTCGGATGTAAAACGATGAGTCCGGACATGCCGAACGATCCCAAAATGGTCAATACGGATGAAATTTTAACATTTAATCTTTTGACTGTAAATGACTGTTGGATGTGAATTATGACTTTGTCAACTAAAATAAGTGTGTTTAAAGTCATTTCTGTGCCTCAAAGGGGTCAAAATTGAAGCTTTTGAGTAATCAAAACTCTGTAAAAATGGCAATTTTGGTCACTGTGAGGGTTTAAAAAGTGGTTATTCAACATGAGGCACGATCCAATTGACATTTTGAATCATTTTTGGTACAGTCCAAAAAATCAATTTTCGGATGAAAAACGATGACTCCGGACATGCCGAACGATCCCAAAATGGTCAATACGGATGAAATTTTAACATTTAATCTTTTGAGTGTAAATGACTGTTGGATGTGAATTATGACTTTGTCAACTAAAATAAGTGTGTTTAAAGTCATTTCTGTGCCTCAAAGGGGTGAAAATTGAAGCTTTTGAGTAATCAAAACTCTGTAAAAATGGCAATTTTGGTCACTGTGAGGGTTTAAAAAGTGGTTATTCAACATGAGGCACGATCCAATTGACATTTTGAATCATTTTTGGTACAGTCCAAAAAACCAATTTTCGGATGAAAAACGATGACCCCGGACATGCCGAACGATCCCAAAATGGTCAATATGGATGAAATTTTAACATTTAATCTTTTGACTGTAAATGACTGTTGGATGTGAATTATGACTTTGTCAACTAAAATAAGTGTGTTTAAAGTCATTTCTGTGCCTCAAAGGGGTCAAAATTGAAGCTTTTGAGTAATCAAAACTCTGTAAAAATGGCAATTTTGGTCACTCTGAGGGTTTAAAAAGTGGTTATTCAACATGAGGCACGATCCAGTTGCCATTTTGAATCATTTTTGGTACAGTCCAAAAAATCAATTTTCGGATGAAAAACGATGACTCCGGACATGTCGAACGATCCCAAAATGGTCAATATGGATGAAATTTTAACATTTAATCTTTTGACTGTAAATGACTGTTGGATGTGAATTATGACTTTGTCAACTAAAATAAGTGTGTTTAAAGTCATTTCTGTGCCTCAAAGGGGTCAAAATTGAAGCTTTTGAGTAATCAAAACTCTGTAAAAATTGCAATTTTGGTCACTCTGAGGGTTTAAAAAGTGGTCATTCAACATGAGGCACGATCCAATTGACATTTTGAATCATTTTTGGTACAGTCCAAAAAATCAAGTTTCGGATGAAAAACGATGACTCCGGACCTGTTGAACGTTCCCAAAATGGTCTATAATGATGAAATTTTAACATTTAATCTTTTGACTGTAAATGACTGTTGGGTGTGAATTATGACTTTGTTAACTAAAATAAGTGTGTTTAAAGTCATTTCTGTGCCTGAAACGGGTCAAAATTGAAGCTTTTGAGTAAGCAAAACTCTGTAAAAATGGCAATTTTGGTCACTGTGAGGGTTTAAAAAGTGGTTATTCAACATGAGGCACGATCCAATTGACATTTTGAATCATTTTTGGTACAGTCCAAAAAATCAATTTTCGGATGAAAAACGATGACTCCTGACATGTCGAATGATCCCAAAATGGTCAATATGGATGAAATTTTAACATTTAATCTTTTGACTGTAAATGACTGTTGGATGTGAATTATGACTTTGTCAACTAAAATAAGTGTGTTTAAAGTCATTTCTGTGCCTGAAATGGGTCAAAATTGAAGCTTTTGAGTAAGCAAAACTCTGTAAAATTGGCAATTTTGGTCACTGTGAGGGTTTAAAAAGTGGTTATTCAACATGAGGCACGATCCAATTGACATTTTGAATGATTTTTGGTACGGTCCAAAAAATAAATTTTCGGATGAAAAACGATGACTCCGGACCTGTCGAACGTTCCCAAAATGGTCTATAATGATGAAATTTTAACATTTAATCTTTTGACTCTAAATGACTGTTGGATGTGAATTATGACTTTGTCAACTAAAATAAGTGTGTTTAAAGTCATTTCTGTGCCTCAAAGGGGTCAAAATTGCAGCTTTTGAGTAATCAAAACTCTGTAAAAATGGCAATTTTGGTCACTGTGAGGGTTTAAAAAGTGGTTATTCAACATGAGGCACGATCCAATTGACATTTTGAATAATTTTTGGTACAGTCCAAAAAATCAAATTTCGGATGAAAAACGATGACTCCTGACATGTCGAACGATCCCAAAATGGTCAATATGGATGAAATTTTAACATTTAATCTTTTGACTGTAAATGACTGTTGGATGTGAATTATGACTTTGTCAACTAAAATAAGTGTGTTTAAAGTCATTTCTGTGCCTGAAACGGGTCAAAATTGAAGCTTTTGAGTAATCAAAACTCTGTAAAAATGGCAATTTTGGTCACTCTGAGGGTTTAAAAAGTGGTTATTCAACATGAGGCATGATCCAATTGCCATTTTGAATCATTTTTGGTACAGTCCAAAAAATCAATTTTCGGATGAAAAACGATGACTCCGGACCTGTCGAACGTTCCCAAAATGGTCTATAATGATGAAATTTTAACATTTAATCTTTTGACTGTAAATGACTGTTGGATGTGAATTATGACTTTGTCAACTAAAATAAGTGTGTTTAAAGTCATTTCTGTGCCTCAAAGGGGTCAAAATTGCAGCTTTTGAGTAATCAAAACTCTGTAAAAATGGCAATTTTGGTCACTGTGAGGGTTTAAAAAGTGGTTATTCAACATGAGGCACGATCCAATCGAAATTTTGAATAATTTTTGGTACAGTCCAAAAAATCAAATTTCGGATGAAAAACGATGACTCCTGACATGTCGAACGATCCCAAAATGGTCAATATGGATGAAATTTTAACATTTAATCTTTTGACTGTAAATGACTGTTGGATGTGAATTATGACTTTGTCAACTAAAATAAGTGTGTTTAAAGTCATTTCTGTGCCTGAAATGGGTCAAAATTGAAGCTTTTGAGTAAGCAAAACTCTGTAAAATTGGCAATTTTGGTCACTGTGAGGGTTTAAAAAGTGGTTATTCAACATGAGGCACCATCCAATTGACATTTTGAATGATTTTTGGTACAGTCCAAAAAATCAATTTTCGGATGAAAAACGATGACTCCGGACATGTCGAACGATCCCAAAATGGTCAATATGGATGAAATTTTAACATTTATTCTTTTGACTGTAAATGACTGTTGGGTGTGAATTATGACTTTGTTAACTAAAATAAGTGTGTTTAAAGTCATTTCTGTGCCTGAAACGGGTCAAAATTGAAGCTTTTGAGTAAGCAAAACTCTGTAAAAATGGCAATTTTGGTCACTGTGAGGGTTTAAAAAGTGGTTATTCAACATGAGGCACGATCCAATTGACATTTTGAATCATTTTTGGTACAGTCCAAAAAATCAATTTTCGGATGAAAAACGATGACTCCTGACATGTCGAACGATCCCAAAATGGTCAATATGGATGAAATTTTAACATTTAATCTTTTGACTGTAAATGACGGTTGGATGTGAATTATGACTTTGTCAACTAAAATAAGTGTGTTTAAAGTCATTTCTGTGCCTGAAATGGGTCAAAATTGAAGCTTTTGAGTAAGCAAAACTCTGTAAAAATGGCAATTTTGGTCACTGTGAGGGTTTAAAAATTGGTTATTCAACATGAGGCACGATCCAATTGACATTTTGAATCATTTTTGGTACAATCCAAAAAATCAATTTTCGGATGTAAAACGATGACTCCGGACATGCCGAACGATCCCAAAATGGTCAATACGGATGAAATTTTAACATTTAATCTTTTGAGTGTAAATGACTGTTGGATGTGAATTATGACTTTGTCAACTAAAATAAGTGTGTTTAAAGTCATTTCTGTGCCTCAAAGGGGTGAAAATTGAAGCTTTTGAGTAATCAAAACTCTGTAAAAATTGCAATTTTGGTCACTGTGAGGGTTTAAAAAGTGGTTATTCAACATGAGGCACGATCCAATTGACATTTTGAATCATTTTTGGTACAGTCCAAAAAACCAATTTTCGGATGAAAAACGATGACCCCGGACATGCCGAACGATCCCAAAATGGTCAATATGGATGAAATTTTAACATTTAATCTTTTGACTGTAAATGACTGTTGGATGTGAATTATGACTTTGTCAACTAAAATAAGTGTGTTTAAAGTCATTTCTGTGCCTCAAAGGGGTCAAAATTGAAGCTTTTGAGTAATCAAAACTCTGTAAAAATGGCAATTTTGGTCACTCTGAGGGTTTAAAAAGTGGTTATTCAACATGAGGCACGATCCAGTTGCCATTTTGAATCATTTTTGGTACAGTCCAAAAAATCAATTTTCGGATGAAAAACGATGACTCCGGACCTGTTGAACGATCCCAAAATGGTCTTTAATGATGAAATTTTAACATTTAATCTTTTGACTGTAAATGACTGTTGGGTGTGAATTATGACTTTGTTAACTAAAATAAGTGTGTTTAAAGTCATTTCTGTGCCTGAAACGGGTCAAAATTGAAGCTTTTGAGTAAGCAAAACTCTGTAAAAATGGCAATTTTGGTCACTGTGAGGGTTTAAAAAGTGGTTATTCAACATGAGGCACGATCCAATTGACATTTTGAATCATTTTTGGTACAGTCCAAAAAATCAATTTTCGGATGAAAAACGATGACTCCTGACATGTCGAATGATCCCAAAATGGTCAATATGGATGAAATTTTAACATTTAATCTTTTGACTGTAAATGACTGTTGGATGTGAATTATGACTTTGTCAACTAAAATAAGTGTGTTTAAAGTCATTTCTGTGCCTGAAATGGGTCAAAATTGAAGCTTTTGAGTAAGCAAAACTCTGTAAAATTGGCAATTTTGGTCACTGTGAGGGTTTAAAAAGTGGTTATTCAACATGAGGCACGATCCAATTGACATTTTGAATGATTTTTGGTACGGTCCAAAAAATCAATTTTCGGATGAAAAACGATGACTCCGGACCTGTCGAACGTTCCCAAAATGGTCTATAATGATGAAATTTTAACATTTAATCTTTTGACTCTAAATGACTGTTGGATGTGAATTATGACTTTGTCAACTAAAATAAGTGTGTTTAAAGTCATTTCTGTGCCTCAAAGGGGTCAAAATTGCAGCTTTTGAGTAATCAAAACTCTGTAAAAATAGCAATTTTGGTCACTGTGAGGGTTTAAAAATTGGTTATTCAACATGAGGCACGATCCAATTGACATTTTGAATCATTTTTGGTACAATCCAAAAAATCAATTTTCGGATGAAAAACGATGACTCCGGACCTGTTGAACGTTCCCAAAATGGTCTATAATGATGAAATTTTAACATTTAATCTTTTGACTGTAAATGACTGTTGGATGTGAATTATGACTTTGTTAACTAAAATAAGTGTGTTTAAAGTCATTTCTGTGCCTGAAACGGGTCAAAATTGAAGCTTTTGAGTAAGCAAAACTCTGTAAAAATGGCAATTTTGGTCACTGTGAGGGTTTAAAAAGTGGTTATTCAACATGAGGCACGATCCAATTGACATTTTGAATCATTTTTGGTACAGTCCAAAAAATCAATTTTCGGATGAAAAACGATGACTCCTGACATGTCGAATGATCCCAAAATGGTCAATATGGATGAAATTTTAACATTTAATCTTTTGACTGTAAATGACTGTTGGATGTGAATTATGACTTTGTCAACTAAAATAAGTGTGTTTAAAGTCATCTCTGTGCCTGAAATGGGTCAAAATTGAAGCTTTTGAGTAAGCAAAACTCTGTAAAATTGGCAATTTTGGTCACTGTGAGGGTTTAAAAAGTGGTTATTCAACATGAGGCACGATCCAATTGACATTTTGAATGATTTTTGGTACGGTCCAAAAAATCAATTTTCGGATGAAAAACGATGACTCCGGACCTGTCGAACGTTCCCAAAATGGTCTATAATGATGAAATTTTAACATTTAATCTTTTGACTCTAAATGACTGTTGGATGTGAATTATGACTTTGTCAACTAAAATAAGTGTGTTTAAAGTCATTTCTGTGCCTCAAAGGGGTCAAAATTGCAGCTTTTGAGTAATCAAAACTCTGTAAAAATGGCAATTTTGGTCACTGTGAGGGTTTAAAAAGTGGTTATTCAACATGAGGCACGATCCAATTGACATTTTGAATAATTTTTGGTACAGTCCAAAAAATCAAATTTCGGATGAAAAACGATGACTCCTGACATGTCGAACGATCCCAAAATGGTCAATATGGATGAAATTTTAACATTTAATCTTTTGACTGTAAATGACTGTTGGATGTGAATTATGACTTTGTCAACTAAAATAAGTGTGTTTAAAGTCATTTCTGTGCCTGAAACGGGTCAAAATTGAAGCTTTTGAGTAATCAAAACTCTGTAAAAATGGCAATTTTGGTCACTCTGAGGGTTTAAAAAGTGGTTATTCAACATGAGGCATGATCCAATTGCCATTTTGAATAATTTTTGGTACAGTCCAAAAAATCAATTTTCGGATGAAAAACGATGACTCCGGACCTGTCGAACGTTCCCAAAATGGTCTATAATGATGAAATTTTAACATTTAATCTTTTGACTGTAAATGACTGTTGGATGTGAATTATGACTTTGTCAACTAAAATAAGTGTGTTTAAAGTCATTTCTGTGCCTGAAACGGGTCAAAATTGAAGCTTTTGAGTAAGCAAAACTCTGTAAAAATGGCAATTTTGGTCACTGTGAGGGTTTAAAAAGTGGTTATTCAACATGAGGCACGATCCAATTGACATTTTGAATCATTTTTGGTACAGTCCAAAAAATCAATTTTCGGATGAAAAACGATGACTCCTGACATGTCGAATGATCCCAAAATGGTCAATATGGATGAAATTTTAACATTTAATCTTTTGACTGTAAATGACTGTTGGATGTGAATTATGACTTTGTCAACTAAAATAAGTGTGTTTAAAGTCATTTCTGTGCCTGAAATGGGTCAAAATTGAAGCTTTTGAGTAAGCAAAACTCTGTAAAATTGGCAATTTTGGTCACTGTGAGGGTTTAAAAAGTGGTTATTCAACATGAGGCACCATCCAATTGACATTTTGAATGATTTTTGGTACAGTCCAAAAAATCAATTTTCGGATGAAAAACGATGACTCCGGACATGTCGAACGATCCCAAAATGGTCAATATGGATGAAATTTTAACATTTAATCTTTTGACTGTAAATGACTGTTGGATGTGAATTATGACTTTGTCAACTAAAATAAGTGTGTTTAAAGTCATTTCTGTGCCTCAAAGGGGTCAAAATTGAAGCTTTTGAGTAATCAAAACTCTGTAAAAATGGCAATTTTGGTCACTCTGAGGGTTTAAAAAGTGGTTATTCAACATGAGGCACGATCCAGTTGCCATTTTGAATCATTTTCGGTACAGTCCAAAAAATCAATTTTCGGATGAAAAACGATGACTCCGGACATGTCGAACGATCCCAAAATGGTCAATATGGATGAAATTTTAACATTTAATCTTTTGACTGTAAATGACTGTTGGATGTGAATTATGACTTTGTCAACTAAAATAAGTGTGTTTAAAGTCATCTCTGTGCCTGAAATGGGTCAAAATTGAAGCTTTTGAGTAAGCAAAACTCTGTAAAATTGGCAATTTTGGTCACTGTGAGGGTTTAAAAAGTGGTTATTCAACATGAGGCACGATCCAATTGACATTTTGAATGATTTTTGGTACGGTCCAAAAAATCAATTTTCGGATGAAAAACGATGACTCCTGACCTGTCGAACGTTCCCAAAATGGTCTATAATGATGAAATTTTAACATTTAATCTTTTGACTCTAAATGACTGTTGGATGTGAATTATGACTTTGTCAACTAAAATAAGTGTGTTTGAAGTCATTTCTGTGCCTCAAAGGGGTCAAAATTGCAGCTTTTGAGTAATCAAAACTCTGTAAAAATGGCAATTTTGGTCACTGTGAGGGTTTAAAAAGTGGTTATTCAACATGAGGCACGATCCAATTGACATTTTGAATAATTTTTGGTACAGTCCAAAAAATCAAATTTCGGATGAAAAACGATGACTCCTGACATGTCGAACGATCCCAAAATGGTCAATATGGATGAAATTTTAACATTTAATCTTTTGACTGTAAATGACTGTTGGATGTGAATTATGACTTTGTCAACTAAAATAAGTGTGTTTAAAGTCATTTCTGTGCCTGAAACGGGTCAAAATTGAAGCTTTTGAGTAATCAAAACTCTGTAAAAATGGCAATTTTGGTCACTCTGAGGGTTTAAAAAGTGGTTATTCAACATGAGGCACGATCCAATTGCCATTTTGAATCATTTTTGGTACAGTCCAAAAAATCAATTTTCGGATGAAAAACGATGACTCCGGACCTGTCGAACGTTCCCAAAATGGTCTATAATGATGAAATTTTAACATTTAATCTTTTGACTGTAAATGACTGTTGGATGTGAATTATGACTTTGTCAACTAAAATATGTGTGTTTAAAGTCATTTCTGTGCCTCAAAGGGGTCAAAATTGAAGCTTTTGAGTAATCAAAACTCTGTAAAAAATGGCAATTTTGTTCACTGTGAGGGTTTAAAAAGTGGTTATTCAACATGAGGCACGATCCAATTGACATTTTGAATGATTTTTGGTACAGTCCAAAAAATCAATTTTCGGATGAAAAACGATGACTCCTGACATGTCGAATGATCCCAAAATGGTCACTATGGACGAAATTTTAACATTTAATCTTTTGACTGTAAATGACTGTTGGATGTGAATTATGACTTTGTTAACTAAAATAAGTGTGTTTAAAGTCATTTCTGTGCCTGAAACGGGTCAAAATTGAAGCTTTTGAGTAAGCAAAACTCTGTAAAATTGGCAATTTTGGTCACTGTGAGGGTTTAAAAAGTGGTTATTCAACATGAGGCACGATCCAATTGACATTTTGAATGATTTTTGGTACAGTCCAAAAAATAAATTTTGGATGAAAAACGATGACTCCTGACATGTCGAATGATCCCAAAATGGTCAATATGGACGAAATGTTAACATTTAATCTTTTGACTGTAAATGACTGTTGGATGTGAATTATGACTTTGTTAACTAAAATAAGTGTGTTTAAAGTCATTTCTGTGCCTGGAACGGGTCAAAATTGAAGCTTTTGAGTAAGCAAAACTCTGTAAAAATGGCAATTTTGGTCACTGTGAGGGTTTAAAAAGTGGATATTCAACATGAGGCACGATCCAATTGACATTTTGAATCATTTTTGGTACAGTCCAAAAAATCAATTTTCGGATGAAAAACGATGACTCCTGACATGTCGAATGATCCCAAAATGGTCAATATGGATGAAATTTTAACATTTAATCTTTTGACTGTAAATGACTGTTGGATGTGAATTATGACTTTGTCAACTAAAATAAGTGTGTTTAAAGTCATTTCTGTGCCTGAAATGGGTCAAAATTGAAGCTTTTGAGTAAGCAAAACTCTGTAAAATTGGCAATTTTGGTCACTGTGAGGGTTTAAAAAGTGGTTATTCAACATGAGGCACCATCCAATTGACATTTTGAATGATTTTTGGTACAGTCCAAAAAATCAATTTTCGGATGAAAAACGATGACTCCGGACATGTCGAACGATCCCAAAATGGTCAATATGGATGAAATTTTAACATTTAATCTTTTGACTGTAAATGACTGTTGGATGTGAATTATGACTTTGTCAACTAAAATAAGTGTGTTTAAAGTCATTTCTGTGCCTCAAAGGGGTCAAAATTGAAGCTTTTGAGTAATCAAAACTCTGTAAAAATGGCAATTTTGGTCACTGTGAGGGTTTAAAAATTGGTTGACATTTTGAATCATTTTTGGTACAATCCAAAAAATCAATTTTCGGATGTAAAACGATGAGTCCGGACATGCCGAACGATCCCAAAATGGTCAATACGGATGAAATTTTAACATTTAATCTTTTGACTGTAAATGACTGTTGGATGTGAATTATGACTTTGTCAACTAAAATAAGTGTGTTTAAAGTCATTTCTGTGCCTCAAAGGGGTCAAAATTGAAGCTTTTGAGTAATCAAAACTCTGTAAAAATGGCAATTTTGGTCACTGTGAGGGTTTAAAAAGTGGTTATTCAACATGAGGCACGATCCAATTGACATTTTGAATAATTTTTGGTACAGTCCAAAAAATCAATTTTCGGATGAAAAACGATGACTCCGGACATGCCGAACGATCCCAAAATGGTCAATACGGATGAAATTTTAACATTTAATCTTTTGAGTGTAAATGACTGTTGGATGTGAATTATGACTTTGTCAACTAAAATAAGTGTGTTTAAAGTCATTTCTGTGCCTCAAAGGGGTGAAAATTGAAGCTTTTGAGTAATCAAAACTCTGTAAAAATGGCAATTTTGGTCACTGTGAGGGTTTAAAAAGTGGTTATTCAACATGAGGCACGATCCAATTGACATTTTGAATCATTTTTGGTACAGTCCAAAAAACCAATTTTCGGATGAAAAACGATGACCCCGGACATGCCGAACGATCCCAAAATGGTCAATATGGATGAAATTTTAACATTTAATCTTTTGACTGTAAATGACTGTTGGATGTGAATTATGACTTTGTCAACTAAAATAAGTGTGTTTAAAGTCATTTCTGTGCCTCAAAGGGGTCAAAATTGAAGCTTTTGAGTAATCAAAACTCTGTAAAAATTGCAATTTTGGTCACTCTGAGGGTTTAAAAAGTGGTTATTCAACATGAGGCACGATCCAGTTGCCATTTTGAATCATTTTTGGTACAGTCCAAAAAATCAATTTTCGGATGAAAAACGATGACTCCGGACCTGTTGAACGTTCCCAAAATGGTCTATAATGATGAAATTTTAACATTTAATCTTTTGACTGTAAATGACTGTTCGGTGTGAATTATGACTTTGTTAACTAAAATAAGTGTGTTTAAAGTCATTTCTGTGCCTGAAACGGGTCAAAATTGAAGCTTTTGAGTAAGCAAAACTCTGTAAAAATGGCAATTTTGGTCACTGTGAGGGTTTAAAAAGTGGTTATTCAACATGAGGCACGATCCAATTGACATTTTGAATCATTTTTGGTACAGTCCAAAAAATCAATTTTCGGATGAAAAACGATGACTCCTGACATGTCGAATGATCCCAAAATGGTCAATATGGATGAAATTTTAACATTTAATCTTTTGACTGTAAATGACTGTTGGATGTGAATTATGACTTTGTCAACTAAAATAAGTGTGTTTAAAGTCATTTCTGTGCCTGAAATGGGTCAAAATTGAAGCTTTTGAGTAAGCAAAACTCTGTAAAATTGGCAATTTTGGTCACTGTGAGGGTTTAAAAAGTGGTTATTCAACATGAGGCACGATCCAATTGACATTTTGAATGATTTTTGGTACGGTCCAAAAAATAAATTTTCGGATGAAAAACGATGACTCCGGACCTGTCGAACGTTCCCAAAATGGTCTATAATGATGAAATTTTAACATTTAATCTTTTGACTGTAAATGACTGTTGGATGTGAATTATGACTTTGTCAACTAAAATAAGTGTGTTTAAAGTCATTTCTGTGCCTCAAAGGGGTCAAAATTGCAGCTTTTGAGTAATCAAAACTCTGTAAAAATGGCAATTTTGGTCACTGTGAGGGTTTAAAAAGTGGTTATTCAACATGAGGCACGATCCAATCGACATTTTGAATAATTTTTGGTACAGTCCAAAAAATCAAATTTCGGATGAAAAACGATGACTCCTGACATGTCGAACGATCCCAAAATGGTCAATATGGATGAAATTTTAACATTTAATCTTTTGACTGTAAATGACTGTTGGATGTGAATTATGACTTTGTCAACTAAAATAAGTGTGTTTAAAGTCATTTCTGTGCCTGAAATGGGTCAAAATTGAAGCTTTTGAGTAAGCAAAACTCTGTAAAATTGGCAATTTTGGTCACTGTGAGGGTTTAAAAAGTGGTTATTCAACATGAGGCACCATCCAATTGACATTTTGAATGATTTTTGGTACAGTCCAAAAAATCAATTTTCGGATGAAAAACGATGACTCCGGACATGTCGAACGATCCCAAAATGGTCAATATGGATGAAATTTTAACATTTATTCTTTTGACTGTAAATGACTGTTGGATGTGAATTATGACTTTGTCAACTAAAATAAGTGTGTTTAAAGTCATTTCTGTGCCTCAAAGGGGTCAAAATTGAAGCTTTTGAGTAATCAAAACTCTGTAAAAATGGCAATTTTGGTCACTGTGAGGGTTTAAAAATTGGTTATTCAACATGAGGCACGATCCAATTGACATTTTGAATCATTTTTGGTACAATCCAAAAAATCAATTTTCGGATGAAAAACGATGACTCCGGACATGCCGAACGATCCCAAAATGGTCAATATGGATGAAATTTTAACATTTAATCTTTTGAGTGAAAATGATTGTTGGATGTGAATTATGACTTTGTCAACTACAATAAGTGTGTTTAAAGTCATTTCTGTGCCTCAAAGGGGTGAAAATTGAAGCTTTTGAGTAATCAAAACTCTGTAAAAATGGCAATTTTGGTCACTGTGAGGGTTTAAAAAGTGGATATTCAACATGAGGCACGATCCAATTGACATTTTGAATCATTTTTGGTACAGTCCAAAAAATCAATTTTCGGATGAAAAACGATGACCCCGGACATGCCGAACGATCCCAAAATGGTCAATATGGATGAAATTTTAACATTTAATCTTTTGAGTGTAAATGACTGTTGGATGTGAATTATGACTTTGTCAACTAAAATAAGTGTGTTTAAAGTCATTTCTGTGCCTCAAAGGGGTCAAAATTGAAGCTTTTGCGTAATCAAAACTCTGTAAAAATGGCAATTTTGGTCACTCTGAGGGTTTAAAAAGTGGTTATTCAACATGAGGCACGATCCAGTTGCCATTTTGAATCATTTTTGGTACAGTCCAAAAAATCAATTTTCGGATGAAAAACGATGACTCCGGACATGTCGAACGATCCCAAAATGGTCAATATGGATGAAATTTTAACATTTAATCTTTTGACTGTAAATGACTGTTGGATGTGAATTATGACTTTTTCAACTAAAATAAGAGTGTTTAAAGTCATTTCTGTGCCTCAAAGGGGTCAAAATTGAAGCTTTTGAGTAATCAAAACTCTGTAAAAATGGCAATTTTGGTCACTCTGAGGGTTTAAAAAGTGGTCATTCAACATGAGGCACGATCCAATTGACATTTTGAATCATTTTTGGTACAGTCCAAAAAATCAATTTTCGGATGAAAAACGATGACTCCGGACCTGTTGAACGTTCCCAAAATGGTCTATAATGATGAAATTTTAACATTTAATCTTTTGACTGTAAATGACTGTTGGATGTGAATTATGACTTTGTTAACTAAAATAAGTGTGTTTAAAGTCATTTCTGTGCCTGAAACGGGTCAAAATTGAAGCTTTTGAGTAAGCAAAACTCTGTAAAAATGGCAATTTTGGTCACTGTGAGGGTTTAAAAAGTGGTTATTCAACATGAGGCACGATCCAATTGACATTTTGAATCATTTTTGGTACAGTCCAAAAAATCAATTTTCGGATGAAAAACGATGACTCCGGACCTGTCGAACGTTCCCAAAATGGTCTATAATGATGAAATTTTAACATTTAATCTTTTGACTCTAAATGACTGTTGGATGTGAATTATGACTTTGTCAACTAAAATAAGTGTGTTTAAAGTCATTTCTGTGCCTCAAAGGGGTCAAAATTGCAGCTTTTGAGTAATCAAAACTCTGTAAAAATGGCAATTTTGGTCACTGTGAGGGTTTAAAAAGTGGTTATTCAACATGAGGCACGATCCAATTGACATTTTGAATAATTTTTGGTACAGTCCAAAAAATCAAATTTCGGATGAAAAACGATGACTCCTGACATGTCGAACGATCCCAAAATGGTCAATATGGATGAAATTTTAACATTTAATCTTTTGACTGTAAATGACTGTTGGATGTGAATTATGACTTTGTCAACTAAAATAAGTGTGTTTAAAGTCATTTCTGTGCCTGAAACGGGTCAAAATTGAAGCTTTTGAGTAATCAAAACTCTGTAAAAATGGCAATTTTGGTCACTCTGAGGGTTTAAAAAGTGGTTATTCAACATGAGGCACGATCCAATTGCCATTTTGAATCATTTTTGGTACAGTCCAAAAAATCAATTTTCGGATGAAAAACGATGACTCCGGACCTGTCGAACGTTCCCAAAATGGTCTATAATGATGAAATTTTAACATTTAATCTTTTGACTGTAAATGACTGTTGGATGTGAATTATGACTTTGTCAACTAAAATATGTGTGTTTAAAGTCATTTCTGTGCCTCAAAGGGGTCAAAATTGAAGCTTTTGAGTAATCAAAACTCTGTAAAAAATGGCAATTTTGTTCACTGTGAGGGTTTAAAAAGTGGTTATTCAACATGAGGCACGATCCAATTGACATTTTGAATGATTTTTGGTACAGTCCAAAAAATCAATTTTCGGATGAAAAACGATGACTCCTGACATGTCGAATGATCCCAAAATGGTCACTATGGACGAAATTTTAACATTTAATCTTTTGACTGTAAATGACTGTTGGATGTGAATTATGACTTTGTTAACTAAAATAAGTGTGTTTAAAGTCATTTCTGTGCCTGAAACGGGTCAAAATTGAAGCTTTTGAGTAAGCAAAACTCTGTAAAATTGGCAATTTTGGTCACTGTGAGGGTTTAAAAAGTGGTTATTCAACATGAGGCACGATCCAATTGACATTTTGAATGATTTTTGGTACAGTCCAAAAAATAAATTTTCGGATGAAAAACGATGACTTCTGACATGTCGAATGATCCCAAAATGGTCAATATGGACGAAATGTTAACATTTAATCTTTTGACTGTAAATGACTGTTGGATGTGAATTATGACTTTGTTAACTAAAATAAGTGTGTTTAAAGTCATTTCTATGCCTGAAACGGGTCAAAATTGAAGCTTTTGAGTAAGCAAAACTCTGTAAAAATGGCAATTTTGGTCACTGTGAGGGTTTAAAAAGTGGTTATTCAACATGAGGCACGATCCAATTGACATTTTGAATGATTTTTGGTACAGTCCAAAAAATCAATTTTCGGATGAAAAACGATGACTCCGGACATGTCGAACGATCCCAAAATGGTCAATATGGATGAAATTTTAAAATTTAATCTTTTGACTGTAAATGACTGTTGGATGTGAATTATGACTTTGTCAACTAAAATAAGTGTGTTTAAAGTCATTTCTGTGCCTCAAAGGGGTCAAAATTGAAGCTTTTGAGTAATCAAAACTCTGTAAAAATGGCAATTTTGGTCACTGTGAGGGTTTAAAAATTGGTTATTCAACATGAGGCACAATCCAATTGACATTTTGAATCATTTTTGGTACAATCCAAAAAATCAATTTTCGGATGTAAAACGATGACTCCGGACATGCCGAACGATCCCAAAATGGTCAATACGGATGAAATTTTAACATTTAATCTTTTGAGTGTAAATGACTGTTGGATGTGAATTATGACTTTGTCAACTAAAATAAGTGTGTTTAAAGTCATTTCTGTGCCTCAAAGGGGTGAAAATTGAAGCTTTTGAGTAATCAAAACTCTGTAAAAATGGCAATTTTGGTCACTGTGAGGGTTTAAAAAGTGGTTATTCAACATGAGGCACGATCCAATTGACATTTTGAATCATTTTTGGTACAGTCCAAAAAACCAATTTTCGGATGAAAAACGATGACCCCGGACATGCCGAACGATCCCAAAATGGTCAATATGGATGAAATTTTAACATTTAATCTTTTGACTGTAAATGACTGTTGGATGTGAATTATGACTTTGTCAACTAAAATAAGTGTGTTTAAAGTCATTTCTGTGCCTCAAAGGGGGCAAAATTGAAGCTTTTGAGTAATCAAAACTCTGTAAAAATGGCAATTTTGGTCACTCTGAGGGTTTAAAAAGTGGTTATTCAACATGAGGCACGATCCAGTTGCCATTTTGAATCATTTTTGGTACAGTCCAAAAAATCAATTTTCGGATGAAAAACGATGACTCCGGACATGTCGAACGATCCCAAAATGGTCAATATGGATGAAATTTTAACATTTAATCTTTTGACTGTAAATGACTGTTGGATGTGAATTATGACTTTGTCAACTAAAATAAGTGTGTTTAAAGTCATTTCTGTGCCTCAAAGGGGTCAAAATTGAAGCTTTTGAGTAATCAAAACTCTGAAAAAATGGCAATTTTGGTCACTCTGAGGGTTTAAAAAGTGGTCATTCAACATGAGGCACGATCCAATTGACATTTTGAATCATTTTTGGTACAGTCCAAAAAATCAATTTTCGGATGAAAAACGATGACTCCGGACCTGTTGAACGTTCCCAAAATGGTCTATAATGATGACATTTTAACATTTAATCTTTTGACTGTAAATGACTGTTGGGTGTGAATTATGACTTTGTTAACTAAAATAAGTGTGTTTAAAGTCATTTCTGTGCCTGAAACGGGTCAAAATTGAAGCTTTTGAGTAAGCAAAGCTCTGTAAAAATGGCAATTTTGGTCACTGTGAGGGTTTAAAAAGTGGTTATTCAACATGAGGCACGATCCAATTGACATTTTGAATCATTTTTGGTACAGTCCAAAAAATCAATTTTCGGATGAAAAACGATGACTCCTGACATGTCGAATGATCCCAAAATGGTCAATATGGATGAAATTTTAACATTTAATCTTTTGACTGTAAATGACTGTTGGATGTGAATTATGACTTTGTCAACTAAAATAAGTGTGTTTAAAGTCATTTCTGTGCCTGAAATGGGTCAAAATTGAAGCTTTTGAGTAAGCAAAACTCTGTAAAATTGGCAATTTTGGTCACTGTGAGGGTTTAAAAAGTGGTTATTCAACATGAGGCATGATCCAATTGACATTTTGAATGATTTTTGGTACGGTCCAAAAAATCAATTTTTGGATGAAAAACGATGACTCCGGACCTGTCGAACGTTCCCAAAATGGTCTATAATGATGAAATTTTAACATTTAATCTTTTGACTCTAAATGACTGTTGGATGTGAATTATGACTTTGTCAACTAAAATAAGTGTGTTTAAAGTCATTTCTGTGCCTCAAAGGGGTCAAAATTGCAGCTTTTGAGAAATCAAAACTCTGTAAAAATGGCAATTTTGGTCACTGTGAGGGTTTAAAAAGTGGTTATTCAACATGAGGCACGATCCAATTGACATTTTGAATCATTTTTGGTACAGTCCAAAAAATCAATTTTCGGATGAAAAACGATGACTCCGGACATGCCGAACGATCCCAAAATGGTCAATACGGATGAAATTTTAACATTTAATCTTTTGAGTGTAAATGACTGTTGGATGTGAATTATGACTTTGTCAACTAAAATAAGTGTGTTTAAAGTCATTTCTGTGCCTCAAAGGGGTGAAAATTGAAGCTTTTGAGTAATCAAAACTCTGTAAAAATGGCAATTTTGGTCACTGTGAGGGTTTAAAAAGTGGTTATTCAACATGAGGCACGATCCAATTGACATTTTGAATCATTTTTGGTACAGTCCAAAAAACCAATTTTCGGATGAAAAACGATGACCCCGGACATGCCGAACGATCCCAAAATGGTCAATATGGATGAAATTTTAACATTTAATCTTTTGACTGTAAATGACTGTTGGATGTGAATTATGACTTTGTCAACTAAAATAAGTGTGTTTAAAGTCATTTCTGTGCCTCAAAGGGGTCAAAATTGAAGCTTTTGAGTAATCAAAACTCTGTAAAAATGGCAATTTTGGTCACTCTGAGGGTTTAAAAAGTGGTTATTCAACATGAGGCACGATCCAGTTGCCATTTTGAATCATTTTTGGTACAGTCCAAAAAATCAATTTTCGGATGAAAAACGATGACTCCGGACATGCCGAACGATCCCAAAATGGTCAATACGGATGAAATTTTAACATTTAATCTTTTGAGTGTAAATGACTGTTGGATGTGAATTATGACTTTGTCAACTAAAATAAGTGTGTTTAAAGTCATTTCTGTGCCTCAAAGGGGTGAAAATTGAAGCTTTTGAGTAATCAAAACTCTGTAAAAATGGCAATTTTGGTCACTGTGAGGGTTTAAAAAGTGGTTATTCAACATGAGGCACGATCCAATTGACATTTTGAATCATTTTTGGTACAGTCCAAAAAACCAATTTTCGGATGAAAAACGATGACCCCGGACATGCCGAACGATCCCAAAATGGTCAATATGGATGAAATTTTAACATTTAATCTTTTGACTGTAAATGACTGTTGGATGTGAATTATGACTTTGTCAACTAAAATAAGTGTGTTTAAAGTCATTTCTGTGCCTCAAAGGGGGCAAAATTGAAGCTTTTGAGTAATCAAAACTCTGTAAAAATGGCAATTTTGGTCACTCTGAGGGTTTAAAAAGTGGTTATTCAACATGAGGCACGATCCAGTTGCCATTTTGAATCATTTTTGGTACAGTCCAAAAAATCAATTTTCGGATGAAAAACGATGACTCCGGACATGTCGAACGATCCCAAAATGGTCAATATGGATGAAATTTTAACATTTAATCTTTTGACTGTAAATGACTGTTGGATGTGAATTATGACTTTGTCAACTAAAATAAGTGTGTTTAAAGTCATTTCTGTGCCTCAAAGGGGTCAAAATTGAAGCTTTTGAGTAATCAAAACTCTGAAAAAATGGCAATTTTGGTCACTCTGAGGGTTTAAAAAGTGGTCATTCAACATGAGGCACGATCCAATTGACATTTTGAATCATTTTTGGTACAGTCCAAAAAATCAATTTTCGGATGAAAAACGATGACTCCGGACCTGTTGAACGTTCCCAAAATGGTCTATAATGATGACATTTTAACATTTAATCTTTTGACTGTAAATGACTGTTGGGTGTGAATTATGACTTTGTTAACTAAAATAAGTGTGTTTAAAGTCATTTCTGTGCCTGAAACGGGTCAAAATTGAAGCTTTTGAGTAAGCAAAGCTCTGTAAAAATGGCAATTTTGGTCACTGTGAGGGTTTAAAAAGTGGTTATTCAACATGAGGCACGATCCAATTGACATTTTGAATCATTTTTGGTACAGTCCAAAAAATCAATTTTCGGATGAAAAACGATGACTCCTGACATGTCGAATGATCCCAAAATGGTCAATATGGATGAAATTTTAACATTTAATCTTTTGACTGTAAATGACTGTTGGATGTGAATTATGACTTTGTCAACTAAAATAAGTGTGTTTAAAGTCATTTCTGTGCCTGAAATGGGTCAAAATTGAAGCTTTTGAGTAAGCAAAACTCTGTAAAATTGGCAATTTTGGTCACTGTGAGGGTTTAAAAAGTGGTTATTCAACATGAGGCATGATCCAATTGACATTTTGAATGATTTTTGGTACGGTCCAAAAAATCAATTTTTGGATGAAAAACGATGACTCCGGACCTGTCGAACGTTCCCAAAATGGTCTATAATGATGAAATTTTAACATTTAATCTTTTGACTCTAAATGACTGTTGGATGTGAATTATGACTTTGTCAACTAAAATAAGTGTGTTTAAAGTCATTTCTGTGCCTCAAAGGGGTCAAAATTGCAGCTTTTGAGAAATCAAAACTCTGTAAAAATGGCAATTTTGGTCACTGTGAGGGTTTAAAAAGTGGTTATTCAACATGAGGCACGATCCAATTGACATTTTGAATCATTTTTGGTACAGTCCAAAAAATCAATTTTCGGATGAAAAACGATGACTCCGGACATGCCGAACGATCCCAAAATGGTCAATACGGATGAAATTTTAACATTTAATCTTTTGAGTGTAAATGACTGTTGGATGTGAATTATGACTTTGTCAACTAAAATAAGTGTGTTTAAAGTCATTTCTGTGCCTCAAAGGGGTGAAAATTGAAGCTTTTGAGTAATCAAAACTCTGTAAAAATGGCAATTTTGGTCACTGTGAGGGTTTAAAAAGTGGTTATTCAACATGAGGCACGATCCAATTGACATTTTGAATCATTTTTGGTACAGTCCAAAAAACCAATTTTCGGATGAAAAACGATGACCCCGGACATGCCGAACGATCCCAAAATGGTCAATATGGATGAAATTTTAACATTTAATCTTTTGACTGTAAATGACTGTTGGATGTGAATTATGACTTTGTCAACTAAAATAAGTGTGTTTAAAGTCATTTCTGTGCCTCAAAGGGGTCAAAATTGAAGCTTTTGAGTAATCAAAACTCTGTAAAAATGGCAATTTTGGTCACTCTGAGGGTTTAAAAAGTGGTTATTCAACATGAGGCACGATCCAGTTGCCATTTTGAATCATTTTTGGTACAGTCCAAAAAATCAATTTTCGGATGAAAAACGATGACTCCGGACATGTCGAACGATCCCAAAATGGTCAATATGGATGAAATTTTAACATTTAATCTTTTGACTGTAAATGACTGTTGGATGTGAATTATGACTTTGTCAACTAAAATAAGTGTGTTTAAAGTCATTTCTGTGCCTCAAAGGGGTCAAAATTGAAGCTTTTGAGTAATCAAAACTCTGTAAAAATTGCAATTTTGGTCACTCTGAGGGTTTAAAAAGTGGTCATTCAACATGAGGCACGATCCAATTGACATTTTGAATCATTTTTGGTACAGTCCAAAAAATCAAGTTTCGGATGAAAAACGATGACTCCGGACCTGTTGAACGTTCCCAAAATGGTCTATAATGATGAAATTTTAACATTTAATCTTTTGACTGTAAATGACTGTTGGGTGTGAATTATGACTTTGTTAACTAAAATAAGTGTGTTTAAAGTCATTTCTGTGCCTGAAACGGGTCAAAATTGAAGCTTTTGAGTAAGCAAAACTCTGTAAAAATGGCAATTTTGGTCACTGTGAGGGTTTAAAAAGTGGTTATTCAACATGAGGCACGATCCAATTGACATTTTGAATCATTTTTGGTACAGTCCAAAAAATCAATTTTCGGATGAAAAACGATGACTCCTGACATGTCGAATGATCCCAAAATGGTCAATATGGATGAAATTTTAACATTTAATCTTTTGACTGTAAATGACTGTTGGATGTGAATTATGACTTTGTCAACTAAAATAAGTGTGTTTAAAGTCATTTCTGTGCCTGAAATGGGTCAAAATTGAAGCTTTTGAGTAAGCAAAACTCTGTAAAATTGGCAATTTTGGTCACTGTGAGGGTTTAAAAAGTGGTTATTCAACATGAGGCACGATCCAATTGACATTTTGAATGATTTTTGGTACGGTCCAAAAAATAAATTTTCGGATGAAAAACGATGACTCCGGACCTGTCGAACGTTCCCAAAATGGTCTATAATGATGAAATTTTAACATTTAATCTTTTGACTCTAAATGACTGTTGGATGTGAATTATGACTTTGTCAACTAAAATAAGTGTGTTTAAAGTCATTTCTGTGCCTCAAAGGGGTCAAAATTGCAGCTTTTGAGTAATCAAAACTCTGTAAAAATGGCAATTTTGGTCACTGTGAGGGTTTAAAAAGTGGTTATTCAACATGAGGCACGATCCAATTGACATTTTGAATAATTTTTGGTACAGTCCAAAAAATCAAATTTCGGATGAAAAACGATGACTCCTGACATGTCGAACGATCCCAAAATGGTCAATATGGATGAAATTTTAACATTTAATCTTTTGACTGTAAATGACTGTTGGATGTGAATTATGACTTTGTCAACTAAAATAAGTGTGTTTAAAGTCATTTCTGTGCCTGAAACGGGTCAAAATTGAAGCTTTTGAGTAATCAAAACTCTGTAAAAATGGCAATTTTGGTCACTCTGAGGGTTTAAAAAGTGGTTATTCAACATGAGGCATGATCCAATTGCCATTTTGAATCATTTTTGGTACAGTCCAAAATATCAATTTTCGGATGAAAAACGATGACTCCGGACCTGTCGAACGTTCCCAAAATGGTCTATAATGATGAAATTTTAACATTTAATCTTTTGACTGTAAATGACTGTTGGATGTGAATTATGACTTTGTCAACTAAAATAAGTGTGTTTAAAGTCATTTCTGTGCCTCAAAGGGGTCAAAATTGCAGCTTTTGAGTAATCAAAACTCTGTAAAAATGGCAATTTTGGTCACTGTGAGGGTTTAAAAAGTGGTTATTCAACATGAGGCACGATCCAATCGACATTTTGAATAATTTTTGGTACAGTCCAAAAAATCAAATTTCGGATGAAAAACGATGACTCCTGACATGTCGAACGATCCCAAAATGGTCAATATGGATGAAATTTTAACATTTAATCTTTTGACTGTAAATGACTGTTGGATGTGAATTATGACTTTGTCAACTAAAATAAGTGTGTTTAAAGTCATTTCTGTGCCTGAAATGGGTCAAAATTGAAGCTTTTGAGTAAGCAAAACTCTGTAAAATTGGCAATTTTGGTCACTGTGAGGGTTTAAAAAGTGGTTATTCAACATGAGGCACCATCCAATTGACATTTTGAATGATTTTTGGTACAGTCCAAAAAATCAATTTTCGGATGAAAAACGATGACTCCGGACATGTCGAACGATCCCAAAATGGTCAATATGGATGAAATTTTAACATTTATTCTTTTGACTGTAAATGACTGTTGGATGTGAATTATGACTTTGTCAACTAAAATAAGTGTGTTTAAAGTCATTTCTGTGCCTCAAAGGGGTCAAAATTGAAGCTTTTGAGTAATCAAAACTCTGTAAAAATGGCAATTTTGGTCACTGTGAGGGTTTAAAAATTGGTTATTCAACATGAGGCACGATCCAATTGACATTTTGAATCATTTTTGGTACAATCCAAAAAATCAATTTTCGGATGAAAAACGATGACTCCGGACATGCCGAACGATCCCAAAATGGTCAATATGGATGAAATTTTAACATTTAATCTTTTGAGTGAAAATGATTGTTGGATGTGAATTATGACTTTGTCAACTAAAATAAGTGTGTTTAAAGTCATTTCTGTGCCTCAAAGGGGTGAAAATTGAAGCTTTTGAGTAATCAAAACTCTGTAAAAATGGCAATTTTGGTCACTGTGAGGGTTTAAAAAGTGGATATTCAACATGAGGCACGATCCAATTGACATTTTGAATCATTTTTGGTACAGTCCAAAAAATCAATTTTTGGATGAAAAACGATGACCCCGGACATGCCGAACGATCCCAAAATGGTCAATATGGATGAAATTTTAACATTTAATCTTTTGAGTGTAAATGACTGTTGGATGTGAATTATGACTTTGTCAACTAAAATAAGTGTGTTTAAAGTCATTTCTGTGCCTCAAAGGGGTCAAAATTGAAGCTTTTGAGTAATCAAAACTCTGTAAAAATGGCAATTTTGGTCACTCTGAGGGTTTAAAAAGTGGTTATTCAACATGAGGCACGATCCAGTTGCCATTTTGAATCATTTTTGGTACAGTCCAAAAAATCAATTTTCGGATGAAAAACGATGACTCCGGACATGTCGAACGATCCCAAAATGGTCAATATGGATGAAATTTTAACATTTAATCTTTTGACTGTAAATGACTGTTGGATGTGAATTATGACTTTTTCAACTAAAATAAGAGTGTTTAAAGTCATTTCTGTGCCTCAAAGGGGTCAAAATTGAAGCTTTTGAGTAATCAAAACTCTGTAAAAATGGCAATTTTGGTCTCTCTGAGGGTTTAAAAAGTGGTCATTCAACATGAGGCACGATCCAATTGACATTTTGAATCATTTTTGGTACAGTCCAAAAAATCAATTTTCGGATGAAAAACGATGACTCCGGACCTGTTGAACGTTCCCAAAATGGTCTATAATGATGAAATTTTAACATTTAATCTTTTGACTGTAAATGACTGTTGGATGTGAATTATGACTTTGTTAACTAAAATAAGTGTGTTTAAAGTCATTTCTGTGCCTGAAACGGGTCAAAATTGAAGCTTTTGAGTAAGCAAAACTCTGTAAAAATGGCAATTTTGGTCACTGTGAGGGTTTAAAAAGTGGTTATTCAACATGAGGCACGATCCAATTGACATTTTGAATCATTTTTGGTACAGTCCAAAAAATCAATTTTCGGATGAAAAACGATGACTCCGGACCTGTCGAACGTTCCCAAAATGGTCTATAATGATGAAATTTTAACATTTAATCTTTTGACTCTAAATGACTGTTGGATGTGAATTATGACTTTGTCAACTAAAATAAGTGTGTTTAAAGTCATTTCTGTGCCTCAAAGGGGTCAAAATTGCAGCTTTTGAGTAATCAAAACTCTGTAAAAATGGCAATTTTGGTCACTGTGAGGGTTTAAAAAGTGGTTATTCAACATGAGGCACGATCCAATTGACATTTTGAATAATTTTTGGTACAGTCCAAAAAATCAAATTTCGGATGAAAAACGATGACTCCTGACATGTCGAACGATCCCAAAATGGTCAATATGGATGAAATTTTAACATTTAATCTTTTGACTGTAAATGACTGTTGGATGTGAATTATGACTTTGTCAACTAAAATAAGTGTGTTTAAAGTCATTTCTGTGCCTGAAACGGGTCAAAATTGAAGCTTTTGAGTAATCAAAACTCTGTAAAAATGGCAATTTTGGTCACTCTGAGGGTTTAAAAAGTGGTTATTCAACATGAGGCACGATCCAATTGCCATTTTGAATCATTTTTGGTACAGTCCAAAAAATCAATTTTCGGATGAAAAACGATGACTCCTGACATGTCGAATGATCCCAAAATGGTCACTATGGACGAAATTTTAACATTTAATCTTTTGACTGTAAATGACTGTTGGATGTGAATTATGACTTTGTTAACTAAAATAAGTGTGTTTAAAGTCATTTCTGTGCCTGAAACGGGTCAAAATTGAAGCTTTTGAGTAAGCAAAACTCTGTAAAATTGGCAATTTTGGTCACTGTGAGGGTTTAAAAAGTGGTTATTCAACATGAGGCCCGATCCAATTGACATTTTGAATGATTTTTGGTACAGTCCAAAAAATAAATTTTCGGATGAAAAACGATGACCCCGGACATGCCGAACGATCCCAAAATGGTCAATATGGATGAAATTTTAACATTTAATCTTTTGACTGTAAATGACTGTTGGATGTGAATTATGACTTTGTCAACTAAAATAAGTGTGTTTAAAGTCATTTCTGTGCCTCAAAGGGGTCAAAATTGAAGCTTTTGAGTAATCAAAACTCTGTAAAAATGGCAATGTTGGTCACTCTGAGGGTTTAAAAAGTGGTTATTCAACATGAGGCACGATCCAATTGCCATTTTGAATAATTTTTGGTACAGTCCAAAAAATCAATTTTCGGATGAAAAACGATGATTCCGGACCTGCCGAACAATCCCAAAATGGTCAACATGGATGAAATTTTAACATTTAATCTTTTGACTGTAAATGACTGTTGGATGTGAAATATGACTTTGTCAACTAAAATAAGTGTGTTTAAAGTCATTTCTGTGCCTCAAAGGGGTCAAAATTGAAGCTTTTGAGTAATCAAAACTCTGTAAAAATGGCAATTTTGGTCACTGTGAGGGTTTAAAAAGTGGTTATTCAACATGAGGCACGATCCAATTGCCATTTTGAATCATTTTTGGTACAGTCCAAAAAATCAATTTTCGGATGAAAAACGATGACTCCGGACATGTCGAACGATCCCAAAATGGTCAATATGGATGAAATTTTAACATTTAATCTTTTGACTGTAAATGACTGTTGGATGTGAATTATGACTTTGTCAACTAAAATAAGTGTGTTTAAAGTCATTTCTGTGCCTCAAAGGGGTCAAAATTGAAGCTTTTGAGAAATCAAAACTCTGTAAAAATGGCAATTTTGGTCACTGTGAGGGTTTAAAAAGTGGTTATTCAACATGAGGCACGATCCAATTGACATTTTGAATCATTTTTGGTACAATCCAAAAAATCAATTTTCGGATGAAAAACGATGACTCCGGACCTGTCGAACGTTCCCAAAATGGTCTATAATGATGAAATTTTAACATTTAATCTTTTGACTGTAAATGACTGTTGGATGTGAATTATGACTTTGTCAACTAAAATAAGTGTGTTTAAAGTCATTTCTGTGCCTCAAAGGGGTCAAAATTGAAGCTTTTGAGTAATCAAAACTCTGTAAAAATGGCAATTTTGGTCACTGTGAGGGTTTAAAAAGTGGTTATTCAACATGAGGCAAGATCCAATTGACATTTTGAATCATTTTTGGTATAGTCCAAAAAATCAATTTTCGGATGAAAAACGATGATTCCGGACATGCCGAACAATCCCAAAATGGTCTATAATGATGAAATTTTAACATTTAATCTTTTGACTCTAAATGACTGTTGGATGTGAATTATGACTTTGTCAACTAAAATAAGTGTGTTTAAAGTCATTTCTGTGCCTCAAAGGGGTCAAAATTGCTGCTTTTGAGTAATCAAAACTCTGTAAAAATGGCAATTTTGGTCACTGTGAGGGTTTAAAAAGTGGTTATTCAACATGAGGCACGATCCAATTGACATTTTGAATAATTTTTGGTACAGTCCAAAAAATCAAATTTCGGATGAAAAACGATGACTCCTGACATGTCGAACGATCCCAAAATGGTCAATATGGATGAAATTTTAACATTTAATCTTTTGACTGTAAATGACTGTTGGATGTGAATTATGACTTTGTCAACTAAAATAAGTGTGTTTAAAGTCATTTCTGTGCCTGAAATGGGTCAAAATTGAAGCTTTTGAGTAAGCAAAACTCTGTAAAATTGGCAATTTTGGTCACTGTGAGGGTTTAAAAAGTGGTTATTCAACATGAGGCACCATCCAATTGACATTTTGAATGATTTTTGGTACAGTCCAAAAAATCAATTTTCGGATGAAAAACGATGACTCCGGACATGTCGAACGATCCCAAAATGGTCAATATGGATGAAATTTTAACATTTAATCTTTTGACTGTAAATGACTGTTGGATGTGAATTATGACTTTGTCAACTAAAATAAGTGTGTTTAAAGTCATTTCTGTGCCTCAAAGGGGTCAAAATTGAAGCTTTTGAGTAATCAAAACTCTGTAAAAATGGCAATTTTGGTCACTGTGAGGGTTTAAAAATTGGTTATTCAACATGAGGCACGATCCAATTGACATTTTGAATCATTTTTGGTACAATCCAAAAAATCAATTTTCGGATGAAAAACGATGACTCCGGACATGCCGAACGATCCCAAAATGGTCAATATGGATGAAATTTTAACATTTAATCTTTTGAGTGTAAATGACTGTTGGATGTGAATTATGACTTTGTCAACTAAAATAAGTGTGTTTAAAGTCATTTCTGTGCCTCAAAGGGGTGAAAATTGAAGCTTTTGAGTAATCAAAACTCTGTAAAAATGGCAATTTTGGTCACTGTGAGGGTTTAAAAAGTGGATATTCAACATGAGGCACGATCCAATTGACATTTTGAATCATTTTTGGTACAGTCCAAAAAATCAATTTTCGGATGAAAAACGATGACCCCGGACATGCCGAACGATCCCAAAATGGTCAATATGGATGAAATTTTAACATTTAATCTTTTGAGTGTAAATGACTGTTGGATGTGAATTATGACTTTGTCAACTAAAATAAGTGTGTTTAAAGTCATTTCTGTGCCTCAAAGGGGTCAAAATTGAAGCTTTTGAGTAATCAAAACTCTGTAAAAATGGCAATTTTGGTCACTCTGAGGGTTTAAAAAGTGGTTATTCAACATGAGGCACGATCCAGTTGCCATTTTGAATCATTTTTGGTACAGTCCAAAAAATCAATTTTCGGATGAAAAACGATGACTCCGGACATGTCGAACGATCCCAAAATGGTCAATATGGATGAAATTTTAACATTTAATGTTTTGACTGTAAATGACTGTTGGATGTGAATTATGACTTTTTCAACTAAAATAAGAGTGTTTAAAGTCATTTCTGTGCCTCAAAGGGGTCAAAATTGAAGCTTTTGAGTAATCAAAACTCTGTAAAAATGGCAATTTTGGTCACTCTGAGGGTTTAAAAAGTGGTCATTCAACATGAGGCACGATCCAATTGACATTTTGAATCATTTTTGGTACAGTCCAAAAAATCAATTTTCGGATGAAAAACGATGACTCCGGACATGTCGAATGATCCCAAAATGGTCAATATGGATGAAATTTTAACATTTAATCTTTTGACTGTAAATGACTGTTGGATGTGAATTATGACTTTGTCAACTAAAATAAGTGTGTTTAAAGTCATCTCTGTGCCTGAAATGGGTCAAAATTGAAGCTTTTGAGTAAGCAAAACTCTGTAAAATTGGCAATTTTGGTCACTGTGAGGGTTTAAAAAGTGGTTATTCAACATGAGGCACGATCCAATTGACATTTTGAATGATTTTTGGTACGGTCCAAAAAATCAATTTTCGGATGAAAAACGATGACTCCGGACCTGTCGAACGTTCCCAAAATGGTCTATAATGATGAAATTTTAACATTTAATCTTTTGACTCTAAATGACTGTTGGATGTGAATTATGACTTTGTCAACTAAAATAAGTGTGTTTAAAGTCATTTCTGTGCCTCAAAGGGGTCAAAATTGCAGCTTTTGAGTAATCAAAACTCTGTAAAAATGGCAATTTTGGTCACTGTGAGGGTTTAAAAAGTGGTTATTCAACATGAGGCACGATCCAATTGACATTTTGAATAATTTTTGGTACAGTCCAAAAAATCAAATTTCGGATGAAAAACGATGACTCCTGACATGTCGAACGATCCCAAAATGGTCAATATGGATGAAATTTTAACATTTAATCTTTTGACTGTAAATGACTGTTGGATGTGAATTATGACTTTGTCAACTAAAATAAGTGTGTTTAAAGTCATTTCTGTGCCTGAAACGGGTCAAAATTGAAGCTTTTGAGTAATCAAAACTCTGTAAAAATGGCAATTTTGGTCACTCTGAGGGTTTAAAAAGTGGTTATTCAACACGAGGCACGATCCAATTGCCATTTTGAATCATTTTTGGTACAGTCCAAAAAATCAATTTTCGGATGAAAAACGATGACTCCGGACCTGTCGAACGTTCCCAAAATGGTCTATAATGATGAAATTTTAACATTTAATCTTTTGACTGTAAATGACTGTTGGATGTGAATTATGACTTTGTCAACTAAAATATGTGTGTTTAAAGTCATTTCTGTGCCTCAAAGGGGTCAAAATTGAAGCTTTTGAGTAATCAAAACTCTGTAAAAAATGGCAATTTTGTTCACTGTGAGGGTTTAAAAAGTGGTTATTCAACATGAGGCACGATCCAATTGACATTTTGAATGATTTTTGGTACAGTCCAAAAAATCAATTTTCGGATGAAAAACGATGACTCCTGACATGTCGAATGATCCCAAAATGGTCACTATGGACGAAATTTTAACATTTAATCTTTTGACTGTAAATGACTGTTGGATGTGAATTATGACTTTGTTAACTAAAATAAGTGTGTTTAAAGTCATTTCTGTGCCTGAAACGGGTCAAAATTGAAGCTTTTGAGTAAGCAAAACTCTGTAAAAATGGCAATTTTGGTCACTCTGAGGGTTTAAAAAGTGGTTATTCAACATGAGGCACGATCCAATTGCCATTTTGAATCATTTTTGGTACAGTCCAAAAAATCAATTTTCGGATGAAAAACGATGACTCCGGACCTGTCGAACGTTCCCAAAATGGTCTATAATGATGAAATTTTAACATTTAATCTTTTGACTGTAAATGACTGTTGGATGTGAATTATGACTTTGTCAACTAAAATATGTGTGTTTAAAGTCATTTCTGTGCCTCAAAGGGGTCAAAATTGAAGCTTTTGAGTAATCAAAACTCTGTAAAAAATGGCAATTTTGTTCACTGTGAGGGTTTAAAAAGTGGTTATTCAACATGAGGCACGATCCAATTGACATTTTGAATGATTTTTGGTACAGTCGAAAAAATCAATTTTCGGATGAAAAACGATGACTCCTGACATGTCGAATGATCCCAAAATGGTCACTATGGACGAAATTTTAACATTTAATCTTTTGACTGTAAATGACTGTTGGATGTGAATTATGACTTTGTTAACTAAAATAAGTGTGTTTAAAGTCATTTCTGTGCCTGAAACGGGTCAAAATTGAAGCTTTTGAGTAAGCAAAACTCTGTAAAAATGGCAATTTTGGTCACTGTGAGGGTTTAAAACGTGGTTATTCAACATGAGGCACGATCCAATTGACATTTTGAATCATTTTTGGTACAGTCCAAAAAATCAATTTTCGGATGAAAAACGATGACTCCTGACATGTCGAATGATCCAAAAATGGTCAATATGGATGAAATTTTAACATTTAATCTTTTGACTGTAAATGACTGTTGGATGTGAATTATGACTTTGTCAACTAAAATAAGTGTGTTTAAAGTCATTTCTGTGCCTGAAATGGGTCAAAATTGAAGCTTTTGAGTAAGCAAAACTCTGTAAAATTGGCAATTTTGGTCACTGTGAGGGTTTAAAAAGTGGTTATTCAACATGAGGCACGATCCAATTGACATTTTGAATGATTTTTGGTACAGTCCAAAAAATCTATTTTCGGATGAAAAACGATGACTCCGGACATGTCGAACGATCCCAAAATGGTCAATATGGATGAAATTTTAACATTTAATCTTTTGACTGTAAATGACTGTTGGATGTGAATTATGACTTTTTCAACTAAAATAAGAGTGTTTAAAGTCATTTCTGTGCCTCAAAGGGGTCAAAATTGAAGCTTTTGAGTAATCAAAACTCTGTAAAAATGGCAATTTTGGTCACTCTGAGGGTTTAAAAAGTGGTCATTCAACATGACGCACGATCCAATTGACATTTTGAATCATTTTTGGTACAGTCCAAAAAATCAATTTTCGGATGAAAAACGATGACTCCGGACATGTCGAATGATCCCAAAATGGTCAATATGGATGAAATTTTAACATTTAATCTTTTGACTGTAAATGACTGTTGGATGTGAATTATGACTTTGTCAACTAAAATAAGTGTGTTTAAAGTCATCTCTGTGCCTGAAATGGGTCAAAATTGAAGCTTTTGAGTAAGCAAAACTCTGTAAAATTGGCAATTTTGGTCACTGTGAGGGTTTAAAAAGTGGTTATTCAACATGAGGCACGATCCAATTGACATTTTGAATGATTTTTGGTACGGTCCAAAAAATCAATTTTCGGATGAAAAACGATGACTCCGGACCTGTCGAACGTTCCCAAAATGGTCTATAATGATGAAATTTTAACATTTAATCTTTTGACTCTAAATGACTGTTGGATGTGAATTATGACTTTGTCAACTAAAATAAGTGTGTTTAAAGTCATTTCTGTGCCTCAAAGGGGTCAAAATTGCAGCTTTTGAGTAATCAAAACTCTGTAAAAATGGCAATTTTGGTCACTGTGAGGGTTTAAAAAGTGGTTATTCAACATGAGGCACGATCCAATTGACATTTTGAATAATTTTTGGTACAGTCCAAAAAATCAAATTTCGGATGAAAAACGATGACTCCTGACATGTCGAACGATCCCAAAATGGTCAATATGGATGAAATTTTAACATTTAATCTTTTGACTGTAAATGACTGTTGGATGTGAATTATGACTTTGTCAACTAAAATAAGTGTGTTTAAAGTCATTTCTGTGCCTGAAACGGGTCAAAATTGAAGCTTTTGAGTAATCAAAACTCTGTAAAAATGGCAATTTTGGTCACTCTGAGGGTTTAAAAAGTGGTTATTCAACACGAGGCACGATCCAATTGCCATTTTGAATCATTTTTGGTACAGTCCAAAAAATCAATTTTCGGATGAAAAACGATGACTCCGGACCTGTCGAACGTTCCCAAAATGGTCTATAATGATGAAATTTTAACATTTAATCTTTTGACTGTAAATGACTGTTGGATGTGAATTATGACTTTGTCAACTAAAATATGTGTGTTTAAAGTCATTTCTGTGCCTCAAAGGGGTCAAAATTGAAGCTTTTGAGTAATCAAAACTCTGTAAAAAATGGCAATTTTGTTCACTGTGAGGGTTTAAAAAGTGGTTATTCAACATGAGGCACGATCCAATTGACATTTTGAATGATTTTTGGTACAGTCGAAAAAATCAATTTTCGGATGAAAAACGATGACTCCTGACATGTCGAATGATCCCAAAATGGTCACTATGGACGAAATTTTAACATTTAATCTTTTGACTGTAAATGACTGTTGGATGTGAATTATGACTTTGTTAACTAAAATAAGTGTGTTTAAAGTCATTTCTGTGCCTGAAACGGGTCAAAATTGAAGCTTTTGAGTAAGCAAAACTCTGTAAAAATGGCAATTTTGGTCACTGTGAGGGTTTAAAACGTGGTTATTCAACATGAGGCACGATCCAATTGACATTTTGAATCATTTTTGGTACAGTCCAAAAAATCAATTTTCGGATGAAAAACGATGACTCCTGACATGTCGAATGATCCAAAAATGGTCAATATGGATGAAATTTTAACATTTAATCTTTTGACTGTAAATGACTGTTGGATGTGAATTATGACTTTGTCAACTAAAATAAGTGTGTTTAAAGTCATTTCTGTGCCTGAAATGGGTCAAAATTGAAGCTTTTGAGTAAGCAAAACTCTGTAAAATTGGCAATTTTGGTCACTGTGAGGGTTTAAAAAGTGGTTATTCAACATGAGGCACGATCCAATTGACATTTTGAATGATTTTTGGTACAGTCCAAAAAATCTATTTTCGGATGAAAAACGATGACTCCGGACATGTCGAACGATCCCAAAATGGTCAATATGGATGAAATTTTAACATTTAATCTTTTGACTGTAAATGACTGTTGGATGTGAATTATGACTTTGTCAACTAAAATAAGTGTGTTTAAAGTCATTTCTGTGCCTGAAATGGGTCAAAATTGAAGCTTTTGAGTAAGCAAAACTCTGTAAAATTGGCAATTTTGGTCACTGTGAGGGTTTAAAAAGTGGTTATTCAACATGAGGCACGATCCAATTGACATTTTGAATGATTTTTGGTACAGTCCAAAAAATCTATTTTCGGATGAAAAACGATGACTCCGGACATGTCGAACGATCCCAAAATGGTCAATATGGATGAAATTTTAACATTTAATCTTTTGACTGTAAATGACTGTTGGATGTGAATTATGACTTTGTCAACTAAAATAAGTGTGTTTAAAGTCATTTCTGTGCCTGAAACGGGTCAAAATTGAAGCTTTTGAGTTAACAAATCTCTGTAAAAATTGCAATTTTGGTCACTCTGAGGGTTTAAAAAGTGGTCATTCAACATGAGGCACGATCCAATTGACATTTTGAATCATTTTTGGTACAGTCCAAAAAATCATTTTTCGGATGAAAAACGATGACTCCGGACATGTCGAACGATCCCAAAATGGTCAATATGGATGAAATTTTAACATTTAATCTTTTGACTGTAAATGACTGTTGGATGTGAATTATGACTTTGTCAACTAAAATAAGTGTGTTTAAAGTCATTTCTGTGCCTCAAAGGGGTCAAAATTGAAGCTTTTTAGTAATCAAAACTCTGTAAAAATGGCAATTTTCGTCACTGTGAGGGTTTAAAAAGTGGTTATTCAACATGAGGCACGATCCAATTGACATTTTGAATCATTTTTGGTACAGTCCAAAAAATCATTTTTCGGATGAAAAACGATGACTCCGGACCTGTCGAACGTTCCCAAAATGGTCTATAATGATGAAATTTTAACATTTAATCTTTTGACTCTAAATGACTGTTGGATGTGAATTATGACTTTGTCAACTAAAATAAGTGTGTTTAAAGTCATTTCCGTGCCTGAAATGGGTCAAAATTGAAGCTTTTGAGTAAGCAAAACTCTTTAAAATTGGCAATTTTGGTCACTGTGAGGGTTTAAAAAGTGGTTATTCAACATGAGGCACGATCCAATTGACATTTTGAATGATTTTTGGTACGGTCCAAAAAATCAATTTTCGGATGAAAAACGATGACTCCGGACATGTCGAACGATCCCAAAATGGTCAATATGGATGAAATTTTAACATTTAATCTTTTGACTGTAAATGACTGTTGGATGTGAATTATGACTTTGTCAACTAAAATAAGTGTGTTTAAAGTCATTTCTGTACCTGAAACGGGTCAAAATTGAAGCTTTTGAGTAAGCAAAACTCTGTAAAAATGGCAATTTTGGTCACTCTGAGGGTTTAAAAAGTGGTCATTCAACATGAGGCACGATCCAATTGACATTTTGAATCATTTTTGGTACAGTCTAAAAAATCAATTTTCGGATGAAAAACGATGACTCCGGACATGTCAAACGATCCCAAAATGGTCAATATGGATGAAATTTTAACATTTAATCTTTTGTCTGTAAATGACTGTTGGATGTGAATTATGACTTTGTCAACTAAAATAAGTGTGTTTAAAGTCATTTCTGTGCCTCAAAGGGGTCAAAATTGAAGCTTTTGAGTAATCAAAACTCTGTAAAAATGGCAATTTTGGTCACTGTGAGGGTTTAAAAAGTGGTTATTCAACATGAGGCACGATCCAATTGACATTTTGAATCATTTCTGGTACAGTCCAAAAAATCAATTTTCGGATGAAAAACGATGACTCCGGACATGCCGAACGATCCCAAAATGGTCAATATGGATGAAATTTTAACATTTAATCTTTTGACTGTAAATGACTGTTGGATGTGAATTATGACTTTGTCAGCTAAAATAAGTGTGTTTAAAGTCATTTCTGTGCCTCAAAGGGGTCAAAATTGAAGCTTTTGAGTAATCAAAACTCTGTAAAAATGGCAATTTTGGTCACTCTGAGGGTTTAAAAAGTGGTTATTCAACATGAGGCACGATCCAATTGCCATTTTGAATAATTTTTGGTACAGTCCAAAAAATCCATTTTCGGATGAAAAACGATGACTCCGGACATGTCGAACGATCCCAAAATGGTCAATATGGATGAAATTTTAACATTTAATCTTTTGACTGTAAATGACTGTTGGATGTGAATTATGACTTTGTCAACTAAAATAAGTGTGTTTAAAGTCATTTCTGTGCCTCAAAGGGGTCAAAATTGCAGCTTTTGAGTAATCAAAACTCTGTAAAAATGGCAATTTTGGTCACTCTGAGGGTTTAAAAAGTGGTTATTCAACATGAGGCACGATCCAATTGACATTTTGAATCATTTTTGGTACAGTCCAAAAAATCAATTTTCGGATGAAAAACGATGACTCCGGACATGTCGAACGATCCTAAAATGGTCAATATGGATGAAATTTTAACATTTAATCTTTTGACTCTAAATGACTGTTGGATGTGAATTATGACTTTGTCAACTAAAATAAGTGTGTTTAAAGTCATTTCTGTGCCTGAAATGGGTCAAAATTGAAGCTTTTGAGTAAGCAAAACTCTGTAAAATTGGCAATTTTATTCACTGTGAGGGTTTAAAAAGTGGCTATTCAACATGAGGCACAATCCAATTGACATTTTGAATGATTTTTGGTACAGTCCAAAAAATCAATTTTCGGATGAAAAAAAATGACTCCGGACATGTCGAACGATCCCAAAATGGTCAATATGGATGAAATTTTAACATTTAATCTTTTGACTGTAACTGACTGTTGGATGTGAATTATGACTTTGTCAACTAAAATAAGTGTGTTTAAAGTCATTTCTGTGCCTCAAAGGGATCAAAATTGAAGCTTTTGAGTAATCAAAACTCTGTAAAAATTGGCAATTTTGGTCACTGTGAGGGTTTAAGAAGTGGTTATTCAACATGAGGCACGATCCAATTGACATTTTGAATGATTTTTGGTACGGTCCAAAAAATCAATTTTCGGATGAAAAACGATGACTCCGGACATGTCGAACGATCCCAAAATGGTCAATATGGATGAAATTTTAACATTTAATCTTTTGACTGTAAATGACTGTTGGATGTGAATTATGACTTTGTCAACTAAAATAAGTGTGTTTAAAGTCATTTCTGTGCCTCAAAGGGGTCAAAATTGCAGCTTTTGAGTAATCAAAACTCTTTAAAATGGCAATTTTGGTCACTGTGAGGGTTTAAAAAGTGGTTATTCAACATGAGGCACGATCCAATTGACATTTTGAATCATTTTTGGTACAATCCAAAAAATGAATTTTCGGATGAAAAACGATGACTCCGGACCTGTCGAACGTTCCCAAAATGGTCTATAATGATGAAATTTTAACATTTAATCTTTTGACTCTAAATGACTGTTGGATGTGAATTATGACTTTGTCAACTAAAATAAGTGTGTTTAAAGTCATTTCTGTGCCTCAAAGGGGTCAAAATTGCAGCTTTTGAGTAATCAAAACTCTGTAAAAATGGCAATTTTGGTCACTGTGAGGGTTTAAAAAGTGGTTATTCAACATGAGGCATGATCCAATTGACATTTTGAATAATTTTTGGTACAGTCCAAAAAATCAAATTTCGGATGAAAAACGATGACTCCTGACATGTCGAATGATCCCAAAATGGTCAATATGGATGAAAGTTTAACATTTAATCTTTTGATAGTAAATGACTGTTGGATGTGAATTATGACTTTGTCAACTAAAATAAGTGTGTTTAAAGTCATTTCTGTACCTGAAACGGGTCAAAATTGAAGCTTTTGAGTAAGCAAAACTCTGTAGAAATGGCAATTTTGGTCACTCTGAGGGTTTAAAAAGTGGTTATTCAACATGAGGCACGATCCAATTGACATTTTGAATCATTTTTGGTACAGTCCAAAAAATCAATTTTCGGATGAAAAACAATGACTCCGGACATGTCGAACGATCCCAAAATGGTCAATATGGATGAAATTTTAACATTTAATCTTTTGACTCTAAATGACTGTTGGATGTGAATTATGACTTTGTCAACTAAAATAAGTGTGTTTAAAGTCATTTCTGTGCCTGAAATGGGTCAAAATTGAAGCTTTTGAGTAAGCAAAACTCGGTAAAATTGGCAATTTTATTCACTGTGAGGGTTTAAGAAGTGGCTATTCAACATGAGGCACAATCCAATTGACATTTTGAATGATTTTTGGTACAGTCCAAAAAATCAATTTTCGGATGAAAAACAATGACTCCGGACATGTCGAACGATCCCAAAATGGTCAATATGGATGAAATTTTAACATTTAATCTTTTGACTGTAACTGACTGTTGGATGTGAATTATGACTTTGTCAACTAAAATAAGTGTGTTTAAAGTCATTTCTGTGCCTCAAAGGGATCAAAATTGAAGCTTTTGAGTAATCAAAACTCTGTAAAAATTGGCAATTTTGGTCACTGTGAGGGTTTAAGAAGTGGTTATTCAACATGAGGCACGATCCAATTGACATTTTGAATGATTTTTGGTACAGTCCAAAAAATCAATTTTCGGATGAAAAACGATGACTCCGGACATGTCGAACGATCCCAAAATGGTCAATATGGATGAAATTTTAACATTTAATCTTTTGACTGTAAATGACTGTTGGATGTGAATTATGACTTTGTCAACTAAAATAAGTGTGTTTAAAGTCATTTCTGTGCCTGAAACGGGTCAAAATTGAAGCTTTTGAGTAAGCAAAACTCTGTAAAAATGGCAATTTTGGTCACTCTGAGGGTTTAAAAAGTGGTCATTCAACATGAGGCACGATCCAATTGACATTTTGAATCATTTTTGGTACAGTCTAAAAAATCAATTTTCGGATGAAAAACAATGACTCCGGACATGTCAAACGATCCCAAAATGGTCAATATGAATGAAATTTTAACATTTAATCTTTTGTCTGTAAATGACTGTTGGATGTGAAATATGACTTTGTCAACTAAAATAAGTGTGTTTAAAGTCATTTCTGTGCCTGAAATGGGTCAAAATTGAAGCTTTTGAGTAAGCAAAACTCTGTAAAATTAGCAATTTTGGTCACTGTGAGGGTTTAAAAAGTGGTTATTCAACATGAGGCACGATCCAATTGACATTTTGAATGATTTTTGGTACAGTCCAAAAAATCAATTTTCGGATGAAAAACGATGACTCCGGACATGTCGAACGATCCCAAAATGGTCAATATGGATGAAATTTTAACATTTATTCTTTTGACTGTAAATGACTGTTGGATGTGAATTATGACTTTGTCAACTAAAATAAGTGTGTTTAAAGTCATTTCTGTGCCTCAAAGGGGTCAAAATTGAAGCTTTTGAGTAATCAAAACTCTGTAAAAATGGCAATTTTGGTCACTGTGAGGGTTTAAAAAGTGGTTATTCAACATGAGGCACGATCCAATTGACATTTTGAATCATTTCTGGTACAGTCCAAAAAAATCAATTTTCGGATGAAAAACGATGACTCCGGACATGCCGAACGATCCCAAAATGGTCAATATGGATGAAATTTTAACATTTAATCTTTTGACTGTAAATGACTGTTGGATGTGAATTATGACTTTGCCAGCTAAAATAAGTGTGTTTAAAGTCATTTCTGTGCCTCAAAGGGGTCAAAATTGAAGCTTTTGAGTAATCAAAACTCTGTAAAAATGGCAATGTTGGTCACTCTGAGGGTTTAAAAAGTGGTTATTCAACATGAGGCACGATCAAATTGCCATTTTGAATAATTTTTGGTACAGTCCAAAAAATCAATTTTCGGATGAAAAACGATGATTCCGGACATGCCGAACAATCCCAAAATGGTCAACATGGATGAAATTTTAACATTTAATCTTTTGACTGTAAATGACTGTTGGATGTGAAATATGACTTTGTCAACTAAAATAAGTGTGTTTAAAGTCATTTCTGTGCCTCAAAGGGGTCAAAATTGAAGCTTTTGAGTAATCAAAACTCTGTAAAAATGGCAATTTTGGTCACTGTGAGGGTTTAAAAAGTGGTTATTCAACATGAGGCACGATCCAATTGCCATTTTGAATCATTTTTGGTACAGTCCAAAAAATCAATTTTCGGATGAAAAACGATGACTCCGGACATGTCGAACGATCCCAAAATGGTCAATATGGATGAAATTTTAACATTTAATCTTTTGACTGTAAATGACTGTTGGATGTGAATTATGACTTTGTCAACTAAAATAAGTGTGTTTAAAGTCATTTCTGTGCCTCAAAGGGGTCAAAATTGAAGCTTTTGAGAAATCAAAACTCTGTAAAAACGGCAATTTTGGTCACTGTGAGGGTTTAAAAAGTGGTTATTCAACATGAGGCACGATCCAATTGCCATTTTGAATCATTTTTGGTACAGTCCAAAAAATCAATTTTCGGATGAAAAACGATGACTCCGGACATGCCGAACGATCCCAAAATGGTCAATATGGATGAAATTTTAACATTTAATCTTTTGACTGTAAATGACTGTTGGATGTGAATTATGACTTTGTCAGCTAAAATAAGTGTGTTTAAAGTCATTTCTGTGCCTCAAAGGGGTCAAAATTGAAGCTTTTGAGTAATCAAAACTCTGTAAAAATGGCAATGTTGGTCACTCTGAGGGTTTAAAAAGTGGTTATTCAACATGAGGCACAATCCAATTGCCATTTTGAATAATTTTTGGTACAGTCCAAAAAATCCATTTTCGGATGAAAAACGATGACTCCGGACATGTCGAACGATCCCAAAATGGTCAATATGGATGAAATTTTAACATTTAATTATTTGACTGTAAATGACTGTTGGATGTGAATTATGACTTTGTCAACTAAAATAAGTGTGTTTAAAGTCATTTCTGTGCCTCAAAGGGGTCAAAATTGAAGCTTTTGAGTAATCAAAACTCTGTAAAAATGGCAATTTTGGTCACTGTGAGGGTTTAAAAAGTGGTTATTCAACATGAGGCACGATCCAATTGACATTTTGAATCATTTTTGGTACAATCCAAAAAATAAATTTTCGGATGAAAAACGATGACTCCGGACCTGTCGAACGTTCCCAAAATGGTCTATAATGATGAAATTTTAACATTTAATCTTTTGACTGTAAATGACTGTTGGATGTGAATTATGACTTTGTCAACTAAAATAAGTGTGTTTAAAGTCATTTCTGTGCCTCAAAGGGGTCAAAATTGAAGCTTTTGAGTAATCAAAACTCTGTAAAAATGGCAATTTTGGTCACTGTGAGGGTTTAAAAAGTGGTTATTCAACATGAGGCAAGATCCAATTGACATTTTGAATCATTTTTGGTACAGTCCAAAAAATCAATTTTCGGATGAAAAACGATGATTCCGGACATGCCGAACAATCCCAAAATGGTCAATATGGATGAAATTTTAACATTTAATCTTTTGACTGTAAATGACTGTTGGATGTGAATTATGACTTTGTCAACTAAAATAAGTGTGTTTAAAGTCATTTCTGTGCCTCAAAGGGGTCAAAATTGAAGCTTTTGAGTAATCAAAACTCTGTAAAAATGGCAATTTTGGTCACTGTGAGGGTTTAAAAAGTGGTTATTCAACATGAGGCACGATCCAATTGCCATTTTGAATCATTTTTGGTACAGTCCAAAAAATCAATTTTCGGATGAAAAACGATGACTCCGGACATGTCGAACGATCCCAAAATGGTCAATATGGATGAAATTTTAACATTTAATCTTTTGACTGTAAATGACTGTTGGATGTGAATTATGACTTTGTCAACTAAAATAAGTGTGTTTAAAGTCATTTCTTTGCCTGAAATGGGTCAAAATTGAAGCTTTTGAGTAAGCAAAACTCTGTAAAATTGGCAATTTTGGTCACTTTGAGGGTTTAAAAAGTGGTTATTCAACATGAGGCACGATCCAATTGACATTTTGAATGATTTTTGGTACAGTCCAAAAAATCAATTTTCGGATGAAAAACGATGACTCCGGACATGTCGAACGATCCCAAAATGGTCAATATGGATGAAATTTTAACATTTAATCTTTTGACTGTAAATGACTGTTGGATGTGAATTATGACTTTGTCAACTAAAATAAGTGTGTTTAAAGTCATTTCTGTGCCTCAAAGGGGTCAAAATTGAAGCTTTTGAGTGATCAAAACTCTGTAAAAATGGCAATTTTGGTCACTGTGAGGGTTTAAAAAGTGGTTATTCAACATGAGGCACGATCCATTTGACATTTTGAATCATTTCTGGTACAGTCCAAAAAAATCAATTTTCGGATGAAAAACGATGACTCCGGACATGCCGAACGATCCCAAAATGGTCAATATGGATGAAATTTTAACATTTAATCTTTTGACTGTAAATGACTGTTGGATGTGAATTATGACTTTGCCAGCTAAAATAAGTGTGTTTAAAGTCATTTCTGTGCCTCAAAGGGGTCAAAATTGAAGCTTTTGAGTAATCAAAACTCTGTAAAAATGGCAATGTTGGTCACTCTGAGGGTTTAAAAAGTGGTTATTCAACATGAGGCACGATCAAATTGCCATTTTGAATAATTTTTGGTACAGTCCAAAAAATCAATTTTCGGATGAAAAACGATGATTCCGGACATGCCGAACAATCCCAAAATGGTCAACATGGATGAAATTTTAACATTTAATCTTTTGACTGTAAATGACTGTTGGATGTGAAATATGACTTTGTCAACTAAAATAAGTGTGTTTAAAGTCATTTCTGTGCCTCAAAGGGGTCAAAATTGAAGCTTTTGAGTAATCAAAACTCTGTAAAAATGGCAATTTTGGTCACTGTGAGGGTTTAAAAAGTGGTTATTCAACATGAGGCACGATCCAATTGCCATTTTGAATCATTTTTGGTACAGTCCAAAAAATCAATTTTCGGATGAAAAACGATGACTCCGGACATGTCGAACGATCCCAAAATGGTCAATATGGATGAAATTTTAACATTTAATCTTTTGACTGTAAATGACTGTTGGATGTGAATTATGACTTTGTCAACTAAAATAAGTGTGTTTAAAGTCATTTCTGTGCCTCAAAGGGGTCAAAATTGAAGCTTTTGAGAAATCAAAACTCTGTAAAAACGGCAATTTTGGTCACTGTGAGGGTTTAAAAAGTGGTTATTCAACATGAGGCACGATCCAATTGCCATTTTGAATCATTTTTGGTACAGTCCAAAAAATCAATTTTCGGATGAAAAACGATGACTCCGGACATGCCGAACGATCCCAAAATGGTCAATATGGATGAAATTTTAACATTTAATCTTTTGACTGTAAATGACTGTTGGATGTGAATTATGACTTTGTCAGCTAAAATAAGTGTGTTTAAAGTCATTTCTGTGCCTCAAAGGGGTCAAAATTGAAGCTTTTGAGTAATCAAAACTCTGTAAAAATGGCAATGTTGGTCACTCTGAGGGTTTAAAAAGTGGTTATTCAACATGAGGCACAATCCAATTGCCATTTTGAATAATTTTTGGTACAGTCCAAAAAATCCATTTTCGGATGAAAAACGATGACTCCGGACATGTCGAACGATCCCAAAATGGTCAATATGGATGAAATTTTAACATTTAATTATTTGACTGTAAATGACTGTTGGATGTGAATTATGACTTTGTCAACTAAAATAAGTGTGTTTAAAGTCATTTCTGTGCCTCAAAGGGGTCAAAATTGAAGCTTTTGAGTAATCAAAACTCTGTAAAAATGGCAATTTTGGTCACTGTGAGGGTTTAAAAAGAGGTTATTCAACATGAGGCACGATCCAATTGACATTTTGAATCATTTTTGGTACAATCCAAAAAATCAATTTTCGGATGAAAAACGATGACTCCGGACCTGTCGAACGTTCCCAAAATGGTCTATAATGATGAAATTTTAACATTTAATCTTTTGACTGTAAATGACTGTTGGATGTGAATTATGACTTTGTCAACTAAAATAAGTGTGTTTAAAGTCATTTCTGTGCCTCAAAGGGGTCAAAATTGAAGCTTTTGAGTAATCAAAACTCTGTAAAAATGGCAATTTTGGTCACTGTGAGGGTTTAAAAAGTGGTTATTCAACATGAGGCAAGATCCAATTGACATTTTGAATCATTTTTGGTACAGTCCAAAAAATCAATTTTCGGATGAAAACGATGATTCCGGACATGCCGAACAATCCCAAAATGGTCAATATGGATGAAATTTTAACATTTAATCTTTTGACTGTAAATGACTGTTGGATGTGAATTATGACTTTGTCAACTAAAATAAGTGTGTTTAAAGTCATTTCTGTGCCTCAAAGGGGTCAAAATTGAAGCTTTTGAGTAATCAAAACTCTGTAAAAATGGCAATTTTGGTCACTGTGAGGGTTTAAAAAGTGGTTATTCAACATGAGGCACGATCCAATTGCCATTTTGAATCATTTTTGGTACAGTCCAAAAAATCAATTTTCGGATGAAAAACGATGACTCCGGACATGTCGAACGATCCCAAAATGGTCAATATGGATGAAATGTTAACATTTAATCTTTTGACTGTAAATGACTGTTGGATGTGAATTATGACTTTGTCAACTAAAATAAGTGTGTTTAAAGTCATTTCTTTGCCTGAAATGGGTCAAAATTGAAGCTTTTGAGTAAGCAAAACTCTGTAAAATTGGCAATTTTGGTCACTTTGAGGGTTTAAAAAGTGGTTATTCAACATGAGGCACGATCCAATTGACATTTTGAATGATTTTTGGTACAGTCCAAAAAATCAATTTTCGGATGAAAAACGATGACTCCGGACATGGCGAGCGATCCCAAAATGGTCAATATGGATGAAATTTTAACATTTAATCTTTTGACTGTAAATGACTGTTGGATGTGAATTATGACTTTGTCAACTAAAATAAGTGTGTTTAAAGTCATTTCTGTGCCTCAAAGGGGTCAAAATTGAAGCTTTTGAGTGATCAAAACTCTGTAAAAATGGCAATTTTGGTCACTGTGAGGGTTTAAAAAGTGGTTATTCAACATGAGGCACGATCCAATTGACATTTTGAATCATTTCTGGTACAGTCCAAAAAATCAATTTTCGGATGAAAAACGATGACTCCTGACATGCCGAACGATCCCAAAATGGTCAATATGGATGAAATTTTAACATTTAATCTTTTGACTTAAATGACTGTTGGATGTGAATTATGACTTTGCCAACTAAAATAAGTGTGTTTAAAGTCATTTCTGTGCCTGAAATGGGTCAAAATTGAAGCTTTTGAGTAAGCAAAACTCTGTAAAATTGGCAATTTTGGTCACTGTGAGGGTTTAAAAAGTGGTTATTCAACATGAGGCATGATCCAATTGACATTTTGAATAATTTTTGGTACAGTCCAAAAAATCAAATTTCGGATGAAAAACGATGACTCCTGACATGTCGAACGATCCCAAAACGGTCAATATGGATGAAATTTTAACATTTAATCTTTTGACTGTAAATGACTGTTGGATGTGAATTATGACTTTGTCAACTAAAATAAGTGTGTTTAAAGTCATTTCTGTACCTGAAACGGGTCAAAATTGAAGCTTTTGAGTAAGCAAAACTCTGTAAAAATGGCAATTTTGGTCACTCTGAGGGTTTAAAAAGTGGTTATTCAACATGAGTCACGATCCAATTGACATTTTGAATCATTTTTGGTACAGTCCAAAAAATCAATTTTCGGATGAAAAACGATGACTCCGGACATGTCGAACGATCCCAAAATGGTCAATATGGATGAAATTTTAACATTTAATCTTTTGACTCTAAATGACTGTTGGATGTGAATTATGACTTTGTCAACTAAAATAAGTGTGTTTAAAGTCATTTCTGTACCTGAAATGGGTCAAAATTGAAGCTTTTGAGTAAGCAAAACTCTGTGAAATTGGCAATTTTATTCACTGTGAGGGTTTAAAAAGTGGTCATTCAACATGAGGCACGATCCAATTGACATTTTGAATCATTTTTGGTACAGTCTAAAAAATCAATTTTCGGATGAAAAACGATGACTCCGGACATGTCAAACGATCCCAAAATGGTCAATATGGATGAAATTTTAACATTTAATCTTTTGTCTGTAAATGACTGTTGGATGTGAAATATGACTTTGTCAACTAAAATAAGTGTGTTTAAAGTCATTTCTGTGCCTGAAATGGGTCAAAATTGAAGCTTTTGAGTAAGCAAAACTCTGTAAAATTGGCAATTTTGGTCACTGTGAGGGTTTAAAAAGTGGTTATTCAACATGAGGCACGATCCAATTGACATTTTGAATGATTTTTGGTACAGTCCAAAAAATCAATTTTCGGATGAAAAACGATGACTCCGGACATGTCGAACGATCCCAAAATGGTCAATATGGATGAAATTTTAACATTTATTCTTTTGACTGTGAATGACTGTTGGATGTGAATTATGACTTTGTCAACTAAAATAAGTGTGTTTAAAGTCATTTCTGTGCCTCAAAGGGGTCAAAATTGAAGCTTTTGAGTAATCAAAACTCTGTAAAAATGGCAATTTTGGTCACTGTGAGGGTTTAAAAAGTGGTTATTCAACATGAGGCACGATCCAATTGACATTTTTAATCATTTCTGGTACAGTCCAAAAAATCAATTTTCGGATGAAAAACGATGACTCCGGACATGCCGAACGATCCCAAAATGGTCAATATGGATGAAATTTTAACATTTAATCTTTTGACTGTAAATGACTGTTGGATGTGAATTATGACTTTGTCAACTAAAATAAGTGTGTTTAAAGTCATTTCTGTGCCTCAAAGGGGTCAAAATTGCAGCTTTTGAGTAATCAAAACTCTTTAAAATGGCAATTTTGGTCACTGTGAGGGTTTAAAAAGTGGTTATTCAACATGAGGAACGATCCAATTGACATTTTGAATCATTTTTGGTACAATCCAAAAAATGAATTTTCGGATGAAAAACGATGACTCCGGACCTGTCGAACGTTCCCAAAATGGTCTATAATGATGAAATTTTAACATTTAATCTTTTGACTCTAAATGACTGTTGGATGTGAATTATGACTTTGTCAACTAAAATAAGTGTGTTTAAAGTCATTTCTGTGCCTCAAAGGGGTCAAAATTGCAGCTTTTGAGTAATCAAAACTCTGTGAAAATGGCAATTTTGGTCACTGTGAGGGTTTAAAAAGTGGTTATTCAACATGAGGCATGATCCAATTGACATTTTGAATAATTTTTGGTACAGTCCAAAAAATCAAATTTCGGATGAAAAACGATGACTCCTGACATGTCGAACGATCCCAAAATGGTCAATATGGATGAAATTTTAACATTTAATCTTTTGACTGTAAATGACTGTTGGATGTGAATTATGACTTTGTCAACTAAAATAAGTGTGTTTAAAGTCATTTCTGTACCTGAAACGGGTCAAAATTGACGCTTTTGAGTAAGCAAAACTCTGTAAAAATGGCAATTTTGGTCACTCTGAGGGTTTAAAAAGTGGTTATTCAACATGAGGCACAATCCAATTGACATTTTGAATGATTTTTGGTACAGTCCAAAAAATCAATTTTCGGATGAAAAACAATGACTCCGGACATGTCGAACGATCCCAAAATGGTCAATATGGATGAAATTTTAACATTTAATCTTTTGACTGTAACTGACTGTTGGATGTGAATTATGACTTTGTCAACTAAAATAAGTGTGTTTAAAGTCATTTCTGTGCCTCAAAGGGGTCAAAATTGCAGCTTTTGAGTAATCAAAACTCTTTAAAATGGCAATTTTGGTCACTGTGAGGGTTTAAAAAGTGGTTATTCAACATGAGGCACGATCCAATTGACATTTTGAATCATTTTTGGTACAATCCAAAAAATGAATTTTCGGATGAAAAACGATGACTCCGGACCTGTCGAACGTTCCCAAAATGGTCTATAATGATGAAATTTTAACATTTAATCTTTTGACTCTAAATGACTGTTGGATGTGAATTATGACTTTGTCAACTAAAATAAGTGTGTTTAAAGTCATTTCTGTGCCTCAAAGGGGTCAAAATTGCAGCTTTTGAGTAATCAAAACTCTGTAAAAATGGCAATTTTGGTCACTGTGAGGGTTTAAAAAGTGGTTATTCAACATGAGGCATGATCCAATTGACATTTTGAATAATTTTTGGTACAGTCCAAAAAATCAAATTTCGGATGAAAAACGATGACTCCTGACATGTCGAACGATCCCAAAATGGTCAATATGGATGAAAGTTTAACATTTAATCTTTTGACTGTAAATGACTGTTGGATGTGAATTATGACTTTGTCAACTAAAATAAGTGTGTTTAAAGTCATTTCTGTACCTGAAACGGGTCAAAATTGAAGCTTTTGAGTAAGCAAAACTCTGTAAAAATGGCAATTTTGGTCACTCTGAGGGTTTAAAAAGTGGTTATTCAACATGAGGCACGATCCAATTGACATTTTGAATCATTTTTGGTACAGTCCAAAAAATCAATTTTCGGATGAAAAACAATGACTCCGGACATGTCGAACGATCCCAAAATGGTCAATATGGATGAAATTTTAACATTTAATCTTTTGACTCTAAATGACTGTTGGATGTGAATTATGACTTTGTCAACTAAAATAAGTGTGTTTAAAGTCATTTCTGTGCCTGAAATGGGTCAAAATTGAAGCTTTTGAGTTAGCAAAACTCTGTAAAATTGGCAATTTTATTCACTGTGAGGGTTTAAAAAGTGGCTATTCATCATGAGGCACAATCCAATTGACATTTTGAATGATTTTTGGTACAGTCCAAAAAATCAATTTTCGGATGAAAAACGATGACTCCGGACCTGTCGAACGTTCCCAAAATGGTCTATAATGATGAAATTTTAACATTTAATCTTTTGACTGTAAATGACTGTTGGATGTGAATTATGACTTTGTCAACTAAAATAAGTGTGTTTAAAGTCATTTCTGTGCCTCAAAGGGGTCAAAATTGAAGCTTTTGAGTAATCAAAACTCTGTAAAAATGGCAATTTTGGTCACTGTGAGGGTTTAAAAAGTGGTTATTCAACATGAGGCAAGATCCAATTGACATTTTGAATCATTTTTGGTACAGTCCAAAAAATCAATTTTCGGATGAAAAACGATGATTCCGGACATGCCGAACAATCCCAAAATGGTCAATATGGATGAAATTTTAACATTTAATCTTTTGACTGTAAATGACTGTTGGATGTGAATTATGACTTTGTCAACTAAAATAAGTGTGTTTAAAGTCATTTCTGTGCCTCAAAGGGGTCAAAATTGAAGCTTTTGAGTAATCAAAACTCTGTAAAAATGGCAATTTTGGTCACTGTGAGGGTTTAAAAAGTGGTTATTCAACATGAGGCACGATCCAATTGCCATTTTGAATCATTTTTGGTACAGTCCAAAAAATCAATTTTCGGATGAAAAACGATGACTCCGGACATGTCGAACGATCCCAAAATGGTCAATATGGATGAAATTTTAACATTTAATCTTTTGACTGTAAATGACTGTTGGATGTGAATTATGACTTTGTCAACTAAAATAAGTGTGTTTAAAGTCATTTCTTTGCCTGAAATGGGTCAAAATTGAAGCTTTTGAGTAAGCAAAACTCTGTAAAATTGGCAATTTTGGTCACTTTGAGGGTTTAAAAAGTGGTTATTCAACATGAGGCACGATCCAATTGACATTTTGAATGATTTTTGGTACAGTCCAAAAAATCAATTTTCGGATGAAAAACGATGACTCCGGACATGTCGAACGATCCCAAAATGGTCAATATGGATGAAATTTTAACATTTAATCTTTTGACTGTAAATGACTGTTGGATGTGAATTATGACTTTGTCAACTAAAATAAGTGTGTTTAAAGTCATTTCTGTGCCTCAAAGGGGTCAAAATTGAAGCTTTTGAGTGATCAAAACTCTGTAAAAATGGCAATTTTGGTCACTGTGAGGGTTTAAAAAGTGGTTATTCAACATGAGGCACGATCCAATTGACATTTTGAATCATTTCTGGTACAGTCCAAAAAATCAATTTTCGGATGAAAAACGATGACTCCTGACATGCCGAACGATCCCAAAATGGTCAATATGGATGAAATTTTAACATTTAATCTTTTGACTGTAAATGACTGTTGGATGTGAATTATGACTTTGCCAACTAAAATAAGTGTGTTTAAAGTCATTTCTGTGCCTGAAATGGGTCAAAATTGAAGCTTTTGAGTAAGCAAAACTCTGTAAAATTGGCAATTTTGGTCACTGTGAGGGTTTAAAAAGTGGTTATTCAACATGAGGCATGATCCAATTGACATTTTGAATAATTTTTGGTACAGTCCAAAAAATCTAATTTCGGATGAAAAACGATGACTCCTGACATGTCGAACGATCCCAAAATGGTCAATATGGATGAAATTTTAACATTTAATCTTTTGACTGTAAATGACTGTTGGATGTGAATTATGACTTTGTCAACTAAAATAAGTGTGTTTAAAGTCATTTCTGTGCCTCAAAGGGGTCAAAATTGCAGCTTTTGAGTAATCAAAACTCTGTGAAAATGGCAATTTTGGTCACTGTGAGGGTTTAAAAAGTGGTTATTCAACATGAGGCATGATCCAATTGACATTTTGAATAATTTTTGGTACAGTCCAAAAAATCAAATTTCGGATGAAAAACGATGACTCCTGACATGTCGAACGATCCCAAAATGGTCAATATGGATGAAATTTTAACATTTAATCTTTTGACTGTAAATGACTGTTGGATGTGAATTATGACTTTGTCAACTAAAATAAGTGTGTTTAAAGTCATTTCTGTACCTGAAACGGGTCAAAATTGACGCTTTTGAGTAAGCAAAACTCTGTAAAAATGGCAATTTTGGTCACTCTGAGGGTTTAAAAAGTGGTTATTCAACATGAGGCACAATCCAATTGACATTTTGAATGATTTTTGGTACAGTCCAAAAAATCAATTTTCGGATGAAAAACAATGACTCCGGACATGTCGAACGATCCCAAAATGGTCAATATGGATGAAATTTTAACATTTAATCTTTTGACTGTAACTGACTGTTGGATGTGAATTATGACTTTGTCAACTAAAATAAGTGTGTTTAAAGTCATTTCTGTGCCTCAAAGGGGTCAAAATTGCAGCTTTTGAGTAATCAAAACTCTTTAAAATGGCAATTTTGGTCACTGTGAGGGTTTAAAAAGTGGTTATTCAACATGAGGCACGATCCAATTGACATTTTGAATCATTTTTGGTACAATCCAAAAAATGAATTTTCGGATGAAAAACGATGACTCCGGACCTGTCGAACGTTCCCAAAATGGTCTATAATGATGAAATTTTAACATTTAATCTTTTGACTCTAAATGACTGTTGGATGTGAATTATGACTTTGTCAACTAAAATAAGTGTGTTTAAAGTCATTTCTGTGCCTCAAAGGGGTCAAAATTGCAGCTTTTGAGTAATCAAAACTCTGTAAAAATGGCAATTTTGGTCACTGTGAGGGTTTAAAAAGTGGTTATTCAACATGAGGCATGATCCAATTGACATTTTGAATAATTTTTGGTACAGTCCAAAAAATCAAATTTCGGATGAAAAACGATGACTCCTGACATGTCGAACGATCCCAAAATGGTCAATATGGATGAAAGTTTAACATTTAATCTTTTGACTGTAAATGACTGTTGGATGTGAATTATGACTTTGTCAACTAAAATAAGTGTGTTTAAAGTCATTTCTGTACCTGAAACGGGTCAAAATTGAAGCTTTTGAGTAAGCAAAACTCTGTAAAAATGGCAATTTTGGTCACTCTGAGGGTTTAAAAAGTGGTTATTCAACATGAGGCACGATCCAATTGACATTTTGAATCATTTTTGGTACAGTCCAAAAAATCAATTTTCGGATGAAAAACAATGACTCCGGACATGTCGAACGATCCCAAAATGGTCAATATGGATGAAATTTTAACATTTAATCTTTTGACTCTAAATGACTGTTGGATGTGAATTATGACTTTGTCAACTAAAATAAGTGTGTTTAAAGTCATTTCTGTGCCTGAAATGGGTCAAAATTGAAGCTTTTGAGTTAGCAAAACTCTGTAAAATTGGCAATTTTATTCACTGTGAGGGTTTAAAAAGTGGCTATTCAACATGAGGCACAATCCAATTGACATTTTGAATGATTTTTGGTACAGTCCAAAAAATCAATTTTCGGATGAAAAACAATGACTCCGGACATGTCGAACGATCCCAAAATGGTCAATATGGATGAAATTTTAACATTTAATCTTTTGACTGTAACTGACTGTTGGATGTGAATTATGACTTTGTCAACTAAAATAACTGTGTTTAAAGTCATTTCTGTGCCTCAAAGGGATCAAAATTGGAGCTTTTGAGTAATCAAAACTCTGTAAAAATTGGCAATTTTGGTCACTGTGAGGGTTTAAGAAGTGGTTATTCAACATGAGACACGATCCAATTGACATTTTGAATGATTTTTGGTACAGTCCAAAAAATCAATTTTCGGATGAAAAACGATGACTCCGGACATGTCGAACGATCCCAAAATGGTCAATATGGATGAAATTTTAACATTTAATCTTTTGACTGTAAATGACTGTTGGATGTGAATTATGACTTTGCCAGCTAAAATAAGTGTGTTTAAAGTCATTTCTGTGCCTCAAAGGGGTCAACATTGAAGCTTTTGAGTAATCAAAACTCTGTAAAATGGCAATGTTGGTCACTCTGAGGGTTTAAAAAGTGGTTATTCAACATGAGGCACGATCCAATTGCCATTTTGAATAATTTTTGGTACAGTCCAAAAAATCAATTTTCGGATGAAAAACGATGACTCCGGACATGTCGAACGATCCCAAAATGGTCAATATGAATGAAATTTTAACATTTAATCTTTTGTCTGTAAATGACTGTTGGATGTGAAATATGACTTTGTCAACTAAAATAAGTGTGTTTAAAGTCATTTCTGTGCCTGAAATGGGTCAAAATTGAAGCTTTTGAGTAAGCAAAACTCTGTAAAATTAGCAATTTTGGTCACTGTGAGGGTTTAAAAAGTGGTTATTCTACATGAGGCACGATCCAATTGACATTTTGAATGATTTTTGGTACAGTCCAAAAAATCAATTTTCGGATGAAAAACGATGACTCCGGACATGCCGAACGATCCCAAAATGGTCAATATGGATGAAATTTTAACATTTAATCTTTTGACTGTAAATGACTGTTGGATGTGAATTATGACTTTGCCAGCTAAAATAAGTGTGTTTAAAGTCATTTCTGTGCCTCAAAGGGGTCAAAATTGAAGCTTTTGAGTAATCAAAACTCTGTAAAATGGCAATGTTGGTCACTCTGAGGGTTTAAAAAGTGGTTATTCAACATGAGGCACGATCCAATTGCCATTTTGAATAATTTTTGGTACAGTCCAAAAAATCAATTTTCGGATGAAAAACGATGACTCCGGACATGTCGAACGATCCCAAAATGGTCAATATGGATGAAATTTTAACATTTAATCTTTTGACTGTAAATGACTGTTGGATGTGAATTATGACTTTGTCAACTAAAATAAGTGTGTTTAAAGTCATTTCTGTGCCTCAAAGGGGTCAAAATTGAAGCTTTTGAGAAATCAAAACTCTGTAAAAATGGCAATTTTGGTCACTGTGAGGGTTTAAAAAGTGGTTATTCAACATGAGGCACGATCCAATTGACATTTTGAATCATTTTTGGTACAATCCAAAAAATCAATTTTCGGATGAAAAACGATGACTCCGGACCTGTCGAACGTTCCCAAAATGGTCTATAATGATGAAATTTTAACATTTAATCTTTTGACTGTAAATGACTGTTGGATGTGAATTATGACTTTGTCAACTAAAATAAGTGTGTTTAAAGTCATTTCTGTGCCTCAAAGGGGTCAAAATTGAAGCTTTTGAGTAATCAAAACTCTGTAAAAATGGCAATTTTGGTCACTGTGAGGGTTTAAAAAGTGGTTATTCAACATGAGGCAAGATCCAATTGACATTTTGAATCATTTTTGGTACAGTCCAAAAAATCAATTTTCGGATGAAAAACGATGATTCCGGACATGCCGAACAATCCCAAAATGGTCAATATGGATGAAATTTTAACATTTAATCTTTTGACTGTAAATGACTGTTGGATGTGAATTATGACTTTGTCAACTAAAATAAGTGTGTTTAAAGTCATTTCTGTGCCTCAAAGGGGTCAAAATTGAAGCTTTTGAGTAATCAAAACTCTGTAAAAATGGCAATTTTGGTCACTGTGAGGGTTTAAAAAGTGGTTATTCAACATGAGGCACGATCCAATTGCCATTTTGAATCATTTTTGGTACAGTCCAAAAAATCAATTTTCGGATGAAAAACGATGACTCCGGACATGTCGAACGATCCCAAAATGGTCAATATGGATGAAATTTTAACATTTAATCTTTTGACTGTAAATGACTGTTGGATGTGAATTATGACTTTGTCAACTAAAATAAGTGTGTTTAAAGTCATTTCTTTGCCTGAAATGGGTCAAAATTGAAGCTTTTGAGTAAGCAAAACTCTGTAAAATTGGCAATTTTGGTCACTTTGAGGGTTTAAAAAGTGGTTATTCAACATGAGGCACGATCCAATTGACATTTTGAATGATTTTTGGTACAGTCCAAAAAATCAATTTTCGGATGAAAAACGATGACTCCGGACATGGCGAGCGATCCCAAAATGGTCAATATGGATGAAATTTTAACATTTAATCTTTTGACTGTAAATGACTGTTGGATGTGAATTATGACTTTGTCAACTAAAATAAGTGTGTTTAAAGTCATTTCTGTGCCTCAAAGGGGTCAAAATTGAAGCTTTTGAGTGATCAAAACTCTGTAAAAATGGCAATTTTGGTCACTGTGAGGGTTTAAAAAGTGGTTATTCAACATGAGGCACGATCCAATTGACATTTTGAATCATTTCTGGTACAGTCCAAAAAATCAATTTTCGGATGAAAAACGATGACTCCTGACATGCCGAACGATCCCAAAATGGTCAATATGGATGAAATTTTAACATTTAATCTTTTGACTTAAATGACTGTTGGATGTGAATTATGACTTTGCCAACTAAAATAAGTGTGTTTAAAGTCATTTCTGTGCCTGAAATGGGTCAAAATTGAAGCTTTTGAGTAAGCAAAACTCTGTAAAATTGGCAATTTTGGTCACTGTGAGGGTTTAAAAAGTGGTTATTCAACATGAGGCATGATCCAATTGACATTTTGAATAATTTTTGGTACAGTCCAAAAAATCAAATTTCGGATGAAAAACGATGACTCCTGACATGTCGAACGATCCCAAAACGGTCAATATGGATGAAATTTTAACATTTAATCTTTTGACTGTAAATGACTGTTGGATGTGAATTATGACTTTGTCAACTAAAATAAGTGTGTTTAAAGTCATTTCTGTACCTGAAACGGGTCAAAATTGAAGCTTTTGAGTAAGCAAAACTCTGTAAAAATGGCAATTTTGGTCACTCTGAGGGTTTAAAAAGTGGTTATTCAACATGAGTCACGATCCAATTGACATTTTGAATCATTTTTGGTACAGTCCAAAAAATCAATTTTCGGATGAAAAACGATGACTCCGGACATGTCGAACGATCCCAAAATGGTCAATATGGATGAAATTTTAACATTTAATCTTTTGACTCTAAATGACTGTTGGATGTGAATTATGACTTTGTCAACTAAAATAAGTGTGTTTAAAGTCATTTCTGTACCTGAAATGGGTCAAAATTGAAGCTTTTGAGTAAGCAAAACTCTGTGAAATTGGCAATTTTATTCACTGTGAGGGTTTAAAAAGTGGTCATTCAACATGAGGCACGATCCAATTGACATTTTGAATCATTTTTGGTACAGTCTAAAAAATCAATTTTCGGATGAAAAACGATGACTCCGGACATGTCAAACGATCCCAAAATGGTCAATATGGATGAAATTTTAACATTTAATCTTTTGTCTGTAAATGACTGTTGGATGTGAAATATGACTTTGTCAACTAAAATAAGTGTGTTTAAAGTCATTTCTGTGCCTGAAATGGGTCAAAATTGAAGCTTTTGAGTAAGCAAAACTCTGTAAAATTGGCAATTTTGGTCACTGTGAGGGTTTAAAAAGTGGTTATTCAACATGAGGCACGATCCAATTGACATTTTGAATGATTTTTGGTACAGTCCAAAAAATCAATTTTCGGATGAAAAACGATGACTCCGGACATGTCGAACGATCCCAAAATGGTCAATATGGATGAAATTTTAACATTTATTCTTTTGACTGTGAATGACTGTTGGATGTGAATTATGACTTTGTCAACTAAAATAAGTGTGTTTAAAGTCATTTCTGTGCCTCAAAGGGGTCAAAATTGAAGCTTTTGAGTAATCAAAACTCTGTAAAAATGGCAATTTTGGTCACTGTGAGGGTTTAAAAAGTGGTTATTCAACATGAGGCACGATCCAATTGACATTTTTAATCATTTCTGGTACAGTCCAAAAAATCAATTTTCGGATGAAAAACGATGACTCCGGACATGCCGAACGATCCCAAAATGGTCAATATGGATGAAATTTTAACATTTAATCTTTTGACTGTAAATGACTGTTGGATGTGAATTATGACTTTGTCAACTAAAATAAGTGTGTTTAAAGTCATTTCTGTGCCTCAAAGGGGTCAAAATTGCAGCTTTTGAGTAATCAAAACTCTTTAAAATGGCAATTTTGGTCACTGTGAGGGTTTAAAAAGTGGTTATTCAACATGAGGAACGATCCAATTGACATTTTGAATCATTTTTGGTACAATCCAAAAAATGAATTTTCGGATGAAAAACGATGACTCCGGACCTGTCGAACGTTCCCAAAATGGTCTATAATGATGAAATTTTAACATTTAATCTTTTGACTCTAAATGACTGTTGGATGTGAATTATGACTTTGTCAACTAAAATAAGTGTGTTTAAAGTCATTTCTGTGCCTCAAAGGGGTCAAAATTGCAGCTTTTGAGTAATCAAAACTCTGTGAAAATGGCAATTTTGGTCACTGTGAGGGTTTAAAAAGTGGTTATTCAACATGAGGCATGATCCAATTGACATTTTGAATAATTTTTGGTACAGTCCAAAAAATCAAATTTCGGATGAAAAACGATGACTCCTGACATGTCGAACGATCCCAAAATGGTCAATATGGATGAAATTTTAACATTTAATCTTTTGACTGTAAATGACTGTTGGATGTGAATTATGACTTTGTCAACTAAAATAAGTGTGTTTAAAGTCATTTCTGTACCTGAAACGGGTCAAAATTGACGCTTTTGAGTAAGCAAAACTCTGTAAAAATGGCAATTTTGGTCACTCTGAGGGTTTAAAAAGTGGTTATTCAACATGAGGCACAATCCAATTGACATTTTGAATGATTTTTGGTACAGTCCAAAAAATCAATTTTCGGATGAAAAACAATGACTCCGGACATGTCGAACGATCCCAAAATGGTCAATATGGATGAAATTTTAACATTTAATCTTTTGACTGTAACTGACTGTTGGATGTGAATTATGACTTTGTCAACTAAAATAAGTGTGTTTAAAGTCATTTCTGTGCCTCAAAGGGGTCAAAATTGCAGCTTTTGAGTAATCAAAACTCTTTAAAATGGCAATTTTGGTCACTGTGAGGGTTTAAAAAGTGGTTATTCAACATGAGGCACGATCCAATTGACATTTTGAATCATTTTTGGTACAATCCAAAAAATGAATTTTCGGATGAAAAACGATGACTCCGGACCTGTCGAACGTTCCCAAAATGGTCTATAATGATGAAATTTTAACATTTAATCTTTTGACTCTAAATGACTGTTGGATGTGAATTATGACTTTGTCAACTAAAATAAGTGTGTTTAAAGTCATTTCTGTGCCTCAAAGGGGTCAAAATTGCAGCTTTTGAGTAATCAAAACTCTGTAAAAATGGCAATTTTGGTCACTGTGAGGGTTTAAAAAGTGGTTATTCAACATGAGGCATGATCCAATTGACATTTTGAATAATTTTTGGTACAGTCCAAAAAATCAAATTTCGGATGAAAAACGATGACTCCTGACATGTCGAACGATCCCAAAATGGTCAATATGGATGAAAGTTTAACATTTAATCTTTTGACTGTAAATGACTGTTGGATGTGAATTATGACTTTGTCAACTAAAATAAGTGTGTTTAAAGTCATTTCTGTACCTGAAACGGGTCAAAATTGAAGCTTTTGAGTAAGCAAAACTCTGTAAAAATGGCAATTTTGGTCACTCTGAGGGTTTAAAAAGTGGTTATTCAACATGAGGCACGATCCAATTGACATTTTGAATCATTTTTGGTACAGTCCAAAAAATCAATTTTCGGATGAAAAACAATGACTCCGGACATGTCGAACGATCCCAAAATGGTCAATATGGATGAAATTTTAACATTTAATCTTTTGACTCTAAATGACTGTTGGATGTGAATTATGACTTTGTCAACTAAAATAAGTGTGTTTAAAGTCATTTCTGTGCCTGAAATGGGTCAAAATTGAAGCTTTTGAGTTAGCAAAACTCTGTAAAATTGGCAATTTTATTCACTGTGAGGGTTTAAAAAGTGGCTATTCAACATGAGGCACAATCCAATTGACATTTTGAATGATTTTTGGTACAGTCCAAAAAATCAATTTTCGGATGAAAAACGATGACTCCGGACCTGTCGAACGTTCCCAAAATGGTCTATAATGATGAAATTTTAACATTTAATCTTTTGACTGTAAATGACTGTTGGATGTGAATTATGACTTTGTCAACTAAAATAAGTGTGTTTAAAGTCATTTCTGTGCCTCAAAGGGGTCAAAATTGAAGCTTTTGAGTAATCAAAACTCTGTAAAAATGGCAATTTTGGTCACTGTGAGGGTTTAAAAAGTGGTTATTCAACATGAGGCAAGATCCAATTGACATTTTGAATCATTTTTGGTACAGTCCAAAAAATCAATTTTCGGATGAAAAACGATGATTCCGGACATGCCGAACAATCCCAAAATGGTCAATATGGATGAAATTTTAACATTTAATCTTTTGACTGTAAATGACTGTTGGATGTGAATTATGACTTTGTCAACTAAAATAAGTGTGTTTAAAGTCATTTCTGTGCCTCAAAGGGGTCAAAATTGAAGCTTTTGAGTAATCAAAACTCTGTAAAAATGGCAATTTTGGTCACTGTGAGGGTTTAAAAAGTGGTTATTCAACATGAGGCACGATCCAATTGCCATTTTGAATCATTTTTGGTACAGTCCAAAAAATCAATTTTCGGATGAAAAACGATGACTCCGGACATGTCGAACGATCCCAAAATGGTCAATATGGATGAAATTTTAACATTTAATCTTTTGACTGTAAATGACTGTTGGATGTGAATTATGACTTTGTCAACTAAAATAAGTGTGTTTAAAGTCATTTCTTTGCCTGAAATGGGTCAAAATTGAAGCTTTTGAGTAAGCAAAACTCTGTAAAATTGGCAATTTTGGTCACTTTGAGGGTTTAAAAAGTGGTTATTCAACATGAGGCACGATCCAATTGACATTTTGAATGATTTTTGGTACAGTCCAAAAAATCAATTTTCGGATGAAAAACGATGACTCCGGACATGTCGAACGATCCCAAAATGGTCAATATGGATGAAATTTTAACATTTAATCTTTTGACTGTAAATGACTGTTGGATGTGAATTATGACTTTGTCAACTAAAATAAGTGTGTTTAAAGTCATTTCTGTGCCTCAAAGGGGTCAAAATTGAAGCTTTTGAGTGATCAAAACTCTGTAAAAATGGCAATTTTGGTCACTGTGAGGGTTTAAAAAGTGGTTATTCAACATGAGGCACGATCCAATTGACATTTTGAATCATTTCTGGTACAGTCCAAAAAATCAATTTTCGGATGAAAAACGATGACTCCTGACATGCCGAACGATCCCAAAATGGTCAATATGGATGAAATTTTAACATTTAATCTTTTGACTGTAAATGACTGTTGGATGTGAATTATGACTTTGCCAACTAAAATAAGTGTGTTTAAAGTCATTTCTGTGCCTGAAATGGGTCAAAATTGAAGCTTTTGAGTAAGCAAAACTCTGTAAAATTGGCAATTTTGGTCACTGTGAGGGTTTAAAAAGTGGTTATTCAACATGAGGCATGATCCAATTGACATTTTGAATAATTTTTGGTACAGTCCAAAAAATCTAATTTCGGATGAAAAACGATGACTCCTGACATGTCGAACGATCCCAAAACGGTCAATATGGATGAAATTTTAACATTTAATCTTTTGACTGTAAATGACTGTTGGATGTGAATTATGACTTTGTCAACTAAAATAAGTGTGTTTAAAGTCATTTCTGTACCTGAAACGGGTCAAAATTGAAGCTTTTGAGTAAGCAAAACTCTGTAAAAATGGCAATTTTGGTCACTCTGAGGGTTTAAAAAGTGGTTATTCAACATGAGTCACGATCCAATTGACATTTTGAATCATTTTTGGTACAGTCCAAAAAATCAATTTTCGGATGAAAAACGATGACTCCGGACATGTCGAACGATCCCAAAATGGTCAATATGGATGAAATTTTAACATTTAATCTTTTGTCTGTAAATGACTGTTGGATGTGAAATATGACTTTGTCAACTAAAATAAGTGTGTTTAAAGTCATTTCTGTGCCTGAAATGGGTCAAAATTGAAGCTTTTGAGTAAGCAAAACTCTGTAAAATTGGCAATTTTGGTCACTGTGAGGGTTTAAAAAGTGGTTATTCAACATGAGGCACGATCCAATTGACATTTTGAATGATTTTTGGTACAGTCCAAAAAATCAATTTTCGGATGAAAAACGATGACTCCGGACATGTCGAACGATCCCAAAATGGTCAATATGGATGAAATTTTAACATTTATTCTTTTGACTGTGAATGACTGTTGGATGTGAATTATGACTTTGTCAACTAAAATAAGTGTGTTTAAAGTCATTTCTGTGCCTCAAAGGGGTCAAAATTGCAGCTTTTGAGTAATCAAAACTCTTTAAAATGGCAATTTTGGTCACTGTGAGGGTTTAAAAAGTGGTTATTCAACATGAGGAACGATCCAATTGACATTTTGAATCATTTTTGGTACAATCCAAAAAATGAATTTTCGGATGAAAAACGATGACTCCGGACCTGTCGAACGTTCCCAAAATGGTCTATAATGATGAAATTTTAACATTTAATCTTTTGACTCTAAATGACTGTTGGATGTGAATTATGACTTTGTCAACTAAAATAAGTGTGTTTAAAGTCATTTCTGTGCCTCAAAGGGGTCAAAATTGCAGCTTTTGAGTAATCAAAACTCTGTGAAAATGGCAATTTTGGTCACTGTGAGGGTTTAAAAAGTGGTTATTCAACATGAGGCATGATCCAATTGACATTTTGAATAATTTTTGGTACAGTCCAAAAAATCAAATTTCGGATGAAAAACGATGACTCCTGACATGTCGAACGATCCCAAAATGGTCAATATGGATGAAATTTTAACATTTAATCTTTTGACTGTAAATGACTGTTGGATGTGAATTATGACTTTGTCAACTAAAATAAGTGTGTTTAAAGTCATTTCTGTACCTGAAACGGGTCAAAATTGACGCTTTTGAGTAAGCAAAACTCTGTAAAAATGGCAATTTTGGTCACTCTGAGGGTTTAAAAAGTGGTTATTCAACATGAGGCACAATCCAATTGACATTTTGAATGATTTTTGGTACAGTCCAAAAAATCAATTTTCGGATGAAAAACAATGACTCCGGACATGTCGAACGATCCCAAAATGGTCAATATGGATGAAATTTTAACATTTAATCTTTTGACTGTAACTGACTGTTGGATGTGAATTATGACTTTGTCAACTAAAATAAGTGTGTTTAAAGTCATTTCTGTGCCTCAAAGGGGTCAAAATTGCAGCTTTTGAGTAATCAAAACTCTTTAAAATGGCAATTTTGGTCACTGTGAGGGTTTAAAAAGTGGTTATTCAACATGAGGCACGATCCAATTGACATTTTGAATCATTTTTGGTACAATCCAAAAAATGAATTTTCGGATGAAAAACGATGACTCCGGACCTGTCGAACGTTCCCAAAATGGTCTATAATGATGAAATTTTAACATTTAATCTTTTGACTCTAAATGACTGTTGGATGTGAATTATGACTTTGTCAACTAAAATAAGTGTGTTTAAAGTCATTTCTGTGCCTCAAAGGGGTCAAAATTGCAGCTTTTGAGTAATCAAAACTCTGTAAAAATGGCAATTTTGGTCACTGTGAGGGTTTAAAAAGTGGTTATTCAACATGAGGCATGATCCAATTGACATTTTGAATAATTTTTGGTACAGTCCAAAAAATCAAATTTCGGATGAAAAACGATGACTCCTGACATGTCGAACGATCCCAAAATGGTCAATATGGATGAAAGTTTAACATTTAATCTTTTGACTGTAAATGACTGTTGGATGTGAATTATGACTTTGTCAACTAAAATAAGTGTGTTTAAAGTCATTTCTGTACCTGAAACGGGTCAAAATTGAAGCTTTTGAGTAAGCAAAACTCTGTAAAAATGGCAATTTTGGTCACTCTGAGGGTTTAAAAAGTGGTTATTCAACATGAGGCACGATCCAATTGACATTTTGAATCATTTTTGGTACAGTCCAAAAAATCAATTTTCGGATGAAAAACAATGACTCCGGACATGTCGAACGATCCCAAAATGGTCAATATGGATGAAATTTTAACATTTAATCTTTTGACTCTAAATGACTGTTGGATGTGAATTATGACTTTGTCAACTAAAATAAGTGTGTTTAAAGTCATTTCTGTGCCTGAAATGGGTCAAAATTGAAGCTTTTGAGTTAGCAAAACTCTGTAAAATTGGCAATTTTATTCACTGTGAGGGTTTAAAAAGTGGCTATTCAACATGAGGCACAATCCAATTGACATTTTGAATGATTTTTGGTACAGTCCAAAAAATCAATTTTCGGATGAAAAACAATGACTCCGGACATGTCGAACGATCCCAAAATGGTCAATATGGATGAAATTTTAACATTTAATCTTTTGACTGTAACTGACTGTTGGATGTGAATTATGACTTTGTCAACTAAAATAACTGTGTTTAAAGTCATTTCTGTGCCTCAAAGGGATCAAAATTGGAGCTTTTGAGTAATCAAAACTCTGTAAAAATTGGCAATTTTGGTCACTGTGAGGGTTTAAGAAGTGGTTATTCAACATGAGACACGATCCAATTGACATTTTGAATGATTTTTGGTACAGTCCAAAAAATCAATTTTCGGATGAAAAACGATGACTCCGGACATGTCGAACGATCCCAAAATGGTCAATATGGATGAAATTTTAACATTTAATCTTTTGACTGTAAATGACTGTTGGATGTGAATTATGACTTTGCCAGCTAAAATAAGTGTGTTTAAAGTCATTTCTGTGCCTCAAAGGGGTCAACATTGAAGCTTTTGAGTAATCAAAACTCTGTAAAATGGCAATGTTGGTCACTCTGAGGGTTTAAAAAGTGGTTATTCAACATGAGGCACGATCCAATTGCCATTTTGAATAATTTTTGGTACAGTCCAAAAAATCAATTTTCGGATGAAAAACGATGACTCCGGACATGTCGAACGATCCCAAAATGGTCAATATGAATGAAATTTTAACATTTAATCTTTTGTCTGTAAATGACTGTTGGATGTGAAATATGACTTTGTCAACTAAAATAAGTGTGTTTAAAGTCATTTCTGTGCCTGAAATGGGTCAAAATTGAAGCTTTTGAGTAAGCAAAACTCTGTAAAATTAGCAATTTTGGTCACTGTGAGGGTTTAAAAAGTGGTTATTCTACATGAGGCACGATCCAATTGACATTTTGAATGATTTTTGGTACAGTCCAAAAAATCAATTTTCGGATGAAAAACGATGACTCCGGACATGCCGAACGATCCCAAAATGGTCAATATGGATGAAATTTTAACATTTAATCTTTTGACTGTAAATGACTGTTGGATGTGAATTATGACTTTGCCAGCTAAAATAAGTGTGTTTAAAGTCATTTCTGTGCCTCAAAGGGGTCAAAATTGAAGCTTTTGAGTAATCAAAACTCTGTAAAATGGCAATGTTGGTCACTCTGAGGGTTTAAAAAGTGGTTATTCAACATGAGGCACGATCCAATTGCCATTTTGAATAATTTTTGGTACAGTCCAAAAAATCAATTTTCGGATGAAAAACGATGACTCCGGACATGTCGAACGATCCCAAAATGGTCAATATGGATGAAATTTTAACATTTAATCTTTTGACTGTAAATGACTGTTGGATGTGAATTATGACTTTGTCAACTAAAATAAGTGTGTTTAAAGTCATTTCTGTGCCTCAAAGGGGTCAAAATTGAAGCTTTTGAGAAATCAAAACTCTGTAAAAATGGCAATTTTGGTCACTGTGAGGGTTTAAAAAGTGGTTATTCAACATGAGGCACGATCCAATTGACATTTTGAATCATTTTTGGTACAATCCAAAAAATCAATTTTCGGATGAAAAACGATGACTCCGGACCTGTCGAACGTTCCCAAAATGGTCTATAATGATGAAATTTTAACATTTAATCTTTTGACTGTAAATGACTGTTGGATGTGAATTATGACTTTGTCAACTAAAATAAGTGTGTTTAAAGTCATTTCTGTGCCTCAAAGGGGTCAAAATTGAAGCTTTTGAGTAATCAAAACTCTGTAAAAATGGCAATTTTGGTCACTGTGAGGGTTTAAAAAGTGGTTATTCAACATGAGGCAAGATCCAATTGACATTTTGAATCATTTTTGGTACAGTCCAAAAAATCAATTTTCGGATGAAAAACGATGATTCCGGACATGCCGAACAATCCCAAAATGGTCAATATGGATGAAATTTTAACATTTAATCTTTTGACTGTAAATGACTGTTGGATGTGAATTATGACTTTGTCAACTAAAATAAGTGTGTTTAAAGTCATTTCTGTGCCTCAAAGGGGTCAAAATTGAAGCTTTTGAGTAATCAAAACTCTGTAAAAATGGCAATTTTGGTCACTGTGAGGGTTTAAAAAGTGGTTATTCAACATGAGGCACGATCCAATTGCCATTTTGAATCATTTTTGGTACAGTCCAAAAAATCAATTTTCGGATGAAAAACGATGACTCCGGACATGTCGAACGATCCCAAAATGGTCAATATGGATGAAATTTTAACATTTAATCTTTTGACTGTAAATGACTGTTGGATGTGAATTATGACTTTGTCAACTAAAATAAGTGTGTTTAAAGTCATTTCTTTGCCTGAAATGGGTCAAAATTGAAGCTTTTGAGTAAGCAAAACTCTGTAAAATTGGCAATTTTGGTCACTTTGAGGGTTTAAAAAGTGGTTATTCAACATGAGGCACGATCCAATTGACATTTTGAATGATTTTTGGTACAGTCCAAAAAATCAATTTTCGGATGAAAAACGATGACTCCGGACATGTCGAACGATCCCAAAATGGTCAATATGGATGAAATTTTAACATTTAATCTTTTGACTGTAAATGACTGTTGGATGTGAATTATGACTTTGTCAACTAAAATAAGTGTGTTTAAAGTCATTTCTGTGCCTCAAAGGGGTCAAAATTGAAGCTTTTGAGTGATCAAAACTCTGTAAAAATGGCAATTTTGGTCACTGTGAGGGTTTAAAAAGTGGTTATTCAACATGAGGCACGATCCAATTGACATTTTGAATCATTTCTGGTACAGTCCAAAAAATCAATTTTCGGATGAAAAACGATGACTCCTGACATGCCGAACGATCCCAAAATGGTCAATATGGATGAAATTTTAACATTTAATCTTTTGACTGTAAATGACTGTTGGATGTGAATTATGACTTTGCCAACTAAAATAAGTGTGTTTAAAGTCATTTCTGTGCCTGAAATGGGTCAAAATTGAAGCTTTTGAGTAAGCAAAACTCTGTAAAATTGGCAATTTTGGTCACTGTGAGGGTTTAAAAAGTGGTTATTCAACATGAGGCATGATCCAATTGACATTTTGAATAATTTTTGGTACAGTCCAAAAAATCAAATTTCGGATGAAAAACGATGACTCCTGACATGTCGAACGATCCCAAAACGGTCAATATGGATGAAATTTTAACATTTAATCTTTTGACTGTAAATGACTGTTGGATGTGAATTATTACTTTGTCAACTAAAATAAGTGTGTTTAAAGTCATTTCTGTACCTGAAACGGGTCAAAATTGAAGCTTTTGAGTAAGCAAAACTCTGTAAAAATGGCAATTTTGGTCACTCTGAGGGTTTAAAAAGTGGTTATTCAACATGAGGCACGATCCAATTGACATTTTGAATCATTTTTGGTACAGTCCAAAAAATCAATTTTCGGATGAAAAACGATGACTCCGGACATGTCGAACGATCCCAAAATGGTCAATATGGATGAAATTTTAACATTTAATCTTTTGACTCTAAATGACTGTTGGATGTGAATTATGACTTTGTCAACTAAAATAAGTGTGTTTAAAGTCATTTCTGTACCTGAAATGGGTCAAAATTGAAGCTTTTGAGTAAGCAAAACTCTGTGAAATTGGCAATTTTATTCACTGTGAGGGTTTAAAAAGTGGTCATTCAACATGAGGCACGATCCAATTGACATTTTGAATCATTTTTGGTACAGTCTAAAAAATCAATTTTCGGATGAAAAACGATGACTCCGGACATGTCAAACGATCCCAAAATGGTCAATATGGATGAAATTTTAACATTTAATCTTTTGTCTGTAAATGACTGTTGGATGTGAAATATGACTTTGTCAACTAAAATAAGTGTGTTTAAAGTCATTTCTGTGCCTGAAATGGGTCAAAATTGAAGCTTTTGAGTAAGCAAAACTCTGTAAAATTGGCAATTTTGGTCACTGTGAGGGTTTAAAAAGTGGTTATTCAACATGAGGCACGATCCAATTGACATTTTGAATGATTTTTGGTACAGTCCAAAAAATCAATTTTCGGATGAAAAACGATGACTCCGGACATGTCGAACGATCCCAAAATGGTCAATATGGATGAAATTTTAACATTTATTCTTTTGACTGTAAATGACTGTTGGATGTGAATTATGACTTTGTCAACTAAAATAAGTGTGTTTAAAGTCATTTCTGTGCCTCAAAGGGGTCAAAATTGAAGCTTTTGAGTAATCAAAACTCTGTAAAAATGGCAATTTTGGTCACTGTGAGGGTTTAAAAAGTGGTTATTCAACATGAGGCACGATCCAATTGACATTTTGAATCATTTCTGGTACAGTCCAAAAAATCAATTTTCGGATGAAAAACGATGACTCCGGACATGCCGAACGATCCCAAAATGGTCAATATGGATGAAATTTTAACATTTAATCTTTTGACTGTAAATGACTGTTGGATGTGAATTATGACTTTGTCAACTAAAATAAGTGTGTTTAAAGTCATTTCTGTGCCTCAAAGGGGTCAAAATTGCAGCTTTTGAGTAATCAAAACTCTTTAAAATGGCAATTTTGGTCACTGTGAGGGTTTAAAAAGTGGTTATTCAACATGAGGAACGATCCAATTGACATTTTGAATCATTTTTGGTACAATCCAAAAAATGAATTTTCGGATGAAAAACGATGACTCCGGACCTGTCGAACGTTCCCAAAATGGTCTATAATGATGAAATTTTAACATTTAATCTTTTGACTCTAAATGACTGTTGGATGTGAATTATGACTTTGTCAACTAAAATAAGTGTGTTTAAAGTCATTTCTGTGCCTCAAAGGGGTCAAAATTGCAGCTTTTGAGTAATCAAAACTCTGTAAAAATGGCAATTTTGGTCACTGTGAGGGTTTAAAAAGTGGTTATTCAACATGAGGCATGATCCAATTGACATTTTGAATAATTTTTGGTACAGTCCAAAAAATCAAATTTCGGATGAAAAACGATGACTCCTGACATGTCGAACGATCCCAAAATGGTCAATATGGATGAAATTTTAACATTTAATCTTTTGACTGTAAATGACTGTTGGATGTGAATTATGACTTTGTCAACTAAAATAAGTGTGTTTAAAGTCATTTCTGTACCTGAAACGGGTCAAAATTGACGCTTTTGAGTAAGCAAAACTCTGTAAAAATGGCAATTTTGGTCACTCTGAGGGTTTAAAAAGTGGTTATTCAACATGAGGCACAATCCAATTGACATTTTGAATGATTTTTGGTACAGTCCAAAAAATCAATTTTCGGATGAAAAACAATGACTCCGGACATGTCGAACGATCCCAAAATGGTCAATATGGATGAAATTTTAACATTTAATCTTTTGACTGTAACTGACTGTTGGATGTGAATTATGACTTTGTCAACTAAAATAAGTGTGTTTAAAGTCATTTCTGTGCCTCAAAGGGGTCAAAATTGCAGCTTTTGAGTAATCAAAACTCTTTAAAATGGCAATTTTGGTCACTGTGAGGGTTTAAAAAGTGGTTATTCAACATGAGGCACGATCCAATTGACATTTTGAATCATTTTTGGTACAATCCAAAAAATGAATTTTCGATGGAAAAACGATGACTCCGGACCTGTCGAACGTTCCCAAAATGGTCTATAATGATGAAATTTTAACATTTAATCTTTTGACTCTAAATGACTGTTGGATGTGAATTATGACTTTGTCAACTAAAATAAGTGTGTTTAAAGTCATTTCTGTGCCTCAAAGGGGTCAAAATTGCAGCTTTTGAGTAATCAAAACTCTGTAAAAATGGCAATTTTGGTCACTGTGAGGGTTTAAAAAGTGGTTATTCAACATGAGGCATGATCCAATTGACATTTTGAATAATTTTTGGTACAGTCCAAAAAATCAAATTTCGGATGAAAAACGATGACTCCTGACATGTCGAACGATCCCAAAATGGTCAATATGGATGAAAGTTTAACATTTAATCTTTTGACTGTAAATGACTGTTGGATGTGAATTATGACTTTGTCAACTAAAATAAGTGTGTTTAAAGTCATTTCTGTACCTGAAACGGGTCAAAATTGAAGCTTTTGAGTAAGCAAAACTCTGTAAAAATGGCAATTTTGGTCACTCTGAGGGTTTAAAAAGTGGTTATTCAACATGAGGCATGATCCAATTGACATTTTGAATAATTTTTGGTACAGTCCAAAAAATCAAATTTCGGATGAAAAACGATGACTCCTGACATGTCGAACGATCCCAAAACGGTCAATATGGATGAAATTTTAACATTTAATCTTTTGACTGTAAATGACTGTTGGATGTGAATTATGACTTTGTCAACTAAAATAAGTGTGTTTAAAGTCATTTCTGTACCTGAAACGGGTCAAAATTGAAGCTTTTGAGTAAGCAAAACTCTGTAAAAATGGCAATTTTGGTCACTCTGAGGGTTTAAAAAGTGGTTATTCAACATGAGGCACGATCCAATTGACATTTTGAATCATTTTTGGTACAGTCCAAAAAATCAATTTTCGGATGAAAAACGATGACTCCGGACATGTCGAACGATCCCAAAATGGTCAATATGGATGAAATTTTAACATTTAATCTTTTGACTCTAAATGACTGTTGGATGTGAATTATGACTTTGTCAACTAAAATAAGTGTGTTTAAAGTCATTTCTGTACCTGAAATGGGTCAAAATTGAAGCTTTTGAGTAAGCAAAACTCTGTGAAATTGGCAATTTTATTCACTGTGAGGGTTTAAAAAGTGGTCATTCAACATGAGGCACGATCCAATTGACATTTTGAATCATTTTTGGTACAGTCTAAAAAATCAATTTTCGGATGAAAAACGATGACTCCGGACATGTCAAACGATCCCAAAATGGTCAATATGGATGAAATTTTAACATTTAATCTTTTGTCTGTAAATGACTGTTGGATGTGAAATATGACTTTGTCAACTAAAATAAGTGTGTTTAAAGTCATTTCTGTGCCTGAAATGGGTCAAAATTGAAGCTTTTGAGTAAGCAAAACTCTGTAAAATTGGCAATTTTGGTCACTGTGAGGGTTTAAAAAGTGGTTATTCAACATGAGGCACGATCCAATTGACATTTTGAATGATTTTTGGTACAGTCCAAAAAATCAATTTTCGGATGAAAAACGATGACTCCGGACATGTCGAACGATCCCAAAATGGTCAATATGGATGAAATTTTAACATTTATTCTTTTGACTGTAAATGACTGTTGGATGTGAATTATGACTTTGTCAACTAAAATAAGTGTGTTTAAAGTCATTTCTGTGCCTCAAAGGGGTCAAAATTGAAGCTTTTGAGTAATCAAAACTCTGTAAAAATGGCAATTTTGGTCACTGTGAGGGTTTAAAAAGTGGTTATTCAACATGAGGCACGATCCAATTGACATTTTGAATCATTTCTGGTACAGTCCAAAAAATCAATTTTCGGATGAAAAACAATGACTCCGGACATGTCGAACGATCCCAAAATGGTCAATATGGATGAAATTTTAACATTTAATCTTTTGACTGTAACTGACTGTTGGATGTGAATTATGACTTTGTCAACTAAAATAACTGTGTTTAAAGTCATTTCTGTGCCTCAAAGGGATCAAAATTGAAGCTTTTGAGTAATCAAAACTCTGTAAAAATTGGCAATTTTGGTCACTGTGAGGGTTTAAGAAGTGGTTATTCAACATGAGACACGATCCAATTGACATTTTGAATGATTTTTGGTACAGTCCAAAAAATCAATTTTCGGATGAAAAACGATGACTCCGGACATGTCGAACGATCCCAAAATGGTCAATATGGATGAAATTTTAACATTTAATCTTTTGACTGTAAATGACTGTTGGATGTGAATTATGACTTTTTCAACTAAAATAAGTGTGTTTAAAGTCATTTCTGTGCCTGAAACGGGTCAAAATTGAAGCTTTTGAGTAAGCAAAACTCTGTAAAAATGGCAATTTTGGTCACTCTGAGGGTTTAAAAAGTGGTCATTCAACATGAGGCACGATCCAATTGACATTTTGAATCATTTTTGGTACAGTCCAAAAAATCAATTTTCGGATGAAAAACGATGACTCCGGACATGTCGAACGATCCCAAAATGGTCAATATGGATGAAATTTTAACATTTAATCTTTTGACTCTAAATGACTGTTGGATGTGAATTATGACTTTGTCAACTAAAATAAGTGTGTTTAAAGTCATTTCTGTACCTGAAATGGGTCAAAATTGAAGCTTTTGAGTAAGCAAAACTCTGTGAAATTGGCAATTTTATTCACTGTGAGGGTTTAAAAAGTGGTCATTCAACATGAGGCACGATCCAATTGACATTTTGAATCATTTTTGGTACAGTCTAAAAAATCAATTTTCGGATGAAAAACGATGACTCCGGACATGTCAAACGATCCCAAAATGGTCAATATGGATGAAATTTTAACATTTAATCTTTTGTCTGTAAATGACTGTTGGATGTGAAATATGACTTTGTCAACTAAAATAAGTGTGTTTAAAGTCATTTCTGTGCCTGAAATGGGTCAAAATTGAAGCTTTTGAGTAAGCAAAACTCTGTAAAATTGGCAATTTTGGTCACTGTGAGGGTTTAAAAAGTGGTTATTCAACATGAGGCACGATCCAATTGACATTTTGAATCATTTTTGGTACAGTCCAAAAAATCAATTTTCGGATGAAAAACGATGACTCCGGACATGTCGAACGATCCCAAAATGGTCAATATGGATGAAATTTTAACATTTAATCTTTTGTCTGTAAATGACTGTTGGATGTGAAATATGACTTTGTCAACTAAAATAAGTGTGTTTAAAGTCATTTCTGTGCCTGAAATGGGTCAAAATTGAAGCTTTTGAGTAAGCAAAACTCTGTAAAATTGGCAATTTTGGTCACTGTGAGGGTTTAAAAAGTGGTTATTCAACATGAGGCACGATCCAATTGACATTTTGAATGATTTTTGGTACAGTCCAAAAAATAAATTTTCGGATGAAAAACGATGACTCCGGACATGTCGAACGATCCCAAAATGGTCAATATGGATGAAATTTTAACATTTATTCTTTTGACTGTAAATGACTGTTGGATGTGAATTATGACTTTGTCAACTAAAATAAGTGTGTTTAAAGTCATTTCTGTGCCTCAAAGGGGTCAAAATTGAAGCTTTTGAGTAATCAAAACTCTGTAAAAATGGCAATTTTGGTCACTGTGAGGGTTTAAAAAGTGGTTATTCAACATGAGGCACGATCCAATTGACATTTTGAATCATTTCTGGTACAGTCCAAAAAATCAATTTTCGGATGAAAAACGATGACTCCGGACCTGTCGAACGTTCCCAAAATGGTCTATAATGATGAAATTTTAACATTTAATCTTTTGACTCTAAATGACTGTTGGATGTGAATTATGACTTTGTCAACTAAAATAAGTGTGTTTAAAGTCATTTCTGTGCCTCAAAGGGGTCAAAATTGCAGCTTTTGAGTAATCAAAACTCTGTAAAAATGGCAATTTTGGTCACTGTGAGGGTTTAAAAAGTGGTTATTCAACATGAGGCATGATCCAATTGACATTTTGAATAATTTTTGGTACAGTCCAAAAAATCAAATTTCGGATGAAAAACGATGACTCCTGACATGTCGAACGATCCCAAAATGGTCAATATGGATGAAAGTTTAACATTTAATCTTTTGACTGTAAATGACTGTTGGATGTGAATTATGACTTTGTCAACTAAAATAAGTGTGTTTAAAGTCATTTCTGTACCTGAAACGGGTCAAAATTGAAGCTTTTGAGTAAGCAAAACTCTGTAAAAATGGCAATTTTGGTCACTCTGAGGGTTTAAAAAGTGGTTATTCAACATGAGGCACGATCCAATTGACATTTTGAATCATTTTTGGTACAGTCCAAAAAATCAATTTTCGGATGAAAAACAATGACTCCGGACATGTCGAACGATCCCAAAATGGTCAATATGGATGAAATTTTAACATTTAATCTTTTGACTCTAAATGACTGTTGGATGTGAATTATGACTTTGTCAACTAAAATAAGTGTGTTTAAAGTCATTTCTGTGCCTGAAATGGGTCAAAATTGAAGCTTTTGAGTTAGCAAAACTCTGTAAAATTGGCAATTTTATTCACTGTGAGGGTTTAAAAAGTGGCTATTCAACATGAGGCACAATCCAATTGACATTTTGAATGATTTTTGGTACAGTCCAAAAAATCAATTTTCGGATGAAAAACAATGACTCCGGACATGTCGAACGATCCCAAAATGGTCAATATGGATGAAATTTTAACATTTAATCTTTTGACTGTAACTGACTGTTGGATGTGAATTATGACTTTGTCAACTAAAATAACTGTGTTTAAAGTCATTTCTGTGCCTCAAAGGGATCAAAATTGAAGCTTTTGAGTAATAAAAACTCTGTAAAAATTGGCAATTTTGGTCACTGTGAGGGTTTAAGAAGTGGTTATTCAACATGAGACACGATCCAATTGACATTTGGAATGATTTTTGGTACAGTCCAAAAAATCAATTTTCGGATGAAAAACGATGACTCCGGACATGTCGAACGATCCCAAAATGGTCAATATGGATGAAATTTTAACATTTAATCTTTTGACTGTAAATGACTGTTGGATGTGAATTATGACTTTTTCAACTAAAATAAGTGTGTTTAAAGTCATTTCTGTGCCTGAAACGGGTCAAAATTGAAGCTTTTGAGTAAGCAAAACTCTGTAAAAATGGCAATTTTGGTCACTCTGAGGGTTTAAAAAGTGGTCATTCAACATGAGGCACGATCCAATTGACATTTTGAATCATTTTTGGTACAGTCTAAAAAATCAATTTTCGGATGAAAAACAATGACTCCGGACATGTCAAACGATCCCAAAATGGTCAATATGGATGAAATTTTAACATTTAATCTTTTGACTGTAAATGACTGTTGGATGTGAATTATGACTTTTTCAACTAAAATAAGTGTGTTTAAAGTCATTTCTGTGCTTGAAACGGGTCAAAATTGAAGCTTTTGAGTAAGCAAAACTCTGTAAAAATGGCAATTTTGGTCACTCTGAGGGTTTAAAAAGTGGTCATTCAACATGAGGCACGATCCAATTGACATTTTGAATCATTTTTGGTACAGTCTATAAAATCAATTTTCGGATGAAAAACAATGACTCCGGACATGTCAAACGATCCCAAAATGGTCAATATGGATGAAATTTTAACATTTAATCTTTTGTCTGTAAATGACTGTTGGATGTGAAATATGACTTTGTCAACTAAAATAAGTGTGTTTAAAGTCATTTCTGTGCCTGAAATGGGTCAAAATTGAAGCTTTTGAGTAAGCAAAACTCTGTAAAAATGGCAATTTTGGTCACTGTGAGGGTTTAAAAAGTGGTTATTCAACATGAGGCACGATCCAATTGACATTTTGAATCATTTCTGGTACAGTCCAAAAAAATCAATTTTCGGATGAAAAACGATGACTCCGGACATGCCGAACGATCCCAAAATGGTCAATATGGATGAAATTTTAACATTTAATCTTTTGACTGTAAATGACTGTTGGATGTGAATTATGACTTTGTCAGCTAAAATAAGTGTGTTTAAAGTCATTTCTGTGCCTCAAAGGGGTCAAAATTGAAGCTTTTGAGTAATCAAAACTCTGTAAAAATGGCAATTTTGGTCACTCTGAGGGTTTAAAAAGTGGTTATTCAACATGAGGCACGATCCAATTGCCATTTTGAATAATTTTTGGTACAGTCCAAAAAATCCATTTTCGGATGAAAAACGATGACTCCGGACATGTCGAACGATCCCAAAATGGTCAATATGGATGAAATTTTAACATTTAATCTTTTGACTGTAAATGACTGTTGGATGTGAATTATGACTTTGTCAACTAAAATAAGTGTGTTTAAAGTCATTTCTGTGCCTGAAATGGGTCAAAATTGAAGCTTTTGAGTAAGCAAAACTCTGTAAAATTGGCAATTTTGGTCACTGTGAGGTTTTAAAAAGTGGTTATTCAACATGAGGCATGATCCAATTGACATTTTGAATAATTTTTGGTACAGTCCAAAAAATCAAATTTCGGATGAAAAACGATGACTCCTGACATGTCGAACGATCCCAAAACGGTCAATATGGATGAAATTTTAACATTTAATCTTTTGACTGTAAATGACTGTTGGATGTGAATTATGACTTTGTCAACTAAAATAAGTGTGTTTAAAGTCATTTCTGTACCTGAAACGGGTCAAAATTGAAGCTTTTGAGTAAGCAAAACTCTGTAAAAATGGCAATTTTGGTCACTCTGATGGTTTAAAAAGTGGTTATTCAACATGAGGCACGATCCAATTGACATTTTGAATCATTTTTGGTACAGTCCAAAAAATCAATTTTCGGATGAAAAACGATGACTCCGGACATGTGGAACGATCCCAAAATGGTCAATATGGATGAAATTTTAACTTTTAATCTTTTGACTCTAAATGACTGTTGGATGTGAATTATGACTTTGTCAACTAAAATAAGTGTGTTTAAAGTCATTTCTGTGCCTCAAAGGGGTCAAAATTGCAGCTTTTGAGTAATCAAAACTCTTTAAAATGGCAATTTTGGTCACTGTGATGGTTTAAAAAGTGGTTATTCAACATGAGGCACGATCCAATTGACATTTTGAATCATTTTTGGTACAATCCAAAAAATGAATTTTCGGATGAAAAACGATGACTCCGGACCTGTCGAACGTTCCCAAAATGGTCTATAATGATGAAATTTTAACATTTAATCTTTTGACTCTAAATGACTGTTGGATGTGAATTATGACTTTGTCAACTAAAATAAGTGTGTTTAAAGTCATTTCTGTGCCTCAAAGGGGTCAAAATTGCAGCTTTTGAGTAATCAAAACTCTGTAAAAATGGCAATTTTGGTCACTGTGAGGGTTTAAAAAGTGGTTATTCAACATGAGGCATGATCCAATTGACATTTTGAATAATTTTTGGTACAGTCCAAAAAATCAAATTTCGGATGAAAAACGATGACTCCTGACATGTCGAACGATCCCAAAATGGTCAATATGGATGAAAGTTTAACATTTAATCTTTTGACTGTAAATGACTGTTGGATGTGAATTATGACTTTGTCAACTAAAATAAGTGTGTTTAAAGTCATTTCTGTACCTGAAACGGGTCAAAATTGAAGCTTTTGAGTAAGCAAAACTCTGTAAAAATGGCAATTTTGGTCACTCTGAGGGTTTAAAAAGTGGTTATTCAACATGAGGCACGATCCAATTGACATTTTGAATCATTTTTGGTACAGTCCAAAACATCAATTTTCGGATGAAAAACAATGACTCCGGACATGTCAAACGATCCCAAAATGGTCAATATGGATGAAATTTTAACATTTATTCTTTTGACTCTAAATGACTGTTGGATGTGAATTATGACTTTGTCAACTAAAATAAGTGTGTTTAAAGTCATTTCTGTGCCTGAAATGGGTCAAAATTGAAGCTTTTGAGTAAGCAAAACTCTGTAAAATTGGCAATTTTATTCACTGTGAGGGTTTAAAAAGTGGCTATTCAACATGAGGCACAATCCAATTGACATTTTGAATGATTTTTGGTACAGTCCAAAAAATCAATTTTCGGATGAAAAACAATGACTCCGGACATGTCGAACGATCCCAAAATGGTCAATATGGATGAAATTTTAACGTTTAATCTTTTGACTGTAACTGACTGTTGGATGTGAATTATGACTTTGTCAACTAAAATAAGTGTGTTTAAAGTCATTTCTGTGCCTCAAAGGGATCAAAACTGAAGCTTTTGAGTAATCAAAACTCTGTAAAAATTGGCAATTTTGGTCACTGTGAGGGTTTAAGAAGTGGTTATTCAACATGAGGCACGATCCAATTGACATTTTGAATGATTTTTGGTACAGTCCAAAAAATCAATTTTCGGATGAAAAACGATGACTCCGGACATGTCGAACGATCCCAAAATGGTCAATATGGATGAAATTTTAACATTTAATCTTTTGACTGTAAATGACTGTTGGATGTGAAATATGACTTTGTCAACTAAAATAAGTGTGTTTAAAGTCATTTCTGTGCCTCAAAGGGGTCAAAATTGAAGCTTTTGAGTAATCAAAACTCTGTAAAAATGGCAATTTTGGTCACTCTGAGGGCTTAAAAAGTGGTCATTCAACATGAGGCACGATCCAATTGACATTTTGAATCATTTTTGGTACAGTCCAAAAAATCAATTTTCGGATGAAAAACGATGACTCCGGACCTGTCGAACGTTCCCAAAATGGTCAATATCGATGAAATTTTAACATTTAATCTTTTGACTGTAAATGACTGTTGGATGTGAATTATGACTTTGTCAACTAAAATAAGTGTGTTTAAAGTCATTTCTGTGCCTCAAAGGGGTCAAAATTGAAGCTTTTGAGTAATCAAAACTCTGTAAAAATGGCAATTTTGGTCACTCTGAGGGGTTAAAAAGTGGTCATTCAACATGAGGCACGATCCAATTGACATTTTGAATCATTTTTGGTACAGTCCAAAAAATCAATTTTCGGATGAAAAACGATGACTCTGGACCTGTCGAACGTTCCCAAAATGGACTATAATGATGAAATTTTAACATTTAATCTTTTGACTGTAAATGACTGTTGGATGTGAATTATGACTTTGTCAACTAAAATAAGTGTGTTTAAAGTCATTTCTGTGCCTCAAAGGGGTCAAAATTGAAGCTTTTGAGTAATCAAAACTCTGTAAAAATGGCAATTTTGGTCACTGTGAGGGTTTAAAAAGTGGTTATTCAACATGAGGCACGATCCAATTGCCATTTTGAATCATTTTTGGTACAGTCCAAAAAATCAATTTTCGGATGAAAAACGATGACTCCGGACATGTCGAACGATCCCAAAATGGTCAATATGGATGAAATTTTAACATTTAATCTTTTGACTGTAAATGACTGTTGGATGTGAATTATGACTTTGTCAACTAAAATAAGTGTGTTTAAAGTCATTTCTGTGCCTCAAAGGGGTCAAAATTGAAGCTTTTGAGTAATCAAAACTCTGTAAAAATGGCAATTTTGGTCACTCTGAGGGTTTAAAAAGTGGTCATTCAACATGAGGCACGATCCAATTGACATTTTGAATCATTTTTGGTACAGTCCAAAAAATCAATTTTCGGATGAAAAACGATGACTCCGGACCTGTCGAACGTTCCCAAAATGGTCTATAATGATGACATTTTAACATTTAATCTTTGACTGTAAATGACTGTTGGATGTGAATTATGACTTTGTCAACTAAAATAAGTGTGTTTAAAGTAATTTCTGTGCCTCAAAGGGGTCAAAATTGAAGCTTTTGAGTAATCAAAACTCTGTAAAAATGGCAATTTTGGTCACTCTGAGGGTTTAAAAAGTGGTCATTCAACATGAGGCACGATCCAATTGACATTTTGAATAATTTTTGGTACAGTCCAAAAAATCAATTTTCGGATGAAAAACGATGACTCCGGACATGTCGAACGATCCCAAAATGGTCAATATGGATGAAATTTTAACATTTAATCTTTTGACTGTAAATGACTGTTGGATGTGAATTATGACTTTGTCAACTAAAATAAGTGTGTTTAAAGTCATTTCTGTGCCTCAAAGGGGTCAAAATTGAAGCTTTTGAGTAATCAAAACTCTGTAAAAATGGCAATTTTGGTCACTCTGAGGGGTTAAAAAGTGGTCATTCAACATGAGGCACGATCCAGTTGACATTTTGAATCATTTTTGGTACAGTCCAAAAAATCAATTTTCGGATGAAAAACGATGACTCTGGACCTGTCGAACGTTCCCAAAATGGACTATAATGATGAAATTTTAACATTTAATCTTTTGACTGTAAATGACTGTTGGATGTGAATTATGACTTTGTCAACTAAAATAAGTGTGTTTAAAGTCATTTCTGTGCCTCAAAGGGGTCAAAATTGAAGCTTTTGAGTAATCAAAACTCTGTAAAAATGGCAATTTTGGTCACTGTGAGGGTTTAAAAAGTGGTTATTCAACATGAGGCACGATCCAATTGCCATTTTGAATCATTTTTGGTACAGTCCAAAAAATCCATTTTCGGATGAAAAACGATGACTCCGGACATGTCGAACGATCCCAAAATGGTCAATATGGATGAAATTTTAACATTTAATCTTTTGACTGTAAATGACTGTTGGATGTGAATTATGACTTTGTCAACTAAAATAAGTGTGTTTAAAGTCATTTCTGTGCCTCAAAGGGGTCAAAATTGAAGCTTTTGAGTAATCAAAACTCTGTAAAAATGGCAATTTTGGTCACTGTGAGGGTTTAAAAAGTGGTCATTCAACATGAGGCACGATCCAATTGACATTTTGAATCATTTTTGGTACAGTCCAAAAAATAAATTTTCGGATGAAAAACAATGACTCCGGACATGTCAAACGATCCCAAAATGGTCAATATGGATGAAATTTTAACATTTAATCTTTTGTCTGTAAATGACTGTTGGATGTGAAATATGACTTTGTCAACTAAAATAAGTGTGTTTAAAGTCATTTCTGTGCCTGAAATGGGTCAAAATTGAAGCTTTTGAGTAAGCAAAACTCTGTAAAAATGGCAATTTTGGTCACTGTGAGGGTTTAAAAAGTGGTTATTCAACATGAGGCACGATCCAATTGACATTTTGAATCATTTCTGGTACAGTCCAAAAAAATCAATTTTCGGATGAAAAACGATGACTCCGGACATGCCGAACGATCCCAAAATGGTCAATATGGATGAAATTTTAACATTTAATCTTTTGACTGTAAATGACTGTTGGATGTGAATTATGACTTTGTCAGCTAAAATAAGTGTGTTTAAAGTCATTTCTGTGCCTCAAAGGGGTCAAAATTGAAGCTTTTGAGTAATCAAAACTCTGTAAAAATGGCAATTTTGGTCACTCTGAGGGTTTAAAAAGTGGTTATTCAACATGAGGCACGATCCAATTGCCATTTTGAATAATTTTTGGTACAGTCCAAAAAATCCATTTTCGGATGAAAAACGATGACTCCGGACATGTCGAACGATCCCAAAATGGTCAATATGGATGAAATTTTAACATTTAATCTTTTGACTGTAAATGACTGTTGGATGTGAATTATGACTTTGTCAACTAAAATAAGTGTGTTTAAAGTCATTTCTGTGCCTGAAATGGGTCAAAATTGAAGCTTTTGAGTAAGCAAAACTCTGTAAAATTGGCAATTTTGGTCACTGTGAGGTTTTAAAAAGTGGTTATTCAACATGAGGCATGATCCAATTGACATTTTGAATAATTTTTGGTACAGTCCAAAAAATCAAATTTCGGATGAAAAACGATGACTCCTGACATGTCGAACGATCCCAAAACGGTCAATATGGATGAAATTTTAACATTTAATCTTTTGACTGTAAATGACTGTTGGATGTGAATTATGACTTTGTCAACTAAAATAAGTGTGTTTAAAGTCATTTCTGTACCTGAAACGGGTCAAAATTGAAGCTTTTGAGTAAGCAAAACTCTGTAAAAATGGCAATTTTGGTCACTCTGAGGGTTTAAAAAGTGGTTATTCAACATGAGGCACGATCCAATTGACATTTTGAATCATTTTTGGTACAGTCCAAAAAATCAATTTTCGGATGAAAAACGATGACTCCGGACATGTGGAACGATCCCAAAATGGTCAATATGGATGAAATTTTAACTTTTAATCTTTTGACTCTAAATGACTGTTGGATGTGAATTATGACTTTGTCAACTAAAATAAGTGTGTTTAAAGTCATTTCTGTGCCTCAAAGGGGTCAAAATTGCAGCTTTTGAGTAATCAAAACTCTTTAAAATGGCAATTTTGGTCACTGTGATGGTTTAAAAAGTGGTTATTCAACATGAGGCACGATCCAATTGACATTTTGAATCATTTTTGGTACAATCCAAAAAATGAATTTTCGGATGAAAAACGATGACTCCGGACCTGTCGAACGTTCCCAAAATGGTCTATAATGATGAAATTTTAACATTTAATCTTTTGACTCTAAATGACTGTTGGATGTGAATTATGACTTTGTCAACTAAAATAAGTGTGTTTAAAGTCATTTCTGTGCCTCAAAGGGGTCAAAATTGCAGCTTTTGAGTAATCAAAACTCTGTAAAAATGGCAATTTTGGTCACTGTGAGGGTTTAAAAAGTGGTTATTCAACATGAGGCACGATCCAATTGACATTTTGAATCATTTCTGGTACAGTCCAAAAAATCAATTTTCGGATGAAAAACAATGACTCCGGACATGTCGAACGATCCCAAAATGGTCAATATGGATGAAATTTTAACGTTTAATCTTTTGACTGTAACTGACTGTTGGATGTGAATTATGACTTTGTCAACTAAAATAAGTGTGTTTAAAGTCATTTCTGTGCCTCAAAGGGATCAAAATTGAAGCTTTTGAGTAATCAAAACTCTGTAAAAATTGGCAATTTTGGTCACTGTGAGGGTTTAAGAAGTGGTTATTCAACATGAGGCACGATCCAATTGACATTTTGAATGATTTTTGGTACAGTCCAAAAAATCAATTTTCGGATGAAAAACGATGACTCCGGACATGTCGAACGATCCCAAAATGGTCAATATGGATGAAATTTTAACATTTAATCTTTTGACTGTAAATGACTGTTGGATGTGAAATATGACTTTGTCAACTAAAATAAGTGTGTTTAAAGTCATTTCTGTGCCTGAAATGGGTCAAAATTGAAGCTTTTGAGTAAGCAAAACTCTGTAAAATTAGCAATTTTGGTCACTGTGAGGGTTTAAAAAGTGGTTATTCAACATGAGGCACGATCCAATTGACATTTTGAATGATTTTTGGTACAGTCCAAAAAATCAATTTTCGGATGAAAAACGATGACTCCGGACATGTCGAACGATCCCAAAATGGTCAATATGGATGAAATTTTAACATTTATTCTTTTGACTGTAAATGACTGTTGGATGTGAATTATGACTTTGTCAACTAAAATAAGTGTGTTTAAAGTCATTTCTGTGCCTCAAAGGGGTCAAAATTGAAGCTTTTGAGTAATCAAAACTCTGTAAAAATGGCAATTTTGGTCACTGTGAGGGTTTAAAAAGTGGTTATTCAACATGAGGCACGATCCAATTGACATTTTGAATCATTTCTGGTACAGTCCAAAAAAATCAATTTTCGGATGAAAAACGATGACTCCGGACATGCCGAACGATCCCAAAATGGTCAATATGGATGAAATTTTAACATTTAATCTTTTGACTGTAAATGACTGTTGGATGTGAATTATGACTTTGTCAGCTAAAATAAGTGTGTTTAAAGTCATTTCTGTGCCTCAAAGGGGTCAAAATTGAAGCTTTTGAGTAATCAAAACTCTGTAAAAATGGCAATGTTGGTCACTCTGAGGGTTTAAAAAGTGGTTATTCAACATGAGGCACGATCTAATTGCCATTTTGAATAATTTTTGGTACAGTCCAAAAAATCCTTTTTCGGATGAAAAACGATGACTCCGGACATGTCGAACGATCCCAAAATGGTCAATATGGATGAAATTTTAACATTTAATCATTTGACTGTAAATGACTGTTGGATGTGAATTATGACTTTGTCAACTAAAATAAGTGTGTTTAAAGTCATTTCTGTGCCTCAAAGGGGTCAAAATTGAAGCTTTTGAGTAATCAAAACTCTGTAAAAATGGCAATTTTGGTCACTGTGAGGGTTTAAAAAGTGGTTATTCAACATGAGGCAAGATCCAATTGACATTTTGAATCATTTTTGGTACAGTCCAAAAAATCAATTTTCGGATGAAAAACGATGATTCGGGACATGCCGAACAATCCCAAAATGGTCAATATGGATGAAATTTTAACATTTAATCTTTTGACTGTAAATGACTGTTGGATGTGAATAATGACTTTGTCAACTAAAATAAGTGTGTTTAAAGTCATTTCTGTGCCTCAAAGGGGTCAAAATTGAAGCTTTTGAGTAATCAAAACTCTGTAAAAATGGCAATTTTGGTCACTGTGAGGGTTTAAAAAGTGGTTATTCAACATGAGGCACGATCCAATTGCCATTTTGAATCATTTTTGGTACAGTCCAAAAAATCAATTTTCGGATGAAAAACGATGACTCCGGACATGTCGAACGATCCCAAAATGGTCAATATGGATGAAATTTTAACATTTAATCTTTTGACTGTAAATGACTGTTGGATGTGAATTATGACTTTGTCAACTAAAATAAGTGTGTTTAAAGTCATTTCTGTGCCTCAAAGGGGTCAAAATTGAAGCTTTTGAGTAATCAAAACTCTGTAAAAATGGCAATTTTGGTCACTGTGAGGGTTTAAAAAGTGGTTATTCAACATGAGGCACGATCCAATTGACATTTTGAATCATTTCTGGTACAGTCCAAAAAAATCAATTTTCGGATGAAAAACGATGACTCCGGACATGCCGAACGATCCCAAAATGGTCAATATGGATGAAATTTTAACATTTAATCTTTTGACTGTAAATGACTGTTGGATGTGAATTATGACTTTGTCAGCTAAAATAAGTGTGTTTAAAGTCATTTCTGTGCCTGAAATGGGTCAAAATTGAAGCTTTTGAGTAAGCAAAACTCTGTAAAATTGGCAATTTTGGTCACTGTGAGGTTTTAAAAAGTGGTTATTCAACATGAGGCATGATCCAATTGACATTTTGAATAATTTTTGGTACAGTCCAAAAAATCAAATTTCGGATGAAAAACGATGACTCCTGACATGTCGAACGATCCCAAAACGGTCAATATGGATGAAATTTTAACATTTAATCTTTTGACTGTAAATGACTGTTGGATGTGAATTATGACTTTGTCAACTAAAATAAGTGTGTTTAAAGTCATTTCTGTGCCTGAAATGGGTCAAAATTGAAGCTTTTGAGTAAGCAAAACTCTGTAAAAATGGCAATTTTGGTCACTGTGAGGGTTTAAAAAGTGGTTATTCAACATGAGGCACGATCCAATTGACATTTTGAATCATTTCTGGTACAGTCCAAAAAAATCAATTTTCGGATGAAAAACGATGACTCCGGACATGCCGAACGATCCCAAAATGGTCAATATGGATGAAATTTTAACATTTAATCTTTTGACTGTAAATGACTGTTGGATGTGAATTATGACTTTGTCAGCTAAAATAAGTGTGTTTAAAGTCATTTCTGTGCCTCAAAGGGGTCAAAATTGAAGCTTTTGAGTAATCAAAACTCTGTAAAAATGGCAATTTTGGTCACTCTGAGGGTTTAAAAAGTGGTTATTCAACATGAGGCACGATCCAATTGCCATTTTGAATAATTTTTGGTACAGTCCAAAAAATCCATTTTCGGATGAAAAACGATGACTCCGGACATGTCGAACGATCCCAAAATGGTCAATATGGATGAAATTTTAACATTTAATCTTTTGACTGTAAATGACTGTTGGATGTGAATTATGACTTTGTCAACTAAAATAAGTGTGTTTAAAGTCATTTCTGTGCCTGAAATGGGTCAAAATTGAAGCTTTTGAGTAAGCAAAACTCTGTAAAATTGGCAATTTTGGTCACTGTGAGGTTTTAAAAAGTGGTTATTCAACATGAGGCATGATCCAATTGACATTTTGAATAATTTTTGGTACAGTCCAAAAAATCAAATTTCGGATGAAAAACGATGACTCCTGACATGTCGAACGATCCCAAAACGGTCAATATGGATGAAATTTTAACATTTAATCTTTTGACTGTAAATGACTGTTGGATGTGAATTATGACTTTGTCAACTAAAATAAGTGTGTTTAAAGTCATTTCTGTACCTGAAACGGGTCAAAATTGAAGCTTTTGAGTAAGCAAAACTCTGTAAAAATGGCAATTTTGGTCACTCTGATGGTTTAAAAAGTGGTTATTCAACATGAGGCACGATCCAATTGACATTTTGAATCATTTTTGGTACAGTCCAAAAAATCAATTTTCGGATGAAAAACGATGACTCCGGACATGTGGAACGATCCCAAAATGGTCAATATGGATGAAATTTTAACTTTTAATCTTTTGACTCTAAATGACTGTTGGATGTGAATTATGACTTTGTCAACTAAAATAAGTGTGTTTAAAGTCATTTCTGTGCCTCAAAGGGGTCAAAATTGCAGCTTTTGAGTAATCAAAACTCTTTAAAATGGCAATTTTGGTCACTGTGATGGTTTAAAAAGTGGTTATTCAACATGAGGCACGATCCAATTGACATTTTGAATCATTTTTGGTACAATCCAAAAAATGAATTTTCGGATGAAAAACGATGACTCCGGACCTGTCGAACGTTCCCAAAATGGTCTATAATGATGAAATTTTAACATTTAATCTTTTGACTCTAAATGACTGTTGGATGTGAATTATGACTTTGTCAACTAAAATAAGTGTGTTTAAAGTCATTTCTGTGCCTCAAAGGGGTCAAAATTGCAGCTTTTGAGTAATCAAAACTCTGTAAAAATGGCAATTTTGGTCACTGTGAGGGTTTAAAAAGTGGTTATTCAACATGAGGCATGATCCAATTGACATTTTGAATAATTTTTGGTACAGTCCAAAAAATCAAATTTCGGATGAAAAACGATGACTCCTGACATGTCGAACGATCCCAAAATGGTCAATATGGATGAAAGTTTAACATTTAATCTTTTGACTGTAAATGACTGTTGGATGTGAATTATGACTTTGTCAACTAAAATAAGTGTGTTTAAAGTCATTTCTGTACCTGAAACGGGTCAAAATTGAAGCTTTTGAGTAAGCAAAACTCTGTAAAAATGGCAATTTTGGTCACTCTGAGGGTTTAAAAAGTGGTTATTCAACATGAGGCACGATCCAATTGACATTTTGAATCATTTTTGGTACAGTCCAAAAAATCAATTTTCGGATGAAAAACAATGACTCCGGACATGTCAAACGATCCCAAAATGGTCAATATGGATGAAATTTTAACATTTATTCTTTTGACTCTAAATGACTGTTGGATGTGAATTATGACTTTGTCAACTAAAATAAGTGTGTTTAAAGTCATTTCTGTGCCTGAAATGGGTCAAAATTGAAGCTTTTGAGTAAGCAAAACTCTGTAAAATTGGCAATTTTATTCACTGTGAGGGTTTAAAAAGTGGCTATTCAACATGAGGCACAATCCAATTGACATTTTGAATGATTTTTGGTACAGTCCAAAAAATCAATTTTCGGATGAAAAACAATGACTCCGGACATGTCGAACGATCCCAAAATGGTCAATATGGATGAAATTTTAACGTTTAATCTTTTGACTGTAACTGACTGTTGGATGTGAATTATGACTTTGTCAACTAAAATAAGTGTGTTTAAAGTCATTTCTGTGCCTCAAAGGGATCAAAATTGAAGCTTTTGAGTAATCAAAACTCTGTAAAAATTGGCAATTTTGGTCACTGTGAGGGTTTAAGAAGTGGTTATTCAACATGAGGCACGATCCAATTGACATTTTGAATGATTTTTGGTACAGTCCAAAAAATCAATTTTCGGATGAAAAACGATGACTCCGGACATGTCGAACGATCCCAAAATGGTCAATATGGATGAAATTTTAACATTTAATCTTTTGACTGTAAATGACTGTTGGATGTGAAATATGACTTTGTCAACTAAAATAAGTGTGTTTAAAGTCATTTCTGTGCCTCAAAGGGGTCAAAATTGAAGCTTTTGAGTAATCAAAACTCTGTAAAAATGGCAATTTTGGTCACTCTGAGGGCTTAAAAAGTGGTCATTCAACATGAGGCACGATCCAATTGACATTTTGAATCATTTTTGGTACAGTCCAAAAAATCAATTTTCGGATGAAAAACGATGACTCCGGACCTGTCGAACGTTCCCAAAATGGTCAATATCGATGAAATTTTAACATTTAATCTTTTGACTGTAAATGACTGTTGGATGTGAATTATGACTTTGTCAACTAAAATAACTGTGTTTAAAGTCATTTCTGTGCCTCAAAGGGATCAAAATTGAAGCTTTTGAGTAATCAAAACTCTGTAAAAATTGGCAATTTTGGTCACTGTGAGGGTTTAAGAAGTGGTTATTCAACATGAGACACGATCCAATTGACATTTTGAATGATTTTTGGTACAGTCCAAAAAATCAATTTTCGGATGAAAAACGATGACTCCGGACATGTCGAACGATCCCAAAATGGTCAATATGGATGAAATTTTAACATTTAATCTTTTGACTGTAAATGACTGTTGGATGTGAATTATGACTTTTTCAACTAAAATAAGTGTGTTTAAAGTCATTTCTGTGCCTGAAACGGGTCAAAATTGAAGCTTTTGAGTAAGCAAAACTCTGTAAAAATGGCAATTTTGGTCACTCTGAGGGTTTAAAAAGTGGTCATTCAACATGAGGCACGATCCAATTGACATTTTGAATCATTTTTGGTACAGTCCAAAAAATCAATTTTCGGATGAAAAACGATGACTCCGGACATGTCGAACGATCCCAAAATGGTCAATATGGATGAAATTTTAACATTTAATCTTTTGACTCTAAATGACTGTTGGATGTGAATTATGACTTTGTCAACTAAAATAAGTGTGTTTAAAGTCATTTCTGTACCTGAAATGGGTCAAAATTGAAGCTTTTGAGTAAGCAAAACTCTGTGAAATTGGCAATTTTATTCACTGTGAGGGTTTAAAAAGTGGTCATTCAACATGAGGCACGATCCAATTGACATTTTGAATCATTTTTGGTACAGTCTAAAAAATCAATTTTCGGATGAAAAACGATGACTCCGGACATGTCAAACGATCCCAAAATGGTCAATATGGATGAAATTTTAACATTTAATCTTTTGTCTGTAAATGACTGTTGGATGTGAAATATGACTTTGTCAACTAAAATAAGTGTGTTTAAAGTCATTTCTGTGCCTGAAATGGGTCAAAATTGAAGCTTTTGAGTAAGCAAAACTCTGTAAAATTGGCAATTTTGGTCACTGTGAGGGTTTAAAAAGTGGTTATTCAACATGAGGCACGATCCAATTGACATTTTGAATGATTTTTGGTACAGTCCAAAAAATCAATTTTCGGATGAAAAACGATGACTCCGGACATGTCGAACGATCCCAAAATGGTCAATATGGATGAAATTTTAACATTTATTCTTTTGACTGTAAATGACTGTTGGATGTGAATTATGACTTTGTCAACTAAAATAAGTGTGTTTAAAGTCATTTCTGTGCCTCAAAGGGGTCAAAATTGAAGCTTTTGAGTAATCAAAACTCTGTAAAAATGGCAATTTTGGTCACTGTGAGGGTTTAAAAAGTGGTTATTCAACATGAGGCACGATCCAATTGACATTTTGAATCATTTCTGGTACAGTCCAAAAAATCAATTTTCGGATGAAAAACAATGACTCCGGACATGTCGAACGATCCCAAAATGGTCAATATGGATGAAATTTTAACATTTAATCTTTTGACTGTAACTGACTGTTGGATGTGAATTATGACTTTGTCAACTAAAATAACTGTGTTTAAAGTCATTTCTGTGCCTCAAAGGGATCAAAATTGAAGCTTTTGAGTAATCAAAACTCTGTAAAAATTGGCAATTTTGGTCACTGTGAGGGTTTAAGAAGTGGTTATTCAACATGAGACACGATCCAATTGACATTTTGAATGATTTTTGGTACAGTCCAAAAAATCAATTTTCGGATGAAAAACGATGACTCCGGACATGTCGAACGATCCCAAAATGGTCAATATGGATGAAATTTTAACATTTAATCTTTTGACTGTAAATGACTGTTGGATGTGAATTATGACTTTTTCAACTAAAATAAGTGTGTTTAAAGTCATTTCTGTGCCTGAAACGGGTCAAAATTGAAGCTTTTGAGTAAGCAAAACTCTGTAAAAATGGCAATTTTGGTCACTCTGAGGGTTTAAAAAGTGGTCATTCAACATGAGGCACGATCCAATTGACATTTTGAATCATTTTTGGTACAGTCTATAAAATCAATTTTCGGATGAAAAACAATGACTCCGGACATGTCAAACGATCCCAAAATGGTCAATATGGATGAAATTTTAACATTTAATCTTTTGTCTGTAAATGACTGTTGGATGTGAAATATGACTTTGTCAACTAAAATAAGTGTGTTTAAAGTCATTTCTGTGCCTGAAATGGGTCAAAATTGAAGCTTTTGAGTAAGCAAAACTCTGTAAAAATGGCAATTTTGGTCACTGTGAGGGTTTAAAAAGTGGTTATTCAACATGAGGCACGATCCAATTGACATTTTGAATCATTTCTGGTACAGTCCAAAAAAATCAATTTTCGGATGAAAAACGATGACTCCGGACATGCCGAACGATCCCAAAATGGTCAATATGGATGAAATTTTAACATTTAATCTTTTGACTGTAAATGACTGTTGGATGTGAATTATGACTTTGTCAGCTAAAATAAGTGTGTTTAAAGTCATTTCTGTGCCTCAAAGGGGTCAAAATTGAAGCTTTTGAGTAATCAAAACTCTGTAAAAATGGCAATTTTGGTCACTCTGAGGGTTTAAAAAGTGGTTATTCAACATGAGGCACGATCCAATTGCCATTTTGAATAATTTTTGGTACAGTCCAAAAAATTCATTTTCGGATGAAAAACGATGACTCCGGACATGTCGAACGATCCCAAAATGGTCAATATGGATGAAATTTTAACATTTAATCTTTTGACTGTAAATGACTGTTGGATGTGAATTATGACTTTGTCAACTAAAATAAGTGTGTTTAAAGTCATTTCTGTGCCTGAAATGGGTCAAAATTGAAGCTTTTGAGTAAGCAAAACTCTGTAAAATTGGCAATTTTGGTCACTGTGAGGTTTTAAAAAGTGGTTATTCAACATGAGGCATGATCCAATTGACATTTTGAATAATTTTTGGTACAGTCCAAAAAATCAAATTTCGGATGAAAAACGATGACTCCTGACATGTCGAACGATCCCAAAACGGTCAATATGGATGAAATTTTAACATTTAATCTTTTGACTGTAAATGACTGTTGGATGTGAATTATGACTTTGTCAACTAAAATAAGTGTGTTTAAAGTCATTTCTGTACCTGAAACGGGTCAAAATTGAAGCTTTTGAGTAAGCAAAACTCTGTAAAAATGGCAATTTTGGTCACTCTGAGGGTTTAAAAAGTGGTTATTCAACATGAGGCACGATCCAATTGACATTTTGAATCATTTTTGGTACAGTCCAAAAAATCAATTTTCGGATGAAAAACGATGACTCCGGACATGTGGAACGATCCCAAAATGGTCAATATGGATGAAATTTTAACATTTAATCTTTTGACTCTAAATGACTGTTGGATGTGAATTATGACTTTGTCAACTAAAATAAGTGTGTTTAAAGTCATTTCTGTGCCTCAAAGGGGTCAAAATTGCAGCTTTTGAGTAATCAAAACTCTTTAAAATGGCAATTTTGGTCACTGTGATGGTTTAAAAAGTGGTTATTCAACATGAGGCACGATCCAATTGACATTTTGAATCATTTTTGGTACAATCCAAAAAATGAATTTTCGGATGAAAAACGATGACTCCGGACCTGTCGAACGTTCCCAAAATGGTCTATAATGATGAAATTTTAACATTTAATCTTTTGACTCTAAATGACTGTTGGATGTGAATTATGACTTTGTCAACTAAAATAAGTGTGTTTAAAGTCATTTCTGTGCCTCAAAGGGGTCAAAATTGCAGCTTTTGAGTAATCAAAACTCTGTAAAAATGGCAATTTTGGTCACTGTGAGGGTTTAAAAAGTGGTTATTCAACATGAGGCATGATCCAATTGACATTTTGAATAATTTTTGGTACAGTCCAAAAAATCAATTTTCGGATGAAAAACAATGACTCCGGACATGTCGAACGATCCCAAAATGGTCAATATGGATGAAATTTTAACATTTAATCTTTTGACTGTAACTGACTGTTGGATGTGAATTATGACTTTGTCAACTAAAATAACTGTGTTTAAAGTCATTTCTGTGCCTCAAAGGGATCAAAATTGAAGCTTTTGAGTAATCAAAACTCTGTAAAAATTGGCAATTTTGGTCACTGTGAGGGTTTAAGAAGTGGTTATTCAACATGAGACACGATCCAATTGACATTTTGAATGATTTTTGGTACAGTCCAAAAAATCAATTTTCGGATGAAAAACGATGACTCCGGACATGTCAAACGATCCCAAAATGGTCAATATGGATGAAATTTTAACATTTAATCTTTTGACTGTAAATGACTGTTGGATGTGAATTATGACTTTTTCAACTAAAATAAGTGTGTTTAAAGTCATTTCTGTGCCTGAAACGGGTCAAAATTGAAGCTTTTGAGTAAGCAAAACTCTGTAAAAATGGCAATTTTGGTCACTCTGAGGGTTTAAAAAGTGGTCATTCAACATGAGGCACGATCCAATTGACATTTTGAATCATTTTTGGTACAGTCTATAAAATCAATTTTCGGATGAAAAACAATGACTCCGGACATGTAAACGATCCCAAAATGGTCAATATGGATGAAATTTTAACATTTAATCTTTTGTCTGTAAATGACTGTTGGATGTGAAATATGACTTTGTCAACTAAAATAAGTGTGTTTAAAGTCATTTCTGTGCCTGAAATGGGTCAAAATTGAAGCTTTTGAGTAAGCAAAACTCTGTAAAAATGGCAATTTTGGTCACTGTGAGGGTTTAAAAAGTGGTTATTCAACATGAGGCACGATCCAATTGACATTTTGAATCATTTCTGGTACAGTCCAAAAAAATCAATTTTCGGATGAAAAACGATGACTCCGGACATGCCGAACGATCCCAAAATGGTCAATATGGATGAAATTTTAACATTTAATCTTTTGACTGTAAATGACTGTTGGATGTGAATTATGACTTTGTCAGCTAAAATAAGTGTGTTTAAAGTCATTTCTGTGCCTCAAAGGGGTCACAATTGAAGCTTTTGAGTAATCAAAACTCTGTAAAAATGGCAATTTTGGTCACTCTGAGGGTTTAAAAAGTGGTTATTCAACATGAGGCACGATCCAATTGCCATTTTGAATAATTTTTGGTACAGTCCAAAAAATCCATTTTCGGATGAAAAACGATGACTCCGGACATGTCGAACGATCCCAAAATGGTCAATATGGATGAAATTTTAACATTTAATCTTTTGACTGTAAATGACTGTTGGATGTGAATTATGACTTTGTCAACTAAAATAAGTGTGTTTAAAGTCATTTCTGTGCCTGAAATGGGTCAAAATTGAAGCTTTTGAGTAAGCAAAACTCTGTAAAATTGGCAATTTTGGTCACTGTGAGGTTTTAAAAAGTGGTTATTCAACATGAGGCATGATCCAATTGACATTTTGAATAATTTTTGGTACAGTCCAAAAAATCAAATTTCGGATGAAAAACGATGACTCCTGACATGTCGAACGATCCCAAAACGGTCAATATGGATGAAATTTTAACATTTAATCTTTTGACTGTAAATGACTGTTGGATGTGAATTATGACTTTGTCAACTAAAATAAGTGTGTTTAAAGTCATTTCTGTACCTGAAACGGGTCAAAATTGAAGCTTTTGAGTAAGCAAAACTCTGTAAAAATGGCAATTTTGGTCACTCTGAGGGTTTAAAAAGTGGTTATTCAACATGAGGCACGATCCAATTGACATTTTGAATCATTTTTGGTACAGTCCAAAAAATCAATTTTCGGATGAAAAACGATGACTCCGGACATGTGGAACGATCCCAAAATGGTCAATATGGATGAAATTTTAACATTTAATCTTTTGACTCTAAATGACTGTTGGATGTGAATTATGACTTTGTCAACTAAAATAAGTGTGTTTAAAGTCATTTCTGTGCCTCAAAGGGGTCAAAATTGCAGCTTTTGAGTAATCAAAACTCTTTAAAATGGCAATTTTGGTCACTGTGATGGTTTAAAAAGTGGTTATTCAACATGAGGCACGATCCAATTGACATTTTGAATCATTTTTGGTACAATCCAAAAAATGAATTTTCGGATGAAAAACGATGACTCCGGACCTGTCGAACGTTCCCAAAATGGTCTATAATGATGAAATTTTAACATTTAATCTTTTGACTCTAAATGACTGTTGGATGTGAATTATGACTTTGTCAACTAAAATAAGTGTGTTTAAAGTCATTTCTGTGCCTCAAAGGGGTCAAAATTGCAGCTTTTGAGTAATCAAAACTCTGTAAAAATGGCAATTTTGGTCACTGTGAGGGTTTAAAAAGTGGTTATTCAACATGAGGCATGATCCAATTGACATTTTGAATAATTTTTGGTACAGTCCAAAAAATCAAATTTCGGATGAAAAACGATGACTCCTGACATGTCGAACGATCCCAAAATGGTCAATATGGATGAAAGTTTAACATTTAATCTTTTGACTGTAAATGACTGTTGGATGTGAATTATGACTTTGTCAACTAAAATAAGTGTGTTTAAAGTCATTTCTGTACCTGAAACGGGTCAAAATTGAAGCTTTTGAGTAAGCAAAACTCTGTAAAAATGGCAATTTTGGTCACTCTGAGGGTTTAAAAAGTGGTTATTCAACATGAGGCACGATCCAATTGACATTTTGAATCATTTTTGGTACAGTCCAAAAAATCAATTTTCGGATGAAAAACAATGACTCCGGACATGTCGAACGATCCCAAAATGGTCAATATGGATGAAATTTTAACATTTATTCTTTTGACTCTAAATGACTGTTGGATGTGAATTATGACTTTGTCAACTAAAATAAGTGTGTTTAAAGTCATTTCTGTGCCTGAAATGGGTCAAAATTGAAGCTTTTGAGTAAGCAAAACTCTGTAAAATTGGCAATTTTATTCACTGTGAGGGTTTAAAAAGTGGCTATTCAACATGAGGCACAATCCAATTGACATTTTGAATGATTTTTGGTACAGTCCAAAAAATCAATTTTCGGATGAAAAACAATGACTCCGGACATGTCGAACGATCCCAAAATGGTCAATATGGATGAAATTTTAACGTTTAATCTTTTGACTGTAACTGACTGTTGGATGTGAATTATGACTTTGTCAACTAAAATAAGTGTGTTTAAAGTCATTTCTGTGCCTCAAAGGGATCAAAATTGAAGCTTTTGAGTAATCAAAACTCTGTAAAAATTGGCAATTTTGGTCACTGTGAGGGTTTAAGAAGTGGTTATTCAACATGAGGCACGATCCAATTGACATTTTGAATGATTTTTGGTACAGTCCAAAAAATCAATTTTCGGATGAAAAACGATGACTCCGGACATGTCGAACGATCCCAAAATGGTCAATATGGATGAAATTTTAACATTTAATCTTTTGACTGTAAATGACTGTTGGATGTGAAATATGACTTTGTCAACTAAAATAAGTGTGTTTAAAGTCATTTCTGTGCCTGAAATGGGTCAAAATTGAAGCTTTTGAGTAAGCAAAACTCTGTAAAATTAGCAATTTTGGTCACTGTGAGGGTTTAAAAAGTGGTTATTCAACATGAGGCACGATCCAATTGACATTTTGAATGATTTTTGGTACAGTCCAAAAAATCAATTTTCGGATGAAAAACAATGACTCCGGACATGTCGAACGATCCCAAAATGGTCAATATGGATGAAATTTTAACATTTATTCTTTTGACTGTAAATGACTGTTGGATGTGAATTATGACTTTGTCAACTAAAATAAGTGTGTTTAAAGTCATTTCTGTGCCTCAAAGGGGTCAAAATTGAAGCTTTTGAGTAGTCAAAACTCTGTAAAAATGGCAATTTTGGTCACTGTGAGGGTTTAAAAAGTGGTTATTCAACATGAGGCACGATCCAATTGACATTTTGAATCATTTCTGGTACAGTCCAAAAAAATCAATTTTCGGATGAAAAACGATGACTCCGGACATGCCGAACGATCCCAAAATGGTCAATATGGATGAAATTTTAACATTTAATCTTTTGACTGTAAATGACTGTTGGATGTGAATTATGACTTTGTCAGCTAAAATAAGTGTGTTTAAAGTCATTTCTGTGCCTCAAAGGGGTCAAAATTGAAGCTTTTGAGTAATCAAAACTCTGTAAAAATGGCAATGTTGGTCACTCTGAGGGTTTAAAAAGTGGTTATTCAACATGAGGCACGATCCAATTGCCATTTTGAATAATTTTTGGTACAGTCCAAAAAATCCTTTTTCGGATGAAAAACGATGACTCCGGACATGTCGAACGATCCCAAAATGGTCAATATGGATGAAATTTTAACATTTAATCATTTGACTGTAAATGACTGTTGGATGTGAATTATGACTTTGTCAACTAAAATAAGTGTGTTTAAAGTCATTTCTGTGCCTCAAAGGGGTCAAAATTGAAGCTTTTGAGTAATCAAAACTCTGTAAAAATGGCAATTTTGGTCACTGTGAGGGTTTAAAAAGTGGTTATTCAACATGAGGCAAGATCCAATTGACATTTTGAATCATTTTTGGTACAGTCCAAAAAATCAATTTTCGGATGAAAAACGATGACTTGACATGTCGAACGATCCCAAAATGGTCAATATGGATGAAATTTTAACATTTAATCTTTTGACTGTAACTGACTGTTGGATGTGAATTATGACTTTGTCAACTAAAATAACTGTGTTTAAAGTCATTTCTGTGCCTCAAAGGGATCAAAATTGAAGCTTTTGAGTAATCAAAACTCTGTAAAAATTGGACATTTTGGTCACTGTGAGGGTTTAAGAAGTGGTTATTCAACATGAGACACGATCCAATTGACATTTTGAATGATTTTTGGTACAGTCCAAAAAATCAATTTTCGGATGAAAAACGATGACTCCGGACATGTCGAACGATCCCAAAATGGTCAATATGGATGAAATTTTAACATTTAATCTTTTGACTGTAAATGACTGTTGGATGTGAATTATGACTTTTTCAACTAAAATAAGTGTGTTTAAAGTCATTTCTGTGCCTGAAACGGGTCAAAATTGAAGCTTTTGAGTAAGCAAAACTCTGTAAAAATGGCAATTTTGGTCACTCTGAGGGTTTAAAAAGTGGTCATTCAACATGAGGCACGATCCAATTGACATTTTGAATCATTTTTGGTACAGTCTAAAAAATCAATTTTCGGATGAAAAACAATGACTCCGGACATGTCAAACGATCCCAAAATGGTCAATATGGATGAAATTTTAACATTTAATCTTTGGACTGTAAATGACTGTTGGATGTGAATTATGACTTTTTCAACTAAAATAAGTGTGTTTAAAGTCATTTCTGTGCCTGAAACGGGTCAAAATTGAAGCTTTTGAGTAAGCAAAACTCTGTAAAAATGGCAATTTTGGTCACTCTGAGGGTTTAAAAAGTGGTCATTCAACATGAGGCACGATCCAATTGACATTTTGAATCATTTTTGGTACAGTCTATAAAATCAATTTTCGGATGAAAAACAATGACTCCGGACATGTCAAACGATCCCAAAATGGTCAATATGGATGAAATTTTAACATTTAATCTTTTGTCTGTAAATGACTGTTGGATGTGAAATATGACTTTGTCAACTAAAATAAGTGTGTTTAAAGTCATTTCTGTGCCTGAAATGGGTCAAAATTGAAGCTTTTGAGTAAGCAAAACTCTGTAAAAATGGCAATTTTGGTCACTGTGAGGGTTTAAAAAGTGGTTATTCAACATGAGGCACGATCCAATTGACATTTTGAATCATTTCTGGTACAGTCCAAAAAAATCAATTTTCGGATGAAAAACGATGACTCCGGACATGCCGAACGATCCCAAAATGGTCAATATGGATGAAATTTTAACATTTAATCTTTTGACTGTAAATGACTGTTGGATGTGAATTATGACTTTGTCAGCTAAAATAAGTGTGTTTAAAGTCATTTCTGTGCCTCAAAGGGGTCAAAATTGAAGCTTTTGAGTAATCAAAACTCTGTAAAAATGGCAATTTTGGTCACTCTGAGGGTTTAAAAAGTGGTTATTCAACATGAGGCACGATCCAATTGCCATTTTGAATAATTTTTGGTACAGTCCAAAAAATCCATTTTCGGATGAAAAACGATGACTCCGGACATGTCGAACGATCCCAAAACGGTCAATATGGATGAAATTTTAACATTTAATCTTTTGACTGTAAATGACTGTTGGATGTGAATTATGACTTTGTCAACTAAAATAAGTGTGTTTAAAGTCATTTCTGTACCTGAAACGGGTCAAATTGAAGCTTTTGAGTAAGCAAAACTCTGTAAAAATGGCAATTTTGGTCACTCTGAGGGTTTAAAAAGTGGTTATTCAACATGAGGCACGATCCAATTGACATTTTGAATCATTTTTGGTACAGTCCAAAAAATCAATTTTCGGATGAAAAACGATGACTCCGGACATGTGGAACGATCCCAAAATGGTCAATATGGATGAAATTTTAACATTTAATCTTTTGACTCTAAATGACTGTTGGATGTGAATTATGACTTTGTCAACTAAAATAAGTGTGTTTAAAGTCATTTCTGTGCCTCAAAGGGGTCAAAATTGCAGCTTTTGAGTAATCAAAACTCTTTAAAATGGCAATTTTGGTCACTGTGATGGTTTAAAAAGTGGTTATTCAACATGAGGCACGATCCAATTGACATTTTGAATCATTTTTGGTACAATCCAAAAAATGAATTTTCGGATGAAAAACGATGACTCCGGACCTGTCGAACGTTCCCAAAATGGTCTATAATGATGAAATTTTAACATTTAATCTTTTGACTCTAAATGACGGTTGGATGTGAATTATGACTTTGTCAACTAAAATAAGTGTGTTTAAAGTCATTTCTGTGCCTCAAAGGGATCAAAATTGAAGCTTTTGAGTAATCAAAACTCTGTAAAAATTGGCAATTTTGGTCACTGTGAGGGTTTAAGAAGTGGTTATTCAACATGGGGCACGATCCAATTGACATTTTGAATGATTTTTGGTACAGTCCAAAAAATCAATTTTCGGATGAAAAACGATGACTCCGGACATGTCGAACGATCCCAAAATGGTCAATATGGATGAAATTTTAACATTTATTCTTTTGACTGTAAATGACTGTTGGATGTGAATTATGACTTTGTCAACTAACATAAGTGTGTTTAAAGTCATTTCTGTGCCTCAAAGGGGTCAAAATTGAAGCTTTTGAGTAGTCAAAACTCTGTAAAAATGGCAATTTTGGTCACTGTGAGGGTTTAAAAAGTGGTTATTCAACATGAGGCACGATCCAATTGACATTTTGAATCATTTCTGGTACAGTCCAAAAAAATCAATTTTCGGATGAAAAACGATGACTCCGGACATGCCGAACGATCCCAAAATGGTCAATATGGATGAAATTTTAACATTTAATCTTTTGACTGTAAATGACTGTTGGATGTGAATTATGACTTTGTCAGCTAAAATAAGTGTGTTTAAAGTCATTTCTGTGCCTGAAATGGGTCAAAATTGAAGCTTTTGAGTAAGCAAAACTCTGTAAAATTAGCAATTTTGGTCACTGTGAGGGTTTAAAAAGTGGTTATTCAACATGGGGCACGATCCAATTGACATTTTGAATGATTTTTGGTACAGTCCAAAAAATCAATTTTCGGATGAAAAACGATGACTCCGGACATGTCGAACGATCCCAAAATGGTCAATATGGATGAAATTTTAACATTTATTCTTTTGACTGTAAATGACTGTTGGATGTGAATTATGACTTTGTCAACTAAAATAAGTGTGTTTAAAGTCATTTCTGTGCCTCAAAGGGGTCAAAATTGAAGCTTTTGAGTAGTCAAAACTCTGTAAAAATGGCAATTTTGGTCACTGTGAGGGTTTAAAAAGTGGTTATTCAACATGAGGCACGATCCAATTGACATTTTGAATCATTTCTGGTACAGTCCAAAAAAATCAATTTTCGGATGAAAAACGATGACTCCGGACATGCCGAACGATCCCAAAATGGTCAATATGGATGAAATTTTAACATTTAATCTTTTGACTGTAAATGACTGTTGGATGTGAATTATGACTTTGTCAGCTAAAATAAGTGTGTTTAAAGTCATTTCTGTGCCTCAAAGGGGTCAAAATTGAAGCTTTTGAGTAATCAAAACTCTGTAAAAATGGCAATGTTGGTCACTCTGAGGGTTTAAAAAGTGGTTATTCAACATGAGGCACGATCCAATTGCCATTTTGAATAATTTTTGGTACAGTCCAAAAAATCCTTTTTCGGATGAAAAACGATGACTCCGGACATGTCGAACGATCCCAAAATGGTCAATATGGATGAAATTTTAACATTTAATCATTTGACTGTAAATGACTGTTGGATGTGAATTATGACTTTGTCAACTAAAATAAGTGTGTTTAAAGTCATTTCTGTGCCTCAAAGGGGTCAAAATTGAAGCTTTTGAGTAATCAAAACTCTGTAAAAATGGCAATTTTGGTCACTGTGAGGGTTTAAAAAGTGGTTATTCAACATGAGGCAAGATCCAATTGACATTTTGAATCATTTTTGGTACAGTCCAAAAAATCAATTTTCGGATGAAAAACGATGACTCCGGACATGTCGAACGATCCCAAAATGGTCAATATGGATGAAATTTTAACATTTAATCTTTTGACTGTAACTGACTGTTGGATGTGAATTATGACTTTGTCAACTAAAATAACTGTGTTTAAAGTCATTTCTGTGCCTCAAAGGGATCAAAATTGAAGCTTTTGAGTAATCAAAACTCTGTAAAAATTGGCAATTTTGGTCACTGTGAGGGTTTAAGAAGTGGTTATTCAACATGAGACACGATCCAATTGACATTTTGAATGATTTTTGGTACAGTCCAAAAAATCAATTTTCGGATGAAAAACGATGACTCCGGACATGTCGAACGATCCCAAAATGGTCAATATGGATGAAATTTTAACATTTAATCTTTTGACTGTAAATGACTGTTGGATGTGAATTATGACTTTTTCAACTAAAATAAGTGTGTTTAAAGTCATTTCTGTGCCTGAAACGGGTCAAAATTGAAGCTTTTGAGTAAGCAAAACTCTGTAAAAATGGCAATTTTGGTCACTCTGAGGGTTTAAAAAGTGGTCATTCAACATGAGGCACGATCCAATTGACATTTTGAATCATTTTTGGTACAGTCTAAAAAATCAATTTTCGGATGAAAAACAATGACTCCGGACATGTCAAACGATCCCAAAATGGTCAATATGGATGAAATTTTAACATTTAATCTTTTGACTGTAAATGACTGTTGGATGTGAATTATGACTTTTTCAACTAAAATAAGTGTGTTTAAAGTCATTTCTGTGCCTGAAATGGGTCAAAATTGAAGCTTTTGAGTAAGCAAAACTCTGTAAAAATGGCAATTTTGGTCACTGTGAGGGTTTAAAAAGTGGTTATTCAACATGAGGCACGATCCAATTGACATTTTGAATCATTTCTGGTACAGTCCAAAAAAATCAATTTTCGGATGAAAAACGATGACTCCGGACATGCCGAACGATCCCAAAATGGTCAATATGGATGAAATTTTAACATTTAATCTTTTGACTGTAAATGACTGTTGGATGTGAATTATGACTTTGTCAGCTAAAATAAGTGTGTTTAAAGTCATTTCTGTGCCTCAAAGGGGTCAAAATTGAAGCTTTTGAGTAATCAAAACTCTGTAAAAATGGCAATTTTGGTCACTCTGAGGGTTTAAAAAGTGGTTATTCAACATGAGGCACGATCCAATTGCCATTTTGAATAATTTTTGGTACAGTCCAAAAAATCCATTTTCGGATGAAAAACGATGACTCCGGACATGTCGAACGATCCCAAAATGGTCAATATGGATGAAATTTTAACATTTAATCTTTTGACTGTAAATGACTGTTGGATGTGAATTATGACTTTGTCAACTAAAATAAGTGTGTTTAAAGTCATTTCTGTGCCTGAAATGGGTCAAAATTGAAGCTTTTGAGTAAGCAAAACTCTGTAAAATTGGCAATTTTGGTCACTGTGAGGTTTTAAAAAGTGGTTATTCAACATGAGGCATGATCCAATTGACATTTTGAATAATTTTTGGTACAGTCCAAAAAATCAAATTTCGGATGAAAAACGATGACTCCTGACATGTCGAACGATCCCAAAACGGTCAATATGGATGAAATTTTAACATTTAATCTTTTGACTGTAAATGACTGTTGGATGTGAATTATGACTTTGTCAACTAAAATAAGTGTGTTTAAAGTCATTTCTGTACCTGAAACGGGTCAAATTGAAGCTTTTGAGTAAGCAAAACTCTGTAAAAATGGCAATTTTGGTCACTCTGAGGGTTTAAAAAGTGGTTATTCAACATGAGGCACGATCCAATTGACATTTTGAATCATTTTTGGTACAGTCCAAAAAATCAATTTTCGGATGAAAAACGATGACTCCGGACATGTGGAACGATCCCAAAATGGTCAATATGGATGAAATTTTAACATTTAATCTTTTGACTCTAAATGACTGTTGGATGTGAATTATGACTTTGTCAACTAAAATAAGTGTGTTTAAAGTCATTTCTGTGCCTCAAAGGGGTCAAAATTGCAGCTTTTGAGTAATCAAAACTCTTTAAAATGGCAATTTTGGTCACTGTGATGGTTTAAAAAGTGGTTATTCAACATGAGGCACGATCCAATTGACATTTTGAATCATTTTTGGTACAGTCCAAAAAATCAATTTTCGGATGAAAAACAATGACTCCGGACATGTCGAACGATCCCAAAATGGTCAATATGGATGAAATTTTAACATTTATTCTTTTGACTCTAAATGACTGTTGGATGTGAATTATGACTTTGTCAACTAAAATAAGTGTGTTTAAAGTCATTTCTGTGCCTGAAATGGGTCAAAATTGAAGCTTTTGAGTAAGCAAAACTCTGTAAAATTGGCAATTTTATTCACTGTGAGGGTTTAAAAAGTGGCTATTCAACATGAGGCACAATCCAATTGAGATTTTGAATGATTTTTGGTACAGTCCAAAAAATCAATTTTCGGATGAAAAACAATGACTCCGGACATGTCGAACGATCCCAAAATGGTCAATATGGATGAAATTTTAACGTTTAATCTTTTGACTGTAACTGACTGTTGGATGTGAATTATGACTTTGTCAACTAAAATAACTGTGTTTAAAGTCATTTCTGTGCCTCAAAGGGATCAAAATTGAAGCTTTTGAGTAATCAAAACTCTGTAAAAATTGGCAATTTTGGTCACTGTGAGGGTTTAAGAAGTGGTTATTCAACATGAGACACGATCCAATTGACATTTTGAATGATTTTTGGTACAGTCCAAAAAATCAATTTTCGGATGAAAAACGATGACTCCGGACATGTCGAACGATCCCAAAATGGTCAATATGGATGAAATTTTAACATTTAATCTTTTGACTGTAAATGACTGTTGGATGTGAATTATGACTTTTTCAACTAAAATAAGTGTGTTTAAAGTCATTTCTGTGCCTGAAACGGGTCAAAATTGAAGCTTTTGAGTAAGCAAAACTCTGTAAAAATGGCAATTTTGGTCACTCTGAGGGTTTAAAAAGTGGTCATTCAACATGAGGCACGATCCAATTGACATTTTGAATCATTTTTGGTACAGTCTAAAAAATCAATTTTCGGATGAAAAACAATGACTCCGGACATGTCAAACGATCCCAAAATGGTCAATATGGATGAAATTTTAACATTTAATCTTTTGACTGTAAATGACTGTTGGATGTGAATTATGACTTTTTCAACTAAAATAAGTGTGTTTAAAGTCATTTCTGTGCCTGAAATGGGTCAAAATTGAAGCTTTTGAGTAAGCAAAACTCTGTAAAAATGGCAATTTTGGTCACTGTGAGGGTTTAAAAAGTGGTTATTCAACATGAGGCACGATCCAATTGACATTTTGAATCATTTCTGGTACAGTCCAAAAAAATCAATTTTCGGATGAAAAACGATGACTCCGGACATGCCGAACGATCCCAAAATGGTCAATATGGATGAAATTTTAACATTTAATCTTTTGACTGTAAATGACTGTTGGATGTGAATTATGACTTTGTCAGCTAAAATAAGTGTGTTTAAAGTCATTTCTGTGCCTCAAAGGGGTCAAAATTGAAGCTTTTGAGTAATCAAAACTCTGTAAAAATGGCAATTTTGGTCACTCTGAGGGTTTAAAAAGTGGTTATTCAACATGAGGCACGATCCAATTGCCATTTTGAATAATTTTTGGTACAGTCCAAAAAATCCATTTTCGGATGAAAAACGATGACTCCGGACATGTCGAACGATCCCAAAATGGTCAATATGGATGAAATTTTAACATTTAATCTTTTGACTGTAAATGACTGTTGGATGTGAATTATGACTTTGTCAACTAAAATAAGTGTGTTTAAAGTCATTTCTGTGCCTGAAATGGGTCAAAATTGAAGCTTTTGAGTAAGCAAAACTCTGTAAAATTGGCAATTTTGGTCACTGTGAGGTTTTAAAAAGTGGTTATTCAACATGAGGCATGATCCAATTGACATTTTGAATAATTTTTGGTACAGTCCAAAAAATCAAATTTCGGATGAAAAACGATGACTCCTGACATGTCGAACGATCCCAAAACGGTCAATATGGATGAAATTTTAACATTTAATCTTTTGACTGTAAATGACTGTTGGATGTGAATTATGACTTTGTCAACTAAAATAAGTGTGTTTAAAGTCATTTCTGTACCTGAAACGGGTCAAATTGAAGCTTTTGAGTAAGCAAAACTCTGTAAAAATGGCAATTTTGGTCACTCTGAGGGTTTAAAAAGTGGTTATTCAACATGAGGCACGATCCAATTGACATTTTGAATCATTTTTGGTACAGTCCAAAAAATCAATTTTCGGATGAAAAACGATGACTCCGGACATGTGGAACGATCCCAAAATGGTCAATATGGATGAAATTTTAACATTTAATCTTTTGACTCTAAATGACTGTTGGATGTGAATTATGACTTTGTCAACTAAAATAAGTGTGTTTAAAGTCATTTCTGTGCCTCAAAGGGGTCAAAATTGCAGCTTTTGAGTAATCAAAACTCTTTAAAATGGCAATTTTGGTCACTGTGATGGTTTAAAAAGTGGTTATTCAACATGAGGCACGATCCAATTGACATTTTGAATCATTTTTGGTACAATCCAAAAAATGAATTTTCGGATGAAAAACGATGACTCCGGACCTGTCGAACGTTCCCAAAATGGTCTATAATGATGAAATTTTAACATTTAATCTTTTGACTCTAAATGACTGTTGGATGTGAATTATGACTTTGTCAACTAAAATAAGTGTGTTTAAAGTCATTTCTGTGCCTCAAAGGGGTCAAAATTGCAGCTTTTGAGTAATCAAAACTCTGTAAAAATGGCAATTTTGGTCACTGTGAGGGTTTAAAAAGTGGTTATTCAACATGAGGCATGATCCAATTGACATTTTGAATAATTTTTGGTACAGTCCAAAAAATTTAATTTCGGATGAAAAACGATGACTCCTGACATGTCGAACGATCCCAAAATGGTCAATATGGATGAAAGTTTAACATTTAATCTTTTGACTGTAAATGACTGTTGGATGTGAATTATGACTTTGTCAACTAAAATAAGTGTGTTTAAAGTCATTTCTGTACCTGAAACGGGTCAAAATTGAAGCTTTTGAGTAAGCAAAACTCTGTAAAAATGGCAATTTTGGTCACTCTGAGGGTTTAAAAAGTGGTTATTCAACATGAGGCACGATCCAATTGACATTTTGAATCATTTTTGGTACAGTCCAAAAAATCAATTTTCGGATGAAAAACAATGACTCCGGACATGTCGAACGATCCCAAAATGGTCAATATGGATGAAATTTTAACATTTATTCTTTTGACTCTAAATGACTGTTGGATGTGAATTATGACTTTGTCAACTAAAATAAGTGTGTTTAAAGTCATTTCTGTGCCTGAAATGGGTCAAAATTGAAGCTTTTGAGTAAGCAAAACTCTGTAAAATTGGCAATTTTATTCACTGTGAGGGTTTAAAAAGTGGCTATTCAACATGAGGCACAATCCAATTGAGATTTTGAATGATTTTTGGTACAGTCCAAAAAATCAATTTTCGGATGAAAAACAATGACTCCGGACATGTCGAACGATCCCAAAATGGTCAATATGGATGAAATTTTAACGTTTAATCTTTTGACTGTAACTGACTGTTGGATGTGAATTATGACTTTGTCAACTAAAATAAGTGTGTTTAAAGTCATTTCTGTGCCTCAAAGGGATCAAAATTGAAGCTTTTGAGTAATCAAAACTCTGTAAAAATTGGCAATTTTGGTCACTGTGAGGGTTTAAGAAGTGGTTATTCAACATGAGGCACGATCCAATTGACATTTTGAATGATTTTTGGTACAGTCCAAAAAATCAATTTTCGGATGAAAAACGATGACTCCGGACATGTCGAACGATCCCAAAATGGTCAATATGGATGAAATTTTAACATTTAATCTTTTGACTGTAAATGACTGTTGGATGTGAAATATGACTTTGTCAACTAAAATAAGTGTGTTTAAAGTCATTTCTGTGCCTGAAATGGGTCAAAATTGAAGCTTTTGAGTAAGCAAAACTCTGTAAAATTAGCAATTTTGGTCACTGTGAGGGTTTAAAAAGTGGTTATTCAACATGAGGCACGATCCAATTGACATTTTGAATGATTTTTGGTACAGTCCAAAAAATCAATTTTCGGATGAAAAACGATGACTGCGGACATGTCGAACGATCCCAAAATGGTCAATATGGATGAAATTTTAACATTTATTCTTTTGACTGTAAATGACTGTTGGATGTGAATTATGACTTTGTCAACTAAAATAAGTGTGTTTAAAGTCATTTCTGTGCCTCAAAGGGGTCAAAATTGAAGCTTTTGAGTAATCAAAACTCTGTAAAAATGGCAATTTTGGTCACTGTGAGGGTTTAAAAAGTGGTTATTCAACATGAGGCACGATCCAATTGACATTTTGAATCATTTCTGGTACAGTCCAAAAAAATCAATTTTCGGATGAAAAACGATGACTCCGGACATGCCGAACGATCCCAAAATGGTCAATATGGATGAAATTTTAACATTTAATCTTTTGACTGTAAATGACTGTTGGATGTGAATTATGACTTTGTCAGCTAAAATAAGTGTGTTTAAAGTCATTTCTGTGCCTCAAAGGGGTCAAAATTGAAGCTTTTGAGTAATCAAAACTCTGTAAAAATGGCAATGTTGGTCACTCTGAGGGTTTAAAAAGTGGTTATTCAACATGAGGCACGATCCAATTGCCATTTTGAATAATTTTTGGTACAGTCCAAAAAATCCTTTTTCGGATGAAAAACGATGACTCCGGACATGTCGAACGATCCCAAAATGGTCAATATGGATGAAATTTTAACATTTAATCATTTGACTGTAAATGACTGTTGGATGTGAATTATGACTTTGTCAACTAAAATAAGTGTGTTTAAAGTCATTTCTGTGCCTCAAAGGGGTCAAAATTGAAGCTTTTGAGTAATCAAAACTCTGTAAAAATGGCAATTTTGGTCACTGTGAGGGTTTAAAAAGTGGTTATTCAACATGAGGCAAGATCCAATTGACATTTTGAATCATTTTTGGTACAGTCCAAAAAATCAATTTTCGGATGAAAAACGATGATTCCGGACATGCCGAACAATCCCAAAATGGTCAATATGGATGAAATTTTAACATTTAATCTTTTGACTGTAAATGACTGTTGGATGTGAAATATGACTTTGTCAACTAAAATAAGTGTGTTTAAAGTCATTTCTGTGCCTCAAAGGGGTCAAAATTGAAGCTTTTGAGTAATCAAAACTCTGTAAAAATGGCAATTTTGGTCACTGTGAGGGTTTAAAAAGTGGTTATTCAACATGAGGCACGATCCAATTGCCATTTTGAATCATTTTTGGTACAGTCCAAAAAATCAATTTTCGGATGAAAAACGATGACTCCAGACATGTCGAACGATCCCAAAATGGTCAATATGGATGAAATTTTAACATTTAATCTTTTGACTGTAAATGACTGTTGGATGTGAATTATGACTTTGTCAACTAAAATAAGTGTGTTTAAAGTCATTTCTGTGCCTCAAAGGGGTCAAAATTGAAGCTTTTGAGAAATCAAAACTCTGTAAAAATGGCAATTTTGGTCACTGTGAGGGTTTAAAAAGTGGTTATTCAACATGAGGCACGATCCAATTGCCATTTTGAATCATTTCTGGTACAGTCCAAAAAAATCAATTTTCGGATGAAAAACGATGACTCCGGACATGCCGAACGATCCCAAAATGGTCAATATGGATGAAATTTTAACATTTAATCTTTTGACTGTAAATGACTGTTGGATGTGAATTATGACTTTGTCAGCTAAAATAAGTGTGTTTAAAGTCATTTCTGTGCCTCAAAGGGGTCAAAATTGAAGCTTTTGAGTAATCAAAACTCTGTAAAAATGGCAATTTTGGTCACTCTGAGGGTTTAAAAAGTGGTTATTCAACATGAGGCACGATCCAATTGCCATTTTGAATAATTTTTGGTACAGTCCAAAAAATCCATTTTCGGATGAAAAACGATGACTCCGGACATGTCGAACGATCCCAAAATGGTCAATATGGATGAAATTTTAACATTTAATCTTTTGACTGTAAATGACTGTTGGATGTGAATTATGACTTTGTCAACTAAAATAAGTGTGTTTAAAGTCATTTCTGTGCCTGAAATGGGTCAAAATTGAAGCTTTTGAGTAAGCAAAACTCTGTAAAATTGGCAATTTTGGTCACTGTGAGGTTTTAAAAAGTGGTTATTCAACATGAGGCATGATCCAATTGACATTTTGAATAATTTTTGGTACAGTCCAAAAAATCAAATTTCGGATGAAAAACGATGACTCCTGACATGTCGAACGATCCCAAAACGGTCAATATGGATGAAATTTTAACATTTAATCTTTTGACTGTAAATGACTGTTGGATGTGAATTATGACTTTGTCAACTAAAATAAGTGTGTTTAAAGTCATTTCTGTACCTGAAACGGGTCAAAATTGAAGCTTTTGAGTAAGCAAAACTCTGTAAAAATGGCAATTTTGGTCACTCTGAGGGTTTAAAAAGTGGTTATTCAACATGAGGCACGATCCAATTGACATTTTGAATCATTTTTGGTACAGTCCAAAAAATCAATTTTCGGATGAAAAACGATGACTCCGGACATGTCGAACGATCCCAAAATGGTCAATATGGATGAAATTTTAACATTTAATCTTTTGACTCTAAATGACTGTTGGATGTGAATTATGACTTTGTCAACTAAAATAAGTGTGTTTAAAGTCATTTCTGTGCCTCAAAGGGGTCAAAATTGCAGCTTTTGAGTAATCAAAACTCTTTAAAATGGCAATTTTGGTCACTGTGAGGGTTTAAAAAGTGGTTATTCAACATGAGGCACGATCCAATTGACATTTTGAATCATTTTTGGTACAATCCAAAAAATGAATTTTCGGATGAAAAACGATGACTCCGAACCTGTCGAACGTTCCCAAAATGGTCTATAATGATGAAATTTTAACATTTAATCTTTTGACTCTAAATGACTGTTGGATGTGAATTATGACTTTGTCAACTAAAATAAGTGTGTTTAAAGTCATTTCTGTGCCTCAAAGGGGTCAAAATTGCAGCTTTTGAGTAATCAAAACTCTGTAAAAATGGCAATTTTGGTCACTGTGAGGGTTTAAAAAGTCGTTATTCAACATGAGGCATGATCCAATTGACATTTTGAATAATTTTTGGTACAGTCCAAAAAATCAATTTTCGGATGAAAAACGATGACTCAGGACCTGTCGAACGTTCCCAAAATGGTCTATAATGATGAAATTTTAACATTTAATCTTTTGACTCTAAATGACTGTTGGATGTGAATTATGACTTTGTCAACTAAAATAAGTGTGTTTAAAGTCATTTCTGTGCCTCAAAGGGGTCAAAATTGCAGCTTTTGAGTAATCAAAACTCTGTAAAAATGGCAATTTTGGTCACTGTGAGGGTTTAAAAAGTGGTTATTCAACATGAGGCATGATCCAATTGACATTTTGAACAATTTTTGGTACAGACCAAAAAATCAATTTTCGGATGAAAAACAATGACTCCGGACATGTCGAACGATCCCAAAATGGTCAATATGGATGAAATTTTAACATTTAATCTTTTGACTCTAAATGACTGTTGGATGTGAATTATGACTTTGTCAACTAAAATAAGTGTGTTTAAAGTCATTTCTGTGCCTGAAATGGGTCAAAATTGAAGCTTTTGAGTTAGCAAAACTCTGTAAAATTGGCAATTTTATTCACTGTGAGGGTTTAAAAAGTGGCTATTCAACATGAGGCACAATCCAATTGACATTTTGAATGATTTTTGGTACAGTTCAAAAAATCAATTTTCGGATGAAAAACAATGAATCCGGACATGTCGAACGATCCCAAAATGGTCAATATGGATGAAATTTTAACATTTAATCTTTTGACTGTAACTGACTGTTGGATGTGAATTATGACTTTGTCAACTAAAATAACTGTGTTTAAAGTCATTTCTGTGCCTCAAAGGGATCAAAATTGAAGCTTTTGAGTAATCAAAACTCTGTAAAAATTGGCAATTTTGGTCACTGTGAGGGTTTAAGAAGTGGTTATTCAACATGAGACACGATCCAATTGACATTTTGAATGATTTTTGGTACAGTCCAAAAAATCAATTTTCGGATGAAAAACGATGACTCCGGACATGTCGAACGATCCCAAAATGGTCAATATGGATGAAATTTTAACATTTAATCTTTTGACTGTAAATGACTGTTGGATGTGAATTATGACTTTTTCAACTAAAATAAGTGTGTTTAAAGTCATTTCTGTGCCTGAAACGGGTCAAAATTGAAGCTTTTGAGTAAGCAAAACTCTGTAAAAATGGCAATTTTGGTCACTCTGAGGGTTTAAAAAGTGGTCATTCAACATGAGGCACGATCCAATTGACATTTTGAATCATTTTTGGTACAGTCTAAAAAATCAATTTTCGGATGAAAAACAATGACTCCGGACATGTCAAACGATCCCAAAATGGTCAATATGGATGAAATTTTAACATTTAATCTTTTGACTGTAAATGACTGTTGGATGTGAATTATGACTTTTTCAACTAAAATAAGTGTGTTTAAAGTCATTTCTGTGCCTGAAACGGGTCAAAATTGAAGCTTTTGAGTAAGCAAAACTCTGTAAAAATGGCAATTTTGGTCACTCTGAGGGTTTAAAAAGTGGTCATTCAACATGAGGCACGATCCAATTGACATTTTGAATCATTTTTGGTACAGTCTATAAAATCAATTTTCGGATGAAAAACAATGACTCCGGACATGTCAAACGATCCCAAAATGGTCAATATGGATGAAATTTTAACATTTAATCTTTTGTCTGTAAATGACTGTTGGATGTGAAATATGACTTTGTCAGCTAAAATAAGTGTGTTTAAAGTCATTTCTGTGCCTCAAAGGGGTCAAAATTGAAGCTTTTGAGTAATCAAAACTCTGTAAAAATGGCAATTTTGGTCACTCTGAGGGTTTAAAAAGTGGTTATTCAACATGAGGCACGATCCAATTGCCATTTTGAATAATTTTTGGTACAGTCCAAAAAATCCATTTTCGGATGAAAAACGATGACTCCGGACATGTCGAACGATCCCAAAATGGTCAATATGGATGAAATTTTAACATTTAATCTTTTGACTGTAAATGACTGTTGGATGTGAATTATGACTTTGTCAACTAAAATAAGTGTGTTTAAAGTCATTTCTGTGCCTGAAATGGGTCAAAATTGAAGCTTTTGAGTAAGCAAAACTCTGTAAAATTGGCAATTTTGGTCACTGTGAGGTTTTAAAAAGTGGTTATTCAACATGAGGCATGATCCAATTGACATTTTGAATAATTTTTGGTACAGTCCAAAAAATCAAATTTCGGATGAAAAACGATGACTCCTGACATGTCGAACGATCCCAAAACGGTCAATATGGATGAAATTTTAACATTTAATCTTTTGACTGTAAATGACTGTTGGATGTGAATTATGACTTTGTCAACTAAAATAAGTGTGTTTAAAGTCATTTCTGTACCTGAAACGGGTCAAAATTGAAGCTTTTGAGTAAGCAAAACTCTGTAAAAATGGCAATTTTGGTCACTCTGAGGGTTTAAAAAGTGGTTATTCAACATGAGGCACGATCCAATTGACATTTTGAATCATTTTTGGTACAGTCCAAAAAATCAATTTTCGGATGAAAAACGATGACTCCGGACATGTGGAACGATCCCAAAATGGTCAATATGGATGAAATTTTAACATTTAATCTTTTGACTCTAAATGACTGTTGGATGTGAATTATGACTTTGTCAACTAAAATAAGTGTGTTTAAAGTCATTTCTGTGCCTCAAAGGGGTCAAAATTGCAGCTTTTGAGTAATCAAAACTCTTTAAAATGGCAATTTTGGTCACTGTGATGGTTTAAAAAGTGGTTATTCAACATGAGGCACGATCCAATTGACATTTTGAATCATTTTTGGTACAATCCAAAAAATGAATTTTCGGATGAAAAACGATGACTCCGGACCTGTCGAACGTTCCCAAAATGGTCTATAATGATGAAATTTTAACATTTAATCTTTTGACTCTAAATGACTGTTGGATGTGAATTATGACTTTGTCAACTAAAATAAGTGTGTTTAAAGTCATTTCTGTGCCTCAAAGGGGTCAAAATTGCAGCTTTTGAGTAATCAAAACTCTGTAAAAATGGCAATTTTGGTCACTGTGAGGGTTTAAAAAGTGGTTATTCAACATGAGGCATGATCCAATTGACATTTTGAATAATTTTTGGTACAGTCCAAAAAATCAAATTTCGGATGAAAAACGATGACTCCTGACATGTCGAACGATCCCAAAATGGTCAATATGGATGAAAGTTTAACATTTAATCTTTTGACTGTAAATGACTGTTGGATGTGAATTATGACTTTGTCAACTAAAATAAGTGTGTTTAAAGTCATTTCTGTACCTGAAACGGGTCAAAATTGAAGCTTTTGAGTAAGCAAAACTCTGTAAAAATGGCAATTTTGGTCACTCTGAGGGTTTAAAAAGTGGTTATTCAACATGAGGCACGATCCAATTGACATTTTGAATCATTTTTGGTACAGTCCAAAAAATCAATTTTCGGATGAAAAACAATGACTCCGGACATGTCGAACGATCCCAAAATGGTCAATATGGATGAAATTTTAACATTTATTCTTTTGACTCTAAATGACTGTTGGATGTGAATTATGACTTTGTCAACTAAAATAAGTGTGTTTAAAGTCATTTCTGTGCCTGAAATGGGTCAAAATTGAAGCTTTTGAGTAAGCAAAACTCTGTAAAATTGGCAATTTTATTCACTGTGAGGGTTTAAAAAGTGGCTATTCAACATGAGGCACAATCCAATTGACATTTTGAATGATTTTTGGTACAGTCCAAAAAATCAATTTTCGGATGAAAAACAATGACTCCGGACATGTCGAACGATCCCAAAATGGTCAATATGGATGAAATTTTAACGTTTAATCTTTTGACTGTAACTGACTGTTGGATGTGAATTATGACTTTGTCAACTAAAATAAGTGTGTTTAAAGTCATTTCTGTGCCTCAAAGGGATCAAAATTGAAGCTTTTGAGTAATCAAAACTCTGTAAAAATTGGCAATTTTGGTCACTGTGAGGGTTTAAGAAGTGGTTATTCAACATGAGGCACGATCCAATTGACATTTTGAATGATTTTTGGTACAGTCCAAAAAATCAATTTTCGGATGAAAAACGATGACTCCGGACATGTCGAACGATCCCAAAATGGTCAATATGGATGAAATTTTAACATTTAATCTTTTGACTGTAAATGACTGTTGGATGTGAAATATGACTTTGTCAACTAAAATAAGTGTGTTTAAAGTCATTTCTGTGCCTGAAATGGGTCAAAATTGAAGCTTTTGAGTAAGCAAAACTCTGTAAAATTAGCAATTTTGGTCACTGTGAGGGTTTAAAAAGTGGTTATTCAACATGAGGCACGATCCAATTGCCATTTTGAATAATTTTTGGTACAGTCCAAAAAATCCTTTTTCGGATGAAAAACGATGACTCCGGACATGTCGAACGATCCCAAAATGGTCAATATGGATGAAATTTTAACATTTAATCATTTGACCGTAAATGACTGTTGGATGTGAATTATGACTTTGTCAACTAAAATAAGTGTGTTTAAAGTCATTTCTGTGCCTCAAAGGGGTCAAAATTGAAGCTTTTGAGTAATCAAAACTCTGTAAAAATGGCAATTTTGGTCACTGTGAGGGTTTAAAAAGTGGTTATTCAACATGAGGCAAGATCCAATTGACATTTTGAATCATTTTTGGTACAGTCCAAAAAATCAATTTTCGGATGAAAAACGATGACTCCGGACATGTCGAACGATCCCAAAATGGTCAATATGGATGAAATTTTAACATTTAATCTTTTGACTGTAACTGACTGTTGGATGTGAATTATGACTTTGTCAACTAAAATAACTGTGTTTAAAGTCATTTCTGTGCCTCAAAGGGATCAAAATTGAAGCTTTTGAGTAATCAAAACTCTGTAAAAATTGGCAATTTTGGTCACTGTGAGGGTTTAAGAAGTGGTTATTCAACATGAGACACGATCCAATTGACATTTTGAATGATTTTTGGTACAGTCCAAAAAATCAATTTTCGGATGAAAAACGATGACTCCGGACATGTCGAACGATCCCAAAATGGTCAATATGGATGAAATTTTAACATTTAATCTTTTGACTGTAAATGACTGTTGGATGTGAATTATGACTTTTTCAACTAAAATAAGTGTGTTTAAAGTCATTTCTGTGCCTGAAACGGGTCAAAATTGAAGCTTTTGAGTAAGCAAAACTCTGTAAAAATGGCAATTTTGGTCACTCTGAGGGTTTAAAAAGTGGTCATTCAACATGAGGCACGATCCAATTGACATTTTGAATCATTTTTGGTACAGTCTAAAAAATCAATTTTCGGATGAAAAACAATGACTCCGGACATGTCAAACGATCCCAAAATGGTCAATATGGATGAAATTTTAACATTTAATCTTTTGACTGTAAATGACTGTTGGATGTGAATTATGACTTTTTCAACTAAAATAAGTGTGTTTAAAGTCATTTCTGTGCCTGAAACGGGTCAAAATTGAAGCTTTTGAGTAAGCAAAACTCTGTAAAAATGGCAATTTTGGTCACTCTGAGGGTTTAAAAAGTGGTCATTCAACATGAGGCACGATCCAATTGACATTTTGAATCATTTTTGGTACAGTCTATAAAATCAATTTTCGGATGAAAAACAATGACTCCGGACATGTCAAACGATCCCAAAATGGTCAATATGGATGAAATTTTAACATTTAATCTTTTGTCTGTAAATGACTGTTGGATGTGAAATATGACTTTGTCAACTAAAATAAGTGTGTTTAAAGTCATTTCTGTGCCTGAAATGGGTCAAAATTGAAGCTTTTGAGTAAGCAAAACTCTGTAAAAATGGCAATTTTGGTCACTGTGAGGGTTTAAAAAGTGGTTATTCAACATGAGGCACGATCCAATTGACATTTTGAATCATTTCTGGTACAGTCCAAAAAAATCAATTTTCGGATGAAAAACGATGACTCCGGACATGCCGAACGATCCCAAAATGGTCAATATGGATGAAATTTTAACATTTAATCTTTTGACTGTAAATGACTGTTGGATGTGAATTATGACTTTGTCAGCTAAAATAAGTGTGTTTAAAGTCATTTCTGTGCCTCAAAGGGGTCAAAATTGAAGCTTTTGAGTAATCAAAACTCTGTAAAAATGGCAATTTTGGTCACTCTGAGGGTTTAAAAAGTGGTTATTCAACATGAGGCACGATCCAATTGCCATTTTGAATAATTTTTGGTACAGTCCAAAAAATCCATTTTCGGATGAAAAACGATGACTCCGGACATGTCGAACGATCCCAAAATGGTCAATATGGATGAAATTTTAACATTTAATCTTTTGACTGTAAATGACTGTTGGATGTGAATTATGACTTTGTCAACTAAAATAAGTTTGTTTAAAGTCATTTCTGTGCCTGAAATGGGTCAAAATTGAAGCTTTTGAGTAAGCAAAACTCTGTAAAATTGGCAATTTTGGTCACTGTGAGGTTTTAAAAAGTGGTTATTCAACATGAGGCATGATCCAATTGACATTTTGAATAATTTTTGGTACAGTCCAAAAAATCAAATTTCGGATGAAAAACGATGACTCCTGACATGTCGAACGATCCCAAAACGGTCAATATGGATGAAATTTTAACATTTAATCTTTTGACTGTAAATGACTGTTGGATGTGAATTATGACTTTGTCAACTAAAATAAGTGTGTTTAAAGTCATTTCTGTACCTGAAACGGGTCAAATTGAAGCTTTTGAGTAAGCAAAACTCTGTAAAAATGGCAATTTTGGTCACTCTGAGGGTTTAAAAAGTGGTTATTCAACATGAGGCACGATCCAATTGACATTTTGAATCATTTTTGGTACAGTCCAAAAAATCAATTTTCGGATGAAAAACGATGACTCCGGACATGTGGAACGATCCCAAAATGGTCAATATGGATGAAATTTTAACATTTAATCTTTTGACTCTAAATGACTGTTGGATGTGAATTATGACTTTGTCAACTAAAATAAGTGTGTTTAAAGTCATTTCTGTGCCTCAAAGGGGTCAAAATTGCAGCTTTTGAGTAATCAAAACTCTTTAAAATGGCAATTTTGGTCACTGTGATGGTTTAAAAAGTGGTTATTCAACATGAGGCACGATCCAATTGACATTTTGAATCATTTTTGGTACAATCCAAAAAATGAATTTTCGGATGAAAAACGATGACTCCGGACCTGTCGAACGTTCCCAAAATGGTCTATAATGATGAAATTTTAACATTTAATCTTTTGACTCTAAATGACTGTTGGATGTGAATTATGACTTTGTCAACTAAAATAAGTGTGTTTAAAGTCATTTCTGTGCCTCAAAGGGGTCAAAATTGCAGCTTTTGAGTAATCAAAACTCTGTAAAAATGGCAATTTTGGTCACTGTGAGGGTTTAAAAAGTGGTTATTCAACATGAGGCATGATCCAATTGACATTTTGAATAATTTTTGGTACAGTCCAAAAAATCAAATTTCGGATGAAAAACGATGACTCCTGACATGTCGAACGATCCCAAAATGGTCAATATGGATGAAAGTTTAACATTTAATCTTTTGACTGTAAATGACTGTTGGATGTGAATTATGACTTTGTCAACTAAAATAAGTGTGTTTAAAGTCATTTCTGTACCTGAAACGGGTCAAAATTGAAGCTTTTGAGTAAGCAAAACTCTGTAAAAATGGCAATTTTGGTCACTCTGAGGGTTTAAAAAGTGGTTATTCAACATGAGGCACAATCCAATTGACATTTTGAATCATTTTTGGTACAGTCCAAAAAATCAATTTTCGGATGAAAAACAATGACTCCGGACAAATGACGTAAATAATTAATTTACTCTCTTAATTTCTATGCAGGTAAGTACTTAATCAATAATAACTCAGATCGGATGAAAAAAGACAGAGTCCGTGGTGTGAGAGTTCTAAGGGGTTTTATTCCTTAAAAAGGAATGGTCTTGGCCAAGATATCATGTTCTGACCACCACACAGGGTGTCAGAAGGGATAGAGCGCTACATTTTATTAACAGTACATAGCTTATATACTTATTTTGCATCATTGGAAACAGTATAGAAGGCGTAACAGCTGAGAGAAGACAAGATAACAAGATACACGTGGTACATGTGCGTAATCAAGAGGCGTGAACTAGAGGTGTGTTCTGGAAACGTCACTGATAGGTGTCACAAAGGGGTGGCACTAACAGAAAATGTGGCAATGTCAGCAGAAATCGGAAACTTGGATGCGCGCGCAGCTGCATGACGTGTAATTGGAGGGGTGCAGGGGACTTGACATTTACACTGACGGAAAGAGACAGAAGTCTGGCATGTCAGATCAACTTGTGCTTCTATCATATCTGATATCTGATGTTTTAGGAACTAAGCTATCTGGGCAGAAAGGTCTCTAGAGCAGAAGCTATTCTATACTTGCTGTGAGTGCGTGTATAAGCGCCTGAGTGTCTGTATGAGAGGCGTGGGGCATGGGGCCTTCCATGGAAGCATGGCAACGAAGCTATGAATTACTTGCACAGAGACAGGTCGGCCCTTTAGCCCTGCAGCTGAGGAAGGATGTTTACTGAAGCTAGCAGGAAGGAATGTATTTTCGGGGAGGAAAACAGATAACTCGAAGGTTATAGTCAATCTTGGCAGGCAGCAGGCTGAGCCAAGCACGGAGGGCCGCGCTAGAAGTAAGTCAGAGTTCACGGGTACGGGGGCTGCCTGGGCAGAGATTTCTCGGAGTCAGAAGCCAGAAAAAGAGGCTCGGTGGCAGAGATTCAGGGCCTACTTCAGCCAGGGCTGAAAAACATAGGAGTACACTACAAAAAGACGTTGGCATAGCATACTTAGGAACGGACCATTCAACCCATTCATGGTGGGTCTGAAAGAGGACATGTTAACGTTGGACGCAAATGTATTTGCGTCTTCATAGCTGACATAGGAGGGAAGTTACATGCACTTTAACTCGTACACGGAGTCGGTGGGGTACTCGCTAGGGAACACAACTTGACCATAAAATTTATATTACCTCATTCCCTCCTTGTTCCCTACGGACCCTTCATGATATATCGATCCTCATAAATCGATCGGTTTGTTCTTGTAACATTATATGTTCATCTTTCTTTCTTTGACTGTTCGAGAGACAACTGGAATGTTCAATGCACGATGTGGCACACAGTCCACATATCGCTGGCCCACACTGTAGGCACAGGCAGCAGCTGAATACTATAACAAGGCCAATGCCTAGGAATGATAAGATCTTCCATCCCCAAGCTGTTAACGTAGTCCAGAACCAACCGGACCAAGTCCAGGTGCCTGGATTCTGATGTATCTGTTTTGCAATTTTATGCAGACGGGTAATAGCTTGATAGACAGATGGTGCGTTTTGTGGGATGAAAACGCAGCAACTTGACCCGATGACCTTACAGGCTCCACCTCTATCTGCCAAGATGACGTCAATTACAAGACGATTTTGAAGGACAACAACCCGTATAGCAGATTGCTCCTCTGTTAAGTTACCTAAGGCGGAGGCAGTTTCATGTACTACTGCTTCGAGTGTTCTAGTTAATCTACGTATTAATTTACTGTTTTGGACAGGTCCTAGAAAGAAAAAGAATCCTTTATTGAAATCAGTGTACTGTTCCCATGCCGTTTCTGTGTAGTCGACAAGTGGAATATCTCTTTTGGGTCTATTCTGCACTAGATTCGTATTTCTATGATAATCTGGGGGAGCTAGAAAAACAGGTGGCAGAAGGAATGCAATATAACAGGTACCATCCCAATCTGGAGGCAAACGTATGTATGCGGTATGACCACAAACAAAATAGGAGTGACTGGTAGCTTTAAAGGACGATTTACCATGGTCACTGAATTCGACCACAGTAGTGCATTTACTATGACCTACGTGTACTGAACCTTTCTTGCTAACACATAGTTCACCTGCGACTGGTAATACTAACATATGGGGCAGAACTGGAGCAGCTTCGGATTCAACAGTAAGGATCATAAGGCTAATTGTGTAATTACCTAATCCATATACTTCATTTTCTAGATCAGTTCCTATTCGAGTGGGAAGTCCCTCTTTATCAGGATAACAGACGTTGAGCAGGACTAAGTTCAAGTTTCCCCAAACCCAGCCCCCATCGAAAACAGCAATATCAGGATCTAAGGAATTAATTATTTTAAACCATGCTCCACAGGAGCCATTGTGAGTGAACGGGTACGGAAAGAGGGGCAGAGCTCCCTTGTAATTCTGGTAGGGAGGGAGTCGGCCACATATCCAGCAGTCTGTAGCATTATTTGTCTGATGGGAGTGGTGTAACATACTAATGAATGTATTGTTGCGCAGCGCAAGTCTGTAAGAGAGTTCATGTGCAGGAAGTTCACTAAAAGTGTGTTCAGCAGAGACATATCTCGATCTAGGGGATACATGTCAGAAACTATTTAACCGATTCACCTAGGGGAGGACTTAAACAGTTAAACTGTCTGACTTGCTAGATCGGAGCTTCATACGGTACAGTTCTTGGGGAGTCTTTTCTCGTTCGGTAACGGTAAAGTCTTTTTCCTCAACACAGTCTTTGGTGGGGGTGGACGAGTCAGAGTCCTGTTTTAGTCCGTTTTTTTTAGTTCATTGCAAAGTTTGATGTGACTCGTATGGACCCACCCCTTTCTTCCCTCTATCTTCACGGCGGTCCTGGTTGTAAGGAGGACGGTCTTCGGAGACTTCCAACGGGGTTCCAGCGGACTTTTCCGGTCGAAATTCCGGACGAGTACCAGGTCCCCAGGACGGACCTCATGCGCCTTTACATCGGTGTTGTCAGGGAAGGCTGCGGCAACCTGTGAACGACATGATTGGAGTGCAGACATCAAGGAGGCAAGGTAATCTGTCAACATATTGCAATCAACATCAGTTATTTTCTTTGGAATGGGCGTCCCCCACATATTCGGTGGTCTGCCAAAGACCACTTCGTACGGGGATAGCCCTGATCTTGAATGGGCGACCATTCTCATGTAGAATAGTGCCACGGGCAGGGCGACTATCCAGTCGACCCCTTTTTCCTGACAGATCTTGGCAAGGCGGATTTTTAGTGTCTGATTATGCCTTTCTACAAGGCCTGCTGCTTCGGGATGTCGGACACAGTGGAACCTCCACTGATATCCTAGCAAAAGGGAAACCTGTTTCATCAACTCGGACGAGAACGGCTGTCCGTTATCTGAATACACGACACGGGGCAAACCGTACCGTGGGAAGAATTCACGAACCAACTGTCTGGCAGTGGTCGGAGCAGTGTAGTCTGGGACTGGATATGCTTCGGTCCAGCGGGACAGAGCACAAACAATTACAAGGACATATTTAAAACCTCGACAACTGTTCATCTGGATATAATCCATCTGGAGGACTTCAAAAGGGTGATCGGGAGGATGAAATCCTCCTTGCTCTACAGGGACGCTTTTACCTGGATTGAACTGACAACAGATCATGCAAGTACGCACTTTCTGTTTTGCTGCTGCTCGTAAGTGTTTGTTGTACCAGAGATTCTGTAAACTGTCTAACATCGCCTTCTCTCCTAGATGTGCCGGGCTATGTGCTGTATTTATCATGACTTGAACCATTGAGTCAGGGAGAAACCATATAGATTTTCCCTTCGTCACCCAACCTTGATCTGTCTGAATCCCTCCTAGTTCAGTCCATTTCTTTATTTCATCTGGAGTAGCATGTGTCTGAATGTCAATTACGTCTAGGGCGGGATCTCTAACTGTCATACACTTTGTCGGTACTATTGTCTTTGTCACATCAGTAATCTGGATGTGAGTCAGTGCTGTATGTTTTGCTGTCTGGTCTGCCAGGTCGTTACCCTGGGAAACAGAATCTGTAACTTTAGTATGTGCTTTACACTTCATGACTGATATGCCCGAGGGCAAATGTATTGCTTCTAACAGTGCTTGAATGAGGGGACCGTGTTGAATCTTGGCCCCATGAGAGGTCAGGAAACCTCGTTCTTGCCAGAGGACTCCGAAGTCGTGTACAACTCCGAAGGCATAACGGGAATCAGTGTATATGTTAACATTTCTGTTCTTGGCTAGTATACAAGCTCGGGTCAGAGCGATGAGCTCTGCTGCTTGAGCAGACAGTGTATCAATACGATGTGTTTCTTTAACTTCAGTTTCAGTGGTCACGGCATACGCGGCCACTAATTCTCCTGTACTTGTTCTCATGCATGAACCGTCCACATAAAGTGTCAGGTCTGGATTTGTCAATGGGACATCTGTTAAATCTCGTCTAGGCTTTGTTACTGCATTAATGATTTCTATACAATCACGTGGGGCTGGATCTGTCATACCTGTTGGTAATAGTGTTGCGGGGTTCAGGATACTACAGCGTCTGATTTCTATGTGTGGCTGGAATAGTGTTAATTCATAACCTGTCAGTCGTGCTATAGTCAAGTGTTGAGTCTGGGTTCTGTTTAACAAAACCTCTACAGAATGTGGTACTTGAACTGTTAACTGATGACCTAAAACAATTGAATCACTTTGTCTTATTGCTAACGCTGTTGCTGCTACTGACTTTAAGCACGCAGGGAGTGCTTGGGCTACTGAATCCAATGTACTAGAAAAATAAGCACAAGGCTTATGTGAACCTGCTTGATCTTGAGTGAGGACAGACAACGCTGTACCGTCACGTTCTGTGACAAAAAGTGTAAACGGTTTGCTGTAACATGGTGTTGCTAAAACTGGTGCTTGGCATAAGGCTTTCTTTAAGTCTTCAAAAGCTCGTGTGTGTTCTTGAGTCCAAGGGAGGGCAGTCGAAGTCGCTGCCTCCTGTGTCGTTAACTGGATGAGTGGCTTGGCTAGAAATGCATACTGGGGAATCCATTGTCTGCAGTACGAGGTGAGGCCTATGAAGGCCCGCACTTCCTTTTGTGTCTGGGGTTGTGGCATATTTGCAATTAACTGGATGCGATCGGGAGTGAGCTGTCTCCCCACTTTGGACAGCAAGTGACCCAAGTACACAACTTGCTGAACACAGAATTGTAGCTTCGAAGGAGACACCTTGTGTCCCTTGTCGGCCAGAAAGTGTAGAACTGTCAGTGATGCTTTTTCACATTCGGGCTCACTTCGTGCGGTGATCAGCAGATCATCGACGTATTGCAGTAAAGCGGTGTTAACTGGCATTTGAATACAATCTAGTTGTCTTCTCAGTGCTTGACTATAGATGCTGGGACTTTCTGTGAATCCTTGAGGTGCGCGCGAAAATTTGAAACTGCGTCCATTTAAACTGAATCCGAAGAGATATTGGCTCTCTGGATCAATAGGCATGCTGAAGAAGGCGTTCTTGAGATCAATTACAGTAAAGAACGTTGCTTCTGAATCAATAGCAGTCAATAGAGAGGAGATATCGGGGACCACAGGATACTGTGGAATAATACATTTATTCAATTCTCGAAGATCAATCACCAGCCGGTATACTGGCGGTGCATTGGGATCAGTACGTTTAAGAATCGGAATGATGGGTGAATTACAGATATTGGAGTCGGTCTCGACGACCACTCCTTGGGCAATGAGCTCTTCAATAATTTTCAGTAAAGCCACTACAGCATCGGGTGGTAACTTATATTGTCTGATTCTGGGTAATACAACACCTGCCTTGAGTGTAACGCGGTATGGTGTAATGTGCATACAACCTACATCAGTTGGGCCTTTTGCCCACAAGTAATCAGGTACATTTTTTAATCTGACATCAAACTCACGCAAAACATAATGACCCTTGAAATCCCGCAGAAAGAGTCTAACTCCCTCCGGGGAACAGCATATTATAGCTCCTAGAGCCTTCAATGTTTTAATTCCTAACAGATTTTCTGGACATGATTTCGTGAGTAACAGGTCTGTAACGCGTGATAATGGACCCACAGCCAGGGGGACTGGTTCGGATACTTCATTTACAATAGGCTGTCCTGAAAAACCCAGGGAAACATTCTGTGAGCCTGAGAGGGGTGCCCCTGGAACTTCATCATGACTTATTGTAGTGCGACTTGCCCCTGTGTCAATTAAAAACTTTCTGTCTTTTCCCAATACTTGACTGTGTACATAAGGACCTTCTTGATCTACAGGAATCTCAATAAGAGGCAAGCCACCTTCCCTCTCTAGGCTATTTCATGTATATCAGGAATATTCGGGGTAAGCAGACTGGGCATACTGGTACATCTGCTGTGAAACTTGCTGAGTTGCGGCAATGGGCTGTGGCTGTGGTACTGCTACGGTCTGTGCTGGAGTCGAGGAAGCATGCATAGGCTGTGTATTCTGTGTAGACTGATGCTGGTTATGGTCTTGTCTAGGCGGATGCGGTCTTTCTTTAGTTTTACCTGTCGCTATGTTATGTTTCAGAACTGGGCATTCGTGTACGTAGTGACCTGGCTGCTTGCAATAATTGCATGTCCCTTTAACGGGAGCTGCAGTGTGACTTATCTGGGTCGTACCCTTTCTGTGTCCGTCGGATGGGACTGTCTGAGCTACTAACATTTTCATCTTTGTGTCTTTTATGCGTTTTTGTTCCTGATCTTGTTCTTCTCTAATTCTGTTCTGATGATATTGTAACATTTGTAACATCTGGGATGGCGTATTTGCTTGCCATGTACTCTCGACCTTGTACACTCTATTTTTAACTAACGGTAGGGAATTCTCGACTAACTTTGATACAAAAAGATGTGGGTACGACTCGCTACTTGGCTGGAGGCCACTATTAATAATAAAACATTTCTCGAATCTCGAATAGAAGTCACTAGTATCTTCATCATGTTTCTGTTTACAGGACGAGATTGCATCCCAATCCTCCTTTCTAGTTGTCAATAATCTGGGCAGGACCTGTACTATCAAACCTGGTAATGCTTTAGTTTTGTCCCCAAGGCCTAACCCTGGGACCCGATTCTTTTCTTCTTCCTCTATTTCTGCCCAGGCAATTTTTGTGTCTCCCACCTCCCATTCCTTTTCCTTTAATTTCTCGAATATACCCGTAGGCAATAATACTTTCAACATTTTCATGATATCATCATATGTGTAGTCCCCCATTAATAACATGTCTTTAAGCTCTCTATGGAAACCTGCAGGGTCTTTATCATGGCATGGTACTAGTTTCTTCATTTCTAACAGTTCTAATTTAGTCAGAGGCGTGTGTACATACACGCGTTTCAAAGTTTTATCCTCACCCATAACAGGGTGCACTTCTCGTAAGGGGTTCTGACTTTCAATACCACCCCCGCATTGCATATGGTACATTTTCCTTTCTGGAGGTGGGGCGGGAACATATTCAGAGCTTACAAAGGTATCATATCTGTGTCGTTGTTCTAGAATTATTTGAATTAATTTAGTGCTTAGACCTCTCCATCTATCCATCAGTAGTGCTTCTAGTGTCTCGTGTAAGGGACCTGGATCGGAATAATGTTTTCTGTATTTAATGAGAAGGTGCTGAATCATGTATACACCTGCTAATTTCTGTTCGTCGGGGGAGAGGTTCAGAAATGTCTGCGCTACTGTGTCATCATTATATATGTCTGCATTTTCGGCCCATGATACAGCTGATCGGGCTAGTTCTTGTTCATCCATAGAATTGAGTACATGGTACCCAACTCGATCTCGAAGCCTTTTATCAGTTTCCTGGAACTGATGCTCAGCAGAATTCGGATTTGTTAAGGCAGAGAAGAAAACTCTCTTGCTCTCTGGACGGATACCCTTCCTAAGGTAAGTTCCCTTACCTACATATGCTATTGTTCCTACATTTCTTTCGGATTCTTCCTGTACTTCTTCCTCCTCGGAGGAAGCCTTTTCTTTCTCTTTCTGGTGTACTGCTATCACTGCTTTCTTAATCTTCTTGTACATAGAGTCTATGCAATTCTGTCTGTCATGTCTTCCATCAGCTATATTTTGACCCCACTTGTTCAATGCGTCTAATTCACTCTGATCTGTTCCGGGCCTGTCTCGTTCTCTTATTAGACAATTTATGAAAAATCGTAGTATCAGTGCTTGCATGCCAACTTTCTGTTTCTCCATGGCATCCTTAATACTGTCAGAGTCCTTTCCTGTCTGAACGAACTCATATATTCTGTCTAGACGATCCTTCATTCCTGCATAGCATAACAAGCTATCAGTAGCGGATCTTAACCGTAATGATGCCAATATCATTAAATCGTCTTTTCCGGGTACTGGATCATATCTGCAAACTGACATGTTTTCTTTTAATGCGTCAAGGCGGGATGAATTAGAGGAGTGGGGAGACCTGTACGTGAGAGGACTCTGCATATCTCTGAGATTGAATCTGTGAGTTGGTGGCGGGGTCTGAGGACCCGCGGTCGCACCTCCTGAAGCGGACGCTTGTACATTACCTCCCTGTGGAGTCTGTATCTGAGCTTGAACTTGTCGCTTAGGTGGATCAGGCAAACGTGGTTTCGGCAGGTCTGTTTTGAGTACGGGAAGTGGCGGGGCTGGCGGAACGGGGGAGGTCTGTTGCGGTACCGGCGGAACGTGACCTGGGGGTGGAGTGCCACCCCCGTCCCTGTCAATAGGCAGGGCACGAACTGGCAGATTGGTGTAAGCTGGTGCTACATCGTCTAAGTATGAATTTAGGAATATGTCTTTAGTAGTCTTGTGCATTACTTTAGTTGGAACTAATGGTGACGGCAAATTTTTCGGTATTTCTGAAATGGCGTCAGGTGTACCTTCGGCCAAAAGATACATGTTGTTCACTTGGCTATTTCGGATGCGATCTATTTGTTCTGATTTTACCCGAATTCCTTCAATAACTAATTCGTTTTCTTGGGCCTTTTCTGATTCTTTAAGTCTGTCTTCTCTACGGAGTGCCCTTTCAGCACGTTTATGTGATTCCTTACGCCAAAATTCTATGGCGTCTTTCTGCGATTGTCTGGCTTTCTTTTTCCGTAATGCTTCTTCTACCTTTATGATGCACTCGGCATCCCATGTTCCGTTAACTGGCCATCGGTATCTTTCCTCTAGGTGCTTGGTATAATCGGTCCATAACTCTAGATACAATATGGCGTCTATGCCATGTTTGTTATACATGAAATTACCTGGAGTGTCCCTAGGGGGGATTGGAATTTCTTCCTCTAACATCCCTTTCCTAGTTCCTATCTGCTTTAACTTGTTGAAAAACGGCATTGTGCCTACTTGATACTGAAATGCTCGATCCTTGATACTTAATTCTGAATGTAACTATTTATGCAAGAAAACACAATAATGCACAAGGAAAACAATCACATTCATACCATGACATTAATCACAAAAACATTTAAAACATAGATGACTACCCCACTATACTAGATGTACTGCTAAACAGTACAGATACACTGTTGTAACAGTGCAAAAATTCAGAAATTCGGAATACTAGATATACTGCTAAACAGTACAGATACACTGCCTAAAAACAGTGCAGACCGGACTTGCGTACCCAAACCCGTCTAGATACGACCCAGCAATGGTACTCACCGGGAAGCACGGAAACAGAAGGCCTCGGAAAACTCGACTGGACTCGACTCGATACTTCGGAAAACTTCGGAAAACTTCGGAAATTTTCGGAAAACTTCGGAAACCTGGTGGGCCTCTTGACACCTCGGACCTTGCTTCTTTCGGCTAGGCTCTGGTCGGGATCCTCCGCACTCCTCACCGCCTCGTCTGGGCACTGATCGCAGTCTTCGTCACCTCCATGGGTCAGAGGGAGATGCAGGAAATCCTGCCGGTACGCGTATGTTCCTTCTAACTGATGGCAGGGGACAGAGCTTGCAATGCGCCAACCGGCGCGTGAGGTGGGGGAGGGGTCCCTGTTCGGGCGCCAAAATGACGTAAATAATTAATTTACTCTCTTAATTTCTATGCAGGTAAGTACTTAATCAATAATAACTCAGATCGGATGAAAAAAGACAGAGTCCGTGGTGTGAGAGTTCTAAGGGGTTTTATTCCTTAAAAAGGAATGGTCTTGGCCAAGATATCATGTTCTGACCACCACACAGGGTGTCAGAAGGGATAGAGCGCTACATTTTATTAACAGTACATAGCTTATATACTTATTTTGCATCATTGGAAACAGTATAGAAGGCGTAACAGCTGAGAGAAGACAAGATAACAAGATACACGTGGTACATGTGCGTAATCAAGAGGCGTGAACTAGAGGTGTGTTCTGGAAACGTCACTGATAGGTGTCACAAAGGGGTGGCACTAACAGAAAATGTGGCAATGTCAGCAGAAATCGGAAACTTGGATGCGCGCGCAGCTGCATGACGTGTAATTGGAGGGGTGCAGGGGACTTGACATTTACACTGACGGAAAGAGACAGAAGTCTGGCATGTCAGATCAACTTGTGCTTCTATCATATCTGATATCTGATGTTTTAGGAACTAAGCTATCTGGGCAGAAAGGTCTCTAGAGCAGAAGCTATTCTATACTTGCTGTGAGTGCGTGTATAAGCGCCTGAGTGTCTGTATGAGAGGCGTGGGGCATGGGGCCTTCCATGGAAGCATGGCAACGAAGCTATGAATTACTTGCACGGAGACAGGTCGGCCCTTTAGCCCTGCAGCTGAGGAAGGATGTTTACTGAAGCTAGCAGGAAGGAATGTATTTTCGGGGAGGAAAACAGATAACTCGAAGGTTATAGTCAATCTTGGCAGGCAGCAGGCTGAGCCAAGCACGGAGGGCCGCGCTAGAAGTAAGTCAGAGTTCACGGGTACGGGGGCTGCCTGGGCAGAGATTTCTCGGAGTCAGAAGCCAGAAAAAGAGGCTCGGTGGCAGAGATTCAGGGCCTACTTCAGCCAGGGCTGAAAAACATAGGAGTACACTACAAAAAGACGTTGGCATAGCATACTTAGGAACGGACCATTCAACCCATTCATGGTGGGTCTGAAAGAGGACATGTTAACGTTGGACGCAAATGTATTTGCGTCTTCATAGCTGACATAGGAGGGAAGTTACATGCACTTTAACTCGTACACGGAGTCGGTGGGGTACTCGCTAGGGAACACAACTTGGCCATAAAATTTATATTACCTCACATGTCGAACGATCCCAAAATGGTCAATATGGATGAAATTTTAACATTTATTCTTTTGACTCTAAATGACTGTTGGATGTGAATTATGACTTTGTCAACTAAAATAAGTGTGTTTAAATTCATTTCTGTGCCTGAAATGGGTCAAAATTGAAGCTTTTGAGTAAGCAAAACTCTGTAAAATTGGCAATTTTATTCACTGTGAGGGTTTAAAAAGTGGCTATTCAACATGAGGCACAATCCAATTGACATTTTGAATGATTTTTGGTACAGTCCAAAAAATCAATTTTCGGATGAAAAACAATGACTCCGGACATGTCGAACGATCCCAAAATGGTCAATATGGATGAAATTTTAACGTTTAATCTTTTGACTGTAACTGACTGTTGGATGTGAATTATGACTTTGTCAACTAAAATAAGTGTGTTTAAAGTCATTTCTGTGCCTCAAAGGGATCAAAATTGAAGCTTTTGAGTAATCAAAACTCTGTAAAAATTGGCAATTTTGGTCACTGTGAGGGTTTAAGAAGTGGTTATTCAACATGAGGCACGATCCAATTGACATTTTGAATGATTTTTGGTACAGTCCAAAAAATCAATTTTCGGATGAAAAACGATGACTCCGGACATGTCGAACGATCCCAAAATGGTCAATATGGATGAAATTTTAACATTTAATCTTTTGACTGTAAATGACTGTTGGATGTGAAATATGACTTTGTCAACTAAAATAAGGGTGTTTAAAGTCATTTCTGTGCCTGAAATGGGTCAAAATTGAAGCTTTTGAGTAAGCAAAACTCTGTAAAATTAGCAATTTTGGTCACTGTGAGGGTTTAAAAAGTGGTTATTCAACATGGGGCACGATCCAATTGACATTTTGAATGATTTTTGGTACAGTCCAAAAAATCAATTTTCGGATGAAAAACGATGACTCCGGACATGTCGAACGATCCCAAAATGGTCAATATGGATGAAATTTTAACATTTATTCTTTTGACTGTAAATGACTGTTGGATGTGAATTATGACTTTGTCAACTAAAATAAGTGTGTTTAAAGTCATTTCTGTGCCTCAAAGGGGTCAAAATTGAAGCTTTTGAGTAGTCAAAACTCAGTAAAAATGGCAATTTTGGTCACTGTGAGGGTTTAAAAAGTGGTTATTCAACATGAGGCACGATCCAATTGACATTTTGAATCATTTCTGGTACAGTCCAAAAAAATCAATTTTCGGATGAAAAACGATGACTCCGGACATGCCGAACGATCCCAAAATGGTCAATATGGATGAAATTTTAACATTTAATCTTTTGACTGTAAATGACTGTTGGATGTGAATTATGACTTTGTCAGCTAAAATAAGTGTGTTTAAAGTCATTTCTGTGCCTCAAAGGGGTCAAAATTGAAGCTTTTGAGTAATCAAAACTCTGTAAAAATGGCAATGTTGGTCACTCTGAGGGTTTAAAAAGTGGTTATTCAACATGAGGCACGATCCAATTGCCATTTTGAATAATTTTTGGTACAGTCCAAAAAATCCTTTTTCGGATGAAAAACGATGACTCCGGACATGTCGAACGATCCCAAAATGGTCAATATGGATGAAATTTTAACATTTAATCATTTGACTGTAAATGACTGTTGGATGTGAATTATGACTTTGTCAACTAAAATAAGTGTGTTTAAAGTCATTTCTGTGCCTCAAAGGGGTCAAAATTGAAGCTTTTGAGTAATCAAAACTCTGTAAAAATTGGCAATTTTGGTCACTGTGAGGGTTTAAGAAGTGGTTATTCAACATGAGACACGATCCAATTGACATTTTGAATGATTTTTGGTACAGTCCAAAAAATCAATTTTCGGATGAAAAACGATGACTCCGGACATGTCGAACGATCCCAAAATGGTCAATATGGATGAAATTTTAACATTTAATCTTTTGACTGTAAATGACTGTTGGATGTGAATTATGACTTTTTCAACTAAAATAAGTGTGTTTAAAGTCATTTCTGTGCCTGAAACGGGTCAAAATTGAAGCTTTTGAGTAAGCAAAACTCTGTAAAAATGGCAATTTTGGTCACTCTGAGGGTTTAAAAAGTGGTCATTCAACATGAGGCACGATCCAATTGACATTTTGAATCATTTTTGGTACAGTCTAAAAAATCAATTTTCGGATGAAAAACAATGACTCCGGACATGTCAAACGATCCCAAAATGGTCAATATGGATGAAATTTTAACATTTAATCTTTTGACTGTAAATGACTGTTGGATGTGAATTATGACTTTTTCAACTAAAATAAGTGTGTTTAAAGTCATTTCTGTGCCTGAAACGGGTCAAAATTGAAGCTTTTGAGTAAGCAAAACTCTGTAAAAATGGCAATTTTGGTCACTCTGAGGGTTTAAAAAGTGGTCATTCAACATGAGGCACGATCCAATTGACATTTTGAATCATTTTTGGTACAGTCTATAAAATCAATTTTCGGATGAAAAACAATGACTCCGGACATGTCAAACGATCCCAAAATGGTCAATATGGATGAAATTTTAACATTTAATCTTTTGTCTGTAAATGACTGTTGGATGTGAAATATGACTTTGTCAACTAAAATAAGTGTGTTTAAAGTCATTTCTGTGCCTGAAATGGGTCAAAATTGAAGCTTTTGAGTAAGCAAAACTCTGTAAAAATGGCAATTTTGGTCACTGTGAGGGTTTAAAAAGTGGTTATTCAACATGAGGCACGATCCAATTGACATTTTGAATCATTTCTGGTACAGTCCAAAAAAATCAATTTTCGGATGAAAAACGATGACTCCGGACATGCCGAACGATCCCAAAATGGTCAATATGGATGAAATTTTAACATTTAATCTTTTGACTGTAAATGACTGTTGGATGTGAATTATGACTTTGTCAGCTAAAATAAGTGTGTTTAAAGTCATTTCTGTGCCTCAAAGGGGTCAAAATTGAAGCTTTTGAGTAATCAAAACTCTGTAAAAATGGCAATTTTGGTCACTCTGAGGGTTTAAAAAGTGGTTATTCAACATGAGGCACGATCCAATTGCCATTTTGAATAATTTTTGGTACAGTCCAAAAAATCCATTTTCGGATGAAAAACGATGACTCCGGACATGTCGAACGATCCCAAAATGGTCAATATGGATGAAATTTTAACATTTAATCTTTTGACTGTAAATGACTGTTGGATGTGAATTATGACTTTGTCAACTAAAATAAGTGTGTTTAAAGTCATTTCTGTGCCTGAAATGGGTCAAAATTGAAGCTTTTCAGTAAGCAAAACTCTGTAAAATTGGCAATTTTGGTCACTGTGAGGTTTTAAAAAGTGGTTATTCAACATGAGGCATGATCCAATTGACATTTTGAATAATTTTTGGTACAGTCCAAAAAATCACATTTCGGATGAAAAACGATGACTCCTGACATGTCGAACGATCCCAAAACGGTCAATATGGATGAAATTTTAACATTTAATCTTTTGACTGTAAATGACTGTTGGATGTGAATTATGACTTTGTCAACTAAAATAAGTGTGTTTAAAGTCATTTCTGTACCTGAAACGGGTCAAATTGAAGCTTTTGAGTAAGCAAAACTCTGTAAAAATGGCAATTTTGGTCACTCTGAGGGTTTAAAAAGTGGTTATTCAACATGAGGCACGATCCAATTGACATTTTGAATCATTTTTGGTACAGTCCAAAAAATCAATTTTCGGATGAAAAACGATGACTCCGGACATGTGGAACGATCCCAAAATGGTCAATATGGATGAAATTTTAACATTTAATCTTTTGACTCTAAATGACTGTTGGATGTGAATTATGACTTTGTCAACTAAAATAAGTGTGTTTAAAGTCATTTCTGTGCCTCAAAGGGGTCAAAATTGCAGCTTTTGAGTAATCAAAACTCTTTAAAATGGCAATTTTGGTCACTGTGATGGTTTAAAAAGTGGTTATTCAACATGAGGCACGATCCAATTGACATTTTGAATCATTTTTGGTACAATCCAAAAACATGAATTTTTGGATGAAAAACGATGACTCCGGACCTGTCGAACGTTCCCAAAATGGTCTATAATGATGAAATTTTAACATTTAATCTTTTGACTCTAAATGACTGTTGAATGTGAATTATGACTTTGTCAACTAAAATAAGTGTGTTTAAAGTCATTTCTGTGCCTCAAAGGGGTCAAAATTGCAGCTTTTGAGTAATCAAAACTCTGTAAAAATGGCAATTTTGGTCACTGTGAGGGTTTAAAAAGTGGTTATTCAACATGAGGCATGATCCAATTGACATTTTGAATAATTTTTGGTACAGTCCAAAAAATCAAATTTCGGATGAAAAACGATGACTCCTGACATGTCGAACGATCCCAAAATGGTCAATATGGATGAAAGTTTAACATTTAATCTTTTGACTGTAAATGACTGTTGGATGTGAATTATGACTTTGTCAACTAAAATAAGTGTGTTTAAAGTCATTTCTGTACCTGAAACGGGTCAAAATTGAAGCTTTTGAGTAAGCAAAACTCTGTAAAAATGGCAATTTTGGTCACTCTGAGGGTTTAAAAAGTGGTTATTCAACATGAGGCACGATCCAATTGACATTTTGAATCATTTTTGGTACAGTCCAAAAAATCAATTTTCGGATGAAAAACAATGACTCCGGACATGTCGAACGATCCCAAAATGGTCAATATGGATGAAATTTTAACATTTATTCTTTTGACTCTAAATGACTGTTGGATGTGAATTATGACTTTGTCAACTAAAATAAGTGTGTTTAAAGTCATTTCTGTGCCTGAAATGGGTCAAAATTGAAGCTTTTGAGTAAGCAAAACTCTGTAAAATTGGCAATTTTATTCACTGTGAGGGTTTAAAAAGTGGCTATTCAACATGAGGCACAATCCAATTGACATTTTGAATGATTTTTGGTACAGTCCAAAAAATCAATTTTCGGATGAAAAACGATGACTCCGGACATGTCGAACGATCCCAAAATGGTCAATATGGATGAAATTTTAACATTTAATCTTTTGACTGTAAATGACTGTTGGATGTGAAATGTGACTTTGTCAACTAAAATAAGTGTGTTTAAAGTCATTTCTGTGCCTGAAATGGGTCAAAATTGAAGCTTTTGAGTAAGCAAAACTCTGTAAAATTAGCAATTTTGGTCACTGTGAGGGTTTAAAAAGTGGTTATTCAACATGAGGCACGATCCAATTGACATTTTGAATGATTTTTGGTACAGTCCAAAAAATCAATTTTCGGATGAAAAACGATGACTCCGGACATGTCGAACGATCCCAAAATGGTCAATATGGATGAAATTTTAACATTTATTCTTTTGACTGTAAATGACTGTTGGATGTGAATTATGACTTTGTCAACTAAAATAAGTGTGTTTAAAGTCATTTCTGTGCCTCAAAGGGGTCAAAATTGAAGCTTTTGAGTAATCAAAACTCTGTAAAAATGGCAATTTTGGTCACTGTGAGGGTTTAAAAAGTGGTTATTCAACATGAGGCACGATCCAATTGACATTTTGAATCATTTCTGGTACAGTCCAAAAAAATCAATTTTCGGATGAAAAACGATGACTCCGGACATGCCGAACGATCCCAAAATGGTCAATATGGATGAAATTTTAACATTTAATCTTTTGACTGTAAATGACTGTTGGATGTGAATTATGACTTTGTCAGCTAAAATAAGTGTGTTTAAAGTCATTTCTGTGCCTCAAAGGGGTCAAAATTGAAGCTTTTGAGTAATCAAAACTCTGTAAAAATGGCAATGTTGGTCACTCTGAGGGTTTAAAAAGTGGTTATTCAACATGAGGCACGATCCAATTGCCATTTTGAATAATTTTTGGTACAGTCCAAAAAATCCTTTTTCGGATGAAAAACGATGACTCCGGACATGTCGAACGATCCCAAAATGGTCAATATGGATGAAATTTTAACATTTAATCATTTGACTGTAAATGACTGTTGGATGTGAATTATGACTTTGTCAACTAAAATAAGTGTGTTTAAAGTCATTTCTGTGCCTCAAAGGGGTCAAAATTGAAGCTTTTGAGTAATCAAAACTCTGTAAAAATGGCAATTTTGGTCACTGTGAGGGTTTAAAAAGTGGTTATTCAACATGAGGCAAGATCCAATTGACATTTTGAATCATTTTTGGTACAGTCCAAAAAATCAATTTTCGGATGAAAAACGATGATTCCGGACATGCCGAACAATCCCAAAATGGTCAATATGGATGAAATTTTAACATTTAATCTTTTGACTGTAAATGACTGTTGGATGTGAAATATGACTTTGTCAACTAAAATAAGTGTGTTTAAAGTCATTTCTGTGCCTCAAAGGGGTCAAAATTGAAGCTTTTGAGTAATCAAAACTCTGTAAAAATGGCAATTTTTGTCACTGTGAGGGTTTAAAAAGTGGTTATTCAACATGAGGCACGATCCAATTGCCATTTTGAATCATTTTTGGTACAGTCCAAAAAATCAATTTTCGGATGAAAAACGATGACTCCGGACATGTCGAACGATCCCAAAATGGTCAATATGGATGAAATTTTAACATTTAATCTTTTGACTGTAAATGACTGTTGGATGTGAATTATGACTTTGTCAACTAAAATAAGTGTGTTTAAAGTCATTTCTGTGCCTCAAAGGGGTCAAAATTGAAGCTTTTGAGAAATCAAAACTCTGTAAAAATGGCAATTTTGGTCACTGTGAGGGTTTAAAAAGTGGTTATTCAACATGAGGCACGATCCAATTGCCATTTTGAATCATTTTTGGTACAGTCCAAAAAATCAATTTTCGGATGAAAAACGATGACTCCGGACATGTCGAACGATCCCAAAATGGTCAATATGGATGAAATTTTAACATTTAATCTTTTGACTGTAAATGACTGTTGGATGTGAATTATGACTTTGTCAACTAAAATAAGTGTGTTTAAAGTCATTTCTGTGCCTGAAATGGGTCAAAATTGAAGCTTTTGAGTAAGCAAAACTCTGTAAAATTGGCAATTTTGGTCACTGTGAGGGTTTAAAAAGTGGTTATTCAACATGAGGCACGATCCAATTGACATTTTGAATGATTTTTGGTACAGTCCAAAAAATCAATTTTCGGATGAAAAACGATGACTCCGGACATGTCGAACGATCCCAAAATGGTCAATATGGATGAAATTTTAACATTTAATCTTTTGACTGTAAATGACTGTTGGATGTGAATTATGACTTTGTCAACTAAAATAAGTGTGTTTAAAGTCATTTCTGTGCCTCAAAGGGGTCAAAATTGAAGCTTTTGAGTAATCAAAACTCTGTAAAAATGGCAATTTTGGTCACTGTGAGGGTTTAAAAAGTGGTTATTCAACATGAGGCACGATCCAATTGACATTTTGAATCATTTCTGGTACAGTCCAAAAAAATCAATTTTCGGATGAAAAACGATGACTCCGGACATGCCGAACGATCCCAAAATGGTCAATATGGATGAAATTTTAACATTTAATCTTTTGACTGTAAATGACTGTTGGATGTGAATTATGACTTTGTCAGCTAAAATAAGTGTGTTTAAAGTCATTTCTGTGCCTCAAAGGGGTCAAAATTGAAGCTTTTGAGTAATCAAAACTCTGTAAAAATGGCAATTTTGGTCACTCTGAGGGTTTAAAAAGTGGTTATTCAACATGAGGCACGATCCAATTGCCATTTTGAATAATTTTTGGTACAGTCCAAAAAATCCATTTTCGGATGAAAAACGATGACTCCGGACATGTCGAACGATCCCAAAATGGTCAATATGGATGAAATTTTAACATTTAATCTTTTGACTGTAAATGACTGTTGGATGTGAATTATGACTTTGTCAACTAAAATAAGTGTGTTTAAAGTCATTTCTGTGCCTGAAATGGGTCAAAATTGAAGCTTTTGAGTAAGCAAAACTCTGTAAAATTGGCAATTTTGGTCACTGTGAGGTTTTAAAAAGTGGTTATTCAACATGAGGCATGATCCAATTGACATTTTGAATAATTTTTGGTACAGTCCAAAAAATCAAATTTCGGATGAAAAACGATGACTCCTGACATGTCGAACGATCCCAAAACGGTCAATATGGATGAAATTTTAACATTTAATCTTTTGACTGTAAATGACTGTTGGATGTGAATTATGACTTTGTCAACTAAAATAAGTGTGTTTAAAGTCATTTCTGTACCTGAAACGGGTCAAAATTGAAGCTTTTGAGTAAGCAAAACTCTGTAAAAATGGCAATTTTGGTCACTCTGAGGGTTTAAAAAGTGGTTATTCAACATGAGGCACGATCCAATTGACATTTTGAATCATTTTTGGTACAGTCCAAAAAATCAATTTTCGGATGAAAAACGATGACTCCGGACATGTGGAACGATCCCAAAATGGTCAATATGGATGAAATTTTAACATTTAATCTTTTGACTCTAAATGACTGTTGGATGTGAATTATGACTTTGTCAACTAAAATAAGTGTGTTTAAAGTCATTTCTGTGCCTCAAAGGGGTCAAAATTGCAGCTTTTGAGTAATCAAAACTCTTTAAAATGGCAATTTTGGTCACTGTGAGGGTTTAAAAAGTGGTTATTCAACATGAGGCACGATCCAATTGACATTTTGAATCATTTTTGGTACAATCCAAAAAATGAATTTTCGGATGAAAAACGATGACTCCGAACCTGTCGAACGTTCCCAAAATGGTCTATAATGATGAAATTTTAACATTTAATCTTTTGACTCTAAATGACTGTTGGATGTGAATTATGACTTTGTCAACTAAAATAAGTGTGTTTAAAGTCATTTCTGTGCCTCAAAGGGGTCAAAATTGCAGCTTTTGAGTAATCAAAACTCTGTAAAAATGGCAATTTTGGTCACTGTGAGGGTTTAAAAAGTGGTTATTCAACATGAGGCATGATCCAATTGACATTTTGAATAATTTTTGGTACAGTCCAAAAAATCAAATTTCGGATGAAAAACGATGACTCCTGACATGTCGAACGATCCCAAAATGGTCAATATGGATGAAAGTTTAACATTTAATCTTTTGACTGTAAATGACTGTTGGATGTGAATTATGACTTTGTCAACTAAAATAAGTGTGTTTAAAGTCATTTCTGTACCTGAAACGGGTCAAAATTGAAGCTTTTGAGTAAGCAAAACTCTGTAAAAATGGCAATTTTGGTCACTCTGAGGGTTTAAAAAGTGGTTATTCAACATGAGGCACGATCCAATTGACATTTTGAATCATTTTTGGTACAGTCCAAAAAATCAATTTTCGGATGAAAAACAATGACTCCGGACATGTCGAACGATCCCAAAATGGTCAATATGGATGAAATTTTAACATTTATTCTTTTGACTCTAAATGACTGTTGGATGTGAATTATGACTTTGTCAACTAAAATAAGTGTGTTTAAAGTCATTTCTGTGCCTGAAATGGGTCAAAATTGAAGCTTTTGAGTAAGCAAAACTCTGTAAAATTGGCAATTTTATTCACTGTGAGGGTTTAAAAAGTGGCTATTCAACATGAGGCACAATCCAATTGACATTTTGAATGATTTTTGGTACAGTCCAAAAAATCAATTTTCGGATGAAAAACAATGACTCCGGACATGTCGAACGATCCCAAAATGGTCAATATGGATGAAATTTTAACGTTTAATCTTTTGACTGTAACTGACTGTTGGATGTGAATTATGACTTTGTCAACTAAAATAAGTGTGTTTAAAGTCATTTCTGTGCCTCAAAGGGATCAAAATTGAAGCTTTTGAGTAATCAAAACTCTGTAAAAATTGGCAATTTTGGTCACTGTGAGGGTTTAAGAAGTGGTTATTCAACATGAGGCACGATCCAATTGACATTTTGAATGATTTTTGGTACAGTCCAAAAAATCAATTTTCGGATGAAAAACGATGACTCCGGACATGTCGAACGATCCCAAAATGGTCAATATGGATGAAATTTTAACATTTAATCTTTTGACTGTAAATGACTGTTGGATGTGAAATATGACTTTGTCAACTAAAATAAGTGTGTTTAAAGTCATTTCTGTGCCTGAAATGGGTCAAAATTGAAGCTTTTGAGTAAGCAAAACTCTGTAAAATTAGCAATTTTGGTCACTGTGAGGGTTTAAAAAGTGGTTATTCAACATGAGGCACGATCCAATTGACATTTTGAATGATTTTTGGTACAGTCCAAAAAATCAATTTTCGGATGAAAAACGATGACTCCGGACATGTCGAACGATCCCAAAATGGTCAATATGGATGAAATTTTAACATTTATTCTTTTGACTGTAAATGACTGTTGGATGTGAATTATGACTTTGTCAACTAAAATAAGTGTGTTTAAAGTCATTTCTGTGCCTCAAAGGGGTCAAAATTGAAGCTTTTGAGTAATCAAAACTCTGTAAAAATGGCAATTTTGGTCACTGTGAGGGTTTAAAAAGTGGTTATTCAACATGAGGCACGATCCAATTGACATTTTGAATCATTTCTGGTACAGTCCAAAAAAATCAATTTTCGGATGAAAAACGATGACTCCGGACATGCCGAACGATCCCAAAATGGTCAATATGGATGAAATTTTAACATTTAATCTTTTGACTGTAAATGACTGTTGGATGTGAATTATGACTTTGTCAGCTAAAATAAGTGTGTTTAAAGTCATTTCTGTGCCTCAAAGGGGTCAAAATTGAAGCTTTTGAGTAATCAAAACTCTGTAAAAATGGCAATGTTGGTCACTCTGAGGGTTTAAAAAGTGGTTATTCAACATGAGGCACGATCCAATTGCCATTTTGAATAATTTTTGGTACAGTCCAAAAAATCCTTTTTCGGATGAAAAACGATGACTCCGGACATGTCGAACGATCCCAAAATGGTCAATATGGATGAAATTTTAACATTTAATCATTTGACTGTAAATGACTGTTGGATGTGAATTATGACTTTGTCAACTAAAATAAGTGTGTTTAAAGTCATTTCTGTGCCTCAAAGGGGTCAAAATTGAAGCTTTTGAGTAATCAAAACTCTGTAAAAATGGCAATTTTGGTCACTGTGAGGGTTTAAAAAGTGGTTATTCAACATGAGGCAAGATCCAATTGACATTTTGAATCATTTTTGGTACAGTCCAAAAAATCAATTTTCGGATGAAAAACGATGATTCCGGACATGCCGAACAATCCCAAAATGGTCAATATGGATGAAATTTTAACATTTAATCTTTTGACTGTAAATGACTGTTGGATGTGAAATATGACTTTGTCAACTAAAATAAGTGTGTTTAAAGTCATTTCTGTGCCTCAAAGGGGTCAAAATTGAAGCTTTTGAGTAATCAAAACTCTGTAAAAATGGCAATTTTGGTCACTGTGAGGGTTTAAAAAGTGGTTATTCAACATGAGGCACGATCCAATTGCCATTTTGAATCATTTTTGGTACAGTCCAAAAAATCAATTTTCGGATGAAAAACGATGACTCCGGACATGTCGAACGATCCCAAAATGGTCAATATGGATGAAATTTTAACATTTAATCTTTTGACTGTAAATGACTGTTGGATGTGAATTATGACTTTGTCAACTAAAATAAGTGTGTTTAAAGTAATTTCTGTGCCTCAAAGGGGTCAAAATTGAAGCTTTTGAGAAATCAAAACTCTATAAAAATGGCAATTTTGGTCACTGTGAGGGTTTAAAAAGTGGTTATTCAACATGAGGCACGATCCAATTGCCATTTTGAATCATTTTTGGTACAGTCCAAAAAATCAATTTTCGGATGAAAAACGATGACTCCGGACATGTCGAACGATCCCAAAATGGTCAATATGGATGAAATTTTAACATTTAATCTTTTGACTGTAAATGACTGTTGGATGTGAATTATGACTTTGTCAACTAAAATAAGTGTGTTTAAAGTCATTTCTGTGCCTGAAATGGGTCAAAATTGAAGCTTTTGAGTAAGCAAAACTCTGTAAAATTGGCAATTTTGGTCACTGTGAGGGTTTAAAAAGTGGTTATTCAACATGAGGCACGATCCAATTGACATTTTGAATGATTTTTGGTACAGTCCAAAAAATCAATTTTCGGATGAAAAACGATGACTCCGGACATGTCGAACGATCCCAAAATGGACAATATGGATGAAATTTTAACATTTAATCTTTTGACTGTAAATGACTGTTGGATGTGAATTATGACTTTGTCAACTAAAATAAGTGTGTTTAAAGTCATTTCTGTGCCTCAAAGGGGTCAAAATTGAAGCTTTTGAGTAATCAAAACTCTGTAAAAATGGCAATTTTGGTCACTGTGAGGGTTTAAAAAGTGGTTATTCAACATGAGGCATGATCCAATTGACATTTTGAATCATTTCTGGTACAGTCCAAAAAAATCAATTTTCGGATGAAAAACGATGACTCCGGACATGCCGAACGATCCCAAAATGGTCAATATGGATGAAATTTTAACATTTAATCTTTTGACTGTAAATGACTGTTGGATGTGAATTATGACTTTGTCAGCTAAAATAAGTGTGTTTAAAGTCATTTCTGTGCCTCAAAGGGGTCAAAATTGAAGCTTTTGAGTAATCAAAACTCTGTAAAAATGGCAATTTTGGTCACTCTGAGGGTTTAAAAAGTGGTTATTCAACATGAGGCACGATCCAATTGCCATTTTGAATAATTTTTGGTACAGTCCAAAAAATCCATTTTCGGATGAAAAACGATGACTCCGGACATGTCGAACGATCCCAAAATGGTCAATATGGATGAAATTTTAACATTTAATCTTTTGACTGTAAATGACTGTTGGATGTGAATTATGACTTTGTCAACTAAAATAAGTGTGTTTAAAGTCATTTCTGTGCCTGAAATGGGTCAAAATTTAAGCTTTTGAGTAAGCAAAACTCTGTAAAATTGGCAATTTTGGTCACTGTGAGGTTTTAAAAAGTGGTTATTCAACATGAGGCATGATCCAATTGACATTTTAAATAATTTTTGGTACAGTCCAAAAAATCAAATTTCGGATGAAAAACGATGACTCCTGACATGTCGAACGATCCCAAAACGGTCAATATGGATGAAATTTTAACATTTAATCTTTTGACTGTAAATGACTGTTGGATGTGAATTATGACTTTGTCAACTAAAATAAGTGTGTTTAAAGTCATTTCTGTACCTGAAACGGGTCAAAATTGAAGCTTTTGAGTAAGCAAAACTCTGTAAAAATGGCAATTTTGGTCACTCTGAGGGTTTAAAAAGTGGTTATTCAACATGAGGCACGATCCAATTGACATTTTGAATCATTTTTGGTACAGTCCAAAAAATCAATTTTCGGATGAAAAACGATGACTCCGGACATGTCAAACGATCCCAAAATGGTCAATATGGATGAAATTTTAACATTTAATCTTTTGACTCTAAATGACTGTTGGATGTGAATTATGACTTTGTCAACTAAAATAAGTGTGTTTAAAGTCATTTCTGTGCCTCAAAGGGGTCAAAATTGCAGCTTTTGAGTAATCAAAACTCTTTAAAATGGCAATTTTGGTCACTGTGAGGGTTTAAAAAGTGGTTATTCAACATGAGGCACGATCCAATTGACATTTTGAATCATTTTTGGTACAATCCAAAAAATGAATTTTCGGATGAAAAACGATGACTCCGAACCTGTCGAACGTTCCCAAAATGGTCTATAATGATGAAATTTTAACATTTAATCTTTTGACTCTAAATGACTGTTGGATGTGAATTATGACTTTGTCAACTAAAATAAGTGTGTTTAAAGTCATTTCTGTGCCTCAAAGGGGTCAAAATTGCAGCTTTTGAGTAATCAAAACTCTGTAAAAATGGCAATTTTCGTCACTGTGAGGGTTTAAAAAGTGGTTATTCAACATGAGGCATGATCCAATTGACATTTTGAATAATTTTTGGTACAGTCCAAAAAATCAAATTTCGGATGAAAAACGATGACTCCTGACATGTCGAACGATCCCAAAATGGTCAATATGGATGAAAGTTTAACATTTAATCTTTTGACTGTAAATGACTGTTGGATGTGAATTATGACTTTGTCAACTAAAATAAGTGTGTTTAAAGTCATTTCTGTACCTGAAACGGGTCAAAATTGAAGCTTTTGAGTAAGCAAAACTCTGTAAAAATGGCAATTTTGGTCACTCTGAGGGTTTAAAAAGTGGTTATTCAACATGAGGCACGATCCAATTGACATTTTGAATCATTTTTGGTACAGTCCAAAAAATCAATTTTCGGATGAAAAACAATGACTCCGGACATGTCGAACGACCCCAAAATGGTCAATATGGATGAAATTTTAACGTTTAATCTTTTGACTGTAACTGACTGTTGGATGTGAATTATGACTTTGTCAACTAAAATAAGTGTGTTTAAAGTCATTTCTGTGCCTCAAAGGGATCAAAATTGAAGCTTTTGAGTAATCAAAACTCTGTAAAAATTGGCAATTTTGGTCACTGTGAGGGTTTAAGAAGTGGTTATTCAACATGAGGCACAATCCAATTGACATTTTGAATGATTTTTGGTACAGTCCAAAAAATCAATTTTCGGATGAAAAACGATGACTCCGGACATGTCGAACGATCCCAAAATGGTCAATATGGATGAAATTTTAACATTTAATCTTTTGACTGTAAATGACTGTTGGATGTGAATTATGACTTTGTCAACTAAAATAAGTGTGTTTAAAGTCATTTCTGTGCCTGAAACGGGTCAAAATTGAAGCTTTTGAGTAAGCAAAACTCTGTAAAAATGGCAATTTTGGTCACTCTGAGGGTTTAAAAAGTGGTCATTCAACATGAGGCACGATCCAATTGACATTTTGAATCATTTTTGGTACAGTCTAAAAAATCAATTTTCGGATGAAAAACAATGACTCCGGACATGTCAAACGATCCCAAAATGGTCAATATGGATGAAATTTTAACATTTAATCTTTTGTCTGTAAATGACTGTTGGATGTGAAATATGACTTTGTCAACTAAAATAAGTGTGTTTAAAGTCATTTCTGTGCCTGAAATGGGTCAAAATTGAAGCTTTTGAGTAAGCAAAACTCTGTAAAATTAGCAATTTTGGTCACTGTGAGGGTTTAAAAAGTGGTTATTCAACATGAGGCACGATCCAATTGACATTTTGAATGATTTTTGGTACAGTCCAAAAAATCAATTTTCGGATGAAAAACGATGACTCCGGACATGCCGAACGATCCCAAAATGGTCAATATGGATGAAATTTTAACATTTAATCTTTTGACTGTAAATGACTGTTGGATGTGAATTATGACTTTGTCAGCTAAAATAAGTGTGTTTAAAGTCATTTCTGTGCCTCAAAGGGGTCAAAATTGAAGCTTTTGAGTAATCAAAACTCTGTAAAAATGGCAATGTTCGTCACTCTGAGGGTTTAAAAAGTGGTTATTCAACATGAGGCAAGATCCAATTGACATTTTGAATCATTTTTGGTACAGTCCAAAAAATCAATTTTCGGATGAAAAACGATGATTCCGGACATGCCGAACAATCCCAAAATGGTCAATATGGATGAAATTTTAACATTTAATCTTTTGACTGTAAATGACTGTTGGATGTGAAATATGACTTTGTCAACTAAAATAAGTGTGTTTAAAGTCATTTCTGTGCCTCAAAGGGGTCAAAATTGAAACTTTTGAGTAATCAAAACTCTGTAAAAATGGCAATTTTGGTCACTGTGAGGGTTTAAAAAGTGGTTATTCAACATGAGGCACGATCCAATTGCCATTTTGAATCATTTTTGGTACAGTCCAAAAAAATCAATTTTCGGATGAAAAACGATGACTCCGGACATGTCGAACGATCCCAAAATGGTCAATATGGATGAAATTTTAACATTTAATCTTTTGACTGTAAATGACTGTTGGATGTGAATTATGACTTTGTCAACTAAAATAAGTGTGTTTAAAGTCATTTCTGTGCCTCAAAGGGGTCAAAATTGAAGCTTTTGAGAAATCAAAACTCTGTAAAAATGGCAATTTTGGTCACTGTGAGGGTTTAAAAAGTGGTTATTCAACATGAGGCACGATCCAATTGCCATTTTGAATCATTTTTGGTACAGTCCAAAAAATCAATTTTCGGATGAAAAACGATGACTCCGGACATGTCGAACGATCCCAAAATGGTCAATATGGATGAAATTTTAACATTTAATCTTTTGACTCTAAATGACTGTTGGATGTGAATTATGACTTTGTCAACTAAAATAAGTGTGTTTAAAGTCATTTCTGTGCCTGAAATGGGTCAAAATTGAAGCTTTTGAGTTAGCAAAACTCTGTAAAATTGGCAATTTTATTCACTGTGAGGGTTTAAAAAGTGGCTATTCAACATGAGGCACAATCCAATTGACATTTTGAATGATTTTTGGTACAGTCCAAAAAATCAATTTTCGGATGAAAAACAATGACTCCGGACATGTCGAACGATCCCAAAATGGTCAATATGGATGAAATTTTAACATTTAATCTTTTGACTGTAAATGACTGTTGGATGTGAATTATGACTTTGTCAACTAAAATAAGTGTGTTTAAAGTCATTTCTGTGCCTCAAAGGGGTCAAAATTGAAGCTTTTGAGTAATCAAAACTCTGTAAAAATGGCAATTTTGGTCACTGTGAGGGTTTAAAAAGTGGTTATTCAACATGAGGCACGATCCAATTGACATTTTGAATCATTTCTGGTACAGTCCAAAAAAATCAATTTTCGGATGAAAAACGATGACTCCGGACATGCCGAACGATCCCAAAATGGTCAATATGGATGAAATTTTAACATTTAATCTTTTGACTGTAAATGACTGTTGGATGTGAATTATGACTTTGTCAGCTAAAATAAGTGTGTTTAAAGTCATTTCTGTGCCTCAAAGGGGTCAAAATTGAAGCTTTTGAGTAATCAAAACTCTGTAAAAATGGCAATTTTGGTCACTCTGAGGGTTTAAAAAGTGGTTATTCAACATGAGGCACAATCCAATTGCCATTTTGAATAATTTTTGGTACAGTCCAAAAAATCCATTTTCGGATGAAAAACGATGACTCCGGACATGTCGAACGATCCCAAAATGGTCAATATGGATGAAATTTTAACATTTAATCTTTTGACTGTAAATGACTGTTGGATGTGAATTATGACTTTGTCAACTAAAATAAGTGTGTTTAAAGTCATTTCTGTGCCTGAAATGGGTCAAAATTGAAGCTTTTGAGTAAGCAAAACTCTGTAAAATTGGCAATTTTGGTCACTGTGAGGTTTTAAAAAGTGGTTATTCAACATGAGGCATGATCCAATTGACATTTTGAATAATTTTTGGTACAGTCCAAAAAATCAAATTTCGGATGAAAAACGATGACTCCTGACATGTCGAACGATCCCAAAACGGTCAATATGGATGAAATTTTAACATTTAATCTTTTGACTGTAAATGACTGTTGGATGTGAATTATGACTTTGTCAACTAAAATAAGTGTGTTTAAAGTCATTTCTGTACCTGAAACGGGTCAAAATTGAAGCTTTTGAGTAAGCAAAACTCTGTAAAAATGGCAATTTTGGTCACTCTGAGGGTTTAAAAAGTGGTTATTCAACATGAGGCACGATCCAATTGACATTTTGAATCATTTTTGGTACAGTCCAAAAAATCAATTTTCGGATGAAAAACGATGACTCCGGACATGTCGAACGATCCCAAAATGGTCAATATGGATGAAATTTTAACATTTAATCTTTTGACTCTAAATGACTGTTGGATGTGAATTATGACTTTGTCAACTAAAATAAGTGTGTTTAAAGTCATTTCTGTGCCTCAAAGGGGTCAAAATTGCAGCTTTTGAGTAATCAAAACTCTTTAAAATGGCAATTTTGGTCACTGTGAGGGTTTAAAAAGTGGTTATTCAACATGAGGCACGATCCAATTGACATTTTGAATCATTTTTGGTACAATCCAAAAAATGAATTTTCGGATGAAAAACGATGACTCCGAACCTGTCGAACGTTCCCAAAATGGTCTATAATGATGAAATTTTAACATTTAATCTTTTGACTCTAAATGACTGTTGGATGTGAATTATGACTTTGTCAACTAAAATAAGTGTGTTTAAAGTCATTTCTGTGCCTCAAAGGGGTCAAAATTGCAGCTTTTGAGTAATCAAAACTCTGTAAAAATGGCAATTTTGGTCACTGTGAGGGTTTAAAAAGTGGTTATTCAACATGAGGCATGATCCAATTGACATTTTGAATAATTTTTGGTACAGTCCAAAAAATCAAATTTCGGATGAAAAACGATGACTCCTGACATGTCGAACGATCCCAAAATGGTCAATATGGATGAAAGTTTAACATTTAATCTTTTGACTGTAAATGACTGTTGGATGTGAATTATGACTTTGTCAACTAAAATAAGTGTGTTTAAAGTCATTTCTGTACCTGAAACGGGTCAAAATTGAAGCTTTTGAGTAAGCAAAACTCTGTAAAAATGGCAATTTTGGTCACTCTGAGGGTTTAAAAAGTGGTTATTCAACATGAGGCACGATCCAATTGACATTTTGAATCATTTTTGGTACAGTCCAAAAAATCAATTTTCGGATGAAAAACAATGACTCCGGACATGTCGAACGATCCCAAAATGGTCAATATGGATGAAATTTTAACATTTATTCTTTTGACTCTAAATGACTGTTGGATGTGAATTATGACTTTGTCAACTAAAATAAGTGTGTTTAAAGTCATTTCTGTGCCTGAAATGGGTCAAAATTGAAGCTTTTGAGTAAGCAAAACTCTGTAAAATTGGCAATTTTATTCACTGTGAGGGTTTAAAAAGTGGCTATTCAACATGAGGCACAATCCAATTGACATTTTGAATGATTTTTGGTACAGTCCAAAAAATCAATTTTCGGATGAAAAACAATGACTCCGGACATGTCGAACGATCCCAAAATGGTCAATATGGATGAAATTTTAACGTTTAATCTTTTGACTGTAACTGACTGTTGGATGTGAATTATGACTTTGTCAACTAAAATAAGTGTGTTTAAAGTCATTTCTGTGCCTCAAAGGGATCAAAATTGAAGCTTTTGAGTAATCAAAACTCTGTAAAAATTGGCAATTTTAGTCACTGTGAGGGTTTAAGAAGTGGTTATTCAACATGAGGCACGATCCAATTGACATTTTGAATGATTTTTGGTACAGTCCAAAAAATCAATTTTCGGATGAAAAACGATGACTCCGGACATGTCGAACGATCCCAAAATGGTCAATATGGATGAAATTTTAACATTTAATCTTTTGACTGTAAATGACTGTTGGATGTGAATTATGACTTTGTCAACTAAAATAAGTGTGTTTAAAGTCATTTCTGTGCCTGAAACGGGTCAAAATTGAAGCTTTTGAGTAAGCAAAACTCTGTAAAAAATGGCAATTTTGGTCACTCTGAGGGTTTAAAAAGTGGTCATTCAACATGAGGCACGATCCAATTGACATTTTGAATCATTTTTGGTACAGTCTAAAAAATCAATTTTCGGATGAAAAACAATGACTCCGGACATGTCAAACGATCCCAAAATGGTCAATATGGATGAAATTTTAACATTTAATCTTTTGTCTGTAAATGACTGTTGGATGTGAAATATGACTTTGTCAACTAAAATAAGTGTGTTTAAAGTCATTTCTGTGCCTGAAATGGGTCAAAATTGAAGCTTTTGAGTAAGCAAAACTCTGTAAAATTAGCAATTTTGGTCACTGTGAGGGTTTAAAAAGTGGTTATTCAACATGAGGCACGATCCAATTGACATTTTGAATGATTTTTGGTACAGTCCAAAAAATCAATTTTCGGATGAAAAACGATGACTCCGGACATGCCGAACGATCCCAAAATGGTCAATATGGATGAAATTTTAACATTTAATCTTTTGACTGTAAATGACTGTTGGATGTGAATTATGACTTTGTCAGCTAAAATAAGTGTGTTTAAAGTCATTTCTGTGCCTCAAAGGGGTCAAAATTGAAGCTTTTGAGTAATCAAAACTCTGTAAAAATGGCAATGTTGGTCACTCTGAGGGTTTAAAAAGTGGTTATTCAACATGAGGCACGATCCAATTGCCATTTTGAATAATTTTTGGTACAGTCCAAAAAATCCATTTTCGGATGAAAAACGATGACTCCGGACATGCCGAACGATCCCAAAATGGTCAATATGGATGAAATTTTAACATTTAAACTTTTGACTGTAAATGACTGTTGGATGTGAATTATGACTTTGTCAGCTAAAATAAGTGTGTTTAAAGTCATTTCTGTGCCTCAAAGGGGTCAAAATTGAAGCTTTTGAGTAATCAAAACTCTGTAAAAATGGCAATTTTGGTCACTGTGAGGGTTTAAAAAGTGGTTATTCAACATGAGGCAAGATCCAATTGACATTTTGAATCATTTTTGGTACAGTCCAAAAAATCAATTTTCGGATGAAAAACGATGATTCCGGACATGTCGAACGATCCCAAAATGGTCAATATGGATGAAATTTTAACATTTAATCTTTTGACTGTAAATGACTGTTGGATGTGAATTATGACTTTGTCAACTAAAATAAGTGTGTTTAAAGTCATTTCTGTGCCTCAAAGGGGTCAAAATTGAAGCTTTTGAGAAATCAAAACTCTGTAAAAATGGCAATTTTGGTCACTGTGAGGGTTTAAAAAGTGGTTATTCAACATGAGGCACGATCCAATTGCCATTTTGAATCATTTTTGGTACAGTCCAAAAAATCAATTTTCGGATGAAAAACGATGACTCCGGACATGTCGAACGATCCCAAAATGGTCAATATGGATGAAATTTTAACATTTAATCTTTTGACTCTAAATGACTGTTGGATGTGAATTATGACTTTGTCAACTAAAATAAGTGTGTTTAAAGTCATTTCTGTGCCTGAAATGGGTCAAAATTGAAGCTTTTGAGTTAGCAAAACTCTGTAAAATTGGCAATTTTATTCACTGTGAGGGTTTAAAAAGTGGCTATTCAACATGAGGCACAATCCAATTGACATTTTGAATGATTTTTGGTACAGTCCAAAAAATCAATTTTCGGATGAAAAACAATGACTCCGGACATGTCGAACGATCCCAAAATGGTCAATATGGATGAAATTTTAACATTTAATCTTTTGACTGTAACTGACTGTTGGATGTGAATTATGACTTTGTCAACTAAAATAAGTGTGTTTAAAGTCATTTCTGTGCCTGAAATGGGTCAAAATTGAAGCTTTTGAGTAAGCAAAACTCTGTAAAAATGGCAATTTTGGTAACTGTGAGGGTTTAAAAAGTGGTTATTCAACATGAGGCATGATCCAATTGACATTTTGAATCATTTCTGGTACAGTCCAAAAAAATCAATTTTCGGATGAAAAACGATGACTCCGGACATGCCGAACGATCCCAAAATGGTCAATATGGATGAAATTTTAACATTTAATCTTTTGACTGTAAATGACTGTTGGATGTGAATTATGACTTTGTCAGCTAAAATAAGTGTGTTTAAAGTCATTTCTGTGCCTCAAAGGGGTCAAAATTGAAGCTTTTGAGTAATCAAAACTCTGTAAAAATGGCAATTTTGGTCACTCTGAGGGTTTAAAAAGTGGTTATTCAACATGAGGCACGATCCAATTGCCATTTTGAATAATTTTTGGTACAGTCCAAAAAATCCATTTTCGGATGAAAAACGATGACTCCGGACATGTCAAACGATCCCAAAATGGTCAATATGGATGAAATTTTAACATTTAATCTTTTGACTGTAAATGACTGTTGGATGTGAATTATGACTTTGTCAACTAAAATAAGTGTGTTTAAAGTCATTTCTGTGCCTGAAATGGGTCAAAATTGAAGCTTTTGAGTAAGCAAAACTCTGTAAAATTGGCAATTTTGGTCACTGTGAGGTTTTAAAAAGTGGTTATTCAACATGAGGCATGATCCAATTGACATTTTGAATAATTTTTGGTACAGTCCAAAAAATCAAATTTCGGATGAAAAACGATGACTCCTGACATGTCGAACGATCCCAAAACGGTCAATATGGATGAAATTTTAACATTTAATCTTTTGACTGTAAATGACTGTTGGATGTGAATTATGACTTTGTCAACTAAAATAAGTGTGTTTAAAGTCATTTCTGTACCTGAAACGGGTCAAAATTGAAGCTTTTGAGTAAGCAAAACTCTGTAAAAATGGCAATTTTGGTCACTCTGAGGGTTTAAAAAGTGGTTATTCAACATGAGGCACGATCCAATTGACATTTTGAATCATTTTTGGTACAGTCCAAAAAATCTATTTTCGGATGAAAAACGATGACTCCGAACATGTCGAACGATCCCAAAATGGTCAATATGGATGAAATTTTAACATTTAATATTTTGACTCTAAATGACTGTTGGATGTGAATTATGACTTTGTCAACTAAAATAAGTGTGTTTAAAGTCATTTCTGTGCCTCAAAGGGGTCAAAATTGCAGCTTTTGAGTAATCAAAACTCTTTAAAATGGCAATTTTGGTCACTGTGAGGGTTTAAAAAGTGGTTATTCAACATGAGGCACGATCCAATTGACATTTTGAATCATTTTTGGTACAATCCAAAAAATGAATTTTCGGATGAAAAACGATGACTACGAACCTGTCGAACGTTCCCAAAATGGTCTATAATGATGAAATTTTAACATTTAATCTTTTGACTCTAAATGACTGTTGGATGTGAATTATGACTTTGTCAACTAAAATAAGTGTGTTTAAAGTCATTTCTGTGCCTCAAAGGGGTCAAAATTGCAGCTTTTGAGTAATCAAAACTCTGTAAAAATGGCAATTTTGGTCACTGTGAGGGTTTAAAAAGTGGTTATTCAACATGAGGCATGATCCAATTGACATTTTGAATAATTTTTGGTACAGTCCAAAAAATCAAATTTCGGATGAAAAACGATGACTCCTGACATGTCGAACGATCCCAAAATGGTCAATATGGATGAAAGTTTAACATTTAATCTTTTGACTGTAAATGACTGTTGGATGTGAATTATGACTTTGTCAACTAAAATAAGTGTGTTTAAAGTCATTTCTATACCTGAAACGGGTCAAAATTGAAGCTTTTGAGTAAGCAAAACTCTGTAAAAATGGCAATTTTGGTCACTCTGAGGGTTTAAAAAGTGGTTATTCAACATGAGGCACGATCCAATTGACATTTTGAATCATTTTTGGTACAGTCCAAAAAATCAATTTTCGGATGAAAAACAATGACTCCGGACATGTCGAACGATCCCAAAATGGTCAATATGGATGAAATTTTAACATTTATTCTTTTGACTCTAAATGACTGTTGGATGTGAATTATGACTTTGTCAACTAAAATAAGTGTGTTTAAAGTCATTTCTGTGCCTGAAATGGGTCAAAATTGAAGCTTTTGAGTAAGCAAAACTCTGTAAAATTGGCAATTTTATTCACTGTGAGGGTTTAAAAAGTGGCTATTCAACATGAGGCACAATCCAATTGACATTTTGAATGATTTTTGGTACAGTCCAAAAAATCAATTTTCGGATGAAAAACAATGACTCCGGACATGTCGAACGATCCCAAAATGGTCAATATGGATGAAATTTTAACGTTTAATCTTTTGACTGTAACTGACTGTTGGATGTGAAATATGACTTTGTCAACTAAAATAAGGGTGTTTAAAGTCATTTCTGTGCCTGAAATGGGTCAAAATTGAAGCTTTTGAGTAAGCAAAACTCTGTAAAATTAGCAATTTTGGTCACTGTGAGGGTTTAAAAAGTGGTTATTCAACATGGGGCACGATCCAATTGACATTTTGAATGATTTTTGGTACAGTCCAAAAAATCAATTTTCGGATGAAAAACGATGACTCCGGACATGTCGAACGATCCCAAAATGGTCAATATGGATGAAATTTTAACATTTATTCTTTTGACTGTAAATGACTGTTGGATGTGAATTATGACTTTGTCAACTAAAATAAGTGTGTTTAAAGTCATTTCTGTGCCTCAAAGGGGTCAAAATTGAAGCTTTTGAGTAGTCAAAACTCTGTAAAAATGGCAATTTTGGTCACTGTGAGGGTTTAAAAAGTGGTTATTCAACATGAGGCACGATCCAATTGACATTTTGAATCATTTCTGGTACAGTCCAAAAAAATCAATTTTCGGATGAAAAACGATGACTCCGGACATGCCGAACGATCCCAAAATGGTCAATATGGATGAAATTTTAACATTTAATCTTTTGACTGTAAATGACTGTTGGATGTGAATTATGACTTTTTCAACTAAAATAAGTGTGTTTAAAGTCATTTCTGTGCCTGAAACGGGTCAAAATTGAAGCTTTTGAGTAAGCAAAACTCTGTAAAAATGGCAATTTTGGTCACTCTGAGGGTTTAAAAAGTGGTCATTCAACATGAGGCACGATCCAATTGACATTTTGAATCATTTTTGGTACAGTCTAAAAAATCAATTTTCGGATGAAAAACAATGACTCCGGACATGTCAAACGATCCCAAAATGGTCAATATGGATGAAATTTTAACATTTAATCTTTTGACTGTAAATGACTGTTGGATGTGAATTATGACTTTTTCAACTAAAATAAGTGTGTTTAAAGTCATTTCTGTGCCTGAAACGGGTCAAAATTGAAGCTTTTGAGTAAGCAAAACTCTGTAAAAATGGCAATTTTGGTCACTCTGAGGGTTTAAAAAGTGGTCATTCAACATGAGGCACGATCCAATTGACATTTTGAATCATTTTTGGTACAGTCTATAAAATCAATTTTCGGATGAAAAACAATGACTCCGGACATGTCAAACGATCCCAAAATGGTCAATATGGATGAAATTTTAACATTTAATCTTTTGTCTGTAAATGACTGTTGGATGTGAAATATGACTTTGTCAACTAAAATAAGTGTGTTTAAAGTCATTTCTGTGCCTGAAATGGGTCAAAATTGAAGCTTTTGAGTAAGCAAAACTCTGTAAAAATGGCAATTTTGGTCACTGTGAGGGTTTAAAAAGTGGTTATTCAACATGAGGCACGATCCAATTGACATTTTGAATCATTTCTGGTACAGTCCAAAAAAATCAATTTTCTGATGAAAAACGATGACTCCGGACATGCCGAACGATCCCAAAATGGTCAATATGGATGAAATTTTAACATTTAATCTTTTGACTGTAAATGACTGTTGGATGTGAATTATGACTTTGTCAGCTAAAATAAGTGTGTTTAAAGTCATTTCTGTGCCTCAAAGGGGTCAAAATTGAAGCTTTTGAGTAATCAAAACTCTGTAAAAATGGCAATTTTGGTCACTCTGAGGGTTTAAAAAGTGGTTATTCAACATGAGGCACGATCCAATTGCCATTTTGAATAATTTTTGGTACAGTCCAAAAAATCCATTTTCGGATGAAAAACGATGACTCCGGACATGTCGAACGATCCCAAAATGGTCAATATGGATGAAATTTTAACATTTAATCTTTTGACTGTAAATGACTGTTGGATGTGAATTATGACTTTGTCAACTAAAATAAGTGTGTTTAAAGTCATTTCTGTGCCTGAAATGGGTCAAAATTGAAGCTTTTGAGTAAGCAAAACTCTGTAAAATTGGCAATTTTGGTCACTGTGAGGTTTTAAAAAGTGGTTATTCAACATGAGGCATGATCCAATTGACATTTTGAATAATTTTTGGTACAGTCCAAAAAATCAAATTTCGGATGAAAAACGATGACTCCTGACATGTCGAACGATCCCAAAACGGTCAATATGGATGAAATTTTAACATTTAATCTTTTGACTGTAAATGACTGTTGGATGTGAATTATGACTTTGTCAACTAAAATAAGTGTGTTTAAAGTCATTTCTGTACCTGAAACGGGTCAAATTGAAGCTTTTGAGTAAGCAAAACTCTGTAAAAATGGCAATTTTGGTCACTCTGAGGGTTTAAAAAGTGGTTATTCAACATGAGGCACGATCCAATTGACATTTTGAATCATTTTTGGTACAGTCCAAAAAATCAATTTTCGGATGAAAAACGATGACTCCGGACATGTGGAACGATCCCAAAATGGTCAATATGGATGAAATTTTAACATTTAATCTTTTGACTCTAAATGACTGTTGGATGTGAATTATGACTTTGTCAACTAAAATAAGTGTGTTTAAAGTCATTTCTGTGCCTCAAAGGGGTCAAAATTGCAGCTTTTGAGTAATCAAAACTCTTTAAAATGGCAATTTTGGTCACTGTGATGGTTTAAAAAGTGGTTATTCAACATGAGGCACGATCCAATTGACATTTTGAATCATTTTTGGTACAATCCAAAAAATGAATTTTCGGATGAAAAACGATGACTCCGGACCTGTCGAACGTTCCCAAAATGGTCTATAATGATGAAATTTTAACATTTAATCTTTTGACTCTAAATGACTGTTGGATGTGAATTATGACTTTGTCAACTAAAATAAGTGTGTTTAAAGTCATTTCTGTGCCTCAAAGGGGTCAAAATTGCAGCTTTTGAGTAATCAAAACTCTGTAAAAATGGCAATTTTGGTCACTGTGAGGGTTTAAAAAGTGGTTATTCAACATGAGGCATGATCCAATTGACATTTTGAATAATTTTTGGTACAGTCCAAAAAATCAAATTTCGGATGAAAAACGATGACTCCTGACATGTCGAACGATCCCAAAATGGTCAATATGGATGAAAGTTTAACATTTAATCTTTTGACTGTAAATGACTGTTGGATGTGAATTATGACTTTGTCAACTAAAATAAGTGTGTTTAAAGTCATTTCTGTACCTGAAACGGGTCAAAATTGAAGCTTTTGAGTAAGCAAAACTCTGTAAAAATGGCAATTTTGGTCACTCTGAGGGTTTAAAAAGTGGTTATTCAACATGAGGCACGATCCAATTGACATTTTGAATCATTTTTGGTACAGTCCAAAAAATCAATTTTCGGATGAAAAACAATGACTCCGGACATGTCGAACGATCCCAAAATGGTCAATATGGATGAAATTTTAACATTTATTCTTTTGACTCTAAATGACTGTTGGATGTGAATTATGACTTTGTCAACTAAAATAAGTGTGTTTAAAGTCATTTCTGTGCCTGAAATGGGTCAAAATTGAAGCTTTTGAGTAAGCAAAACTCTGTAAAATTGGCAATTTTATTCACTGTGAGGGTTTAAAAAGTGGCTATTCAACATGAGGCACAATCCAATTGAGATTTTGAATGATTTTTGGTACAGTCCAAAAAATCAATTTTCGGATGAAAAACAATGACTCCGGACATGTCGAACGATCCCAAAATGGTCAATATGGATGAAATTTTAACGTTTAATCTTTTGACTGTAACTGACTGTTGGATGTGAATTATGACTTTGTCAACTAAAATAAGTGTGTTTAAAGTCATTTCTGTGCCTCAAAGGGATCAAAATTGAAGCTTTTGAGTAATCAAAACTCTGTAAAAATTGGCAATTTTGGTCACTGTGAGGGTTTAAGAAGTGGTTATTCAACATGAGGCACGATCCAATTGACATTTTGAATGATTTTTGGTACAGTCCAAAAAATCAATTTTCGGATGAAAAACGATGACTCCGGACATGTCGAACGATCCCAAAATGGTCAATATGGATGAAATTTTAACATTTAATCTTTTGACTGTAAATGACTGTTGGATGTGAAATATGACTTTGTCAACTAAAATAAGTGTGTTTAAAGTCATTTCTGTGCCTGAAATGGGTCAAAATTGAAGCTTTTGAGTAAGCAAAACTCTGTAAAATTAGCAATTTTGGTCACTGTGAGGGTTTAAAAAGTGGTTATTCAACATGAGGCACGATCCAATTGACATTTTGAATCATTTCTGGTACAGTCCAAAAAAATCAATTTTCGGATGAAAAACGATGACTCCGGGCATGCCGAACGATCCCAAAATGGTCAATATGGATGAAATTTTAACATTTAATCTTTTGACTGTAAATGACTGTTGGATGTGAATTATGACTTTGTCAGCTAAAATAAGTGTGTTTAAAGTCATTTCTGTGCCTCAAAGGGGTCAAAATTGAAGCTTTTGAGTAATCAAAACTCTGTAAAAATGGCAATGTTGGTCACTCTGAGGGTTTAAAAAGTGGTTATTCAACATGAGGCACGATCCAATTGCCATTTTGAATAATTTTTGGTACAGTCCAAAAAATCCTTTTTCGGATGAAAAACGATGACTCCGGACATGTCGAACGATCCCAAAATGGTCAATATGGATGAAATTTTAACATTTAATCATTTGACTGTAAATGACTGTTGGATGTGAATTATGACTTTGTCAACTAAAATAAGTGTGTTTAAAGTCATTTCTGTGCCTCAAAGGGGTCAAAATTGAAGCTTTTGAGTAATCAAAACTCTGTAAAAATGGCAATTTTGGTCACTGTGAGGGTTTAAAAAGTGGTTATTCAACATGAGGCAAGATCCAATTGACATTTTGAATCATTTTTGGTACAGTCCAAAAAATCAATTTTCGGATGAAAAACGATGATTCCGGACATGCCGAACAATCCCAAAATGGTCAATATGGATGAAATTTTAACATTTAATCTTTTGACTGTAAATGACTGTTGGATGTGAAATATGACTTTGTCAACTAAAATAAGTGTGTTTAAAGTCATTTCTGTGCCTCAAAGGGGTCAAAATTGAAGCTTTTGAGTAATCAAAACTCTGTAAAAATGGCAATTTTGGTCACTGTGAGGGTTTAAAAAGTGGTTATTCAACATGAGGCACGATCCAATTGCCATTTTGAATCATTTTTGGTACAGTCCAAAAAATCAATTTTCGGATGAAAAACGATGACTCCGGACATGTCGAACGATCCCAAAATGGTCAATATGGATGAAATTTTAACATTTAATCTTTTGACTGTAAATGACTGTTGGATGTGAATTATGACTTTGTCAACTAAAATAAGTGTGTTTAAAGTCATTTCTGTGCCTCAAAGGGGTCAAAATTGAAGCTTTTGAGAAATCAAAACTCTGTAAAAATGGCAATTTTGGTCACTGTGAGGGTTTAAAAAGTGGTTATTCAACATGAGGCACGATCCAATTGCCATTTTGAATCATTTTTGGTACAGTCCAAAAAATCAATTTTCGGATGAAAAACGATGACTCCGGACATGTCGAACGATCCCAAAATGGTCAATATGGATGAAATTTTAACATTTAATCTTTTGACTGTAAATGACTGTTGGATGTGAATTATGACTTTGTCAACTAAAATAAGTGTGTTTAAAGTCATTTCTGTGCCTGAAATGGGTCAAAATTGAAGCTTTTGAGTAAGCAAAACTCTGTAAAATTGGCAATTTTGGTCACTGTGAGGGTTTAAAAAGTGGTTATTCAACATGAGGCACGATCCAATTGACATTTTGAATGATTTTTGGTACAGTCCAAAAAATCAATTTTCGGATGAAAAACGATGACTCCGGACATGTCGAACGATCCCAAAATGGTCAATATGGATGAAATTTTAACATTTAATCTTTTGACTGTAAATGACTGTTGGATGTGAATTATGACTTTGTCAACTAAAATAAGTGTGTTTAAAGTCATTTCTGTGCCTCAAAGGGGTCAAAATTGAAGCTTTTGAGTAATCAAAACTCTGTAAAAATGGCAATTTTGGTCACTGTGAGGGTTTAAAAAGTGGTTATTCAACATGAGGCACGATCCAATTGACATTTTGAATCATTTCTGGTACAGTCCAAAAAAATCAATTTTCGGATGAAAAACGATGACTCCGGACATGCCGAACGATCCCAAAATGGTCAATATGGATGAAATTTTAACATTTAATCTTTTGACTGTAAATGACTGTTGGATGTGAATTATGACTTTGTCAGCTAAAATAAGTGTGTTTAAAGTCATTTCTGTGCCTCAAAGGGGTCAAAATTGAAGCTTTTGAGTAATCAAAACTCTGTAAAAATGGCAATTTTGGTCACTCTGAGGGTTTAAAAAGTGGTTATTCAACATGAGGCACGATCCAATTGCCATTTTGAATAATTTTTGGTACAGTCCAAAAAATCCATTTTCGGATGAAAAACGATGACTCCGGACATGTCGAACGATCCCAAAATGGTCAATATGGATGAAATTTTAACATTTAATCTTTTGACTGTAAATGACTGTTGGATGTGAATTATGACTTTGTCAACTAAAATAAGTGTGTTTAAAGTCATTTCTGTGCCTGAAATGGGTCAAAATTGAAGCTTTTGAGTAAGCAAAACTCTGTAAAATTGGCAATTTTGGTCACTGTGAGGTTTTAAAAAGTGGTTATTCAACATGAGGCATGATCCAATTGACATTTTGAATAATTTTTGGTACAGTCCAAAAAATCAAATTTCGGATGAAAAACGATGACTCCTGACATGTCGAACGATCCCAAAACGGTCAATATGGATGAAATTTTAACATTTAATCTTTTGACTGTAAATGACTGTTGGATGTGAATTATGACTTTGTCAACTAAAATAAGTGTGTTTAAAGTCATTTCTGTACCTGAAACGGGTCAAAATTGAAGCTTTTGAGTAAGCAAAACTCTGTAAAAATGGCAATTTTGGTCACTCTGAGGGTTTAAAAAGTGGTTATTCAACATGAGGCACGATCCAATTGACATTTTGAATCATTTTTGGTACAGTCCAAAAAATCAATTTTCGGATGAAAAACGATGACTCCGGACATGTCGAACGATCCCAAAATGGTCAATATGGATGAAATTTTAACATTTAATCTTTTGACTCTAAATGACTGTTGGATGTGAATTATGACTTTGTCAACTAAAATAAGTGTGTTTAAAGTCATTTCTGTGCCTCAAAGGGGTCAAAATTGCAGCTTTTGAGTAATCAAAACTCTTTAAAATGGCAATTTTGGTCACTGTGAGGGTTTAAAAAGTGGTTATTCAACATGAGGCACGATCCAATTGACATTTTGAATCATTTTTGGTACAATCCAAAAAATGAATTTTCGGATGAAAAACGATGACTCCGAACCTGTCGAACGTTCCCAAAATGGTCTATAATGATGAAATTTTAACATTTAATCTTTTGACTCTAAATGACTGTTGGATGTGAATTATGACTTTGTCAACTAAAATAAGTGTGTTTAAAGTCATTTCTGTGCCTCAAAGGGGTCAAAATTGCAGCTTTTGAGTAATCAAAACTCTGTAAAAATGGCAATTTTGGTCACTGTGAGGGTTTAAAAAGTGGTTATTCAACATGAGGCATGATCCAATTGACATTTTGAATAATTTTTGGTACAGTCCAAAAAATCAAATTTCGGATGAAAAACGATGACTCCTGACATGTCGAACGATCCCAAAATGGTCAATATGGATGAAAGTTTAACATTTAATCTTTTGACTGTAAATGACTGTTGGATGTGAATTATGACTTTGTCAACTAAAATAAGTGTGTTTAAAGTCATTTCTGTACCTGAAACGGGTCAAAATTGAAGCTTTTGAGTAAGCAAAACTCTGTAAAAATGGCAATTTTGGTCACTGTGAGGGTTTAAAAAGTGGTTATTCAACATGAGGCACGATCCAATTGCCATTTTGAATCATTTTTGGTACAGTCCAAAAAATCAATTTTCGGATGAAAAACAATGACTCCGGACATGTCGAACGACCCCAAAATGGTCAATATGGATGAAAGTTTAACATTTAATCTTTTGACTGTAAATGACTGTTGGATGTGAATTATGACTTTGTCAACTAAAATAAGTGTGTTTAAAGTCATTTCTGTACCTGAAACGGGTCAAAATTGAAGCTTTTGAGTAAGCAAAACTCTGTAAAAATGGCAATTTTGGTCACTCTGAGGGTTTAAAAAGTGGTTATTCAACATGAGGCACGATCCAATTGACATTTTGAATCATTTTTGGTACAGTCCAAAAAATCAATTTTCGGATGAAAAACAATGACTCCGGACATGTCGAACGATCCCAAAATGGTCAATATGGATGAAATTTTAACATTTATTCTTTTGACTCTAAATGACTGTTGGATGTGAATTATGACTTTGTCAACTAAAATAAGTGTGTTTAAAGTCATTTCTGTGCCTGAAATGGGTCAAAATTGAAGCTTTTGAGTAAGCAAAACTCTGTAAAATTGGCAATTTTATTCACTGTGAGGGTTTAAAAAGTGGCTATTCAACATGAGGCACAATCCAATTGACATTTTGAATGATTTTTGGTACAGTCCAAAAAATCAATTTTCGGATGAAAAACAATGACTCCGGACATGTCGAACGATCCCAAAATGGTCAATATGGATGAAATTTTAACGTTTAATCTTTTGACTGTAACTGACTGTTGGATGTGAATTATGACTTTGTCAACTAAAATAAGTGTGTTTAAAGTCATTTCTGTGCCTCAAAGGGATCAAAATTGAAGCTTTTGAGTAATCAAAACTCTGTAAAAATTGGCAATTTTGGTCACTGTGAGGGTTTAAGAAGTGGTTATTCAACATGAGGCACGATCCAATTGACATTTTGAATGATTTTTGGTACAGTCCAAAAAATCAATTTTCGGATGAAAAACGATGACTCCGGACATGTCGAACGATCCCAAAATGGTCAATATGGATGAAATTTTAACATTTAATCTTTTGACTGTAAATGACTGTTGGATGTGAAATATGACTTTGTCAACTAAAATAAGTGTGTTTAAAGTCATTTCTGTGCCTGAAATGGGTCAAAATTGAAGCTTTTGAGTAAGCAAAACTCTGTAAAATTAGCAATTTTGGTCACTGTGAGGGTTTAAAAAGTGGTTATTCAACATGAGGCACGATCCAATTGACATTTTGAATGATTTTTGGTACAGTCCAAAAAATCAATTTTCGGATGAAAAACGATGACTCCGGACATGTCGAACGATCCCAAAATGGTCAATATAGATTAAATTTTAACATTTATTCTTTTGACTGTAAATGACTGTTGGATGTGAATTATGACTTTGTCAACTAAAATAAGTGTGTTTAAAGTCATTTCTGTGCCTCAAAGGGGTCAAAATTGAAGCTTTTGAGTAATCAAAACTCTGTAAAAATGGCAATTTTGGTCACTGTGAGGGTTTAAAAAGTGGTTATTCAACATGAGGCACGATCCAATTGACATTTTGAATCATTTCTGGTACAGTCCAAAAAAATCAATTTTCGGATGAAAAACGATGACTCCGGACATGCCGAACGATCCCAAAATGGTCAATATGGATGAAATTTTAACATTTAATCTTTTGACTGTAAATGACTGTTGGATGTGAATTATGACTTTGTCAGCTAAAATAAGTGTGTTTAAAGTCATTTCTGTGCCTCAAAGGGGTCAAAATTGAAGCTTTTGAGTAATCAAAACTCTGTAAAAATGGCAATGTTGGTCACTCTGAGGGTTTAAAAAGTGGTTATTCAACATGAGGCACGATCCAATTGCCATTTTGAATAATTTTTGGTACAGTCCAAAAAATCCTTTTTCGGATGAAAAACGATGACTCCGGACATGTCGAACGATCCCAAAATGGTCAATATGGATGAAATTTTAACATTTAATCATTTGACTGTAAATGACTGTTGGATGTGAATTATGACTTTGTCAACTAAAATAAGTGTGTTTAAAGTCATTTCTGTGCCTCAAAGGGGTCAAAATTGAAGCTTTTGAGTAATCAAAACTCTGTAAAAATGGCAATTTTGGTCACTGTGAGGGTTTAAAAAGTGGTTATTCAACATGAGGCAAGATCCAATTGACATTTTGAATCATTTTTGGTACAGTCCAAAAAATCAATTTTCGGATGAAAAACGATGATTCCGGACATGCCGAACAATCCCAAAATGGTCAATATGGATGAAATTTTAACATTTAATCTTTTGACTGTAAATGACTGTTGGATGTGAAATATGACTTTGTCAACTAAAATAAGTGTGTTTAAAGTCATTTCTGTGCCTCAAAGGGGTCAAAATTGAAGCTTTTGAGTAATCAAAACTCTGTAAAAATGGCAATTTTGGTCACTGTGAGGGTTTAAAAAGTGGTTATTCAACATGAGGCACGATCCAATTGCCATTTTGAATCATTTTTGGTACAGTCCAAAAAATCAATTTTCGGATGAAAAACGATGACTCCGGACATGTCGAACGATCCCAAAATGGTCAATATGGATGAAATTTTAACATTTAATCTTTTGACTGTAAATGACTGTTGGATGTGAATTATGACTTTGTCAACTAAAATAAGTGTGTTTAAAGTCATTTCTGTGCCTCAAAGGGGTCAAAATTGAAGCTTTTGAGAAATCAAAACTCTGTAAAAATGGCAATTTTGGTCACTGTGAGGGTTTAAAAAGTGGTTATTCAACATGAGGCACGATCCAATTGCCATTTTGAATCATTTTTGGTACAGTCCAAAAAATCAATTTTCGGATGAAAAACGATGACTCCGGACATGTCGAACGATCCCAAAATGGTCAATATGGATGAAATTTTAACATTTAATCTTTTGACTGTAAATGACTGTTGGATGTGAATTATGACTTTGTCAACTAAAATAAGTGTGTTTAAAGTCATTTCTGTGCCTGAAATGGGTCAAAATTGAAGCTTTTGAGTAAGCAAAACTCTGTAAAATTGGCAATTTTGGTCACTGTGAGGGTTTAAAAAGTGGTTATTCAACATGAGGCACGATCCAATTGACATTTTGAATGATTTTTGGTACAGTCCAAAAAATCAATTTTCGGATGAAAAACGATGACTCCGGACATGTCGAACGATCCCAAAATGGACAATATGGATGAAATTTTAACATTTAATCTTTTGACTGTAAATGACTGTTGGATGTGAATTATGACTTTGTCAACTAAAATAAGTGTGTTTAAAGTCATTTCTGTGCCTCAAAGGGGTCAAAATTGAAGCTTTTGAGTAATCAAAACTCTGTAAAAATGGCAATTTTGGTCACTGTGAGGGTTTAAAAAGTGGTTATTCAACATGAGGCATGATCCAATTGACATTTTGAATCATTTCTGGTACAGTCCAAAAAAATCAATTTTCGGATGAAAAACGATGACTCCGGACATGCCGAACGATCCCAAAATGGTCAATATGGATGAAATTTTAACATTTAATCTTTTGACTGTAAATGACTGTTGGATGTGAATTATGACTTTGTCAGCTAAAATAAGTGTGTTTAAAGTCATTTCTGTGCCTCAAAGGGGTCAAAATTGAAGCTTTTGAGTAATCAAAACTCTGTAAAAATGGCAATTTTGGTCACTCTGAGGGTTTAAAAAGTGGTTATTCAACATGAGGCACGATCCAATTGCCATTTTGAATAATTTTTGGTACAGTCCAAAAAATCCATTTTCGGATGAAAAACGATGACTCCGGACATGTCGAACGATCCCAAAATGGTCAATATGGATGAAATTTTAACATTTAATCTTTTGACTGTAAATGACTGTTGGATGTGAATTATGACTTTGTCAACTAAAATAAGTGTGTTTAAAGTCATTTCTGTGCCTGAAATGGGTCAAAATTTAAGCTTTTGAGTAAGCAAAACTCTGTAAAATTGGCAATTTTGGTCACTGTGAGGTTTTAAAAAGTGGTTATTCAACATGAGGCATGATCCAATTGACATTTTAAATAATTTTTGGTACAGTCCAAAAAATCAAATTTCGGATGAAAAACGATGACTCCTGACATGTCGAACGATCCCAAAACGGTCAATATGGATGAAATTTTAACATTTAATCTTTTGACTGTAAATGACTGTTGGATGTGAATTATGACTTTGTCAACTAAAATAAGTGTGTTTAAAGTCATTTCTGTACCTGAAACGGGTCAAAATTGAAGCTTTTGAGTAAGCAAAACTCTGTAAAAATGGCAATTTTGGTCACTCTGAGGGTTTAAAAAGTGGTTATTCAACATGAGGCACGATCCAATTGACATTTTGAATCATTTTTGGTACAGTCCAAAAAATCAATTTTCGGATGAAAAACGATGACTCCGGACATGTCGAACGATCCCAAAATGGTCAATATGGATGAAATTTTAACATTTAATCTTTTGACTCTAAATGACTGTTGGATGTGAATTATGACTTTGTCAACTAAAATAAGTGTGTTTAAAGTCATTTCTGTGCCTCAAAGGGGTCAAAATTGCAGCTTTTGAGTAATCAAAACTCTTTAAAATGGCAATTTTGGTCACTGTGAGGGTTTAAAAAGTGGTTATTCAACATGAGGCACGATCCAATTGACATTTTGAATCATTTTTGGTACAATCCAAAAAATGAATTTTCGGATGAAAAACGATGACTCCGAACCTGTCGAACGTTCCCAAAATGGTCTATAATGATGAAATTTTAACATTTAATCTTTTGACTCTAAATGACTGTTGGATGTGAATTATGACTTTGTCAACTAAAATAAGTGTGTTTAAAGTCATTTCTGTGCCTCAAAGGGGTCAAAATTGCAGCTTTTGAGTAATCAAAACTCTGTAAAAATGGCAATTTTGGTCACTGTGAGGGTTTAAAAAGTGGTTATTCAACATGAGGCATGATCCAATTGACATTTTGAATAATTTTTGGTACAGTCCAAAAAATCAAATTTCGGATGAAAAACGATGACTCCTGACATGTCGAACGATCCCAAAATGGTCAATATGGATGAAAGTTTAACATTTAATCTTTTGACTGTAAATGACTGTTGGATGTGAATTATGACTTTGTCAACTAAAATAAGTGTGTTTAAAGTCATTTCTGTACCTGAAACGGGTCAAAATTGAAGCTTTTGAGTAAGCAAAACTCTGTAAAAATGGCAATTTTGGTCACTCTGAGGGTTTAAAAAGTGGTTATTCAACATGAGGCACGATCCAATTGACATTTTGAATCATTTTTGGTACAGTCCAAAAAATCAATTTTCGGATGAAAAACAATGACTCCGGACATGTCGAACGACCCCAAAATGGTCAATATGGATGAAATTTTAACGTTTAATCTTTTGACTGTAACTGACTGTTGGATGTGAATTATGACTTTGTCAACTAAAATAAGTGTGTTTAAAGTCATTTCTGTGCCTCAAAGGGATCAAAATTGAAGCTTTTGAGTAATCAAAACTCTGTAAAAATTGGCAATTTTGGTCACTGTGAGGGTTTAAGAAGTGGTTATTCAACATGAGGCACAATCCAATTGACATTTTGAATGATTTTTGGTACAGTCCAAAAAATCAATTTTCGGATGAAAAACGATGACTCCGGACATGTCGAACGATCCCAAAATGGTCAATATGGATGAAATTTTAACATTTAATCTTTTGACTGTAAATGACTGTTGGATGTGAATTATGACTTTGTCAACTAAAATAAGTGTGTTTAAAGTCATTTCTGTGCCTGAAACGGGTCAAAATTGAAGCTTTTGAGTAAGCAAAACTCTGTAAAAATGGCAATTTTGGTCACTCTGAGGGTTTAAAAAGTGGTCATTCAACATGAGGCACGATCCAATTGACATTTTGAATCATTTTTGGTACAGTCTAAAAAATCAATTTTCGGATGAAAAACAATGACTCCGGACATGTCAAACGATCCCAAAATGGTCAATATGGATGAAATTTTAACATTTAATCTTTTGTCTGTAAATGACTGTTGGATGTGAAATATGACTTTGTCAACAAAAATAAGTGTGTTTAAAGTCATTTCTGTGCCTGAAATGGGTCAAAATTGAAGCTTTTGAGTAAGCAAAACTCTGTAAAATTAGCAATTTTGGTCACTGTGAGGGTTTAAAAAGTGGTTATTCAACATGAGGCACGATCCAATTGACATTTTGAATGATTTTTGGTACAGTCCAAAAAATCAATTTTCGGATGAAAAACGATGACTCCGGACATGCCGAACGATCCCAAAATGGTCAATATGGATGAAATTTTAACATTTAATCTTTTGACTGTAAATGACTGTTGGATGTGAATTATGACTTTGTCAGCTAAAATAAGTGTGTTTAAAGTCATTTCTGTGCCTCAAAGGGGTCAAAATTGAAGCTTTTGAGTAATCAAAACTCTGTAAAAATGGCAATGTTGGTCACTCTGAGGGTTTAAAAAGTGGTTATTCAACATGAGGCAAGATCCAATTGACATTTTGAATCATTTTTGGTACAGTCCAAAAAATCAATTTTCGGATGAAAAACGATGATTCCGGACATGCCGAACAATCCCAAAATGGTCAATATGGATGAAATTTTAACATTTAATCTTTTGACTGTAAATGACTGTTGGATGTGAAATATGACTTTGTCAACTAAAATAAGTGTGTTTAAAGTCATTTCTGTGCCTCAAAGGGGTCAAAATTGAAACTTTTGAGTAATCAAAACTCTGTAAAAATGGCAATTTTGGTCACTGTGAGGGTTTAAAAAGTGGTTATTCAACATGAGGCACGATCCAATTGCCATTTTGAATCATTTTTGGTACAGTCCAAAAAAATCAATTTTCGGATGAAAAACGATGACTCCGGACATGTCGAACGATCCCAAAATGGTCAATATGGATGAAATTTTAACATTTAATCTTTTGACTGTAAATGACTGTTGGATGTGAATTATGACTTTGTCAACTAAAATAAGTGTGTTTAAAGTCATTTCTGTGCCTCAAAGGGGTCAAAATTGAAGCTTTTGAGAAATCAAAACTCTGTAAAAATGGCAATTTTGGTCACTGTGAGGGTTTAAAAAGTGGTTATTCAACATGAGGCACGATCCAATTGCCATTTTGAATCATTTTTGGTACAGTCCAAAAAATCAATTTTCGGATGAAAAACGATGACTCCGGACATGTCGAACGATCCCAAAATGGTCAATATGGATGAAATTTTAACATTTAATCTTTTGACTCTAAATGACTGTTGGATGTGAATTATGACTTTGTCAACTAAAATAAGTGTGTTTAAAGTCATTTCTGTGCCTGAAATGGGTCAAAATTGAAGCTTTTGAGTTAGCAAAACTCTGTAAAATTGGCAATTTTATTCACTGTGAGGGTTTAAAAAGTGGCTATTCAACATGAGGCACAATCCAATTGACATTTTGAATGATTTTTGGTACAGTCCAAAAAATCAATTTTCGGATGAAAAACAATGACTCCGGACATGTCGAACGATCCCAAAATGGTCAATATGGATGAAATTTTAACATTTAATCTTTTGACTGTAAATGACTGTTGGATGTGAATTATGACTTTGTCAACTAAAATAAGTGTGTTTAAAGTCATTTCTGTGCCTCAAAGGGGTCAAAATTGAAGCTTTTGAGTAATCAAAACTCTGTAAAAATGGCAATTTTGGTCACTGTGAGGGTTTAAAAAGTGGTTATTCAACATGAGGCACGATCCAATTGACATTTTGAATCATTTCTGGTACAGTCCAAAAAAATCAATTTTCGGATGAAAAACGATGACTCCGGACATGCCGAACGATCCCAAAATGGTCAATATGGATGAAATTTTAACATTTAATCTTTTGACTGTAAATGACTGTTGGATGTGAATTATGACTTTGTCAGCTAAAATAAGTGTGTTTAAAGTCATTTCTGTGCCTCAAAGGGGTCAAAATTGAAGCTTTTGAGTAATCAAAACTCTGTAAAAATGGCAATTTTGGTCACTCTGAGGGTTTAAAAAGTGGTTATTCAACATGAGGCACAATCCAATTGCCATTTTGAATAATTTTTGGTACAGTCCAAAAAATCCATTTTCGGATGAAAAACGATGACTCCGGACATGTCGAACGATCCCAAAATGGTCAATATGGATGAAATTTTAACATTTAATCTTTTGACTGTAAATGACTGTTGGATGTGAATTATGACTTTGTCAACTAAAATAAGTGTGTTTAAAGTCATTTCTGTACCTGAAACGGGTCAAAATTGAAGCTTTTGAGTAAGCAAAACTCTGTAAAAATGGCAATTTTGGTCACTCTGAGGGTTTAAAAAGTGGTTATTCAACATGAGGCACGATCCAATTGACATTTTGAATCATTTTTGGTACAGTCCAAAAAATCAATTTTCGGATGAAAAACGATGACTCCGGACATGTCGAACGATCCCAAAATGGTCAATATGGATGAAATTTTAACATTTAATCTTTTGACTCTAAATGACTGTTGGATGTGAATTATGACTTTGTCAACTAAAATAAGTGTGTTTAAAGTCATTTCTGTGCCTCAAAGGGGTCAAAATTGCAGCTTTTGAGTAATCAAAACTCTTTAAAATGGCAATTTTGGTCACTGTGAGGGTTTAAAAAGTGGTTATTCAACATGAGGCACGATCCAATTGACATTTTGAATCATTTTTGGTACAATCCAAAAAATGAATTTTCGGATGAAAAACGATGACTCCGAACCTGTCGAACGTTCCCAAAATGGTCTATAATGATGAAATTTTAACATTTAATCTTTTGACTCTAAATGACTGTTGGATGTGAATTATGACTTTGTCAACTAAAATAAGTGTGTTTAAAGTCATTTCTGTGCCTCAAAGGGGTCAAAATTGCAGCTTTTGAGTAATCAAAACTCTGTAAAAATGGCAATTTTGGTCACTGTGAGGGTTTAAAAAGTGGTTATTCAACATGAGGCATGATCCAATTGACATTTTGAATAATTTTTGGTACAGTCCAAAAAATCAAATTTCGGATGAAAAACGATGACTCCTGACATGTCGAACGATCCCAAAATGGTCAATATGGATGAAAGTTTAACATTTAATCTTTTGACTGTAAATGACTGTTGGATGTGAATTATGACTTTGTCAACTAAAATAAGTGTGTTTAAAGTCATTTCTGTACCTGAAACGGGTCAAAATTGAAGCTTTTGAGTAAGCAAAACTCTGTAAAAATGGCAATTTTGGTCACTCTGAGGGTTTAAAAAGTGGTTATTCAACATGAGGCACGATCCAATTGACATTTTGAATCATTTTTGGTACAGTCCAAAAAATCAATTTTCGGATGAAAAACAATGACTCCGGACATGTCGAACGATCCCAAAATGGTCAATATGGATGAAATTTTAACATTTATTCTTTTGACTCTAAATGACTGTTGGATGTGAATTATGACTTTGTCAACTAAAATAAGTGTGTTTAAAGTCATTTCTGTGCCTGAAATGGGTCAAAATTGAAGCTTTTGAGTAAGCAAAACTCTGTAAAATTGGCAATTTTATTCACTGTGAGGGTTTAAAAAGTGGCTATTCAACATGAGGCACAATCCAATTGACATTTTGAATGATTTTTGGTACAGTCCAAAAAATCAATTTTCGGATGAAAAACAATGACTCCGGACATGTCGAACGATCCCAAAATGGTCAATATGGATGAAATTTTAACGTTTAATCTTTTGACTGTAACTGACTGTTGGATGTGAATTATGACTTTGTCAACTAAAATAAGTAAAGTCCATTTCTGTGCCTCAAAGGGATCAAAATTTGAAGCTTTTGAGTAATCAAAACTCTGTAAAAATTGGCAATTTTAGTCACTGTGAGGGTTTAAGAAAGTGGTTATTCAACATGAGGCACGATCCAATTGACATTTTGAATGATTTTTGGTACAGTCCAAAAAATCAATTTTCGGATGAAAAACGATGACTCCGGACATGTCGAACGATCCCAAAATGGTCAATATGGATGAAATTTTAACATTTAATCTTTTGACTGTAAATGACTGTTGGATGTGAATTTATGACTTTGTCAACTAAAATAAGTGTGTTTAAAGTCATTTCTGTGCCTGAAACGGGTCAAAATTGAAGCTTTTGAGTAAGCAAAACTCTGTAAAAAATGGCAATTTTGGTCACTCTGAGGGTTTAAAAAGTGGTCATTCAACATGAGGCACGATCCAATTGACATTTTGAATCATTTTTGGTACAGTCTAAAAAATCAATTTTCGGATGAAAAACAATGACTCCGGACATGTCAAACGATCCCAAAATGGTCAATATGGATGAAATTTTAACATTTAATCTTTTGTCTGTAAATGACTGTTGGATGTGAAATATGACTTTGTCAACTAAAATAAGTGTGTTTAAAGTCATTTCTGTGCCTGAAATGGGTCAAAATTGAAGCTTTTGAGTAAGCAAAACTCTGTAAAATTAGCAATTTTGGTCACTGTGAGGGTTTAAAAAAGTGGTTATTCAAGCATGAGGCACGATCCAATTGACATTTTGAATGATTTTTGGTACAGTCCAAAAAATCAATTTTCGGATGAAAAACGATGACTCCGGACATGCCGAACGATCCCAAAATGGTCAATATGGATGAAATTTTAACATTTAATCTTTTGACTGTAAATGACTGTTGGATGTGAATTATGACTTTGTCAGCTAAAATAAGTGTGTTTAAAGTCATTTCTGTGCCTCAAAGGGGTCAAAATTGAAGCTTTTGAGTAATCAAAACTCTGTAAAAATGGCAATGTTGGTCACTCTGAGGGTTTAAAAAGTGGTTATTCAACATGAGGCACGATCCAATTGCCATTTTGAATAATTTTTGGTACAGTCCAAAAAATCCATTTTCGGATGAAAAACGATGACTCCGGACATGCCGAACGATCCCAAAATGGTCAATATGGATGAAATTTTAACATTTAAACTTTTGACTGTAAATGACTGTTGGATGTGAATTATGACTTTGTCAGCTAAAATAAGTGTGTTTAAAGTCATTTCTGTGCCTCAAAGGGGTCAAAATTGAAGCTTTTGAGTAATCAAAACTCTGTAAAAATGGCAATTTTGGTCACTGTGAGGGTTTAAAAAGTGGTTATTCAACATGAGGCAAGATCCAATTGACATTTTGAATCATTTTTGGTACAGTCCAAAAAATCAATTTTCGGATGAAAAACGATGATTCCGGACATGCCGAACAATCCCAAAATGGTCAATATGGATGAAATTTTAACATTTAATCTTTTGACTGTAAATGACTGTTGGATGTGAAATATGACTTTGTCAACTAAAATAAGTGTGTTTAAAGTCATTTCTGTGCCTCAAAGGGGTCAAAATTGAAACTTTTGAGTAATCAAAACTCTGTAAAAATGGCAATTTTGGTCACTGTGAGGGTTTAAAAAGTGGTTATTCAACATGAGGCACGATCCAATTGCCATTTTGAATCATTTTTGGTACAGTCCAAAAAAATCAATTTTCGGATGAAAAACGATGACTCCGGACATGTCGAACGATCCCAAAATGGTCAATATGGATGAAATTTTAACATTTAATCTTTTGACTGTAAATGACTGTTGGATGTGAATTATGACTTTGTCAACTAAAATAAGTGTGTTTAAAGTCATTTCTGTGCCTCAAAGGGGTCAAAATTGAAGCTTTTGAGAAATCAAAACTCTGTAAAAATGGCAATTTTGGTCACTGTGAGGGTTTAAAAAGTGGTTATTCAACATGAGGCACGATCCAATTGCCATTTTGAATCATTTTTGGTACAGTCCAAAAAATCAATTTTCGGATGAAAAACAATGACTCCGGACATGTCGAACGATCCCAAAATGGTCAATATGGATGAAATTTTAACATTTAATCTTTTGACTCTAAATGACTGTTGGATGTGAATTATGACTTTGTCAACTAAAATAAGTGTGTTTAAAGTCATTTCTGTGCCTGAAATGGGTCAAAATTGAAGCTTTTGAGTTAGCAAAACTCTGTAAAATTGGCAATTTTATTCACTGTGAGGGTTTAAAAAGTGGCTATTCAACATGAGGCACAATCCAATTGACATTTTGAATGATTTTTGGTACAGTCCAAAAAATCAATTTTCGGATGAAAAACAATGACTCCGGACATGTCGAACGATCCCAAAATGGTCAATATGGATGAAATTTTAACATTTAATCTTTTGACTGTAACTGACTGTTGGATGTGAATTATGACTTTGTCAACTAAAATAAGTGTGTTTAAAGTCATTTCTGTGCCTGAAATGGGTCAAAATTGAAGCTTTTGAGTAAGCAAAACTCTGTAAAAATGGCAATTTTGGTAACTGTGAGGGTTTAAAAAGTGGTTATTCAACATGAGGCATGATCCAATTGACATTTTGAATCATTTCTGGTACAGTCCAAAAAAATCAATTTTCGGATGAAAAACGATGACTCCGGACATGCCGAACGATCCCAAAATGGTCAATATGGATGAAATTTTAACATTTAATCTTTTGACTGTAAATGACTGTTGGATGTGAATTATGACTTTGTCAGCTAAAATAAGTGTGTTTAAAGTCATTTCTGTGCCTCAAAGGGGTCAAAATTGAAGCTTTTGAGTAATCAAAACTCTGTAAAAATGGCAATTTTGGTCACTCTGAGGGTTTAAAAAGTGGTTATTCAACATGAGGCACGATCCAATTGCCATTTTGAATAATTTTTGGTACAGTCCAAAAAATCCATTTTCGGATGAAAAACGATGACTCCGGACATGTCAAACGATCCCAAAATGGTCAATATGGATGAAATTTTAACATTTAATCTTTTGACTGTAAATGACTGTTGGATGTGAATTATGACTTTGTCAACTAAAATAAGTGTGTTTAAAGTCATTTCTGTGCCTGAAATGGGTCAAAATTGAAGCTTTTGAGTAAGCAAAACTCTGTAAAATTGGCAATTTTGGTCACTGTGAGGTTTTAAAAAGTGGTTATTCAACATGAGGCATGATCCAATTGACATTTTGAATAATTTTTGGTACAGTCCAAAAAATCAAATTTCGGATGAAAAACGATGACTCCTGACATGTCGAACGATCCCAAAACGGTCAATATGGATGAAATTTTAACATTTAATCTTTTGACTGTAAATGACTGTTGGATGTGAATTATGACTTTGTCAACTAAAATAAGTGTGTTTAAAGTCATTTCTGTACCTGAAACGGGTCAAAATTGAAGCTTTTGAGTAAGCAAAACTCTGTAAAAATGGCAATTTTGGTCACTCTGAGGGTTTAAAAAGTGGTTATTCAACATGAGGCACGATCCAATTGACATTTTGAATCATTTTTGGTACAGTCCAAAAAATCTATTTTCGGATGAAAAACGATGACTCCGAACATGTCGAACGATCCCAAAATGGTCAATATGGATGAAATTTTAACATTTAATATTTTGACTCTAAATGACTGTTGGATGTGAATTATGACTTTGTCAACTAAAATAAGTGTGTTTAAAGTCATTTCTGTGCCTCAAACGGGTCAAAATTGCAGCTTTCGAGTAATCAAAACTCTTTAAAATGGCAATTTTGGTCACTGTGAGGGTTTAAAAAGTGGTTATTCAACATGAGGCACGATCCAATTGACATTTTGAATCATTTTTGGTACAATCCAAAAAATGAATTTTCGGATGAAAAACGATGACTACGAACCTGTCGAACGTTCCCAAAATGGTCTATAATGATGAAATTTTAACATTTAATCTTTTGACTCTAAATGACTGTTGGATGTGAATTATGACTTTGTCAACTAAAATAAGTGTGTTTAAAGTCATTTCTGTGCCTCAAAGGGGTCAAAATTGCAGCTTTTGAGTAATCAAAACTCTGTAAAAATGGCAATTTTGGTCACTGTGAGGGTTTAAAAAGTGGTTATTCAACATGAGGCATGATCCAATTGACATTTTGAATAATTTTTGGTACAGTCCAAAAAATCAAATTTCGGATGAAAAACGATGACTCCTGACATGTCGAACGATCCCAAAATGGTCAATATGGATGAAAGTTTAACATTTAATCTTTTGACTGTAAATGACTGTTGGATGTGAATTATGACTTTGTCAACTAAAATAAGTGTGTTTAAAGTCATTTCTATACCTGAAACGGGTCAAAATTGAAGCTTTTGAGTAAGCAAAACTCTGTAAAAATGGCAATTTTGGTCACTCTGAGGGTTTAAAAAGTGGTTATTCAACATGAGGCACGATCCAATTGACATTTTGAATCATTTTTGGTACAGTCCAAAAAATCAATTTTCGGATGAAAAACAATGACTCCGGACATGTCGAACGATCCCAAAATGGTCAATATGGATGAAATTTTAACATTTATTCTTTTGACTCTAAATGACTGTTGGATGTGAATTATGACTTTGTCAACTAAAATAAGTGTGTTTAAAGTCATTTCTGTGCCTGAAATGGGTCAAAATTGAAGCTTTTGAGTAAGCAAAACTCTGTAAAATTGGCAATTTTATTCACTGTGAGGGTTTAAAAAGTGGCTATTCAACATGAGGCACAATCCAATTGACATTTTGAATGATTTTTGGTACAGTCCAAAAAATCAATTTTCGGATGAAAAACAATGACTCCGGACATGTCGAACGATCCCAAAATGGTCAATATGGATGAAATTTTAACGTTTAATCTTTTGACTGTAACTGACTGTTGGATGTGAAATATGACTTTGTCAACTAAAATAAGGGTGTTTAAAGTCATTTCTGTGCCTGAAATGGGTCAAAATTGAAGCTTTTGAGTAAGCAAAACTCTGTAAAATTAGCAATTTTGGTCACTGTGAGGGTTTAAAAAGTGGTTATTCAACATGGGGCACGATCCAATTGACATTTTGAATGATTTTTGGTACAGTCCAAAAAATCAATTTTCGGATGAAAAACGATGACTCCGGACATGTCGAACGATCCCAAAATGGTCAATATGGATGAAATTTTAACATTTATTCTTTTGACTGTAAATGACTGTTGGATGTGAATTATGACTTTGTCAACTAAAATAAGTGTGTTTAAAGTCATTTCTGTGCCTCAAAGGGGTCAAAATTGAAGCTTTTGAGTAGTCAAAACTCTGTAAAAATGGCAATTTTGGTCACTGTGAGGGTTTAAAAAGTGGTTATTCAACATGAGGCACGATCCAATTGACATTTTGAATCATTTCTGGTACAGTCCAAAAAAATCAATTTTCGGATGAAAAACGATGACTCCGGACATGCCGAACGATCCCAAAATGGTCAATATGGATGAAATTTTAACATTTAATCTTTTGACTGTAAATGACTGTTGGATGTGAATTATGACTTTTTCAACTAAAATAAGTGTGTTTAAAGTCATTTCTGTGCCTGAAACGGGTCAAAATTGAAGCTTTTGAGTAAGCAAAACTCTGTAAAAATGGCAATTTTGGTCACTCTGAGGGTTTAAAAAGTGGTCATTCAACATGAGGCACGATCCAATTGACATTTTGAATCATTTTTGGTACAGTCTAAAAAATCAATTTTCGGATGAAAAACAATGACTCCGGACATGTCAAACGATCCCAAAATGGTCAATATGGATGAAATTTTAACATTTAATCTTTTGACTGTAAATGACTGTTGGATGTGAATTATGACTTTTTCAACTAAAATAAGTGTGTTTAAAGTCATTTCTGTGCCTGAAACGGGTCAAAATTGAAGCTTTTGAGTAAGCAAAACTCTGTAAAAATGGCAATTTTGGTCACTCTGAGGGTTTAAAAAGTGGTCATTCAACATGAGGCACGATCCAATTGACATTTTGAATCATTTTTGGTACAGTCTATAAAATCAATTTTCGGATGAAAAACAATGACTCCGGACATGTCAAACGATCCCAAAATGGTCAATATGGATGAAATTTTAACATTTAATCTTTTGTCTGTAAATGACTGTTGGATGTGAAATATGACTTTGTCAACTAAAATAAGTGTGTTTAAAGTCATTTCTGTGCCTGAAATGGGTCAAAATTGAAGCTTTTGAGTAAGCAAAACTCTGTAAAAATGGCAATTTTGGTCACTGTGAGGGTTTAAAAAGTGGTTATTCAACATGAGGCACGATCCAATTGACATTTTGAATCATTTCTGGTACAGTCCAAAAAAATCAATTTTCTGATGAAAAACGATGACTCCGGACATGCCGAACGATCCCAAAATGGTCAATATGGATGAAATTTTAACATTTAATCTTTTGACTGTAAATGACTGTTGGATGTGAATTATGACTTTGTCAGCTAAAATAAGTGTGTTTAAAGTCATTTCTGTGCCTCAAAGGGGTCAAAATTGAAGCTTTTGAGTAATCAAAACTCTGTAAAAATGGCAATTTTGGTCACTCTGAGGGTTTAAAAAGTGGTTATTCAACATGAGGCACGATCCAATTGCCATTTTGAATAATTTTTGGTACAGTCCAAAAAATCCATTTTCGGATGAAAAACGATGACTCCGGACATGTCGAACGATCCCAAAATGGTCAATATGGATGAAATTTTAACATTTAATCTTTTGACTGTAAATGACTGTTGGATGTGAATTATGACTTTGTCAACTAAAATAAGTGTGTTTAAAGTCATTTCTGTGCCTGAAATGGGTCAAAATTGAAGCTTTTGAGTAAGCAAAACTCTGTAAAATTGGCAATTTTGGTCACTGTGAGGTTTTAAAAAGTGGTTATTCAACATGAGGCATGATCCAATTGACATTTTGAATAATTTTTGGTACAGTCCAAAAAATCAAATTTCGGATGAAAAACGATGACTCCTGACATGTCGAACGATCCCAAAACGGTCAATATGGATGAAATTTTAACATTTAATCTTTTGACTGTAAATGACTGTTGGATGTGAATTATGACTTTGTCAACTAAAATAAGTGTGTTTAAAGTCATTTCTGTACCTGAAACGGGTCAAATTGAAGCTTTTGAGTAAGCAAAACTCTGTAAAAATGGCAATTTTGGTCACTCTGAGGGTTTAAAAAGTGGTTATTCAACATGAGGCACGATCCAATTGACATTTTGAATCATTTTTGGTACAGTCCAAAAAATCAATTTTCGGATGAAAAACGATGACTCCGGACATGTGGAACGATCCCAAAATGGTCAATATGGATGAAATTTTAACATTTAATCTTTTGACTCTAAATGACTGTTGGATGTGAATTATGACTTTGTCAACTAAAATAAGTGTGTTTAAAGTCATTTCTGTGCCTCAAAGGGGTCAAAATTGCAGCTTTTGAGTAATCAAAACTCTTTAAAATGGCAATTTTGGTCACTGTGATGGTTTAAAAAGTGGTTATTCAACATGAGGCACGATCCAATTGACATTTTGAATCATTTTTGGTACAATCCAAAAAATGAATTTTCGGATGAAAAACGATGACTCCGGACCTGTCGAACGTTCCCAAAATGGTCTATAATGATGAAATTTTAACATTTAATCTTTTGACTCTAAATGACTGTTGGATGTGAATTATGACTTTGTCAACTAAAATAAGTGTGTTTAAAGTCATTTCTGTGCCTCAAAGGGGTCAAAATTGCAGCTTTTGAGTAATCAAAACTCTGTAAAAATGGCAATTTTGGTCACTGTGAGGGTTTAAAAAGTGGTTATTCAACATGAGGCATGATCCAATTGACATTTTGAATAATTTTTGGTACAGTCCAAAAAATCAAATTTCGGATGAAAAACGATGACTCCTGACATGTCGAACGATCCCAAAATGGTCAATATGGATGAAAGTTTAACATTTAATCTTTTGACTGTAAATGACTGTTGGATGTGAATTATGACTTTGTCAACTAAAATAAGTGTGTTTAAAGTCATTTCTGTACCTGAAACGGGTCAAAATTGAAGCTTTTGAGTAAGCAAAACTCTGTAAAAATGGCAATTTTGGTCACTCTGAGGGTTTAAAAAGTGGTTATTCAACATGAGGCACGATCCAATTGACATTTTGAATCATTTTTGGTACAGTCCAAAAAATCAATTTTCGGATGAAAAACAATGACTCCGGACATGTCGAACGATCCCAAAATGGTCAATATGGATGAAATTTTAACATTTATTCTTTTGACTCTAAATGACTGTTGGATGTGAATTATGACTTTGTCAACTAAAATAAGTGTGTTTAAAGTCATTTCTGTGCCTGAAATGGGTCAAAATTGAAGCTTTTGAGTAAGCAAAACTCTGTAAAATTGGCAATTTTATTCACTGTGAGGGTTTAAAAAGTGGCTATTCAACATGAGGCACAATCCAATTGAGATTTTGAATGATTTTTGGTACAGTCCAAAAAATCAATTTTCGGATGAAAAACAATGACTCCGGACATGTCGAACGATCCCAAAATGGTCAATATGGATGAAATTTTAACGTTTAATCTTTTGACTGTAACTGACTGTTGGATGTGAATTATGACTTTGTCAACTAAAATAAGTGTGTTTAAAGTCATTTCTGTGCCTCAAAGGGATCAAAATTGAAGCTTTTGAGTAATCAAAACTCTGTAAAAATTGGCAATTTTGGTCACTGTGAGGGTTTAAGAAGTGGTTATTCAACATGAGGCACGATCCAATTGACATTTTGAATGATTTTTGGTACAGTCCAAAAAATCAATTTTCGGATGAAAAACGATGACTCCGGACATGTCGAACGATCCCAAAATGGTCAATATGGATGAAATTTTAACATTTAATCTTTTGACTGTAAATGACTGTTGGATGTGAAATATGACTTTGTCAACTAAAATAAGTGTGTTTAAAGTCATTTCTGTGCCTGAAATGGGTCAAAATTGAAGCTTTTGAGTAAGCAAAACTCTGTAAAATTAGCAATTTTGGTCACTGTGAGGGTTTAAAAAGTGGTTATTCAACATGAGGCACGATCCAATTGACATTTTGAATCATTTCTGGTACAGTCCAAAAAAATCAATTTTCGGATGAAAAACGATGACTCCGGGCATGCCGAACGATCCCAAAATGGTCAATATGGATGAAATTTTAACATTTAATCTTTTGACTGTAAATGACTGTTGGATGTGAATTATGACTTTGTCAGCTAAAATAAGTGTGTTTAAAGTCATTTCTGTGCCTCAAAGGGGTCAAAATTGAAGCTTTTGAGTAATCAAAACTCTGTAAAAATGGCAATGTTGGTCACTCTGAGGGTTTAAAAAGTGGTTATTCAACATGAGGCACGATCCAATTGCCATTTTGAATAATTTTTGGTACAGTCCAAAAAATCCTTTTTCGGATGAAAAACGATGACTCCGGACATGTCGAACGATCCCAAAATGGTCAATATGGATGAAATTTTAACATTTAATCTTTTGACTGTAAATGACTGTTGGATGTGAATTATGACTTTGTCAACTAAAATAAGTGTGTTTAAAGTCATTTCTGTGCCTCAAAGGGGTCAAAATTGAAGCTTTTGAGTAATCAAAACTCTGTAAAAATGGCAATTTTGGTCACTGTGAGGGTTTAAAAAGTGGTTATTCAACATGAGGCAAGATCCAATTGACATTTTGAATCATTTTTGGTACAGTCCAAAAAATCAATTTTCGGATGAAAAACGATGATTCCGGACATGCCGAACAATCCCAAAATGGTCAATATGGATGAAATTTTAACATTTAATCTTTTGACTGTAAATGACTGTTGGATGTGAAATATGACTTTGTCAACTAAAATAAGTGTGTTTAAAGTCATTTCTGTGCCTCAAAGGGGTCAAAATTGAAGCTTTTGAGTAATCAAAACTCTGTAAAAATGGCAATTTTGGTCACTGTGAGGGTTTAAAAAGTGGTTATTCAACATGAGGCACGATCCAATTGCCATTTTGAATCATTTTTGGTACAGTCCAAAAAATCAATTTTCGGATGAAAAACGATGACTCCGGACATGTCGAACGATCCCAAAATGGTCAATATGGATGAAATTTTAACATTTAATCTTTTGACTGTAAATGACTGTTGGATGTGAATTATGACTTTGTCAACTAAAATAAGTGTGTTTAAAGTCATTTCTGTGCCTCAAAGGGGTCAAAATTGAAGCTTTTGAGAAATCAAAACTCTGTAAAAATGGCAATTTTGGTCACTGTGAGGGTTTAAAAAGTGGTTATTCAACATGAGGCACGATCCAATTGCCATTTTGAATCATTTTTGGTACAGCCCAAAAAATCAATTTTCGGATGAAAAACGATGACTCCGGACATGTCGAACGATCCCAAAATGGTCAATATGGATGAAATTTTAACATTTAATCTTTTGACTGTAAATGACTGTTGGATGTGAATTATGACTTTGTCAACTAAAATAAGTGTGTTTAAAGTCATTTCTGTGCCTGAAATGGGTCAAAATTGAAGCTTTTGAGTAAGCAAAACTCTGTAAAATTGGCAATTTTGGTCACTGTGAGGGTTTAAAAAGTGGTTATTCAACATGAGGCACGATCCAATTGACATTTTGAATGATTTTTGGTACAGTCCAAAAAATCAATTTTCGGATGAAAAACGATGACTCCGGACATGTCGAACGATCCCAAAATGGTCAATATGGATGAAATTTTAACATTTAATCTTTTGACTGTAAATGACTGTTGGATGTGAATTATGACTTTGTCAACTAAAATAAGTGTGTTTAAAGTCATTTCTGTGCCTCAAAGGGGTCAAAATTGAAGCTTTTGAGTAATCAAAACTCTGTAAAAATGGCAATTTTGGTCACTGTGAGGGTTTAAAAAGTGGTTATTCAACATGAGGCACGATCCAATTGACATTTTGAATCATTTCTGGTACAGTCCAAAAAAATCAATTTTCGGATGAAAAACGATGACTCCGGACATGCCGAACGATCCCAAAATGGTCAATATGGATGAAATTTTAACATTTAATCTTTTGACTGTAAATGACTGTTGGATGTGAATTATGACTTTGTCAGCTAAAATAAGTGTGTTTAAAGTCATTTCTGTGCCTCAAAGGGGTCAAAATTGAAGCTTTTGAGTAATCAAAACTCTGTAAAAATGGCAATTTTGGTCACTCTGAGGGTTTAAAAAGTGGTTATTCAACATGAGGCACGATCCAATTGCCATTTTGAATAATTTTTGGTACAGTCCAAAAAATCCATTTTCGGATGAAAAACGATGACTCCGGACATGTCGAACGATCCCAAAATGGTCAATATGGATGAAATTTTAACATTTAATCTTTTGACTGTAAATGACTGTTGGATGTGAATTATGACTTTGTCAACTAAAATAAGTGTGTTTAAAGTCATTTCTGTGCCTGAAATGGGTCAAAATTGAAGCTTTTGAGTAAGCAAAACTCTGTAAAATTGGCAATTTTGGTCACTGTGAGGTTTTAAAAAGTGGTTATTCAACATGAGGCATGATCCAATTGACATTTTGAATAATTTTTGGTACAGTCCAAAAAATCAAATTTCGGATGAAAAACGATGACTCCTGACATGTCGAACGATCCCAAAACGGTCAATATGGATGAAATTTTAACATTTAATCTTTTGACTGTAAATGACTGTTGGATGTGAATTATGACTTTGTCAACTAAAATAAGTGTGTTTAAAGTCATTTCTGTACCTGAAACGGGTCAAAATTGAAGCTTTTGAGTAAGCAAAACTCTGTAAAAATGGCAATTTTGGTCACTCTGAGGGTTTAAAAAGTGGTTATTCAACATGAGGCACGATCCAATTGACATTTTGAATCATTTTTGGTACAGTCCAAAAAATCAATTTTCGGATGAAAAACGATGACTCCGGACATGTCGAACGATCCCAAAATGGTCAATATGGATGAAATTTTAACATTTAATCTTTTGACTCTAAATGACTGTTGGATGTGAATTATGACTTTGTCAACTAAAATAAGTGTGTTTAAAGTCATTTCTGTGCCTCAAAGGGGTCAAAATTGCAGCTTTTGAGTAATCAAAACTCTTTAAAATGGCAATTTTGGTCACTGTGAGGGTTTAAAAAGTGGTTATTCAACATGAGGCACGATCCAATTGACATTTTGAATCATTTTTGGTACAATCCAAAAAATGAATTTTCGGATGAAAAACGATGACTCCGAACCTGTCGAACGTTCCCAAAATGGTCTATAATGATGAAATTTTAACATTTAATCTTTTGACTCTAAATGACTGTTGGATGTGAATTATGACTTTGTCAACTAAAATAAGTGTGTTTAAAGTCATTTCTGTGCCTCAAAGGGGTCAAAATTGCAGCTTTTGAGTAATCAAAACTCTGTAAAAATGGCAATTTTGGTCACTGTGAGGGTTTAAAAAGTGGTTATTCAACATGAGGCATGATCCAATTGACATTTTGAATAATTTTTGGTACAGTCCAAAAAATCAAATTTCGGATGAAAAACGATGACTCCTGACATGTCGAACGATCCCAAAATGGTCAATATGGATGAAAGTTTAACATTTAATCTTTTGACTGTAAATGACTGTTGGATGTGAATTATGACTTTGTCAACTAAAATAAGTGTGTTTAAAGTCATTTCTGTACCTGAAACGGGTCAAAATTGAAGCTTTTGAGTAAGCAAAACTCTGTAAAAATGGCAATTTTGGTCACTGTGAGGGTTTAAAAAGTGGTTATTCAACATGAGGCACGATCCAATTGCCATTTTGAATCATTTTTGGTACAGTCCAAAAAATCAATTTTCGGATGAAAAACAATGACTCCGGACATGTCGAACGACCCCAAAATGGTCAATATGGATGAAAGTTTAACATTTAATCTTTTGACTGTAAATGACTGTTGGATGTGAATTATGACTTTGTCAACTAAAATAAGTGTGTTTAAAGTCATTTCTGTACCTGAAACGGGTCAAAATTGAAGCTTTTGAGTAAGCAAAACTCTGTAAAAATGGCAATTTTGGTCACTCTGAGGGTTTAAAAAGTGGTTATTCAACATGAGGCACGATCCAATTGACATTTTGAATCATTTTTGGTACAGTCCAAAAAATCAATTTTCGGATGAAAAACAATGACTCCGGACATGTCGAACGATCCCAAAATGGTCAATATGGATGAAATTTTAACATTTATTCTTTTGACTCTAAATGACTGTTGGATGTGAATTATGACTTTGTCAACTAAAATAAGTGTGTTTAAAGTCATTTCTGTGCCTGAAATGGGTCAAAATTGAAGCTTTTGAGTAAGCAAAACTCTGTAAAATTGGCAATTTTATTCACTGTGAGGGTTTAAAAAGTGGCTATTCAACATGAGGCACAATCCAATTGACATTTTGAATGATTTTTGGTACAGTCCAAAAAATCAATTTTCGGATGAAAAACAATGACTCCGGACATGTCGAACGATCCCAAAATGGTCAATATGGATGAAATTTTAACGTTTAATCTTTTGACTGTAACTGACTGTTGGATGTGAATTATGACTTTGTCAACTAAAATAAGTGTGTTTAAAGTCATTTCTGTGCCTCAAAGGGATCAAAATTGAAGCTTTTGAGTAATCAAAACTCTGTAAAAATTGGCAATTTTGGTCACTGTGAGGGTTTAAGAAGTGGTTATTCAACATGAGGCACGATCCAATTGACATTTTGAATGATTTTTGGTACAGTCCAAAAAATCAATTTTCGGATGAAAAACGATGACTCCGGACATGTCGAACGATCCCAAAATGGTCAATATGGATGAAATTTTAACATTTAATCTTTTGACTGTAAATGACTGTTGGATGTGAAATATGACTTTGTCAACTAAAATAAGTGTGTTTAAAGTCATTTCTGTGCCTGAAATGGGTCAAAATTGAAGCTTTTGAGTAAGCAAAACTCTGTAAAATTAGCAATTTTGGTCACTGTGAGGGTTTAAAAAGTGGTTATTCAACATGAGGCACGATCCAATTGACATTTTGAATGATTTTTGGTACAGTCCAAAAAATCAATTTTCGGATGAAAAACGATGACTCCGGACATGTCGAACGATCCCAAAATGGTCAATATGGATGAAATTTTAACATTTATTCTTTTGACTGTAAATGACTGTTGGATGTGAATTATGACTTTGTCAACTAAAATAAGTGTGTTTAAAGTCATTTCTGTGCCTCAAAGGGGTCAAAATTGAAGCTTTTGAGTAATCAAAACTCTGTAAAAATGGCAATGTTGGTCACTCTGAGGGTTTAAAAAGTGGTTATTCAACATGAGGCACGATCCAATTGCCATTTTGAATAATTTTTGGTACAGTCCAAAAAATCCTTTTTCGGATGAAAAACGATGACTCCGGACATGTCGAACGATCCCAAAATGGTCAATATGGATGAAATTTTAACATTTAATCATTTGACTGTAAATGACTGTTGGATGTGAATTATGACTTTGTCAACTAAAATAAGTGTGTTTAAAGTCATTTCTGTGCCTCAAAGGGGTCAAAATTGAAGCTTTTGAGTAATCAAAACTCTGTAAAAATGGCAATTTTGGTCACTGTGAGGGTTTAAAAAGTGGTTATTCAACATGAGGCAAGATCCAATTGACATTTTGAATCATTTTTGGTACAGTCCAAAAAATCAATTTTCGGATGAAAAACGATGATTCCGGACATGCCGAACAATCCCAAAATGGTCAATATGGATGAAATTTTAACATTTAATCTTTTGACTGTAAATGACTGTTGGATGTGAAATATGACTTTGTCAACTAAAATAAGTGTGTTTAAAGTCATTTCTGTGCCTCAAAGGGGTCAAAATTGAAGCTTTTGAGTAATCAAAACTCTGTAAAAATGGCAATTTTGGTCACTGTGAGGGTTTAAAAAGTGGTTATTCAACATGAGGCACGATCCAATTGCCATTTTGAATCATTTTTGGTACAGTCCAAAAAATCAATTTTCGGATGAAAAACGATGACTCCGGACATGTCGAACGATCCCAAAATGGTCAATATGGATGAAATTTTAACATTTAATCTTTTGACTGTAAATGACTGTTGGATGTGAATTATGACTTTGTCAACTAAAATAAGTGTGTTTAAAGTCATTTCTGTGCCTCAAAGGGGTCAAAATTGAAGCTTTTGAGAAATCAAAACTCTGTAAAAATGGCAATTTTGGTCACTGTGAGGGTTTAAAAAGTGGTTATTCAACATGAGGCACGATCCAATTGCCATTTTGAATCATTTTTGGTACAGTCCAAAAAATCAATTTTCGGATGAAAAACGATGACTCCGGACATGTCGAACGATCCCAAAATGGTCAATATGGATGAAATTTTAACATTTAATCTTTTGACTGTAAATGACTGTTGGATGTGAATTATGACTTTGTCAACTAAAATAAGTGTGTTTAAAGTCATTTCTGTGCCTGAAATGGGTCAAAATTGAAGCTTTTGAGTAAGCAAAACTCTGTAAAATTGGCAATTTTGGTCACTGTGAGGGTTTAAAAAGTGGTTATTCAACATGAGGCACGATCCAATTGACATTTTGAATGATTTTTGGTACAGTCCAAAAAATCAATTTTCGGATGAAAAACAATGACTCCGGACATGTCGAACGATCCCAAAATGGTCAATATGGATGAAATTTTAACGTTTAATCTTTTGACTGTAACTGACTGTTGGATGTGAATTATGACTTTGTCAACTAAAATAACTGTGTTTAAAGTCATTTCTGTGCCTCAAAGGGATCAAAATTGAAGCTTTTGAGTAATAAAAACTCTGTAAAAATTGGCAATTTTGGTCACTGTGAGGGTTTAAGAAGTGGTTATTCAACATGAGACACGATCCAATTGACATTTGGAATGATTTTTGGTACAGTCCAAAAAATCAATTTTCGGATGAAAAACGATGACTCCGGACATGTCGAACGATCCCAAAATGGTCAATATGGATGAAATTTTAACATTTAATCTTTTGACTGTAAATGACTGTTGGATGTGAATTATGACTTTTTCAACTAAAATAAGTGTGTTTAAAGTCATTTCTGTGCCTGAAACGGGTCAAAATTGAAGCTTTTGAGTAAGCAAAACTCTGTAAAAATGGCAATTTTGGTCACTCTGAGGGTTTAAAAAGTGGTCATTCAACATGAGGCACGATCCAATTGACATTTTGAATCATTTTTGGTACAGTCTAAAAAATCAATTTTCGGATGAAAAACAATGACTCCGGACATGTCAAACGATCCCAAAATGGTCAATATGGATGAAATTTTAACATTTAATCTTTTGACTGTAAATGACTGTTGGATGTGAATTATGACTTTTTCAACTAAAATAAGTGTGTTTAAAGTCATTTCTGTGCCTGAAACGGGTCAAAATTGAAGCTTTTGTGTAAGCAAAACTCTGTAAAAATGGCAATTTTGGTCACTCTGAGGGTTTAAAAAGTGGTCATTCAACATGAGGCACGATCCAATTGACATTTTGAATCATTTTTGGTACAGTCTATAAAATCAATTTTCGGATGAAAAACAATCACTCCGGACATGTCAAACGATCCCAAAATGGTCAATATGGATGAAATTTTAACATTTAATCTTTTGTCTGTAAATGACTGTTGGATGTGAAATATGACTTTGTCAACTAAAATAAGTGTGTTTAAAGTCATTTCTGTGCCTGAAATGGGTCAAAATTGAAGCTTTTGAGTAAGCAAAACTCTGTAAAAATGGCAATTTTGGTCACTGTGAGGGTTTAAAAAGTGGTTATTCAACATGAGGCACGATCCAATTGACATTTTGAATCATTTCTGGTACAGTCCAAAAAAATAAATTTTCGGATGAAAAACGATGACTCCGGACATGCCGAACGATCCCAAAATGGTCAATATGGATGAAATTTTAACATTTAATCTTTTGACTGTAAATGACTGTTGGATGTGAATTATGACTTTGTCAGCTAAAATAAGTGTGTTTAAAGTCATTTCTGTGCCTCAAAGGGGTCAAAATTGAAGCTTTTGAGTAATCAAAACTCTGTAAAAATGGCAATTTTGGTCACTGTGAGGGTTTAAAAAGTGGTTATTCAACATGAGGCACGATCCAATTGACATTTTGAATCATTTCTGGTACAGTCCAAAAAAATCAATTTTCGGATGAAAAACGATGACTCCGGACATGCCGAACGATCCCAAAATGGTCAATATGGATGAAATTTTAACATTTAATCTTTTGACTGTAAATGACTGTTGGATGTGAATTATGACTTTGTCAGCTAAAATAAGTGTGTTTAAAGTCATTTCTGTGCCTCAAAGGGGTCAAAATTGAAGCTTTTGAGTAATCAAAACTCTGTAAAAATGGCAATTTTGGTCACTCTGAGGGTTTAAAAAGTGGTTATTCAACATGAGGCACGATCCAATTGCCATTTTGAATAATTTTTGGTACAGTCCAAAAAATCCATTTTCGGATGAAAAACGATGACTCCGGACATGTCGAACGATCCCAAAATGGTCAATATGGATGAAATTTTAACATTTAATCTTTTGACTGTAAATGACTGTTGGATGTGAATTATGACTTTGTCAACTAAAATAAGTGTGTTTAAAGTCATTTCTGTGCCTGAAATGGGTCAAAATTGAAGCTTTTGAGTAAGCAAAACTCTGTAAAATTGGCAATTTTGGTCACTGTGAGGTTTTAAAAAGTGGTTATTCAACATGAGGCATGATCCAATTGACATTTTGAATAATTTTTGGTACAGTCCAAAAAATCAAATTTCGGATGAAAAACGATGACTCCTGACATGTCGAACGATCCCAAAACGGTCAATATGGATGAAATTTTAACATTTAATCTTTTGACTGTAAATGACTGTTGGATGTGAATTATGACTTTGTCAACTAAAATAAGTGTGTTTAAAGTCATTTCTGTACCTGAAACGGGTCAAAATTGAAGCTTTTGAGTAAGCAAAACTCTGTAAAAATGGCAATTTTGGTCACTCTGAGGGTTTAAAAAGTGGTTATTCAACATGAGGCACGATCCAATTGACATTTTGAATCATTTTTGGTACAGTCCAAAAAATCAATTCTCGGATGAAAAACGATGACTCCGGACCTGTGGAACGATCCCAAAATGGTCAATATGGATGAAATTTTAACATTTAATCTTTTGACTCTAAATGACTGTTGGATGTGAATTATGACTTTGTCAACTAAAATAAGTGTGTTTAAAGTCATTTCTGTGACTCATAGGGGTCAAAATTGCAGCTTTTGAGTAATCAAAACTCTTTAAAATGGCAATTTTGGTCACTGTGATGGTTTAAAAAGTGGTTATTCAACGAGAATCCAATTGACATTTTGAATCATTTTTGGTACAATCCAAAAAATGAATTTTCGGATGAAAAACGATGACTCCGGACATGTCGAACGATCCCAAAATGGTCAATATGGATGAAATTTTAACATTTAATCTTTTGACTGTAACTGACTGTTGGATGTGAATTATGACTTTGTCAACTAAAATAAGTGTGTTTAAAGTCATTTCTGTGCCTCAAAGGGATCAAAATTGAAGCTTTTGAGTAATCAAAACTCTGTAAAAATTGGCAATTTTGGTCACTGTGAGGGTTTAAGAAGTGGTTATTCAACATGAGGCACGATCCAATTGACATTTTGAATGATTTTTGGTACAGTCCAAAAAATCAATTTTCGGATGAAAAACGATGACTCCGGACATGTCGAACGATCCCAAAATGGTCAATATGGATGAAATTTTTACATTTAATCTTTTGACTGTAAATGACTGTTGGATGTGAATTATGACTTTGCCAACTAAAATAAGTGTGTTTAAAGTCATTTCTGTGCCTGAAATGGGTCAAAATTGAAGCTTTTGAGTAAGCAAAACTCTGTAAAATTGGCAATTTTGGTCACTGTGAGGGTTTAAAAAGTGGTTATTCAACATGAGGCATGATCCAATTGACATTTTGAATAATTTTTGGTACAGTCCAAAAAATCAAATTTCGGATGAAAAACGATGACTCCTGACATGTCGAACGATCCCAAAATGGTCAATATGGATGAAAGTTTAACATTTAATCTTTTGACTGTAAATGACTGTTGGATGTGAATTATGACTTTGTCAACTAAAATAAGTGTGTTTAAAGTCATTTCTGTACCTGAAACGGGTCAAAATTGAAGCTTTTGAGTAAGCAAAACTCTGTAAAAATGGCAATTTTGGTCACTCTGAGGGTTTAAAAAGTGGTTATTCAACATGAGGCACGATCCAATTGACATTTTGAATCATTTTTGGTACAGTCCAAAAAATCAATTTTCGGATGAAAAACAATGACTCCGGACATGTCGAACGATCCCAAAATGGTCAATATGGATGAAATTTTAACATTTATTCTTTTGACTCTAAATGACTGTTGGATGTGAATTATGACTTTGTCAACTAAAATAAGTGTGTTTAAAGTCATTTCTGTGCCTGAAATGGGTCAAAATTGAAGCTTTTGAGTAAGCAAAACTCTGTAAAATTGGCAATTGTATTCACTGTGAGGGTTTAAAAAGTGGCTATTCAACATAAGGCACAATCCAATTGACATTTTGAATGATTTTTGGTACAGTCCAAAAAATCAATTTTCGGATGAAAAACAATGACTCCGGACATGTCGAACGATCTCAAAATGGTCAATATGGATGAAATTTTAACGTTTAATCTTTTGACTGTAACTGACTGTTGGATGTGAATTATGACTTTGTCAACTAAAATAAGTGTGTTTAAAGTCATTTCTGTACCTGAAACGGGTCAAAATTGAAGCTTTTGAGTAAGCAAAACTCTGTAAAAATGGCAATTTTGGTCACTCTGAGGGTTTAAAAAGTGGTTATTCAACATGAGGCACGATCCAATTGACATTTTGAATCATTTTTGGTACAGTCCAAAAAATCAATTTTCGGATGAAAAACAATGACTCCGGACATGTCGAACGATCCCAAAATGGTCAATATGGATGAAATTTTAACATTTATTCTTTTGACTCTAAATGACTGTTGGATGTGAATTATGACTTTGTCAACTAAAATAAGTGTGTTTAAAGTCATTTCTGTGCCTGAAATGGGTCAAAATTGAAGCTTTTGAGTAAGCAAAACTCTGTAAAATTGGCAATTTTATTCACTGTGAGGGTTTAAAAAGTGGCTATTCAACATGAGGCACAATCCAATTGACATTTTGAATGATTTTTGGTACAGTCCAAAAAATCAATTTTCGGATGAAAAACAATGACTCCGGACATGTCGAACGATCCCAAAATGGTCAATATGGATGAAATTTTAACGTTTAATCTTTTGACTGTAACTGACTGTTGGATGTGAATTATGACTTTGTCAACTAAAATAAGTGTGTTTAAAGTCATTTCTGTGTCTCAAAGGGATCAAAATTGAAGCTTTTGAGTAATCAAAACTCTGTAAAAATTGGCAATTTTGGTCACTGTGAGGGTTTAAGAAGTGGTTATTCAACATGAGGCACGATCCAATTGACATTTTGAATGATTTTTGGTACAGTCCAAAAAATCAATTTTCGGATGAAAAACGATGACTCCGGACATGTCGAACGATCCCAAAATGGTCAATATGGATGAAATTTTAACATTTAATCTTTTGACTGTAAATGACTGTTGGATGTGAATTATGACTTTGCCAACTAAAATAAGTGTGTTTTAAAGTCATTTCTGTGCCTGAAATGGGTCAAAATTGAAGCTTTTGAGTAAGCAAAACTCTGTAAAATTGGCAATTTTGGTCACTGTGAGGGTTTAAAAAGTGGTTATTCAACATGAGGCATGATCCAATTGACATTTTGAATAATTTTTGGTACAGTCCAAAAAATCAAATTTCGGATGAAAAACGATGACTCCTGACATGTCGAACGATCCCAAAACGGTCAATATGGATGAAATTTTAACATTTAATCTTTTGACTGTAAATGACTGTTGGATGTGAATTATGACTTTGTCAACTAAAATAAGTGTGTTTAAAGTCATTTCTGTACCTGAAATGGGTCAAAATTGAAGCTTTTGAGTAAGCAAAACTCTGTGAAATATGGCAATTTTATTCACTGTGAGGGTTTAAAAAGTGGTCATTCAACATGAGGCACGATCCAATTGACATTTTGAATCATTTCTGGTACAGTCCAAAAAATCAATTTTCGGATGAAAAACGATGACTCCGGACATGCCGAACGATCCCAAAATGGTCAATATGGATGAAATTTTAACATTTAATCTTTTGACTGTAAATGACTGTTGGATGTGAATTATGACTTTGTTAACTAAAATAAGTGTGTTTAAAGTCATTTCTGTGCCTCAAAGGGGTCAAAATTGCAGCTTTTGAGTAATCAAAACTCTTTAAAATGGCAATTTTGGTCACTGTGAGGGTTTAAAAAGTGGTTATTCAACATGAGGAACGATCCAATTGACATTTTGAATCATTTTTGGTACAATCCAAAAAATGAATTTTCGGATGAAAAACGATGACTCCGGACCTGTCGAACGTTCCCAAAATGGTCTATAATGATGAAATTTTAACATTTAATCTTTTGACTCTAAATGACTGTTGGATGTGAATTATGACTTTGTCAACTAAAATAAGTGTGTTTAAAGTCATTTCTGTGCCTCAAAGGGGTCAAAATTGCAGCTTTTGAGTAATCAAAACTCTGTAAAAATGGCAATTTTGGTCACTGTGAGGGTTTAAAAAGTGGTTATTCAACATGAGGCATGATCCAATTGACATTTTGAATAATTTTTGGTACAGTCCAAAAAATCAAATTTCGGATGAAAAACGATGACTCCTGACATGTCGAACGATCCCAAAATGGTCAATATGGATGAAATTTTAACATTTAATCTTTTGACTGTAAATGACTGTTGGATGTGAATTATGACTTTGTCAACTAAAATAAGTGTGTTTAAAGTCATTTCTGTACCTGAAACGGGTCAAAATTGACGCTTTTGAGTAAGCAAAACTCTGTAAAAATGGCAATTTTGGTCACTCTGAGGGTTTAAAAAGTGGTTATTCAACATGAGGCACAATCCAATTGACATTTTGAATGATTTTTGGTACAGTCCAAAAAATCAATTTTCGGATGAAAAACAATGACTCCGGACATGTCGAACGATCCCAAAATGGTCAATATGGATGAAATTTTAACATTTAATCTTTTGACTGTAACTGACTGTTGGATGTGAATTATGACTTTGTCAACTAAAATAAGTGTGTTTAAAGTCATTTCTGTGCCTCAAAGGGGTCAAAATTGCAGCTTTTGAGTACTCAAAACTCTTTAAAATGGCAATTTTGGTCACTGTGAGGGTTTAAAAAGTGGTTATTCAACATGAGGCACGATCCAATTGACATTTTGAATCATTTTTGGTACAATCCAAAAAATGAATTTTCGGATGAAAAACGATGACTCCTGACATGTCGAACGATCCCAAAATGGTCAATATGGATGAAAGTTTAACATTTAATCTTTTGACTGTAAATGACTGTTGGATGTGAATTATGACTTTGTCAACTAAAATAAGTGTGTTTAAAGTCATTTCTGTACCTGAAACGGGTCAAAATTGAAGCTTTTGAGTAAGCAAAACTCTGTAAAAATGGCAATTTTGGTCACTCTGAGGGTTTAAAAAGTGGTTATTCAACATGAGGCACGATCCAATTGACATTTTGAATCATTTTTGGTACAGTCCAAAAAATCAATTTTCGGATGAAAAACAATGACTCCGGACAAGTCGAACGATCCCAAAATGGTCAATATGGATGAAATTTTAACATTTAATCTTTTGACTCTAAATGACTGTTGGATGTGAATTATGACTTTGTCAACTAAAATAAGTGTGTTTAAAGTCATTTCTGTGCCTGAAATGGGTCAAAATTGAAGCTTTTGAGTTAGCAAAACTCTGTAAAATTGGCAATTTTATTCACTGTGAGGGTTTAAAAAGTGGCTATTCAACATGAGGCACAATCCAATTGACATTTTGAATGATTTTTGGTACAGTCCAAAAAATCAATTTTCGGATGAAAAACAATGACTCCGGACATGTCGAACGATCCCAAAATGGTCAATATGGATGAAATTTTAACATTTAATCTTTTGACTCTAAATGACTGTTGGATGTGAATTATGACTTTGTCAACTAAAATAAGTGTGTTTAAAGTCATTTCTGTACCTGAAATGGGTCAAAATTGAAGCTTTTGAGTAAGCAAAACTCTGTGAAATTGGCAATTTTATTCACTGTGAGGGTTTAAAAAGTGGTCATTCAACATGAGGCACGATCCAATTGACATTTTGAATCATTTTTGGTACAGTCTAAAAAATCAATTTTCGGATGAAAAACGATGACTCCGGACATGTCAAACGATCCCAAAATGGTCAATATGGATGAAATTTTAACATTTAATCTTTTGTCTGTAAATGACTGTTGGATGTGAAATATGACTTTGTCAACTAAAATAAGTGTGTTTAAAGTCATTTCTGTGCCTGAAATGGGTCAAAATTGAAGCTTTTGAGTAAGCAAAACTCTGTAAAATTGGCAATTTTGGTCACTGTGAGGGTTTAAAAAGTGGTTATTCAACATGAGGCACGATCCAATTGACATTTTGAATGATTTTTGGTACAGTCCAAAAAATCAATTTTCGGATGAAAAACGATGACTCCGGACATGTCGAACGATCCCAAAATGGTCAATATGGATGAAATTTTAACATTTATTCTTTTGACTGTAAATGACTGTTGGATGTGAATTATGACTTTGTCAACTAAAATAAGTGTGTTTAAAGTCATTTCTGTGCCTCAAAGGGGTCAAAATTGAAGCTTTTGAGTAATCAAAACTCTGTAAAAATGGCAATTTTGGTCACTGTGAGGGTTTAAAAAGTGGTTATTCAACATGAGGCACGATCCAATTGACATTTTGAATCATTTCTGGTACAGTCCAAAAAATCAATTTTCGGATGAAAAACGATGACTCCGGACATGCCGAACGATCCCAAAATGGTCAATATGGATGAAATTTTAACATTTAATCTTTTGACTGTAAATGACTGTTGGATGTGAATTATGACTTTGTCAACTAAAATAAGTGTGTTTAAAGTCATTTCTGTGCCTCAAAGGGGTCAAAATTGCAGCTTTTGAGTAATCAAAACTCTTTAAAATGGCAATTTTGGTCACTGTGAGGGTTTAAAAAGTGGTTATTCAACATGAGGAACGATCCAATTGACATTTTGAATCATTTTTGGTACAATCCAAAAAATGAATTTTCGGATGAAAAACGATGACTCCGGACCTGTCGAACGTTCCCAAAATGGTCTATAATGATGAAATTTTAACATTTAATCTTTTGACTCTAAATGACTGTTGGATGTGAATTATGACTTTGTCAACTAAAATAAGTGTGTTTAAAGTCATTTCTGTGCCTCAAAGGGGTCAAAATTGCAGCTTTTGAGTAATCAAAACTCTGTAAAAATGGCAATTTTGGTCACTGTGAGGGTTTAAAAAGTGGTTATTCAACATGAGGCATGATCCAATTGACATTTTGAATAATTTTTGGTACAGTCCAAAAAATCAAATTTCGGATGAAAAACGATGACTCCTGACATGTCGAACGATCCCAAAATGGTCAATATGGATGAAATTTTAACATTTAATCTTTTGACTGTAAATGACTGTTGGATGTGAATTATGACTTTGTCAACTAAAATAAGTGTGTTTAAAGTCATTTCTGTACCTGAAACGGGTCAAAATTGACGCTTTTGAGTAAGCAAAACTCTGTAAAAATGGCAATTTTGGTCACTCTGAGGGTTTAAAAAGTGGTTATTCAACATGAGGCACAATCCAATTGACATTTTGAATGATTTTTGGTACAGTCCAAAAAATCAATTTTCGGATGAAAAACAATGACTCCGGACATGTCGAACGATCCCAAAATGGTCAATATGGATGAAATTTTAACATTTAATCTTTTGACTGTAACTGACTGTTGGATGTGAATTATGACTTTGTCAACTAAAATAAGTGTGTTTAAAGTCATTTCTGTGCCTCAAAGGGGTCAAAATTGCAGCTTTTGAGTACTCAAAACTCTTTAAAATGGCAATTTTGGTCACTGTGAGGGTTTAAAAAGTGGTTATTCAACATGAGGCACGATCCAATTGACATTTTGAATCATTTTTGGTACAATCCAAAAAATGAATTTTCGGATGAAAAACGATGACTCCGGACCTGTCGAACGTTCCCAAAATGGTCTATAATGATGAAATTTTAACATTTAATCTTTTGACTCTAAATGACTGTTGGATGTGAATTATGACTTTGTCAACTAAAATAAGTGTGTTTAAAGTCATTTCTGTGCCTCAAAGGGGTCAAAATTGCAGCTTTTGAGTAATCAAAACTCTGTAAAAATGGCAATTTTGGTCACTGTGAGGGTTTAAAAAGTGGTTATTCAACATGAGGCATGATCCAATTGACATTTTGAATAATTTTTGGTACAGTCCAAAAAATCAAATTTCGGATGAAAAACGATGACTCCTGACATGTCGAACGATCCCAAAATGGTCAATACGGATGAAAGTTTAACATTTAATCTTTTGACTGTAAATGACTGTTGGATGTGAATTATGACTTTGTCAACTAAAATAAGTGTGTTTAAAGTCATTTCTGTACCTGAAACGGGTCAAAATTGAAGCTTTTGAGTAAGCAAAACTCTGTAAAAATGGCAATTTTGGTCACTCTGAGGGTTTAAAAAGTGGTTATTCAACATGAGGCACGATCCAATTGACATTTTGAATCATTTTTGGTACAGTCCAAAAAATCAATTTTCGGATGAAAAACAATGACTCCGGACATGTCGAACGATCCCAAAATGGTCAATATGGATGAAATTTTAACATTTAATCTTTTGACTCTAAATGACTGTTGGATGTGAATTATGACTTTGTCAACTAAAATAAGTGTGTTTAAAGTCATTTCTGTGCCTGAAATGGGTCAAAATTGAAGCTTTTGAGTTAGCAAAACTCTGTAAAATTGGCAATTTTATTCACTGTGAGGGTTTAAAAAGTGGCTATTCAACATGAGGCACAATCCAATTGACATTTTGAATGATTTTTGGTACAGTCCAAAAAATCAATTTTCGGATGAAAAACAATGACTCCGGACATGTCGAACGATCCCAAAATGGTCAATATGGATGAAATTTTAACATTTAATCTTTTGACTGTAACTGACTGTTGGATGTGAATTATGACTTTGTCAACTAAAATAACTGTGTTTAAAGTCATTTCTGTGCCTCAAAGGGATCAAAATTGAAGCTTTTGAGTAATCAAAACTCTGTAAAAATGGCAATTTTGGTCACTGTGAGGGTTTAAAAAGTGGTTATTCAACATGAGGCACGATCCAATTGACATTTTGAATGATTTTTGGTACAGTCCAAAAAATCAATTTTCGGATGAAAAACGATGACTCCGGACATGTCGAACGATCCCAAAATGGTCAATATGGATGAAATTTTAACATTTATTCTTTTGACTGTAAATGACTGTTGGATGTGAATTATGACTTTGTCAACTAAAATAAGTGTGTTTAAAGTCATTTCTGTGCCTCAAAGGGGTCAAAATTGAAGCTTTTGAGTAATCAAAACTCTGTAAAAATGGCAATTTTGGTCACTGTGAGGGTTTAAAAAGTGGTTATTCAACATGAGGCACGATCCAATTGACATTTTGAATCATTTCTGGTACAGTCCAAAAAATCAATTTTCGGATGAAAAACGATGACTCCGGACATGCCGAACGATCCCAAAATGGTCAATATGGATGAAATTTTAACATTTAATCTTTTGACTGTAAATGACTGTTGGATGTGAATTATGACTTTGTCAACTAAAATAAGTGTGTTTAAAGTCATTTCTGTGCCTCAAAGGGGTCAAAATTGCAGCTTTTGAGTAATCAAAACTCTTTAAAATGGCAATTTTGGTCACTGTGAGGGTTTAAAAAGTGGTTATTCAACATGAGGAACGATCCAATTGACATTTTGAATCATTTTTGGTACAATCCAAAAAATGAATTTTCGGATGAAAAACGATGACTCCGGACCTGTCGAACGTTCCCAAAATGGTCTATAATGATGAAATTTTAACATTTAATCTTTTGACTCTAAATGACTGTTGGATGTGAATTATGACTTTGTCAACTAAAATAAGTGTGTTTAAAGTCATTTCTGTGCCTCAAAGGGGTCAAAATTGCAGCTTTTGAGTAATCAAAACTCTGTAAAAATGGCAATTTTGGTCACTGTGAGGGTTTAAAAAGTGGTTATTCAACATGAGGCATGATCCAATTGACATTTTGAATAATTTTTGGTACAGTCCAAAAAATCAAATTTCGGATGAAAAACGATGACTCCTGACATGTCGAACGATCCCAAAATGGTCAATATGGATGAAATTTTAACATTTAATCTTTTGACTGTAAATGACTGTTGGATGTGAATTATGACTTTGTCAACTAAAATAAGTGTGTTTAAAGTCATTTCTGTACCTGAAACGGGTCAAAATTGACGCTTTTGAGTAAGCAAAACTCTGTAAAAATGGCAATTTTGGTCACTCTGAGGGTTTAAAAAGTGGTTATTCAACATGAGGCACAATCCAATTGACATTTTGAATGATTTTTGGTACAGTCCAAAAAATCAATTTTCGGATGAAAAACAATGACTCCGGACATGTCGAACGATCCCAAAATGGTCAATATGGATGAAATTTTAACATTTAATCTTTTGACTGTAACTGACTGTTGGATGTGAATTATGACTTTGTCAACTAAAATAAGTGTGTTTAAAGTCATTTCTGTGCCTCAAAGGGGTCAAAATTGCAGCTTTTGAGTACTCAAAACTCTTTAAAATGGCAATTTTGGTCACTGTGAGGGTTTAAAAAGTGGTTATTCAACATGAGGCACGATCCAATTGACATTTTGAATCATTTTTGGTACAATCCAAAAAATGAATTTTCGGATGAAAAACGATGACTCCGGACCTGTCGAACGTTCCCAAAATGGTCTATAATGATGAAATTTTAACATTTAATCTTTTGACTCTAAATGACTGTTGGATGTGAATTATGACTTTGTCAACTAAAATAAGTGTGTTTAAAGTCATTTCTGTGCCTCAAAGGGGTCAAAATTGCAGCTTTTGAGTAATCAAAACTCTGTAAAAATGGCAATTTTGGTCACTGTGAGGGTTTAAAAAGTGGTTATTCAACATGAGGCATGATCCAATTGACATTTTGAATAATTTTTGGTACAGTCCAAAAAATCAAATTTCGGATGAAAAACGATGACTCCTGACATGTCGAACGATCCCAAAATGGTCAATACGGATGAAAGTTTAACATTTAATCTTTTGACTGTAAATGACTGTTGGATGTGAATTATGACTTTGTCAACTAAAATAAGTGTGTTTAAAGTCATTTCTGTACCTGAAACGGGTCAAAATTGAAGCTTTTGAGTAAGCAAAACTCTGTAAAAATGGCAATTTTGGTCACTCTGAGGGTTTAAAAAGTGGTTATTCAACATGAGGCACGATCCAATTGACATTTTGAATCATTTTTGGTACAGTCCAAAAAATCAATTTTCGGATGAAAAACAATGACTCCGGACATGTCGAACGATCCCAAAATGGTCAATATGGATGAAATTTTAACATTTAATCTTTTGACTCTAAATGACTGTTGGATGTGAATTATGACTTTGTCAACTAAAATAAGTGTGTTTAAAGTCATTTCTGTGCCTGAAATGGGTCAAAATTGAAGCTTTTGAGTTAGCAAAACTCTGTAAAATTGGCAATTTTATTCACTGTGAGGGTTTAAAAAGTGGCTATTCAACATGAGGCACAATCCAATTGACATTTTGAATGATTTTTGGTACAGTCCAAAAAATCAATTTTCGGATGAAAAACAATGACTCCGGACATGTCGAACGATCCCAAAATGGTCAATATGGATGAAATTTTAACATTTAATCTTTTGACTGTAACTGACTGTTGGATGTGAATTATGACTTTGTCAACTAAAATAACTGTGTTTAAAGTCATTTCTGTGCCTCAAAGGGATCAAAATTGAAGCTTTTGAGTAATAAAAACTCTGTAAAAATTGGCAATTTTGGTCACTGTGAGGGTTTAAGAAGTGGTTATTCAACATGAGACACGATCCAATTGACATTTGGAATGATTTTTGGTACAGTCCAAAAAATCAATTTTCGGATGAAAAACGATGACTCCGGACATGTCGAACGATCCCAAAATGGTCAATATGGATGAAATTTTAACATTTAATCTTTTGACTGTAAATGACTGTTGGATGTGAATTATGACTTTTTCAACTAAAATAAGTGTGTTTAAAGTCATTTCTGTGCCTGAAACGGGTCAAAATTGAAGCTTTTGAGTAAGCAAAACTCTGTAAAAATGGCAATTTTGGTCACTCTGAGGGTTTAAAAAGTGGTCATTCAACATGAGGCACGATCCAATTGACATTTTGAATCATTTTTGGTACAGTCTAAAAAATCAATTTTCGGATGAAAAACAATGACTCCGGACATGTCAAACGATCCCAAAATGGTCAATATGGATGAAATTTTAACATTTAATCTTTTGACTGTAAATGACTGTTGGATGTGAATTATGACTTTTTCAACTAAAATAAGTGTGTTTAAAGTCATTTCTGTGCCTGAAACGGGTCAAAATTGAAGCTTTTGTGTAAGCAAAACTCTGTAAAAATGGCAATTTTGGTCACTCTGAGGGTTTAAAAAGTGGTCATTCAACATGAGGCACGATCCAATTGACATTTTGAATCATTTTTGGTACAGTCTATAAAATCAATTTTCGGATGAAAAACAATCACTCCGGACATGTCAAACGATCCCAAAATGGTCAATATGGATGAAATTTTAACATTTAATCTTTTGTCTGTAAATGACTGTTGGATGTGAAATATGACTTTGTCAACTAAAATAAGTGTGTTTAAAGTCATTTCTGTGCCTGAAATGGGTCAAAATTGAAGCTTTTGAGTAAGCAAAACTCTGTAAAAATGGCAATTTTGGTCACTGTGAGGGTTTAAAAAGTGGTTATTCAACATGAGGCACGATCCAATTGACATTTTGAATCATTTCTGGTACAGTCCAAAAAAATAAATTTTCGGATGAAAAACGATGACTCCGGACATGCCGAACGATCCCAAAATGGTCAATATGGATGAAATTTTAACATTTAATCTTTTGACTGTAAATGACTGTTGGATGTGAATTATGACTTTGTCAGCTAAAATAAGTGTGTTTAAAGTCATTTCTGTGCCTCAAAGGGGTCAAAATTGAAGCTTTTGAGTAATCAAAACTCTGTAAAAATGGCAATTTTGGTCACTGTGAGGGTTTAAAAAGTGGTTATTCAACATGAGGCACGATCCAATTGACATTTTGAATCATTTCTGGTACAGTCCAAAAAAATCAATTTTCGGATGAAAAACGATGACTCCGGACATGCCGAACGATCCCAAAATGGTCAATATGGATGAAATTTTAACATTTAATCTTTTGACTGTAAATGACTGTTGGATGTGAATTATGACTTTGTCAGCTAAAATAAGTGTGTTTAAAGTCATTTCTGTGCCTCAAAGGGGTCAAAATTGAAGCTTTTGAGTAATCAAAACTCTGTAAAAATGGCAATTTTGGTCACTCTGAGGGTTTAAAAAGTGGTTATTCAACATGAGGCACGATCCAATTGCCATTTTGAATAATTTTTGGTACAGTCCAAAAAATCCATTTTCGGATGAAAAACGATGACTCCGGACATGTCGAACGATCCCAAAATGGTCAATATGGATGAAATTTTAACATTTAATCTTTTGACTGTAAATGACTGTTGGATGTGAATTATGACTTTGTCAACTAAAATAAGTGTGTTTAAAGTCATTTCTGTGCCTGAAATGGGTCAAAATTGAAGCTTTTGAGTAAGCAAAACTCTGTAAAATTGGCAATTTTGGTCACTGTGAGGTTTTAAAAAGTGGTTATTCAACATGAGGCATGATCCAATTGACATTTTGAATAATTTTTGGTACAGTCCAAAAAATCAAATTTCGGATGAAAAACGATGACTCCTGACATGTCGAACGATCCCAAAACGGTCAATATGGATGAAATTTTAACATTTAATCTTTTGACTGTAAATGACTGTTGGATGTGAATTATGACTTTGTCAACTAAAATAAGTGTGTTTAAAGTCATTTCTGTACCTGAAACGGGTCAAAATTGAAGCTTTTGAGTAAGCAAAACTCTGTAAAAATGGCAATTTTGGTCACTCTGAGGGTTTAAAAAGTGGTTATTCAACATGAGGCACGATCCAATTGACATTTTGAATCATTTTTGGTACAGTCCAAAAAATCAATTTTCGGATGAAAAACGATGACTCCGGACCTGTGGAACGATCCCAAAATGGTCAATATGGATGAAATTTTAACATTTAATCTTTTGACTCTAAATGACTGTTGGATGTGAATTATGACTTTGTCAACTAAAATAAGTGTGTTTAAAGTCATTTCTGTGCCTCAAAGGGGTCAAAATTGCAGCTTTTGAGTAATCAAAACTCTTTAAAATGGCAATTTTGGTCACTCTGAGGGTTTAAGAAGTGGTTATTCAACATGAGGCACGATCCAATTGACATTTTGAATGATTTTTGGTACAGTCCAAAAAATCAATTTTCGGATGAAAAACGATGACTCCGGACATGTCGAACGATCCCAAAATGGTCAATATGGATGAAATTTTAACATTTAATCTTTTGACTGTAAATGACTGTTGGATGTGAATTATGACTTTGCCAACTAAAATAAGTGTGTTTAAAGTCATTTCTGTGCCTGAAATGGGTCAAAATTGAAGCTTTTGAGTAAGCAAAACTCTGTAAAATTGGCAATTTTGGTCACTGTGAGGGTTTAAAAAGTGGTTATTCAACATGAGGCATGATCCAATTGACATTTTGAATAATTTTTGGTACAGTCCAAAAAATCAAATTTCGGATGAAAAACGATGACTCCTGACATGTCGAACGATCCCAAAATGGTCAATATGGATGAAAGTTTAACATTTAATCTTTTGACTGTAAATGACTGTTGGATGTGAATTATGACTTTGTCAACTAAAATAAGTGTGTTTAAAGTCATTTCTGTACCTGAAACGGGTCAAAATTGAAGCTTTTGAGTAAGCAAAACTCTGTAAAAATGGCAATTTTGGTCACTCTGAGGGTTTAAAAAGTGGTTATTCAACATGAGGCACGATCCAATTGACATTTTGAATCATTTTTGGTACAGTCCAAAAAATCAATTTTCGGATGAAAAACAATGACTCCGGACATGTCGAACGATCCCAAAATGGTCAATATGGATGAAATTTTAACATTTATTCTTTTGACTCTAAATGACTGTTGGATGTGAATTATGACTTTGTCAACTAAAATAAGTGTGTTTAAAGTCATTTCTGTGCCTGAAATGGGTCAAAATTGAAGCTTTTGAGTAAGCAAAACTCTGTAAAATTGGCAATTTTATTCACTGTGAGGGTTTAAAAAGTGGCTATTCAACATAAGGCACAATCCAATTGACATTTTGAATGATTTTTGGTACAGTCCAAAAAATCAATTTTCGGATGAAAAACAATGACTCCGGACATGTCGAACGATCTCAAAATGGTCAATATGGATGAAATTTTAACGTTTAATCTTTTGACTGTAACTGACTGTTGGATGTGAATTATGACTTTGTCAACTAAAATAAGTGTGTTTAAAGTCATTTCTGTACCTGAAACGGGTCAAAATTGAAGCTTTTGAGTAAGCAAAACTCTGTAAAAATGGCAATTTTGGTCACTCTGAGGGTTTAAAAAGTGGTTATTCAACATGAGGCACGATCCAATTGACATTTTGAATCATTTTTGGTACAGTCCAAAAAATCAATTTTCGGATGAAAAACAATGACTCCAGACATGTCGAACGATCCCAAAATGGTCAATATGGATGAAATTTTAACATTTATTCTTTTGACTCTAAATGACTGTTGGATGTGAATTATGACTTTGTCAACTAAAATAAGTGTGTTTAAAGTCATTTCTGTGCCTGAAATGGGTCAAAATTGAAGCTTTTGAGTAAGCAAAACTCTGTAAAATTGGCAATTTTATTCACTGTGAGGGTTTAAAAAGTGGCTATTCAACATGAGGCACAATCCAATTGACATTTTGAATGATTTTTGGTAGAGTCCAAAAAATCAATTTTCGGATGAAAAACGATGACTCCGGACATGTCGAACGATCCCAAAATGGTCAATATGGATGAAATTTTAACATTTAATCTTTTGACTGTAAATGACTGTTGGATGTGAATTATGACTTTGCCAACTAAAATAAGTGTGTTTAAAGTCATTTCTGTGCCTGAAATGGGTCAAAATTGAAGCTTTTGAGTAAGCAAAACTCTGTAAAATTGGCAATTTTGGTCACTGTGAGGGTTTAAAAAGTGGTTATTCAACATGAGGCATGATCCAATTGACATTTTGAATAATTTTTGGTACAGTCCAAAAAATCAAATTTCGGATGAAAAACGATGACTCCTGACATGTCGAACGATCCCAAAACGGTCAATATGGATGAAATTTTAACATTTAATCTTTTGACTGTAAATGACTGTTGGATGTGAATTATGACTTTGTCAACTAAAATAAGTGTGTTTAAAGTCATTTCTGTACCTGAAATGGGTCAAAATTGAAGCTTTTGAGTAAGCAAAACTCTGTGAAATATGGCAATTTTATTCACTGTGAGGGTTTAAAAAGTGGTCATTCAACATGAGGCACGATCCAATTGACATTTTGAATCATTTCTGGTACAGTCCAAAAAATCAATTTTCGGATGAAAAACGATGACTCCGGACATGCCGAACGATCCCAAAATGGTCAATATGGATGAAATTTTAACATTTAATCTTTTGACTGTAAATGACTGTTGGATGTGAATTATGACTTTGTTAACTAAAATAAGTGTGTTTAAAGTCATTTCTGTGCCTCAAAGGGGTCAAAATTGCAGCTTTTGAGTAATCAAAACTCTTTAAAATGGCAATTTTGGTCACTGTGAGGGTTTAAAAAGTGGTTATTCAACATGAGGAACGATCCAATTGACATTTTGAATCATTTTTGGTACAATCCAAAAAATGAATTTTCGGATGAAAAACGATGACTTCGGACCTGTCGAACGTTCCCAAAATGGTCTATAATGATGAAATTTTAACATTTAATCTTTTGACTCTAAATGACTGTTGGATGTGAATTATGACTTTGTCAACTAAAATAAGTGTGTTTAAAGTCATTTCTGTGCCTCAAAGGGGTCAAAATTGCAGCTTTTGAGTAATCAAAACTCTGTAAAAATGGCAATTTTGGTCACTGTGAGGGTTTAAAAAGTGGTTATTCAACATGAGGCATGATCCAATTGACATTTTGAATAATTTTTGGTACAGTCCAAAAAATCAAATTTCGGATGAAAAACGATGACTCCTGACATGTCGAACGATCCCAAAATGGTCAATATGGATGAAATTTTAACATTTAATCTTTTGACTGTAAATGACTGTTGGATGTGAATTATGACTTTGTCAACTAAAATAAGTGTGTTTAAAGTCATTTCTGTACCTGAAACGGGTCAAAATTGACGCTTTTGAGTAAGCAAAACTCTGTAAAAATGGCAATTTTGGTCACTCTGAGGGTTTAAAAAGTGGTTATTCAACATGAGGCACAATCCAATTGACATTTTGAATGATTTTTGGTACAGTCCAAAAAATCAATTTTCGGATGAAAAACAATGACTCCGGACATGTCGAACGATCCCAAAATGGTCAATATGGATGAAATTTTAACATTTAATCTTTTGACTGTAACTGACTGTTGGATGTGAATTATGACTTTGTCAACTAAAATAAGTGTGTTTAAAGTCATTTCTGTGCCTCAAAGGGGTCAAAATTGCAGCTTTTGAGTACTCAAAACTCTTTAAAATGGCAATTTTGGTCACTGTGAGGGTTTAAAAAGTGGTTATTCAACATGAGGCACGATCCAATTGACATTTTGAATCATTTTTGGTACAATCCAAAAAATGAATTTTCGGATGAAAAACGATGACTCCGGACCTGTCGAACGTTCCCAAAATGGTCTATAATGATGAAATTTTAACATTTAATCTTTTGACTCTAAATGACTGTTGGATGTGAATTATGACTTTGTCAACTAAAATAAGTGTGTTTAAAGTCATTTCTGTGCCTCAAAGGGGTCAAAATTGCAGCTTTTGAGTAATCAAAACTCTGTAAAAATGGCAATTTTGGTCACTGTGAGGGTTTAAAAAGTGGTTATTCAACATGAGGCATGATCCAATTGACATTTTGAATAATTTTTGGTACAGTCCAAAAAATCAAATTTCGGATGAAAAACGATGACTCCTGACATGTCGAACGATCCCAAAATGGTCAATATGGATGAAAGTTTAACATTTGATCTTTTGACTGTAAATGACTGTTGGATGTGAATTATGACTTTGTCAACTAAAATAAGTGTGTTTAAAGTCATTTCTGTACCTGAAACGGGTCAAAATTGAAGCTTTTGAGTAAGCAAAACTCTGTAAAAATGGCAATTTTGGTCACTCTGAGGGTTTAAAAAGTGGTTATTCAACATGAGGCACGATCCAATTGACATTTTGAATCATTTTTGGTACAGTCCAAAAAATCAATTTTCGGATGAAAAACAATGACTCCGGACATGTCGAACGATCCCAAAATGGTCAATATGGATGAAATTTTAACATTTAATCTTTTGACTCTAAATGACTGTTGGATGTGAATTATGACTTTGTCAACTAAAATAAGTGTGTTTAAAGTCATTTCTGTGCCTGAAATGGGTCAAAATTGAAGCTTTTGAGTTAGCAAAACTCTGTAAAATTGGCAATTTTATTCACTGTGAGGGTTTAAAAAGTGGCTATTCAACATGAGGCACAATCCAATTGACATTTTGAATGA